>NC_077229.1:271266719-271889723 GCF_027887165.1 Monodelphis domestica
TAAGAAGAATTGGGAGAACATTATGCACAATAACAGCAATACTGTGGGATGATCAACTGGGAAAGCCTTAGTTACTCTCAGCGACATAATGATGCAGGATAATTCTGAAGCATTTATGGCAAAGAATGCTTTCCACCTCCAGAGAAAGTACTGTTGGAGTCAGAATGCAGATCAAAGCATACAGTTTTTCACTTTAGTTTATCTGGATTTTTATTTGAGGGTTTTGGCTTTATATGAGTATTCTATTAGAATAGACTAATATGGAAGTATGTTTTGTATGATAATATATGTATAATCCAGATCAAATTGCTTACCATGTCCTGGATAGAGGAGGGAAGGGATGGAGAGAGACAACTTGGATCTTAGAATTTCATAAACCATATGTTAAAAATGGTTGTTACCATATGTAACTGGGAAAAGAAAGTATTAAAAAGAATCCATTAAAACTTTTTTTTTTCAAACCTTACCTTCTGTTTTAGAATCAAGACCAAGTATTTGTTCAAAGACAGAACAGTGGTAAGGGTTAGACAATTGAGCTTAAAGAATTTTCCCAGTCACACAGCTAGGAATTGTTTGAGGTCATATTTGAACCCAGGACTTCCCTTCTCTAGACCTACATCTCAATTTACTGAGCCACCTAACTGTCCCCTAAAATCAATACTTTTTAAATTGCTGATGCTTTGAGAGACACTGATCCCTTCTCAAGTTGCCATACGGACAGTCTTTTCCTGGAAATTGATTGCTGGTCTACCTTCTATCCCCAAACAAGGGCTAGCTTTAATTAAAAAAAAAATAGTAGTAAACACCTTCCCATTTCCTTTTCTTTTCTGCTTCTTTCTCCAAATGCTGACACTCTCTCTCCTCTACCAGTTCTCAAGTCCCAAGTAGGTCCCTATGAAATTATGTTTCTTTCTCCCTCAACCCCTCTTTCCTAGTCGGCAATAATCTCCTATTCTTTCAGTGTGATTTTAGTCTCTGTTAGGAGGAAAGCAAACTGGTCCTGACTACACTAAGGTGTGGATGACTGATAGCCCTCTGGGAGAGGGAGGGTGGTTCAAAAGAGGATATTTCTTTTAAAAACAGAATCTTCTAATGCATGCAATTTGATACATTTTGAAAGAGCAGAGTGAAGGGTTTCAGATAGTGAGTTGTAGACATTTGTGGGCAGGGAGGCTTTCTTAGTGTCCTTTATGTTATACTATATAGAGCAGACAGCAACTAGGTAGTGCAATGGGTAGAGGGCTCAGCAAGGATTCAGGACGCCTGAGTTCAAACCTGACCTTGAACACTTACTAGTTGTGTGACCCTAGGCAAGTTGCTTAACCTCCCTTTGCCTTATCTGTAAAATGGGATAATCATAGCACCTTCCTCCCAGGATTGTTGCAGCGATCAAATGAACAACAATTGTAAAGCCATTCACACAGTGCCTGGCATATAGTAAGTACTTTATAAATGCTAACTCATATTTTTATCATCTACCTCTAAGTTTAGAGCACCCTCACCCCCTTCTGCATCAGATCATCTCACTGGTAAAAGTACCACCTAAAGTACTTTTGCAGTTCTGGTACGCTAGAGGAACAGTGGGGAGATCTCTGTTCGCTACCTCTGGCAACCCCTTCCACTCCCTAATTGTATATAGCATCCACAGTTCTGCTGAGCTTCATTGCATAGAAAACACACTAAGGAATAATTATAACAATAATTAAGAAATGCTGTAAAGTATGCTTTTATTTATTGACCCAGTAACTTTGCCATGGATCAGCAAATAATTTATTTTTTTCCCTCTGAAATGTGTTTTTCTTTTGCTTCATATATCCATTTTTATTAGTCACTGAGGAAAATGAGGCTTGCATTGGCCTGAAATTAAGCCATCTGGATTTGTGCTCTTAACCCATGTTAATGAGTGGTTCAAATCTAAGAAAGAAATGCAATTCATGATTTCTAAGGGATTTTCATTCACTTTAATAGGGAAAAAAAAAGATGTAGAGTACATTTTTTTAATGGAGCTTTTAGCCTTTTCCAAGGCTTATAAAATAAAACATTGAGGTACAAATTTAGGTGAACTGATCACATTTCCATTCAGAAGATGTATTTAATCTAAAAATAAGGCAATCCAAGGAATCAGCTTTGTAAGTAAAAGATGGGGGAGACGTGGGCTGGACAGCAGTTATCTGCCATAGATCTGGGGAGTTTTAGTGGCCTGCAAGCTCAATATAAATTGACAGTGTCATATGTTAGCCATAAAAGTTAATACAGACTTAAGTTGCATTAAGAAAGAAGCATGACGTCCAGGACTAGGGAGATGAAAGCCCTGCTGTACTTTGTCCTATTTATACCAGGGCTAGTGCTATGTCCATGAAGCTGAGAGGATCCAAAAGATGGCCACCAGAACCATGAAGGGCCTGGAGCTAGAGAGGAATGAGGTCAACTGAAGAAAAGGAAGGGAGAGGGAATGGAAAGTATGGAAGACTTGTTAACATTTTCCAGGCATTTGAAGGGCTGTCACTGGAAGATGAATTAGACTTGTGCTTGGCCTCAGAGGGCAGATTCTGGGATAATGCAGACAGGTGGATTTAGAAAAAAAAAAAGGTGCAAAAAAAATTCCTAACAGGAGGATCTCCAAAAGTGAATGTTTACCCTTAAGAGATAACAACTAGAGGGGGGAGGCGGAGGGGGGAGAGGAAAAGAAAATGATCTTTGTTTCCAATGAATAATGTTTGGAAATGACCAAATAAAATAATGTTTAAAAAAAAGAGATAACAACTTCCCATTCCATGGAATTAGTATTATTTTTTTAAACCCTCATCTTCTATCTTAGAATTTAGTATTGGTTCCAAAGCAGAAAAGAGACAGGGGCTAAGCAACTGGGGTTAAGTGACTTGCCCAGGGTCCCACAGTGATGATGGGTCTGAGACCAGATTTAAATCCAGGACTTTCCATCTCCAGAACTGACTCCCTACCTACTGACCCACCTAGCTGTTCCCTATGAAATTCTTTTTTGTGTGTGTGTGTGTTTTTGTATTTTTTATTTTTCTAGCAGACAATTTACATAAAATCCTCCTTTAATCTAGTGTGACAAATTCCCACAATAAAATACTTAAAAGAGCAGCTTTGGTCAAGAATGGAATGAAATAACCAATCAAACAGGTATCACTGCTTATATTTTTTCATTTATAAAAAACCCTTACCTTCCTTCTTAGAATCAATCCTGTGTATTGGTTCCAAGGCAGAAGAGTGGTAAGGGCTAGGCAATGGGGGCTAAGTGACTTGCCTAGGGTCACACAGCTAGGAAGTGTCTGAGTTCATATTTGAACCCAGGACCTCCCCATCTCTGGGCCTGGCTCTCAATTCATTGATTTTTAAAAAACCCAAAATGTTAAAAAAAAAAAACAAAAACAACCAACAACAACAAAACATCTGCAAGGGGGTATTTTCTCAATGTTGGCTTGTGGTGGGGTCTTTCCCATCTTCTTGCAAATGCTGGAGCTTCATTCTGTCAGATGTCTGTCATGCTAGAGAATGGAAGTATAGCTTCACATGATTTGTAGCTCCTGAATCAAGGACTCTAAAGTCCTGAAATCTCAAATCGTCATAGCTCCATCAATGCCTCTGGTACAAAATTTGCAGCAGTCTTGCTTGTCCACGTCATAAATAGACACTCAAGTGACACTGTTTTAGTGTAGTGTGTCTAGAGCACTGTTGCGATCCTTGGTTGTGTCTTGTCCATATGGCAGAAGCGTCCCATGGTAGAGATGTTGCACTGAATGCTCTGTTCTGGAATGGATAACTTGGAGATGAAGGCCAAGGAGCCACCATCATCTTTTTTTTTTAACCCTTACCTTCTGCCTTGGAATCAATCATGTGTATTGGTTCCAAGGCACTACAGTGGTAAGGGCTAGGCAATGGGGGTCAAGTGACTTGTCCAGGGTCACCAAGGTTGGCTTCCAGATTCCATCTTTCTGACTCCAGACATTGGCATTGTGGTCTGCCCCACAAGTTACAATTCTTTTGCTCTTGGGAGCCCAGTCAGTGCCTGAGAGGCATCCATTGAGCTCCTTCAGTTCATGGGCTTTCACCCATTGGCTCTTATTCTTCTTGTAGGTGTGGACTTCAGGATTATTAGAGCTAAGGGCAGCCTGGATACTGTCTCTGTTCCAAGCATGGCAAGTGATTTGCTCTAGTAAAAATGGATGTAAAGACATTATTCTTTGTGTTTTCAAAAGGGAAAAAGCTGGGATGGGTTGGGTGAGGAAGGGCCCCAGAGTGGAGGATTCAATGGCTCTGTTCAGTCACACGGAGAAGTTTCAGAGGATGTGGGAGGAAGATGGAGGCTGGGGTGGAATTCTTTAAGAAAAGCTTGGATAACCACTTGTTAGGTATCTCCCCTGCTTGCTCAGGCATCAGAGGGATTAGAATTCTTAAGAGATTCTTTCTAAATCTGAGTCTGGAGAAGACAAAACAGAGAAAATATATTCCAATATGAGAATAAGTAGCCAGGAATGGTCAGTCAGGCAACAAAAATTTGTTAAGTGGTACAAGTGCCTGCCCTCAAAGAGCTCACAATCTAATAAAGTAGACAACATGAAAACAACTTTGGACAAACAAAATATATGTTCAAAACAAGAAAAGACATTCTCAGAAATAGAACATTTGTGGAAAAGACTATGGAAGGCAAGTCCTCCCCTACCCCCACCCCAACTTTTATTTTGGATGTTTTATTCCATTGTGGTATTTCTTTTTTTTTTTGAAAATTTTATTTAATTAGTCAATTTAGAATATTATTCCTTGATTACAAGAATCATATTCTTTCCCTCTCTCCCTTCCTCCCCCTCCCCTCCCCTCCCATAAGCCGAAGCACAATTCCACTGGGTATTGCATGGTGTCCTTGATCAGAACCTATTTCCATGTTGTTGGTGTTTGCACTAGGATGTTCATTTGGAGTCTACATCCCCAATCATACCCCCCTTGACCCATGTAACCAAGCAGATGTTTTTCTTCTGTGTTTTTACTCCCACAGTTTTTCCTCTGAATATGGATAGTGTTCTTTCTCATAGATCCCTCAGGATCCTTTATTAGATTGTGAGCTCTTTGAGGGCAGGCACTTGTACCACTTAACAAATTTTTGTTGCCTGACTGACCATTCCTGGCTACTTTTTTTTTTTTTTGAGATATATGCATTTGATTTATTAAATTAGCAAATAATTATAACATACATATGATCTGTGTATTATATGCACATACAAGTCTTCATTTAAAATGCACATAGCCCCCTTGTGTACAGACATCATAAAATAAGGACAGAATTGGGCGTGTTTATCCTTTAAATGAATTTTAAAAACACAGTGAGGATCTCACCAAGGCAAGCTTAAACAATGCCAACTCCCCAATGTTTGGAACCAGGGTTGTGAGGCTCACACAATAGTGGCATTGGCCATCTTGTGGCTGCCTCCTTGGTGATATCTTAGGATGCAGTTGGTACAAAATCTCCATGGCAAAAAAGGTGGCAAAGTACAGAGCTCAGAGTGAAGGCAGGGACAAAGAACCGGCTCCAAGAGTCAGTCTTTTGTTCTGAAGAGAACATTGATATTGCCACTATCCATTGTGGTATTTCTACAGTTTGAATAAAAGGTGTCTACACTGCAGTCCTTAAAATGTGTTGTGACCAGGTTCAGGGTGGACACAAATCTGCTGTGAAAGGAAAGCCCCAATGCATTCTCTGTGCACAATGTTGGCAGCCATTGGTCTGGCATTAGTCACCTCTCTCTTCCTGCACTTGTTTCTGCCTAAAAATGGGCCCGATGATGTTTCCATACCTGCTCTTTCAAAGTGGAGCTAAAGATAATAAGGCATTAATTACCAAGGTTTTAAGTCAAGGTGTTGATGAGAGAAAGATTTGGTAGTACAAAGACATGGCACAAAACTTATAGATTTCAATAAACTGCCTAAAAACAAACATTTTGGTGAAATATTTCCTTATTCTGATCTGGTTCATTAAAAATAATGTTGGTATTTATATAATACTTTAAAATTTGCCAAGTGCTTTACTTATATTAGTTCATTTTTATGAGTTGCCTAGTGAGGTAAGTATTATAGGCAGGGGAGGACTAATAAATGTTTAACAACTGGATCTTCAGAAAAAAATGTAAAAGCAACACACTTTTAAGTTTAATTCATATTATTAACATTGCTCCAACACTTTAAGTCTAGACAATCAACAAAACAATAAATCAAGCCCTGATCTATAGCATTTGACAATTTCCAAGATGCAAATGCTCATACTGGTAACAACAATTGGCTTGTTGGTGGGGGCTGGTTCTAGCACACTCCTGATTTCAGGTATTATTATTCCCATTTTACAGATATAGAAACTGATGCTCATAGGGGTTGATTTGCTCATATTCACACAATAAGGAAATAGACAGGTCTAGTCTAATTAAATGTTGATTTTTTGTAGTGCTTCAGAATTATTCAAAGTACTTGTCTCCTAACTCTGAGGAAAGAGTTCCTCTTCAATAAAAATTGTTCAGCTCAAAAAAAAAAAAAGGAAAATTTTGAACCTAGGTATTTCTGACTACAGGTGAAGAACTCTATCCACTAAGCAACACTTCCTTTTACTACTGAGAAAGCAGTGCCCAGAGATTGCCTAGAATTTTGTGAAAATAGATTTGATACTCAATAGTGACTAACTTTTGAGGAAAAATCTGATACCGTAGAAGTTCATGAGCCTATCATGGTACCTAGAGTGTTGTGATCTAGTCCTTCATTGGCAGCTAACTAATTAGTTACTATTAAGTCAATTATTTAACCTCTGTGGTTAGTCTGTAAAATAAGAGGGTTGAAGCAAATAAACGTGAAGGTCTTTTCAGGTTCTAAAATTTCATAGTTCTGAGTCTTTGATTCTTTGTCATTTCAGTCATGTCTGATTCTTCATGACCCCATTTGGAATTTTCTTGGCAAAGATACTAGAGTGATTTTTCATTTCCTTCTCTAGCTCATTTTACAGATGAGGAAACCAAGGCAAACAGGGTTCAATTATATGCCCACAGTCACATAGCTAGTAAATATCTGAGACTGGATTTGAACTCAGGTCTTCCTGACTCCAGACCTGGAGTTCTATCCACTGCACCACTTGATTCTTCATTCTTGTCTACATTTAGCCTTTTTGATATGGTAGCAAAAGAACTATTCATCTTGAAGCTGTTTTGGGGAAGGCAGGTGTAATAAATGAAAGTAAAATTATTAAATGTAATGTTAGTAGAATATTGTGGTCGCTGTTATAAAATCAATTCTCAAGTTGGGAGTCTGTTAGTAGCTTTTTAACAATGTAATTTTAATTAAAAAAATGGAGATATAGGAAGAAAAAAAAGAAAGAAATGTAGGAAGGGGACAGAAAATCTCACCTATCTAGAAAAATACCCTAAACTGAAATCCTAAGCTGTGAGAGATAGAGAGAGAGAGAGACAGACAGACAGACAGACAGACAGACACACACACACACACACACACACACACACACATACACACACAGCCAGACACAGAGAGAGAGAGAGAGACCCATACCTCTTATCCTCTGTGCCCCTACGTCCCACAATGTACGCATGTTTCTATCATCACACAGGGTTGAGGAGAAGAGAGGCATAGAGACGGAATACATAACACATATCAGAGAACACTCACTGTACTGTCCTAAAAATATCCAAATTATACTTCCTAGGGACCCTCTTTGAGCAAACACCAACACACCAAAGACCCAGAACATTTCTGCTTATGCCACTAAATCCATCTATTCTTAGCGGTTGAAGGAAACTTCAGGAGACATCTAGTGAAACTCCCTCATTTTCCCGGTGAAGATTAGGAGACCCCGGAGGTTGAGTGACTTGCTTAAGATCCTATCAGAGGCAGGATTTGAACCTACAATCTGACTCTAGAGCCAATGCTCTTTCTCTGTGCAGTGCTGCCTCCCCACAGTAAAGATGGTGGCTCCTTAGACACTCTTTCAAAACCCCTTTTCTCCCTGTGGTTATAATTCAGGGACATCTTGTCACAGTGGATATCTGGATGGAAGGAGCCCAGACCACAGTCTGGCTGCGTCCTCATAGGCAAAGGAGAATAAACAGGCAAGCAATGCTTTATCCAGTAAGTTCAACCACTGTGGACAGACAGTCTAGATAATTCAGGCCAAAAAAAAGAGTGCTTTTCCTGACTAGAACAAAAACTTTTTGGGTGGCTTCAATTATCTGGATAGTGACATAATTTTCCTCTACTTTATTTAGCCTGTTCAGGCTCAGGTAAAATGCTATTTTTCCTAGGTCTTGATCAATGACACATGTAAAACCCAGTGGAATTGCTCATTGGCTACGGGGGTGAGGGGGTGGGAGTGGGAAAGTGGGGGGAGGATGGGAGGGAAAAGAACATGATTCATGGAAAAATATTCAAAATTAATTAATTAATTAAACTTAAATTCTTTTAAAAATGCTATTTTTTCCAAGAGGAAATGAATATTCAATTTAAATTCACATTTAAACAAAACCAAGGTTAGATACTGAAAACCAGGCCAGATTTTATTATTTTCAGCCAAAGACTCACAGAGTATAGAGAAGAATTCTGATTTTTAGAATAGGTTACAGAATCTCAGGATTCGGGCATTTGATACTTACATGGGACAGAATAAAAGTAATATGGAGCATTCTCTAACTTGGGAGAGAAAGGATTCTCACGGCCTCTTCCCTTCATTATGGCACATATATATGCCCCAAGAAGAAATGGTGTTACTATTCATAAGCAGAGGACAAACTGAGGGAGTAGAAACACCGAGGAAAAGCAACTGCCTGACTACAGCGGTTGAGGGGACATGACAGAGGAGAGACTCTAAACGAACACTCTAATGCAAATATTAACAACATGACAATGGGTTCGAATCAAGAACACATGTGATACCCAGTGGAATCACGTGTCGGCTATGGGGGGTGGGGGGGAGGAAAAGAAAATGATCTTTGTCTTTAATGAATAATGCTTGGAAATGATCAAATAAAATATTATAAAATTAAAAAAAAAGAAAAGTGATAGATGTTGGAAGGATTGGGACACTAATTGAGATAAGAATAAAAAAAAAAGAAGAAATGGTGTTAGTCCTATTTAAATGAAGTCAAGTCAACAAACCTTAAGCATTAATTATGCCAGACACTGTACAAGTAAGCAAGGTGGATATAAAGAACAATCCATGCCTTCAAAATCACAGTGTAATGGGGGAGACAAGGTGCAAACAATTATGTACAAACAGGACATTTACAGAATAAACTGAAAATAATCTTAGACGGAAAGTACTGACATTAAAGGGAACTGGGCTGTGCCATAAGAAATGAGGATGATTAATTAAAAAAAATCCTCACTTTCTTTCTTAGAATTAATACTGTGCATTGGTTACTAGTCAAAAGAACAGTAAGGACTAGGGAATGGGGGTAGTAACTTGCCTAGGGTCACAAAGGAAGTATCTAAGGCCAGATTTGAAACAAGGACCTCTTTGGACTTGGCTCTCAGTCTACTGAGTCACCTCACTGCCCCTGAGCAGATTAATTTTTTAAGAACTTGAAAAGAATTATATGAGATAATGAAGAGTGAAATGAGTAGAACCAAAAGAACATAATTACAGCTACAGATTTAACATTTTAAGAATAATTTATAAATGTTCATCTCCTAAAAATGAACTGAGAAATAGAAGAACAAAAGACATAACAACCTATCTATCTATCTATCTATCTATCTATCTATCTATCTATCTATCTATCTATCTATCTATCTATCTATTGATCTGTTGATCTATTATTCTATCAATCTATCTATATCTACTCTGTCTATCTCTAACTCTCTAATATCTATCTATCTATCCATCCATCCATCCATCCATCCGTCTATCTATCTATCTATCTATCTATCTATCTATCTATCTATCGATCGATCGATCTATCAATCGATCTATCCATCTATCCATCCATCTATCGATCTATCTATCCATCCATCTATCTATCTATCTATCTATCTATCTATCTATCTATCTATCTATCTATCTATCGATCGATCGATCGATCGATCTATCTATCTATCTATCTGTCTCTAATTCTCTACTTTCTACTCTTTACCTATCTGTCTATCTATCTATGTACCTACTCTCTCTTCTCTCTCTCTCTCTCTCTCTCTCTCTTTGTCTCTCTCAAAATCTCATACTCTATGCTTTAGAGTGATACTAAGGGAGAAGAGCTGTAAGGGCTAGGCAATTAGAGTTAAGTGACTTCCCTGGGGTCACATAGCTAGGAAGTATCCAAGTTCAAATTTGAACCCCAAGTTCCACATCTCCAGGCCTGGCTCTCAATCTATTGAGTCATCTAACTGACTCCTGCCTTTTTCTCGAGTTCACATTTCTGACATCTGTCAGTGTTCTTTAACAAAACCAAAACCAAAAAAACCTCCTACTCAGAGAGCTGTCCCCAGGCTGCACTCATTTACATCTCTTAGGGATTTTCAATTTAGGACTTTTTCCCAATAAGTAAATCTCTTTGAGTCCCAAAGAGTTATTGGAAAATGGCAGTCCTTCAAGGAAAGGTCCATTACAAATATGTTTTAGTTTGTGGTGGACCACATGGTTGTTCATGGAAAAGAGTTAAAAACTTCTTTGGAAGTTTATGTTGTGACAATGAACCATTTTTCTTTCCTGTAATCATGTACTTTGAGCACTTTTTAAGACTTATGACTTGATCCTCAGGATCACTAATTCCTGTTTTACTAATGAAGAACCTGAAGTTGAGAAGTTGTGACTTGTCTGGGGTAACACAGATAAGAGTCTGAGGCAGGATTGGAACTCCAATTTTACTGACTCTTTGTCAAATATTCTATCCACCACACCATCCAGGTGTCTGAAGCTTGCCTAAGGTCACACAGATAATAAACGGAGGCTACCTGAGTCCATGTTTTCTAGCTTTAAGTCCAAAGCTCATTTTATCATACCCTACTTTGTCTCTACCTATAGGGTTATTATTAAGAATTATCCTCCCAATGGATAAAAATCATTCTGGATACATTTCTACATTTTTAATGAATCAGAAGTACTTCAACAACTCACTTGCTGTTGTCATCACTTACATCATACTCAATAATACCTGCCTTTTAGGAGAGTCAAATTTGTTGTTTTGCCTTTAAAAAAAAAAACCTTGGGTTCCATCTTAGAATCAATACTGTGTATAGTTCTAGAGCAGAAGAGTGGTAAGGGTAAACAATGGTGGTTAGGTGACTTGCCCAGGGTCACATAGCTAAGAGCATCTGGAGATCAGATTTGAACCCAGGACCTCTCGTCTCTAGATGTGGTTTTCAATCCACTGAGCCACTCGGCTGTACCTCCAGTTGAATTTATTGTTGTTTTTTTAAACCCTTACCTTCCATCTTGGAATCACTACTGTGTATTGGTTCTAAGGCAGAAGCTGGTAAGGGCTAGGCAATGGGAGTTAAGTGACTTGCCCAGGGTCACAGAGCTAGGACGTGTCTGAGGTCAAATTTGAACTCAGGACTTCCTGTCTCTAGATTTGGCTCTCAATTCACTGAGCTACCCAGTTGCCCCCTTGAATTTTTTTTTTTAATTATTGAGAGATAGAGCCTATGAATCCTGGGGCTCCTAGATTTAAGGGAAATCATTAAACTAAACTTCAAATTCTTTCCTCTGAAGAGTTCATAAGAGATTGCATAGATGGTGGGTTAGTGTCATTGGGCAGCAGCTATAGTGGGACAATGAATACAGCATGGGACTTAGAGTTAAGAAGACTTGAATTTGAATCCTGCCTATGATACTTCCTATCTGTGTGACCCTAAGCAAGTCAGCTAGCTAACTACTTCATACCTCTGTTTTCTCATCTGTAAAAAGGAAATAATAATAGCACCTCCCTCAAAGGGTTGTTATAAAGATAAAGTGAATTTATATGTGTTTTGCAAACCTTAAAGTGCTATATAAATGCTAAAAATAAGAGTGCAAGAGATTAAAGAGAAGAGGAGAATGCATTGTTTATATTTGCATTTTAAATCAAAATTATTATTCATTTATCTTTAACATTGTTTTATTTTTAAATTTTGAGTTCCAGAGTCTCTCCCTCCTACCCAATCTTCCTCCACTCCCTGAAAAGGCAAACAATATGATATCAATTATACATGTGAAATCATGCAGCAAATATTTCTAAATTAGTCATATAATGCAAAAAAAAATGAGAAAATTATACTTCATTTTGCACTCAGAGTTCATCAGTTCTTTCTCCAAAGGTAGAAAGTATTTTTTCAGTGTGAGTCCTTTGGAATTGTCTTGGATCATTGTGTTGTTCAGAATAGCCAAGTCTTTCACAGTTGATCCTCATTACAGCATTGTTGTAACTATGCACAATGATCTTTCTATTCTTCTCATTTTGGATCAGTTCATATAGGTCTTACATATTTTTTTAATAATATTTTATTTGATCATTTCCAAGCATTATTCAGTAAAGACAAAGATCATTTTCTTTTCCTCACCCCCAACCCCCCATAGCCGACACATGATTCCACTGGGTGTCACATGTGTTCTTGATTCGAACCCATTGCCATGTTGTTAGTATTTCATTAGAGTGTGAATAGACTTGGGGTAAATGACCTCAGCAAGACAGTCTATAATAAACTCAAAGATTCCAGTTTTGGGGACCAAAACCCACTATTTGATAAAAACTGCTAGGAAAATTGGAAGACAGCATGGGAGAGATTAGGTTTGGATCAACATCTCACACCCTACACCAAGATAAACTCAGAATGGGTGAATGACCTGAATATAAAGAAGGAATCTATAAGCAAATTAGGTGGACACAGAATAGTATATTTGTCAGATCTTTGGGAAAGGAAAGACTTTAAAACCAAGCAAGAGACTTCCGGTTAAGATGGCGGCTTAGAGAAAGCTGAAGTTCAGATCTCCGGAAAAACCTTCCCAACCGATCTCAAACTAGAAGCTCCTAAGGCGCCGAAATTCAAAACGATCAACAGCACAGACCCTGGGAACCCTCCTCCTGGACCTGAACCCGGTTCAAAAGGTACGGCTCCCCTTAAAAGCCAGAACCCGAGATCCCTCGGACCTCGGGGGTAGGAGCGCAGAGTCCAAGGCTCCCGGAAGCGGCAGCCGCGCCGGGCTCAGAGAGCAGGGTCTGAGGAACAACAACCCTCAGGGTCTTCTACCCAAGTCCCAGTCCGGGTGAAAGTTACTGCCTGGGGCCTCCGCTGCAAAGAGCTGGTCAATCCGGGTGAAAGTTACTGCCTGGGGCCTCCGCTGCAGAGAGCTGGTCAAAACAACAGCAACCCTCAGGGCGGGCAAGACAGCCTCACGGGCTGGATCCTGCTATCCAAGTCTCAGTGAAAGTCTGTGCTCTCGGAGCTTGGGGAAGCGGCAGCCCGGCAGCCCATCCCCCTGCAGGCCAAGGAAACAGCCTCACGGCCAGGGATTCTGAAGGCAACTTCCGGAAATTGAGCCAGGGGGAGAGTGTGGCCTCGTGGTCCGACCCTTCCATTCCAGTTCCAGTGAGGCATATTCAGTTTAACCCAGGGAACGCTCATAGAACCAACATCTGCCCAGGACTAAAGCCACTGATCACCAGACAAAGACAAGAAAAGTCAATCCTCCACGTTCAGAGATGACAAACTCCACAGAAACACAGAAGCCCCAAAATACCAAGAAAAATAAGAAGAAAGGGGCGACTTTGGACACATTCTATGGAGCCAAAATACAAAATACAGAGCAGATAGAAGAAGATATACAAGAAAATTCTCCAAAATCTTCCAAAGGAAATAGAAACTCTCCACAAACCCATGAAGAATTTGAATCAGAAAGGACCAAAAAGATGGAAGCCCTCTGGGAGGAAAAGTGGGAAATGATGCAAAAGAAATTCACGCATCTACAAAACCAGTTTGACCAAACTGTAAAAGAAAACCAGGCTTTAAAGCAAGAACTAATAAAGCAAAGCCAAAACACCAAGAAATTAGAAGAGAACATAAAATATCTCACCGACAAGGTGATAGATCTGGAAAACAGGGGGAGAAGAGAAAATTTAAGAATAATTGGACTCCCAGAAAAGCCAGAAATAAACACCAAACTGGACATGGTGATACAAGATATAATCAAAGAAAATTGCCCAGAGATTCTAGAACAAGGGGGCAATACATCCACTGACAGAGCTCACAGAACACCTTCTACACTAAACCCCCAAAAGACAACTCCCAGGAATGTAATTGCCAAATTCCAAAGCTATCAAACAAAAGAAAAAATCCTACAGGAAGCCAGAAAAAGACAATTTAGATATAAAGGAATGCCAATCAGGGTCACACAAGACCTTGCAAGTTCTACGCTGAATGATCGTAAGGCATGGAACATGATCTTCAGAAAGGCAAGAGAGCTGGGTCTCCAACCAAGAATCAGCTACCCAGCAAAACTGACTATATACTTCCAAGGGAAAGTATGGGCATTCAACAAAATAGATGACTTCCAACTTTTTGCAAAGAAAAGACCAGAGCTCTGTGGAAAGTTTGATACCGAAAATCAAAGAGCAAGGAATACCTGAAAAGGTAAATATTAAGGAAAGGGGAAAAATGTTATCTTCTTTTACTCAAACTCTCTTCTATAAGGACTACATTTATATCAACCTATGTATACTAATATGTGGGGAAAATGTAATGTATAAATAGGGGGTAAAGAAAGACCAAATAGAATAATGGTTCTCACACAAAGATTCACAGGGGAAGGGGAGGGGAAGAAAACTCCTATAAGAAGGAGAGGAAGAGAGGGGGGGGGGTTACTTAAACCTCAATCTCAGGGAAATCAACTCTGAGAGGGAAAAACATCCAGATCCATTGGGATCTTGAATTCTATCTTACCCAACAAGGGTAAGGAGAAGGGAAAACCAAGGGGGGGAGGGGGAGAGGGAGAACAAAAAGGGAGGGAAAGAGAGGGGGGAGGGGGAGGGAACAAAAAGGGAGGGACTAAAAAGGGAAACATCAAGGGAGGGGACAAGGGGGACTGATTCAAAGTAAATCACTGGACTAAAAGGTAGAGCCGAAGAAGAAAAGGTTAGAATTAGGGAAGGCAATCAAAATGCCAGGGAGTCCACAAATGACAATCATAACTTTGAACGTGAATGGGATGAACTCACCCATAAAACGTAGACGAATAGCAGAATGGATTAGAATCCAAAACCCTACCATATGTTGTCTTCAAGAAACACACATGAGGCGGGTTGACACCCACAAGGTCAGAATTAAAGGATGGAGTAAGACCTTCTGGGCCTCAACTGATAGAAAGAAGGCAGGAGTGGTAATCATGATATCTGATAAAGCCAATGCAAAAATAGACCTGATCAAAAGGGATAGGGAAGGTAATTATATTTTGTTAAAAGGGACTCTAGACAATGAGGAAATATCATTAATCAACATGTATGCACCAAATAATATAGCACCCAAATTTCTAATGGAGAAACTAGGAGAATTGAAGGAAGAAATAGACAATAAAACCATACTAGTGGGAGACTTAAACCAACCATTATCAAATTTAGATAAATCAAATCAAAAAATAAATAAGAAAGAGGTAAAAGAAGTGAATGAAATCTTAGAAAAATTAGAATTAATAGACATATGGAGAAAAATAAATAGGGATAAAAAGGAATACACCTTCTTCTCAGCACCACATGGCACATTCACAAAAATTGACCATACATTAGGTCACAGAAACATAGCACACAAATGCAAAAAAGCAGAAATAATGAATGCAGCCTTCTCAGATCACAAGGCAATAAAAATAATGATTAGTAATGGTACATGGAAAACCAAATCTAAAACCAATTGGAAATTAAACAATATGATACTCCAAAACCGTTTAGCTA
Organism: Monodelphis domestica; assembly: GCF_027887165.1. Classification (NCBI taxonomy): domain Eukaryota; kingdom Metazoa; phylum Chordata; class Mammalia; order Didelphimorphia; family Didelphidae; genus Monodelphis; species Monodelphis domestica. The sequence continues at coordinate 271,282,634 of NC_077229.1, forward strand.
AAGAAGAAATCATAGAAACAATTAATAATTTCATCAAGGAAAATGACAATGGCGAAACATCCTTTCAAACCTTTTGGGATGCAGCCAAAGCGGTAATCAGAGGCAAATTCATATCCCTGAAAGCTCATATTAACAAACAAGGGAGAGCAGAGATCAATCAATTGGAAATGCAATTGAAAAAACTCGAAAGCGATCAAATTAAAAACCCCCAGCAGAAAACCAAATTAGAAATCCTAAAAATTAAGGGAGAAATTAATAAAATCGAAAGTGATAGAACTATTGATTTAATAAATAAGACAAGAAGCTGGTACTTTGAAAAAACAAACAAAATAGACAAAGTACTGGTCAATCTAATTAAAAAAAGGAAGGAAGAAAAGCAAATTCACAGCATTAAAGATGAAAAGGGGGACAGCACCTCCAATGAGGAGGAAATTAAGGCAATCATTAGAAATTACTTTGCCCAATTATATGGCAATAAATACACCAATTTAGGAGAAATGGATGAATATATTCAAAAATACAAACTGCCTAGACTAACAGAAGAGGAAATAGAATTCTTAAATAATCCCATATCAGAAATTGAAATTCATCAAGCCATCAAAGAACTTCCTAAGAAAAAATCCCCAGGGCCTGATGGATTCACCAGTGAATTCTATCAAACATTCAGAGAACAGTTAACCCCAATACTATACAAACTATTTGACATAATAAGCAAAGAGGGAGTTCTACCAAACTCCTTTTACGACACAAACATGGTACTGATTCCAAAACCAGGCAGGTCAAAAACAGAGAAAGAAAACTATAGACCAATCTCCCTAATGAATATAGATGCAAAAATTTTAAATAGGATACTAGCAAAAAGACTCCAGCAAGTGATCAGAAGGATCATTCACCATGATCAAGTAGGATTCATACCAGGGATGCAGGGCTGGTTCAACATTAGGAAAACCATCCACATAATTGACCACATCAACAAGCAAACTAGCAAGAACCACATGATTATCTCAATAGATGCAGAAAAAGCCTTTGATAAAATACAACACCCATTCCTATTAAAAACACTAGAAAGCATAGGAATAGAAGGGTCATTCCTAAAAATAATAAACAGTATATATCTAAAACCAACAGCTAATATCATCTGCAATGGGGATAAACTAGATGCATTCCCAATAAGATCAGGAGTGAAACAAGGATGCCCATTATCACCTCTACTATTTGACATTGTACTAGAAACACTAGCAGTAGCAATTAGAGAAGATAAAGAAATTGAAGGCATCAGAATAGGCAAGGAGGAGACCAAGTTATCACTCTTTGCGGATGACATGATGGTCTACTTAAAGAATCCTAGAGATTCAACCAAAAAGCTAATTGAAATAATCAACAACTTTAGCAAAGTTGCAGGATACAAAATAAACCCACATAAATCATCAGCTTTTCTATATATCTCCAACACAGCTCAGCAGCAAGAACTAGAAAGAGAAATCCCATTCAAAATCACCTTAGACAAAATAAAATACCTAGGAATCTATCTCCCAAGACAAACACAGGAACTATATGAACACAACTACAAAACACTCGCCACACAACTAAAACTAGACTTGAACAATTGGAAAAACATTAACTGCTCATGGATAGGACGAGCCAATATAATAAAAATGACCATCCTACCCAAACTTATTTATCTATTTAGTGCCATACCCATTGAACTACCAAAATACTTCTTCACTGATTTAGAAAAAACCATAACAAAGTTCATTTGGAAGAACAAAAGATCAAGGATATCCAGGGAAATAATGAAAAAAAACACATATGATGGGGGCCTTGCAGTCCCAGACCTCAAACTATACTACAAAGCAGCAGTCATCAAAACAATTTGGTACTGGCTAAGAAACAGAAAGGAAGATCAGTGGAATAGACTGGGGGAAAACGACCTCAGCAAGACAGTATACGATAAACCCAAAGATCCCAGCTTTTGGGACAAAAATCCACTATTCGATAAAAACTGCTGGGAAAATTGGAAGACAGTGTGGGAGAGACTAGGAATAGATCAACACCTCACACCCTACACCAAGATAAATTCAAAATGGGTGAGTGACTTAAACATAAAGAAGGAAACCATAAGTAAATTGGGTAAACACAGAATAGTATACATGTCAGACCTTTGGGAGGGGAAAGGCTTTAAAACCAAGCAAGATATAGAAAGAATCACAAAATGTAAAATAAATAATTTTGACTACATCAAACTAAAAAGCTTTTGTACAAACAAAACCAATATAACTAAAATCAGAAGGGAAACAACAAATTGGGAAAAAATCTTCATAGAAACCTCTGACAAAGGTTTAATTACTCATATTTATAATGAGCTAAATCAATTGTACAAAAAATCAAGCCATTCTCCAATTGATAAATGGGCAAGGGAAATGGATAGGCAGTTCTCAGATAAAGAAATCAAAACTATTAACAAGCACATGAAGAAGTGTTCTACATCTCTTATAATCAGAGAGATGCAAATCAAAACAACTCTGAGGTATCACCTCACACCTAGCAGATTGGCTAACATAACAGCAAAGGAAAGTAATGAATGCTGGAGGGGATGTGGCAAAGTAGGGACATTAATTCATTGCTGGTGGAGTTGTGAACTGATCCAACCATTCTGGAGGGCAATTTGGAACTATGCCCAAAGGGCGACAAAAGAATATCTACCCTTTGACCCAGCCATAGCACTGCTGGGTCTGTACCCCAAAGAGATAATGGACACAAAGACTTGTACAAAAATATTCATAGCTGCGCTCTTTGTGGTGGCCCAAAACTGGAAAACGAGGGGATGCCCATCAATTGGGGAATGGCTGAACAAACTGTGGTATATGTTGGTGATGGAATACTATTGTGCTCAAAGGAATAATAAAGTGGAGAAGTTCCATGGAGACTGGAACAACCTCCAGGAAGTGATGCAGAGCGAGAGGAGCAGAACCAGGAGAACATTGTACACAGAGACTAATACACTGTGGTATAATCGAACGTAATGGACTTCTCCATTAGGGGCGGTGTAATGTCCCTGAACAACTTTCAGGGATCCAGGAGAAAAAAAAACACCATTCATAAGCAAAGGATAAACTATGGGAGTGGAAACACCGAGAAAAAGCAACTGCCTGAATACAGAGGTTGAGGGGACATGACAGAGGATAGACTTTAAATGAACACTCTAATGCAAATACTATCAACAAAGCAATGGGTTCAAATCAAGAAAACATCTAATGCCCAGTGGACTTACGCGTCGGCTATGGGGGGTGGGGGGGAGGAAAAGAAAATGATCTATGTCTTTAACGAATAATGCTTGGAAATGATCAAATAAAATATATTAAAAAAAAAAAGATAAAAAAAAAACCAAGCAAGAGCTAGAAAAAAATCACAAAATGTAAAATCAATACTTTTTATTACATCAAACTAAAAAAGTTATTGTACAAAGAAAACTAATGCATCCAAAATTAGAAGGGAAGCAACAAATTCAGAAACAATCTTCATTACAAAAACCTCTGACAAAGGTCTAATTACTCAAATTTACAAAGATCTAAACCAATTGTATAAAAAATCAATCCATTCTCCAATTGATAAATGGGCAAGGGACATGAATTGGCAATTTTCAGTTAAAGAAATCAAAACTATTAATAAGCACATGAAAAGGTGCTCTAAATCTCTGATAATCAGAGAGATGCAAATCAAAACATCTCTGAGGTATCACCTCACACCTAGCAGATTGGCTAACATGACAGCAAAGGAAAATAATAAATGCTGGAGGGGATGTGGCAAAGTTGGGGCATTAATGCATTGCTGGTGGAGTTGTGAATTGATCCAACCATTCTGGAGGGCAATTTGGAACTATGCCCAAAGGGCACTAAAAGACTGTCTGCCCTTTGATCCAGCCATAGCACTGCTGGGTTTGTACCCCAAAGAGATAATAAGGAAAAAGACATGCACAAAAATATTCAAAGCTGTGCTCTTTGTGGTGGCAAAAAATTGGAAAATGAGGCGATATCCTTCAATTGGGGAATGGCTGAACAAATTGTGGTATATGTTGGTGATGGAATACTAATGTGCTCAAAGGAATAATAAAGTGGAGGAATTCCATGGCAATTGGAACAACCTCCAGGAATTGATGCAGAGTGAGAGGAGCAGAACCAGGAGAACATTGTACACAGAGAGTGATACACTGTGGTACATTTGAATGTAATGGACTTCTCCATTAGTGGCAATGCGGTGACCCTGAACAACTTGGAGAAATCTATGAGAAAAACCACTATCCACATTCTGAGGAAACACTGTAGGAGTAGAAACACTGAAGAAAAACAACTGCTTGAATACATGGATTGAAGGGATATGGTTGGGGATGTAGACTAATTGACCATCCTAGTGCAAACATCAACAACATAGAAATAGGTTCTGATCAAGGACACAAGTAATACCCAATGAAATTGTGCATTGACTGCGGGAAAGGTGGGTGGACGGGAGGGAGTGAAGTAATGTCATTATTGCAAACAAGGAATAATGTTCTATATTGACTAAATAAACTAATTCAAATGGGAAAAATATAAAAAAATAAATTAAAATTAAAATAAAACAAACAAAACAATAAAGTAATACTGTGGTTGCCAATTAAAAATATCATAATTTAAGTCAAAATGACTTTTAGCAGATTTATTTACAGAGGTGGAAAGAATGAAAGTGGAAAAATATAGATCATGAGAAAGACTCTAGTAAGCCTACAAGCCCTTCTCCTGAGAAGGCAGGCTCAGTCCCAGCAGGGCTTCCCCAAGACGCTGTCTCCATGTGAATTTTCCCAGTAATCCTCAGCCAGAAGTCCTGGTAGTGTCTTTAACCAGGGTTCCACCAGTGCAGCCTCCTCCAAAGCCAAGGCAGGAATCTCTGGAATCAATCTCTCCAAAAGCCAGGAAAGGAAGGTCAGCTACTCACTCAAGAAGCTAACATAGGATCAAGGGAAAGAGTCTCCTTCAGTCCACCTCACCAGCGCAGAGTATCCAAAGACAATTCCAAAGGAGAAGTCCCGTGGACAGGAAATTCAGGACTTTTTATAGACCTTTTCCCATGTCACTTCCTGTTGCTTCCCCACTTTATAGGAACCAATCACAGTCCTTCAGTTTTCCTAGTACTGGAGTGGGGCAGTGGCTTCTGAAATTGTCACCCACTTTAGCAAGTGACTTATGAATTCTCACACAGTGACTGGGAAGGTACTAAGAAGGGGTACTTAAATTTTTGATTGATTAACTTAAAAGTTGCTGATTGATAGACCAAGAGAGTTTCATTCACTCTTCACATCTCTCCATGAAGTCACTTAGCTATCTCATCCATCATGCCTTTAGTACTATTTTAAGTAAACTCATGCAAGCATGAGTACAAATCAGTTCAGTATAGTAGTGTTTATACTATAATAGGAGGAAATGGAAAATATATAAGTAATTATAGTGGGAGGCAAAACACATAAGTACAATTCAAAAGGTACAAAATACTATAGGGATTCATACAGAGAATTAACATTTTGAAAAAACCAGTGGAGGATCAGGCAAGTTTTCAGTGAGGAAGTACCATTTGATCTGAACCTTAAAGGATGGATGAGATTTCTATAAGCAGAGATGCAAGGCCAAAGTGAGGAACTGGTATTCTAGTTGGAGGGGACAGTATGATTAAGGGCTGTTTAATGAGTGATTCTAACAATAAGCTTTGAAACATTTCACTGTGACACTTGAATGTCAGTACCAGGATTATAGGAAGAGGAAGGGAATATGGAGACAAGGCAAGAAGTCAGAAGCAAGAGTCCTGTAAAAGAAAAAATAAATATTGAGAAGCAATTTATGAACTTAAAATAATGTTTATTGTAGGAGCTATAAATTACAAATGCTAAGGTGTAAGGATTAGTCATAAGGAATATAGAAAAATGCATGGATTGCCTCTAAATGTCTAAGGAGGAAGGCCTCACAAATGTAATGAGTTCTTACCTAAAGTCTGGGGTTGTCTTCCTAGGTAAACCCAAAGTCCCAGGTGATAAAAACCTTGGGTTTACCTTAATCAAGTTGATCTCTGATGGGTTGATCTCTGTACTTCAGGAAAAGGCACTTCTCCTCCAAGGTAGTTCTCCAACCCAAGAATTTCCTAATCTTTCCACAATATTAGTCTTTTCCCAGGGGATCCCAGAGCAAAGATCCTCCTTACCAGCTCTGAGGAAAGCCAGATCAGGAGTGATGGTTAAACCTAGTAAAACTCCCCAAATCCTCCTCTCCTTCCAGAATCTTCTCTCAGGGTTTGTGTCTAAATTCTCCTCCTTTCCTATTAAAAGACAATCCATGCATTTTTCTCTATCCTGTATCACTTATCCTTACAATAGTCAAAGAAAAGCCCAGTATGCATCAGTATTCTGAGATTTGAACAACTCAAGTTTTTTTAATCTATGCAAAAGAGTTAGATTAAACAAACTTTCCCCAGAAAGATAGAGGTCAGCTGAATGCTTCTTCTCGGGGTGGGCAACCAAAGTTTCATCTTTTAGAGGGTTTTATATCATCCCTAGAGGATTATATCATCCCTATTCCTTCTATATATGATAACAGCTATGTTACTTCAAAGCCAACTAAAATGTTATAAATCTCCTGCCTTAGGAATATCTGGACACATTCCAGGATGCTAAAGACATGTGCACAATTCTCCTTAGCAGAGATAACTTGTCAAGGCATTTCAAAGGATTTTTCCTTGTTATTTTGCTCAAATTATGATTATTGATTCTCATGCATAATTATTCACTCAACAATTGGGATTTTTACTTACTATTAAATCTATCATTACAATTTATTATTATAATGACAAGTATCTAATAGGATTATATACAGAGGATATAGTTCTAAAAAGGCATAAAACAATGAATAGCAACTGATTAAAGTTCCTTAATTGGGTTATCTTATACAGCCCCAGGGATCTGATGAGGCTTGGAAGACTAGATGATGGCTCCTCAGCTAGATGGGTAGTCAGCAGTTTAAAGGCATATACTAACTGAAGTTTAGGTTGGAAAAATGAGGCACAAATGATGAGGCAAACAAATGTCAGAGTAGATATAAAGATATCCGATCTTGGAGCAAGTAGAGGATGGGCAATCAGGCAGGCACCAGAGAACACTGAAGGTGAGGGAGCCAAGTCCCAGAGAATGAAGGTTCAGAAATCAGTCATGTGAACAGAAATTGGGTGATCCACAGGAACTGAAGGGATAGAGCAGATAGTAATCAATGCGGTATGCTAGCATCAGTAAGACCTCTATTTGACGACAAATTCTTGTCCTGACCAAAAGCTTCTTGTGTACTCCTGTTGGGAGAGAAACCATTTCTTGGGCTTATGACTTATAAAGCCTACAAGGGAAAGTAGGAAAATGCTGCACAGGGTTGAGGGATGTAGAAAGATATAGAACAGGTCCATTGAAGAGTAAGGAAGCTCCTTTTGAGTGAGACTTAGCTTGACTTCTGCTGTCCTCCACACCAAAGGTATTGCTTTATGGGGTATTATTTAAGTGAAAAAGATGCATGGAAGATGCAGCAGCAGACCTCAAAATTGTTGATTACCATAACCAATTAGGGATTCATAAACCCAACAATCTACAATGTTGGTCACGAGTAACATAATCATTAGGTGTACAGTAAATACAAATCAAGTTGAGACTTTTCTATAGTCTGCAGACTTTCAAGCACAGCCACTTCAAAAAGGTATTTATTAAGTGACTATTTGGTACCCCTACTGTGCTAGATGTTGGAAATAAAAAAGGTGAAAAATAATTATTTATTCTGGGAGGGAAGGTAGAAAGCTTGACATGAATTAAACACATAAATTAAACAAGGCAGAATAGTTCTAATGGGGAACCTGAATATGAATCACTTTGAGAATAAACCCCCAGGAAGTGAGTCAGCCTTCAGTTGAAGACTTCAAGTGATAATAGTCCACTACTTTCCATGGCAGTCTATTCCATTTCTGGAGAACTCTATGAGTCAGGAAGTCTTTCTTCACATCAAGCCCACATCTGCTTCTCTTCTATTTCCATCTATTATTTCTACAGCTGAATTATCAGGCCAGGGACAATAAGTTAAATCCATCTTCAGTGTAACACCTTTTCAGATACTTGAAGGCAACTCACACATCCTCCTTAAATCTTCTTCAAGTAAAACATCTCTTATCCCCTCAACTTCTCCTTTCTGAGACATTTGCTCAGCCTGTTCTCCTTTAGCTGGCTTCTCCCCAGTCTTTTAATATCTTTCCTGAAACCTTTCCTATAATTCAACTCAGCCCTTCCAAATGTATTATGACTAAGGAAGAATATAGAAATGCTATCATCTTCCTCATTCTGGGTTTGAACCACTATATCATAACATGTTTCCAATAAGTCCTATTCCTATTTCTCAACGTGGTATGGGGACTATGAGATAATATTTGTAAAAGTGCATAGCATAATACCTAGCACATAATAGGCATAATGTAAATTCACATTGTCTTCCTTTCCCTTCTTTTCCCCATCCCTTTGTAAAAGAGGAGAAATGAAGGGGAGTCTCTCTGATCTCCTCTCTTACTAATGGAGAGGGGTGAACAGGGTTTGACCCACTGAATAGATGCGTTTCTCCAGTGAGAGGTTAAAGGGGAATATGAAGGAAAGGGATATGGGGGAAACTGTAACATTTAAATTAGTTTCTCTACTGAAAAGTATTATATTTTTAGAGGTTTATTAAAGATTATTAGAATTAAGAATTACAGAAAATACAAAATAAGAAAAGCACATGCAACCTACGTCTTGCCTGTGTGTAGAAAGACCCATGAGCCTAGAAGCAGAAGCAGAGAGAGAGAGAGCCAAAGTAGGCAGAGAGTCAGTTTAAATACCCATTTTGTTCTTGGCCCGGGTGAGGACCTCAGGTGAGATTTTAGGGAATTCTGGGAATTACCAAGGACTTCTGGGAATTGAAGTCTGGGGTTCAAATCTCCATTTTTACATTCCTCCATTTGATTCTTTGGGAAAAGTTTCCCCAAAAGGATCATGAAAACATAATCAACTTAAAGATTACAATAATTTGAGGATAAGAGGAAAAGAACAAAACCAATAATTGCTAGATGCATTGACAAAAAGCCAGTTAGGGGGCAGTCCCCTTTGGCATGAAAGTATACATACAAATAAATGTTCAATCAACCACACCCAAAGTTCATTCTTGATCTTCTCATGCAGCTTGTGGTCTGGAGACATCTTCATGGTGTCTTCACCAAACAGTTCAGTTTCTGGATTCGGAGAGGTAGCATTTTTCTTAACCTAAAATTCTTCTCAAAAGGAATTTAAACTTTGCAATTTAAAATAATGATATTTTACATTCCCCTATGAAGAGGGTGATTGAAAAACACAGGATCACTTAGGGATGCATGGCTGAGTTATGAGGTATATGAATCAATTGGCAAGAGAAATTAAAAAGACATCAGAAAAATCCAAATAAAAAAGAAAATTTATGGATGAAAATATAGATTATCAAAGTCTTATGTGTAAAAATTCTAAGTGAAGGAAAAATAAATCTATAAAAGGTCCTTGAATCAGGGCCCAATTAAAATGATCTAAGCAAGTAAGCATTTACCCAGTCAGTAGTCAGGACTACAAAAAGTTTGCCACATTATGAAAGACAGAAAAGGGATTAGACTAGAGAAGGCAGGTTAGGAGCCAAGGTTGGGATACTCATCTGTAAGTATTTTCACAAAGAGTGTGGATAGGCCTACGTCTTAACGTATGTTAAGCCTCGCAACCTCGAGTCTTCACACTAGGTTCAAGTCCTTTGTATTGGCTTAGAAGTGCATCAATCCTACCTGGATTGGTTTTTTTGGCCCTGTGCAATGACTCTTTTGTATATCTTGTCCTGGAATCAGACAGAATCATTAAGCAAAGTCACATAATTTTTTTTAAACAATTAGTGGCATCATTTTTACAGTCTCAAGCTTTTGAGGCAATCATTGACATTATAGCAAATGTATTTTAAACTTATATTACTGCTAAATAAAAAAGTTAAAAGAAAATCTTAATACTGGTGACATGTGCTTCAAATATAAAATATAAAAGACTGAAATAGTATATTGCACATGCAAGAAAAATATAATAAAAAAGTTTTAAAATTCAAAAATATAGCTTATAATCATTGACACACTGTATCAGCTAAGAAAATATAGAATACAAGGCCTTCTCACCAAAAATGAGATCCATTTCCTCTTCGTATCTGGCCATGATCCACTGTGAGTACAAGCAAATGAATTTTACAAGGTAACAGTTTTTTTAAAGAACAGTAGTACAAAAATGTAGGTATCAATATCCCCAAAATTCACAATAGCCCAGTTAATTACAATAACAAACAAACCCACTATCATATTTCACATAAGTTGCTGTATGGCATTTTTAAAGCCTATGAACTGATGGATTTTTGTCACAATTTTTTACAAATGTAGCAAATCTTTCAACCTTGGTAAACATATTTTTAAAAAGTAAAACTCATTTTGGGTCTAGAACATCATCAGGAAATCTAGATATCATTACAAAAATGTGGCAGAGAAGTCTAGGAAAAACTCAAACCTCTGTAAAGTGAGCTGAAGAGCTATAAATGAGACCTGCTCCCTTTTTTTGAGGTTTCTAGGGGTACAATGCCCTAGGATTAACTTCCCAGCTTCCATTCACATTTTTTATAAATGTGGGAGTTGGGATTATAATTGTATTTCACTTCAGCTACTAAAATGGGCCTTACCTCGTGTTAGGGGCAGGCAAAATGACCAGAGATTGTTAAAAAAAATTCTAAAAATCATGTCTAAAGACCCCTTAAAATCAATTTGAGATATTTCTCTCATTAAATTTTCCAAAGGTTGTTACACAATTGTAACCAGTTTTCATAAAGTCCATCCATCCTCTATGTGACAATTTACAAAGTTAAAAATAGAAAAGCTGTTTTTATATGGGCCTACTCAATAATGTTTGTTCAGTATGGTTATAGGGGAAAAGAAACACAATTTAACAGTAGTTAAAACCCAGTACATTAAAATGATTCCATGTAGCAGAATAGTATTGAATGCAGTAATATATGAACTTAAAACCACAAAGTTAAATCTTAAACAAAACAACCAGACAAATGCAATAGAATACAGAGATTTTTATAAAACATTAGAGTCTGAAATGCCTTAAAAATATGACCTCCAGTCTCTTTAAAGTTCCTTGGGATTTTTTAAAATTATCCATTTAGATGCCTATTGTCAGAAGGCAGAAGATTGGTAAGGGGTAGGCAATGGGGGTTAAATGACTTGTCCAGGGCCACACCACCAGGAAGTGTCTGAGGCCAGATTTTAACCCAGGACCTCCCATCTCTAGGCCTGGCTCTTAATTCACTAAGATGCTGAGCTGCATCCCCATAGTGAGGGTGGGTCTCAATTTTTGCCAAAGAATTGCAGGAAGCTGAATTTTTCCCCTGACTCTCAGGTGAGATAAGTGAAAGAATCAATACAGTGAAAAGATATCCTTTTAAATACCCCATGCTTGTAAGTTTTGGTTTGGAAAAGTCTCTTCCTTCTCCTCTTTCTCCCCCTCTGCCATCCCCTGCCCCTAGTCCACATGGAGGCTAATCGTAGCCTAAAGAAAAATCATCCCCGTTTTTTACCAGCTGGTTTTTGATCCTGAAGAAACTGGGCCTGCTGCCAGCAGCCTGGGTCCTGGGGCTGGGCCTGGGGTAATGAGCCATCTGGATCAGAGGCCAGAGTTGCTAACGGTTGGGGATCAACTGGGCCAGGTGAGCGAGAGATAGACCAGGAAAGGAGCCAGGAGCCAGGACTGGGGTGGGCAGGGCCAGGACCAGGTGAGCACAATCTGGGTCTGGATTGCAGGCAGGAGAGAGATGAGTCAAGAGGTTTTCTAAAAAGCCTTGGAGAAATGTGGCTTAGAAATCATTATCTAGGCTATCTTTTTTTTTTTTTTAATTGAGAGGTTTTTGTCCCTTTTGGTTGCCAAACTGTAACAATTAAATTAGTTTCTCTACTAAAAAGTATTATATTTTTAGAAGTTTATTAAAGATTATTAGAATTAAGAATTAAAGAAAATACAAAAAAAGAAAAGCATGTGCAAGCTACATCTTGCCTGCGTGTAGAGAGATGTATGAGCCTAGAAGCAGAAGCAAAGAGAGAGCCAAAGTAGGTAGAGAGTCAGTTTAAATACCCATTTTGTTTTCAGCCCAGGTGAGGACCTCAGGTGAGATTTTAGGGAATTCTGGGAATTACCAAGGACTTCTGGGAATTGAAGTCTGGGGTTCAAACCTCCATTTTTACAAAACTGAAGGGGCAAGATGACAATATCTCACCCTTCTTCAAGGTTAGCTGACCTCAGAGCTTTAGATGGCTTTGGAGAGAGATAGAAGGAATCTGTCTAACTCTCTTCCCAAGGATACTCCACAAACCATATCCTTGAGTCTTGAATGTGGGCTCAACTGCTGGGAAAGAAATTGTATCCCAGACAGTCCTTTCAGGAGTCAGGGTTTTGTTGTTAAGCCCTTCCTTATAAAGTACAGTGACAAGCCAGACCTTTGCTTGTCATAGATGAAACAGGATTCACCCTTGATCTAGTTCACAATTTACCGAATTTCTATCTTGTCATAAAAACCCTGACCACTCTCAAATCTGACATAAACTAGAAGATTTATTTGAAGAGATGGGGAATGGAAGGGTTGGAGGGATAAGGCAGGAGGATGGAGGGTGAGGCAATGCCCTAATAACTATATTCTAGGGTAGTTGGAATTCAAGAGGTTCTTTGGGACAGAGGCTTCTGTGCCTCCAGCCTTTTCCCAATAATCTGTTTCTTATATCTCTATACTACAATAACTTAAACCTAAATCTCTATAATCTATCCAAGGCAAGGCAAAGGGGGAGACCCAAAGGAAGAGGGCAGATTGGCTCTGGCCAAAGAGTCTAACTGAACTCCCTCTCAGTCTTGAGTTGCTGCTGTCAAGCCAAGGCGGGTTGTGAAGGGTTTCTGGCTGAAGACAGGTCCTCAGCAAGGAGGAAATCAGGTTCTTTCTCCCTCCTATGGTTTCAGATATCCTCTGACCCTCAGGAAAAAGCTCCTTTCCATTTCCTTCCAAAGCTGGAAGTCATCAGTTGGTCAGAATCCTCTCAGCTCTCAATTCTTTTTTCCCCAGAATCCTCTTGCTCCCTCTCCACTGCTCCTCAGCCAGCTACCTCCACCAGGCTCAATCTTCATTCCACAGCAGGAATTCTATATAGGGTCTCTTTTCCTTCCTTTACATCTTTGTCAATAGAGCACAAGCACTGGCAGGCTCTGTCATATTGGAAAAGCTTGGAACGATGAATGTACCAGCAAAACACTATGAAGAGGACAATTCTAAATGCAGAGGACTTATTGCCAGTAGCGTGACCACCTGGTGGACACACTCTTTAGCCATGACCATTCATGAAGTCAACAAAGTTACATAAAAGCCTTTAGTCATCTTCTAATTATTCTACAGTGATAGTGACCAATGATGGTGACCTAATAGCCTTTTCTTTTCATCTTTTTCTAAATCCTTACTTTTGTAAGGATGATATTAGAAAATAAATATTGTTTTATTAGTTTAGAGATAAGAAGTAGAGTGGCTAGCTTGAGAAATAATTGGAGTTTGAAGCAGAAATGAGAGATTATCAATTTCAAATGTTGACAATTATAACCGTTTTTCTGTGTCAGTTACTCTCTCTGGCAGTTGGGAGTTGATCTCTAGCATTAAGCAGAGTCAGACACATGCAGAGACTCTCTCTCAGGGCTGGAGGAGGTAACATCTCTGTCTCTCTCTCTGTCTGAGGGAAAGACCTGAAAGAGCTTAGTGTTTTTTTTTTCCAACTTGGGAAACACTATTGACTATTTCTGTCTTCAGAAATTGGTTTATATCTGAGAAGACTAAAGGAAGATCTGGTCTTTGGTTTGGACTCTGAGTCTGTTAAGACTGTATTCTTGTTGAGAATCAACCAGCTAACCTTTGCTATTTTATAACTGTAAGGCAAAGTTAAGAATTATAAGGATAATAGTGGTAGTTTTATTTAGAATAGTATAAATTTGGGTTAGTCAGATCAGGGAGGATTAGTGTAGCCTGTGAAACACAGGAGAAGTGGTTCCTTGTGGAACCAGGAAGTTTATTTGGATGGATTTAGAATCCTTTAGAATTAGAAATTCTTCTTATCCTTATATATTTCAATAAATATTTTATTTTTCATAATAGAAATCTCTTTAGCATCCTTGTGCCTGACCCTGAAGGGAAGTTCAATTTTGAGATTCACTTCATCACTGAAGATACTTTTGATTACATCTATCAAAAGTATCTGAACAGTTTTGAACCTGTATTGACATACTTTTCTTCAGTATAGAGAATAAAGTTTCAATTTTTAAAGCCTAAAATAAAAACTACATCAAAATCATGTAATTCAAATAAATATATATCATTTCAAGTATTTCAAGTAATTCAAATAAACATAAAAGTACTATTATCAAATTATCAGGAACTTAGAGTCTTTAAAGAAATTCATGTCTGTCTTCTTTTGCTCTCTTTATGCTTAAAATCAATATGAGCCAGAAAGAGTTACTAAAGCAATCATAAATTACTATCATTATATCCCATGTCCTGAGACTTCAAAGGTTACTGATCTTGTCTATAAATAATAATTTACAGAAGCCACAAATGATGATACATCCTAAACATAACAGGAATATACCCACAGAATTTAGAGCTGGAAGAGCTCTTAGTAAGTGCCCTTGGTTCAACTCTTTCTTTTTTACAGATTAGGAAATGGAGGCTCAGAGAATTTAAATTATTTGCTCAGTTTCACACCCAGATAGAATTTCAGACAAATGATTTTTCTTCATTCTTTGCTAAGAAGTCTAGAGTTTAGTCTTTCGCAATTATTCTTTATGCCCTTAGTTGGTGGTCTAAGAAATGGTGAACTGAAGGTAAATAAAAAAATGAATTTTTATGCTTACTAATTTTTGTGGTTTATATCATAGTTTATGCTGTGTATTTGGTTAGAAAAGTCACAATTCTTACTTTTAAACTTCAGTTTATTTTTTCATTTTTCTACACCAGAGAAGGACAAACATAATTAGAGGGAGTTTATTTAGTAGTTTGGTATGTTTTTGTCCGGATATTTTTATTAATAGACTCTAGCCTCAACTCTGCTCTGACTTTTTATGTAATTCCATATTAACTAATTAAAAATGTCATTTGGGAATTTTAGTTTCAACTGTTTGGAAATTTTCAATTGCATGACTATTAAAAAATAACCACATTGAATTTAAAGAGCAGATAAACTTACTTGACTATCAAAAGGATTCATCAAACAGAATCAACAAAAAGATTTTTCATTCTAAAGGGAAAAATACTATGGAAGTAACATATGTTACTATTATTTAATGTTAATTTTCATTCATTTATCATTATTTTTTAAATGGCTTTAGTAGCATTTAAGTTGACCATTGTAGATCAGGGTAAAGATAGGCTACATCTGGGGCAAGATGTTTGGCTGGAGTGGCTGCTTGGACATGCCAATTCTCAAAGTGCTGTGTGAAATTCAAAGTATGAAATGCTGGTGTTGATTTTAAGAACATGAATATGAAGAAAATACTATTTCTTGAATTCAGGAACTCCAACATATACCAACTTATTACTGAAATTAAGTCATTGCACAAGAAAGATAGTTGTTTGCTCTCTCAATATATGCATCTTTTCCCTAAGGAAAAAAAAAGATCCTCTACCCATTGGGGAAAACATCTAGCTAGTAAAAGATTCTGGTGAGCTGGGTGACACAATTTGATTTATTGTATGCAATAAAAATGATAATCTGTGTTGAATATGTCTGCTCCTGTAACTGGATACTCTGGCTTGTGACTAGGGGCTACTAAGTATGGGGACACTTGAGGGCTGCCTAGTTAAAATGGGGATAGATGTACTTTGAGAGATACTGAGAGATAGAGAGATGTTGCTACAGGGGAATGCTCTGGGGCTTGCCTACTGATCTCTACTGATGACTAGTAAGTCAATATATTTCCTAACCTCCTCCTCCCTTCACTCCCTCCCTTCTTCCACCCTCTCCCTCCCAGTTTCTTCTGAAGCTTGTGGCTTCACCCCTCCCCCCTGAATGGACTATGATATGTATGAGGAAAAACTTCTTCCTTTCTTTTCTCAGGTTTATTGGGATAACAGGACAAGGAAACTGAGGTGAGAGGCATGAGGGTTTCCCTAATCTAAAATGAAGATTATGAGGGTTTGGGAAGTCACAGCTGTGACAAGGGGACAGTCAGAGAGATGGAGGATAACTGTTAAGTCTTCTTTTCTTCTTTCAATTCACAAAACCACCAAGGTCTCTCAGCCTAATTTCAGAAGCCGCCCTAGGGTTCTTCAGCCTGGGACAGAAACTAATAGGATAAGTTCAGCTTCTTCCCTCTTCAGCCAGGCTTGCCTCCCTTGGTCAGGAAAAAAAACAAAAACCCAGAGCCAAAGTCCCAGTTTTTCTCTCCTTTCTTGGTCAGTCACCCCCAGAGAGAGAGAGTCCATTCCTCTCCCCCTGACCAGCTTCAACTGCCTCCTCCCGGAAACATTCCATTTGGAATCTTCGTCTTGATTGACAGACAGGTCCCCAGCCTTGTTTCTTGCATGATCTGGCTTGTAAGTCCTCTCTCTCTTCATGCCTCTTCTACAATCCCCCATTTTATTATCCAAAAAATGCAACTTGCATTTTTCAATGATACTTACCTTTATAATAATTCTATCTATCTATTCTCAACCCTACACCATTCGAAATATTCTCTTACCCCCCCCCATAACAAAATCCTAGCTTATCTTAGCTACTCTATCTACATAGATGCTAAGCTAAGAATGGGATAGGAAAATGGTTAAGGTAAGGGATTTACATGAACATAGTTTTCCATAACAAATCAAATAACAATTTCCAAATCATTTCAACAATTCCACTAACATTAAGAATATGCAAATGTCCTATTTCCTAATGTCTATAAATTCACTAAGGAAAATCTTCTAATACTAACAAATGCTAACCTACAATCATAATGCAATCTAACTTCTATACTACAGAACTTCTATGTCTCTACTTCCTTAAGCCTTGGACAAATTCACTAGGCTATCACTATTGTTTGTAGTTAGATTATTAATAAATTACTCTAAAAATTAGTTTTTCAGTCAATTAGTAATTATATGTGTACATAGGTTGTATTTAGCACAGATTTACTTATGTACATCATTCTAAATATCTGTGCAAACTCATGCAGAAAAGAAATATCTTTAGCTGTTCGAATTTCCCACAGAAATTTTCATCAGTGTGTCTTTTGATATGCAACTATGCATGTTGTATACTTACCCAATTCATGAGATATCTTACTACAGTGTAATTCTATGTAGGATGTGCATGCATATATATGCGATGTTCACATGTATGATACACTCTTACATATCCTCATGGTAAAAGTTCCAAGATTTCAAAAGTTCCAAAGTCCTTCCATGTCCATTCATGTTGCTTGTAGAAACTCTATCTTCCACTCTGGTCCTCCATCTGCTCTGTATGCCAGTCGCCACCATCCAGTCTTGATTGAAGATATGTTCTTCAAATCAGGATCCACTGGTAAAATCAGTCAGGAACCGGGAACACACGAACAATGTATGCAAGTGAGATTTTTACTTGTGTGTGCAAGTAAGAGTGAAAATTACTTTTGCATAGAAGTAAGATGGAATCTTCATGAATGCCAGAATTTATCAATCATTCTTCATGTCTGCAAGTAAGATTACATGTGTTTTCTCCATGCCTGGGGGTAAAGTTTGCATATGTTTATCTTCATGCCTGAAAGTAAGGTGTACAAGTGTTTTACATGGATGGGTGTGAGCATTATGCATAAGAATAGTGATTTCAAGTTTGCTAAATCTTGTTTCATCTTTCACTAAAAGATTTATTGAATATTTACTGTAATCATTTCTTTGAGATAGAATATAGAAAAATTATGTCTTCATTTATAAAAACATTGTTCCTTTCTGTATTGTTACTGCATGACAGGTAGAGGCTATGTATAAAATTATATATGTTCTTTGTGGCTGCTACTCCTTCAAATGCAATTTTATCCTGTGTAGTTGGCTGCATTTCTTACTGGAACTGTACTATATACTTCAGGAGTGCATTCCAGTTATCATTAGGCTTTCATCCATAAGGTTGTTTTTTTATTTCCTCTTAGGCTATACATGTTGCAGTTCATGACTATAACCCTTTTTCTTTTATATGTCATCTGTATGTATCTTCATTGATGACATGTGAGGTATCTGAACCTATGAAGTAATATACTCATGGTATACCCTCTCTCTCTTCCTTCCCCCAGTAGAAACTGTTTTAGGATAAAGGTTGAGAGAGATGGATAAACTTCTTCTTTCAGGTCTCAACTACAACTTGATGTTAAAGTCTTATATAACAAATTCAACCAATGTGAATCCATGTTTCTCTAGCATTCTAGAAGTTTGTGTCTGTCCTAGTTATGAAGTTGGAACTTTATGCTACAAGGTTAGGAGTGTTCTTGTTGTTGAATTACTAGTTCTTCTTTAGCTGGAATGACTTTTTTTTTTTTGCTACCCCAAGACTAGTCTTCATTCACATAAGGTTATATGTAGTGTGTTACCCTATGGAACTACAACAAGTCTTGGTTACACTGTTACAGCATGAATGGTACTTGTCATGTTTTTTGAAGTTAGAGAATAGAAGTGAAATTGTGTATCTATCTCTCCTCCTCCAGTTCTTAATGTTTCTTGATATTCTCCTCCCCATTCAAAATCTGTATCTGTACAAGCCATGTAATTCAACTTATCTATAAAGTCATCTTCATTATCAACCCCTAAGCTTTCAAAAATTTCTTCTAATGGTATGCAACTTATTCTGTGCCCAAAAAATAATTCATCATTGTCTTGGTAAGAGTTTGTTTGCACTGGTTCCAGGTACTCAATCTTCTCACTTGTGTCCCACACATCCCCTTCTTTGTCTACCTCTTCATAAAGCTTATACAACTAATAAGGCGTTTGTTCTACATCATCTTCATTCATTATTATCACACTTTCTGGTATTCCTTTTGATTCTGTGTCTGAATCAGAATCACTAAATTCAATCACTATATTCTTTGGATTCTTCTCAATGCCATGTAAACTTTTGTCAGATGTTGCATTTTGATCTAAGCCTATGTCACCAGCTTCTGTGTTTCTCAAATCAGTTTCAGTTTGTTTTTCATTACTAAGCTTTAGATTTTCATTGTGAATTGGTAAACTTGATAGTATGGGGTTATGCAGATCTTCTATACTGTTAATAATCATAGATCCTACTCTACCACTAGTCTGAGATTTATGTTTATCTTCATTCTCATTTGACTGTATAAGGATAGGAATCTTTCCCTCTAATTCAGTATTTTCTACTGGGAATAAGTTGGCATGCCCCTCTGCATTATCATTAGGATATTAGGATGTGTGCTTTCATGTTGTCCCCCATTACAACATATATCTGTTTCTGGCTTTGTAGCTAAGGTGTTCATAACCACTGACTCAGTGCCCATGTTTGCGCTACTCTCTGCCAGGTGCATATGTAATTCAGCTAATTCTTCTTGATTTGATTCAATCCCTATGGAACATGAACCTAAATCACCACAGTTGCTTTGGCTAGATACCCCTTTGCCCCTTAGAATGTTGGATTCAAGCCTGTCTTTTGAATCCATGGTACTTTTTCCAGTTGGTAAGAATTCCATTCCATCCCCATATTCAAATTTAACTGAAATGTGGCCTCCACTACTTTGAATATGATTATTGTGTTCAAAAGCAATTTCAGCTTCATTTTCAGTTAATTTTTCCTTAACTAAATCACTCCTTGCTGGATAGAAGGTTTCAGCTTCTGGATTCAAACTAGTTGTATTTACTATGGGTACCTGTGCCATAAAGCTATTTATAGAATTAACTAAGTTTGGTGGGACTTCATCTGTGAATGTTTTTAAAGCATTGTCATCTTTAGCAACAGTAACCTTTAGGGAATTGAAATTATGTGTCTCTGTATCAGTCACAAACTTTTTCTTGAGTTCTTGTGACTCTTTCTTTCTTTTTCTTTTGCATAATTCAATCCCATTATCCACTCTACACTGGAAAAAGTTCTCTGAGAATGACTTGATTTCCTTTACAGACTTTTCCTGTTTAGTTACTGTACAACTTATTTCAAAGTCTTTCATCTCATTTACTATTTGAGATGTTATTTCTTTAATTTCTGCCTCATTTTCTGTAATCTGTCTCTGCCTTTCTCTTGCTTTGTTACAATGGCTATCATTCACAGATTCACTTTCTTGCACTGAATTTTCACTATTCCCCAACATTTTTCTACTGTTTTCAACTGCAGCCTCTTTCTTACTATTTCTTCTATCTCCAAGTGTCACACTATATAACTTATGGGCCTGGCTTCATAACTCTTTTCTAACCATATCTGAGTATTTAAGCTTAGCTCCAGTTTTTATGACCAGTTGCATTTCATTCAAGTCCGGAGCTTGCTGTGAGGACTTTAACTTGCAATGTGAACAACAAGTAGACTTCTTGTACCTAGTTTGAGCATTTTGTTTGTCTTTGTTATTACTCTCATGTTTCTTCTTCAAAAGCAATTTCTAATCAAGTGACCTTTCCTGTGGCAAAAGAAACATTCCCTAGTCTCTCTTTGCACTGGTTTGTCCTTGTAACTAGGTTTTTGGTTTAGTAGATTTTGTGTATGTCTTAACCATGTTCAGTCTTTTTATTTCATCAATTTCCTTTTGTTTAAGATCATTTCCAGTCCTCTCTAACTTTTCCTTCAAGTCTTGTACTTGCTTGCTTTGTTCAGAATTATTTTCAAACAAGTAACTTGCTGTGTCTCTCAATTTGATCAGAGAAACTGAGTCATACTTAGGGAAATAGTTTTTGAAAAAAGTTTTTAAATTAGGTGTGCATCCCCTTAGAAATTGCCTATGGACGTGGCTCATAGATATTTCACTTTCGGCTTCTAAACCCAAGACTGAATCTGCCATCTCTGACAGATGGTCTATATATGTGGCAGGATGTTCCCCTTTATCCTGCCTGATCTTGTCAAACCTGGCCCATGCATTTGATTTTGAACAGTATTGCTTTATGGTCTGCAGCAGATCCTCCCTATACCTTCTTAGATAGGACATGCAAGTTGGATTAGCAAAGTCCATATGCATCCTTTCCTCTACAGTTGGCCAGCTAGTTAAATTGCTGTCAGATCTTGTCTTCTCCAAAAATTGCCTCTGTTCATGGGGGCTGAACAGTTCTGACAATAGGAACTCGACATCTTTGAAATCAGGATCAAAGATTCTGAACACCCTTTTAAGCTCCTTCTGTGATTTGAAGGGATTTTCTACAAATTTTGAGAAATGGTGCTTTATGGATTCAAGTTCCTGAGAAGAGAATTGTCTATGGGATTTGGAGTGTATCACACCAGCATTAGTAGTTAGCTTAGTGATCCCCTTTAAAGGACAGATTTTCTCAGGTTCACCAGCAGCCATGTTCTCAGTCACCTTCATTTTCCTGAGGTACATTCTCAGTTTGCTCATTGTTCTTGCCCATAACTAGATCTAGCCCTTTTCCCTTAATCAATTGTTCAAACCCAGCCTTAATCATGCCTTCTAGGTTGGCACCAACAGCCATAATTTTCTCTGCCTTAAGGGGAACCACAAATCTAAAGAACTTCTTCACTTGAGTCAGAGTTTGAAGGACAGCCATAAAGAGTACATATACTTGTGCCAGGACTTGCCAGAGTACCAGTTCATTTTGGAATGGCAACTGTAAAATAGACATTGTAATGTTGCCTACATAACCAATTGTTTCCACTACCATATGAGTAAGTTTGCTATATAGTAAGTGGTATACCCCAAAACAGGCAATGACTGCAATGCCCCCCATTCCACAAACCACTTGTTTGAACATTTTGTCTATCTTCCTTTACTACCCTGCCTGAAGGATTGTGGGGTATGGTCAGACTTGGGGTGCCAATTGTAATAAAATGATAATCTGTGTGGAAACTATTACTTGTTGTTGTAACTGGATACTCTGGCAGGCTAAATAGCTAAATAGTCATCAACAGAGATCAGTAGGCAAACCCCAGAGCATTCCCCTGTAGCAGCATCTCTCTATCTCTCAGTATCTCTCAAAGTACATCTATCCCCATTTTAACTAGGCAGCCCTCAAGTGTCCCCATACTTTGCAGCCCCTAGTCACAAGCTAGAGTATCCACTTATAGCAACCAGACATAGTCAACACAGATTATCATTTTTATTACATGTAATAACAGTAAATTTCTATAGGAATCCAAAAATAAATTACATTAAAAGTAATTCATTTCAAATAATGTTTTAATGGTGTTTATCTTGGTGTCAGTTACTGGGCAGGGGAATGGAGGCAAGGAAGGGGGATATAAGGATGAATAAAACATACTTTGAAGAAGAAGAAAAATACCTTTTCAAATCTAAAAGGAAGAACTTCAGCAGACGATACAAAATGGGAATAGAAATGTGGAGCAAACCCAATAATTTGGGGGCTTATTTGGAATGTATAATAATTGGCACAGGTTAAACTGAAACTTTTAAAAAAACTTTTAAAAAGTTTTTATCAGAGCTCAGCTTATAACATATATAATACAAGATTTGTTGTTAGTATTTGAACCACTTAATAGGACAAATTAGTCAAGTACCCACTTACTTAAAAGACATTGATATGCTAATTTTGAACATTAAAAATAATCCACTCAATATGCGATTTCCCACCCAGATGTGGTCTTATTCTTAATAACATGGTACTGCATAATTCTATAATTGCATTTTCACTAATATTTTATATTATAGTTATTGATGTTTGTCATTTCTCCTATTAGGCTTTAAGTTTCATAAGAGACTTTTCTTTTTTTGACTGTCCTTTTTACCTACCACAGTGCTTCCTTTATGTATCTCAGGAATTTATCTGGAAAATAGATTAGTGAGAAAAACATTGAAGAATCATTAGATTATCTAAAGGCCATGAATAAAAAGGAGCTAGACATTATATTTCAATAAATCTTAACAGAAAACTACATAGGTTTTGATGAACCAGAGGAAAAAAAGAGAAATAGAAAGAATCTCTCACCTATCTCTTGGGAAATAAAAACAAAACAAAACAAAATGAAAACTCCTAGGAACAGCAACCAAAATTCAGAGCTTCCAGGGTAAAAGAATGCAAATGACCAAAAAGAAAAAAATCAAGTACTTAAGAGGCAAAGTAAATCACACTGTCATTTAGGAGCCACCATTATAAAGAAATGGAGACCTTGGGATAATATTCCAGAAGGCAAATGAAATAGATTTAGGGGCAGCTAGGTGGCTGAATGGATAAAAAGCCATGCTTGGAGATAGGATGTCCTGGGTTCAAATCTGGTATCAGACATGTCTTAGCTATGTGACCCTGGGCATGTCACTTAACCTCAATTGTTCTTCTGTCTTGGAATCAATACTTAGTATCAATACAGAAGGTAAGGTTTTTTTTATTTTTGTTTTTGTTTTTAATGACAAAGGTTCAAAGCCAAGAAGAACGTGCAGAAAAACCGAGTATAAAACTATAGAGGAAAATGAATCTTTAATGAAATGGAGAACTTCTAAGTGTTTCTGATAAAAAGACCATGGAGAAAATTTATTTTATTTTATTTTTATTGTCATGCAAAACACACTTCCATATTGGACATTGTTGTAAAAGCAAACTCCTACATTACCAAAACCCCCAAATAAAACCAAAGATACTCTGATGTGAAAGATGACTCCAACAGTTATTTCTCTATGTCTAGCACTCCTTGTCATAAGTCTTTCAGGATCGTCACAGATCATTTTGCATTGCTGAGAGTAGTCAAATTTCCACAGATAATTATTGTCCAATATTGCTTTTGTTGTGTACAATGTTCTCCAAATTCTGCTTATATTGCTCTGCATCAGCTCCTGCAGATCTTTCCATCTTTTACTGAGATCATTTTGCTTATTATTTCTTATAGCACAATAGTACCATCACCAACATGTACCACAATTTGTTCAGCCATTCCCCAATAGTCTTTTCAATTGGGAAATGTTGGGGGGGGGGGCGAGAAAGATTTCCAGTCACCAGCAGGAAAAATGGGTAACTCTCAGGAGAAAGTCTTTTTCCACCTTCTCTCTTCTCAAGACTGAGAAACCAACAACTCTACCAGCCAGAGTCTTCTCCTCCTCAAGATTCCAAACCCTCCCCCTGTCGAGGTGATCAGTTCCACACATTCTTCAGATTGGCACTTTTCTTATGTGCCAGCCTCTGTCACAGTTCTACCATACCATTTTTCAATTTTCCCAGTAGTTTTTGTTAAATAGTGTTCTTATTCCAAAAGTTGAGATCTTTGCTTTTATCAAACACTAGGTTGCTTAGATCATTTAATGGAGAAACTTTGCGGTACAAAGGAGTGAAGAGAAACAAAAACATAAAAGTTAGTGAACAATGATAAGGGACTAAATAAGGATAAAATGCTCCCATTCTAATATGAAAAGGTGATATTTTTGTCTTTTTTTATCTCCAACATAAGCAGTGTTCATAGAAGGAGCCTCATTTAGACAGAAAAACTAGGAGTGGTTCGGTTATATCTTGATCTAAAAAGAATGGAAAGGAAGGGGGAGGGGGAGAACAGAAAGGAAAGTTAGGGGAAATTATCTCACATCATTGAGACAAATAAAGAAAAGTCAACTAGAAGACATATCTCTTCATACATTTGTACCTCATCTTCAGAAACAAATATACCCATACACATAAGTATATATATTTATGTACATTCACATATATATGATTATTTCTGTATATGTATAGATCTGTTTATATATGCAACCCATGTGTATATATCATTCTGCACCCCTAATCTCTTATCTCTTTATGTGGGGATGGGCAATGTGTTTCAATAATAGTCCTCTGAAATTGTAATTGGTCAAGTCATTGCTCAAAGTTCCTAATTCTTTCAAAGTTATTTGTCTTTATAATGTTGTTGTCACTATACAAATGTTTCTCCTGATTCCTTTTATTTCACATTGCATCAGTTTGTACAAGTCTCCCTGGGTTTCTCTGAAACCATCCTTGTTATTATTTTCTGTCTAAGACATCTATAGCCCACCTTCTGTTCAACCATTTCCCAACTGATGGATAATCTTTCAAATTCTAATTTTTTTCTGGTTCAAAAAAGAACTACAAATATTTTTGTATATCCTTAGTTGGATATTGTTTTGCCCAAAATTAATTCCTCCTTTAATCTACCCTCTTCTAATTTCTTCTTTTTATCTTTTCCCTTTCTCTCCTATTTCTCTCTTGAGTGAAATTTGAAAGACAACATAAACAAAGAGAAGAAAGTGGGAGGAAGCAGCTAGCAGTTTAACTTCACTCTCATCTGAATTGGTATAAAGAGGGAAGAATACACACACACACACACACACACACAGAATTGAATAGATTTTACTTATGAGGAAAATACAAGGGGAAGGAGAGGAGAGAGAATGGGGAGAAAATAAATTAAAGGAGGAATTAGTTCTTCATAAAAACAAATTCTAAGAATATGCAAAAATATTTAAAACTCTTTTTGAGGTGACAAAGAATGGAAATCTGAGGGGGGTACCCATAAATCAGGGGACAGATTAAAAACAGTTATGGCATATAAATGTAATGTAACTCTATTGTATAGAATTTTTATCAGTATAATGACCAACTAGGGTTCTAGTGGACTAGAAGATATATCTGCATACATTTGTACCTCATCTTCAGAAAGACTGAGTTTAGGAGACAATTTTTAAAAAAAGACATAGCTAATGTGTATAGCTGATAGCATGTTGGTAATCAGTTTTGTTTCTTGTGTTATTTGGGGGTGGGGTTAGAGTATGAGAAGGTGGATCTTGGCTGAGTAAAACTATACACACAAACATACGGAATACACACATACATTTGTGTGTGTGTGTGTGTGTTTGAAACTTGAGAACACTGATCAATTCAATGACCAACCACAATTCCAGAGGACTCATGGTGAAACGTATTGCCCAACACCTTACAGAGAGGTGATAGACTTGGAGCTCGGAGCAAGACATTTTCTTTTTAAAACATGGCCAATGAGAAATTTTATTTTACTTGACTATTTCTTATAAGAGGAGTTTTGTTTTTCTTGTTTCCTTTTTTTGTTTGTTTGTTTTTTCAATGAGGGTAAGGAAGAAAGTGGAATGGAGAGAAGGCTGGTCTTTGAAAATAAAATAAAATAAAACAGCTTAAAAGACAACATTATAAGATTTATTTAATGGCCTCTCTGGTGGATATTATGCAATAAGGATGGGGTACTATTGACATGCTCATTTGTGGAGTGACTAGGATGGTCCTAAGATAAAAAAGAAGGCTGGGAGGGGGTCAGGAGAAGGACCTGGGGCTAACTACAGTAGAAACAATAACTGAGAAATCTATCTATTTTTGGCCCCAGCATGAAGGATGAGGTTGAAATGAGCAGAGGGATTGGAGTAGTCCTAGGTATAGGGAAGCCCTGAGCATAATTTTGGGGGCAGAATCAAACTAGGGGCACACTTGCAGGATAAAGGACCTTGGATGACCCTTGGGGGAGAAAAAAGGAAAGAAAGGTAAGCAGAATAGGAGTGTGGTCCTTCTGTCTAGTTCCTAGACCAGCTGTGGCATTACAATGGATTTTTATGATATTAATGGAGTTTGATTTCTAATGCATCAGAAACGTTACAGTGAAATGACTGCAGTCGAGACAATTTGGGCTCCATGTTCTCTTTGGATTACATGTACTAGACAACTACCTGTGAACTTTACTACCCAGTTCCACCCCCAACAGGTACTCTGACTGGAGAGGTATGCCCCCAGCACCTCTAGTTGAAAGAGAAGATAGCATTACAGGTCTGGTGTATGTTGTAAAGATTAAAATTAGGGGGAGACTGAGGCAGGTAGAAATTAGTTTCTCTCTGCAAAGAGTATTATATTTTATGAGGTTTATTAAATATTAAGGATTAAAGAAAATACAGGATAAGAAAACACATGTCTAGGCCACAGAGAGGCCTAGACACAACCTCACCTACATTACGAAAAGATCCATCTCTGCTCCAAAACGGAAGTCCACAAGACCCCTCAGTAGGCGGAGAACTCCTTTAAATAATCATTTGTGTTCTCACCCAGGTGAGAATTCAGTGTGATTATAAAGCACTCTGGGGAAGTGGAGCAAAGGATTCTGGGGATTGGAGTCCTGAATTCGAGTCTATTTTTACAATGTATAGGGTGTAATGTAAGAAAGAGAGATCCAGGGGGTTGCAATGAGAAGCCAAGCTGAAGGAGAGATTAGCTGAAGAGCAGCAAGAGGAGAGGCAGAGAGAGAAAACTCCAATGGTCTTCCAGCCTGGGAGCTGGAGGAGGAAAGGAGGTTTTTCTGGAAGCAGAGAAAGAGCCCATTGGTTTGGGACCTGTTATTCCTTCTGGGACCCAAAGACACCTCCACTAAGACTCTTCAAGAACAGCTACCAGAATTCTCAAGGGGGTTTTGGAATTGGGCTCATGCTGGCCAGAGCCATCCAGATCTTTCCCTGAGATTTCTTTCTCTCCCTGACCTGTTCCTGGACTCCTGAATTAAAAGCTAGTTAGCCGAGAAATAAGAATCAACCAGCAGCTGGCCGGAGGAGGGTTCAAGGCACTCAGCCTTGAACCCTGAGAACTTGGGGGGTCAGCCTGCCAGAGGGGACCAGTGTTAGTGTTTCCTACTCCCCACTTTCTTTTCTGGACACCCCTACCTCTCCTTCCCTGTGTGAACCCAAATAAATTGTTTACTACTTTAGAATTAGGTCTGGTTGGTTTCTGATGCTAGGAAAGGGGGCAGAAGATTTGGGGGGAATCACATCTCTCCCCAAAAGGGGAAGGTTAGCTCTGGATCCCAGTGATCCAAACTGTCTAACCCAGGGAACAACATCTCTCCTTGATAGTGGGATGATCCCAGGTTTCTGAAGCAAAGTGACAGTGGGTGTCCTCCATTTCCCAGAACTATTCTCTGAGGAGACTTATCCCCTCTGTCAGGGGGACAAGACTTGACTGACTACCTCTCTCCCAGAAAAAGAAAGGGGAAGAAGAATCTTCTCTCTCCCTCTTTCCTCATTTCCCTCTCAATACTTCCATTCCCTTTGTTCCCCTCTCAAATCCTTCTATAACAAGGGTGAGGGGTGGAGAGATAGAGAAGAGATAGTTTGAGAAAGAAAAGAAACAACAATGATATCTAGACAGGGCTGAGAGTTATGGGCCATAACACCCAACCAGACATGGAAAGGATATTACGATGTGGAGATAGACAATGCAACATTCACTGGCTGTTTCATCAAAATGAAGTCTAGAAAGATTCATCAGCGACAGCTTCCAGATGATGTTTTCTAATATCCTGCCATATGTTTTAATGGATTATATCCTTCTCCCAAAATATTGAGAACATGATGGAGAACTGCATGTTTGACATCCAGTCTACCTTGGCATCTGGGGAAGGGCAGCCATCTGGGGATAGAGGAGTTCTGCTGTTTAATTCAATTCCTTGCTAGTTGCTTTGCATTCTGTTTTAGTCAAATGAGCTTTTTTGGCTATGATTTTCAGTGTCTCATTCTGGCATGGTCTGGCCAAGAATGATTTGTAAGGCTCTCTGTAGAGTATATCTGGTCTATGTAAACTTGGAGTGAAGATCCTGGACCAAGGGTTTTCTTTTCCATAGAGCACTGGGCCTGCAGTTAGGAAGACCTGAATTCAAAGCCAGACTCAGACATTTACTAATTGTGTGACTCTGAACAAGTTTCTTAATCTCTGCTTTAATCTACTGGAGAAGGAAATGGCAAATCACTCAAGTGTTTATGCCAAGAAAACTCCATGGACAGTATTAATGTGATATAGTCCCCAGGGGTCATGAAAAGCTGGACATGGTTTGTGATTGAACACCCACTCGGGTATGTATCTGTATTTTCCCCTCCTTTGACAAGTTCAGATGAGAATGTAGTTCATGCCATCTACTTTCCCTACCCCTTTCTCTTTGTTTGTATAGATTTTTACTTCATTCCAATTATGTGAGATACTTTTCCCAATTTTCTTTTCCTTTCCCTCACATCACTTCCAACGTATTCCTCTTAACTTCCTTTCCCATTCTTTTAAAAAAGTTATCAATATATAACAGAATCAGTTCCAGGCCTTCCATCTAATTAGACCCTAAGACTCTTGGTGATGAAAGGGTTCATATGGGATACATATTTCATCTCTCCATATTAGAACATAAGTAGCTTCTCCTTGTTTAGTTCTTTATCACTGTTTATGTATGTTTTATTTTTATGTTTCTCTTTATTCCTCTTTTAAACTTCAAAGTGCTTATATGGTTTTGGTCCTTTTATTAGGAATGCATGGAAGTCCTTTATTTCATTTTTCCCCCCACAGAGTTATGCTGTTTTTCCCCTACTGAATATTATTTTTCACTCTAGATCTGTATCAGTTGCTTTCTGAAATATCATATTCCAAGTTCTCCACTCCTCTTTAATGGTGGTTGATAAACTGTATGTGATTCTAATTGTTCCTCCTCAATCATTGAATCCTTTTTTCCAATTATTGCAGTATTTATCCTAAACTTGGTAGCTCTGGATTATGGTTATACTCTTCTGGAGAATTTTCATTTATGAGTTTCTTTCATATGATTGGGCGACTTTTCTAGTTTCACTTTGCTCTCTGACTCTAAGAGATCTGGAAAGTTTTCTTTTAAGATTTCTTGAAATATGATGTTTAGGTTCTTTTGTTTCTCATGGCTTTCAAATAGTCCAATGATTAAAAAATTTTTTTCTATGTCTATCTGGTTTTCAGGTCAGTTGTTTTGGTATGAGATATACTTTACATTTCCTTCTATTTTTTCATTCTTTCAACTTCCCATAATTCTTATTGTTCTATGGTGTCAATGGTTTCTGTTAAGTCCATCTGAATTTTCAGGGGGTTTGTTATTTGGGGATGGTTTTGTACCTCTTATACCAATCTGCTTAATTCCCCTTCAATTCTTTCTTTCATGTCTCTCATTTCTTTTCCAATTTTTTCCTCTAGCACTCATTTCATTTATTAAAAAAATTACACTCTTGCTTTATCTTTTCTAGAAATTCTGGTTGAACTTGCACTTAAGCTATGTTTTTCTTTAAGGCTATGACAGAGGTTGGCACTAAAGAAAAAGTGCCTAAGAGTGTGTGAAACTGATCACCTCGATGGGGGAGGGGCCCCAAGGTTTTGGAATCTTGAGGAGGAGAAAACTCTGGCTGATAGAGGAGTTGCTCTCTCAGTCTTGAGAAGCTGAAGAGAGAAGGTGGGGAAAGACTTTCTCCTGAGGGTTACCCACTTTTCCTGCTGGTGTCTGGAAATCTTTCCCCCAAACATTTCCTAATTGAAAAGACTACTGAAGAGGAAGCCTGAGAAAGACATTTTAAATCTCTTTACTTCAGCTCCTGTTGCCCTGAGTCTGAACTGTGGCCAAGGGGCCAATCCCAGGGTGAGTCAACCTGACTTTCTCTCAGGGGGCTCAGGCTGCCAAGGCCTGATTTTCCCCCAAACATGAGGAGGGAGGGAAAATGGTTTTAGATAGAGACAGGGACCCCCTTTTCCCACTCTCCTTTCCCATTCTTTCCCTGCTAGTTATTCTTTGTTAACCTCTGATTGAGTTGACATTAAAATAGTTATCTTTTCCCCAAGCTGTGAATCAAATGTGAATGAACAGGTCAAGGAGAGACACTTTGGTCTCAAGTAGTGGAGGGGGGACAAGAGGGATAAGAGGGAATCTGGGAGAGCAGCCTTAGCTAAGGAGGGAAGGCAGAAGGGGGGAAATCTTCAAATCCCCTCTCCTCTCTCTGAGCCAACCCTAAACATCAGCTGTCTCCCCTGAACCCTGCTTTGAGAAGGGGGGTTCTCCACTCTTTCTCTCTCTCTCTATTCTGAAAGACTGAACCCTCAGTTACAACTAAACAATCTCTCAAATACAAGGCTTTGCTTGTAGATGTTTTATAGGCATTCTCTTCTGGGTTTGTCTTGAGCAACCCTCAACTTTTAATGGTGAGATTCTTTTTCTGTTTGCTAATTACTTTAGCCTTTTTTCTGACTTTTTAAAAAAACCTTACCTTCCACCTTAGAAGCAATATTATGTATTGGTTCTAAGGCAGAAGAGCAGTAAAGGATAGGCAAAGGGGGTTAAGTGATTTGCCCAAGGTCACACAGCTGGGAAGTGTCTGAGGCCAGATTTGAACCTAGGACCTCCCATCTCTAGGCCTGGCTCTCAATCCACTGAGGGACCCCTCTTTTTTCTGACTTTAGACTTTATGTCTAAAGGCCCAGGCACTGTGCACTAATAGAGAGAAAGTCTGAAATAGTTGTTTTGTTGCTTTTTTGAGAGTATTGAATAGTGTATTATTTATATATATATATATGTATATATGTATATATACATATATATATATATATATAAATAACATAATATTCCAGAATTTCAAGAACAGCTCAGGCCTAGGACCTGAAGCTTTTAATACTACTTAAGTGGTCTGATAAAGGACAAAGTTTGAATCCTGCCCAGCCCTGGCCTGAACTTTGCAAGTCCAGAGTTTGGTTCTGACCAAGAGTAGCCTATAGCTGGAATCAGTCCCTATGAGGCATTTGAGAAACTCTGCTGGTTCAGTGACAGAACTTTAGTCTTCCCTTTGATCTGAGACTCTTGCTCTGGTTATTCCTCTTCAAGCTTCAGATTAGGCTAGAGTCTACTCCACTCCTGGAACCTGAGCTCCATTATTGCCCCTTGATTCTGAACTTCTGGAACATTGCCCAGGGCCTGACTTTGGACTGACAGTCTCCTCCGTCTACCCTTGATCTGTGACTGGGACTTGAGACCAAGTGACAAAGCTGCCAATTGGCGCCTCTTACCAGAGGCTGCAGTGCTTCGTGTGGTTCTTGGGCCTCCTCTTTCCCTGGTACCCAGCCTCTCTGTGTTCTGGAGTGCTCCATGGGTGAGCCGCTGGCCAGACTTTATCCCCACTGTCCACAGTCTCTCTCTTTGTCTCCCTGTTCTGAACTGAACTAGAAAAGTAATGGGATTATGAGACTTTAAAAACCATTCTTCTTATTAATACCATTACTTAAGTTGATGATTTTTCCTAATGCTGAATTATTCTTGTATTTCTGGTGTAGATTTAATAGTCATGGTAAAAAAATGTTGAATATGTTACAATAGTCACTTGGCTAATATTTTACTTAATAGTTTGGCTGCTTTTCATTAATGATCTATTGTTTTACTTCTCTGTGTAACCAGTCAAAAAGATCTCATTAGGAGTGAAATCAGCCTGCTCTGCTTAATGTAACCAGGATTCAAATTCTCTAGTTGCCCAACCAGGGACTTTTTGATTGGCTGCTCAGCCAGTGAGTGCGCATACAAAAGCTCCAGTGGCTGTGCTGCTCATTCTCACTCCTTGTCTGTGTTTAATCAGGGAAGCTGTATGGCTGTGGCCTTCTGTGTGTGAGGAGGAGTCTCTTATCTTTCCTCACTCAGAGCTGCTATGAAATAGGTTGGCATGTGGCCTTCTAGGGAATGAGGCTGTCTCTTGTTTGCGTTTCTATTCCTTTGGCATAAAGTCTTATGATGTCCCTCTCCTCTCCTCTCCTCTCCTCTCCTCTCCTCTCCTCTCCTCTCCTCTCCTCTCCTCTCCTCTCCTCTCCTCTCCTCTCCTCTCCTCTCCTCTCCTCTCCTCTCCTCTCCTCTCCTCTCCTCTCCTCTCCTCTCCTCTCCTCTCCTCTCCTCTCCTCTCCTCTCCTCTCCTCTCCTCTCCTCTCCTCTCCTCTCCTCTCCTCTCCTCTCCTCTCCTCTCCTCTCCTCTCCTCTCCTCTCCTCTCCTCTCCTCTCCTCTCCTCTCCTCTCCTCTCCTCTCCTCTCCTCTCCTCTCCTCTCCTTCTCCTTTTAAAACCCTTACTTTCTGCCTTAGAATTAATACCAGCAGGGCAGCTGGGTAGCTCAGTGGATTGAGAGCCAAGCCTAGAGATGGGAGGTCCTAGGTTCAAATGTGTCCTCAGACACTTCCCAGCTGTGTGACCCTGGGCAAGTCACTTAACACCCATTGCCTATCCTTTACCACTCTTCTGTCTTGGAACCAATATACAGTATTGATTTCAGGATGGGAAGTAAGGGTTTAAAAAAAAAAGAATTAATACTAAGTATTGGTTTCAAGGCAGAAGAGTAGTAAGGGCTAAGCAATAGGGATTAAATGGCTTACCTCGCACCATATAGCCAAGAAATTTCTAAGGTCAAATTTGAACCCAAGACCTCTCATCTCTGGGTCTTGCTCTCAATCCATTGAACCACTATCTGACCCTATTTTAGGATATTTCAAAGAGCTGGAAGTTTGGGGAAGTGGAGCTGCACTAGAATTTATTGGTAGCCAATTCTGCCAAGGAACACAGATTAGAGTTATGAGATTCTGACTGTCAGGGTAACAACCCAGTAGTTGAGACATCCTGTCCTGAAGCAAGCAGTAATTCACTCATCAGCAAAACTATATTTGAAATGAACTTGGTTGTGGCAAATGCTACACTTTATGTTTGAGCTCACATTCTCTAGTGATGGTAAGGGTAGTAGAGGAGAGAGTGTGCCCACAGTTCGGGAGCATCTTTTTGTCTGTATGTTTTTGCTATATCTTCTCAGTAATTATTCCTATATAAAAACTCATTGACATTAATTTATAAATTAAAACTTATAAAAGTTCACTGACATTAATAGTAGATCACTGGATCAATCACACACACACACACACACACACACACACACACACACACACAGAGTGGTACTACCTTGGCACTTGTCATTAATTCATTCCAGAAGGCAGGCCAGGTACCAAAAAGGTTGAGTACCAAATGAATTTTTCCCATAAGGAATAATGTAAATTGAATTAATCCATTCCAGATATCCAGAAAACACAGATTTTATAAGATATCATAAGCATTAATGAAGTCATATTTTACTAAATAAATATTAACAATATATAGACATAGATAAAAAACCATAATTAGAGTAAATAAAATAATTTTAACTTTACCTATGTTGAGAGCAATTCATGACCTAAGGGGAGAAGAAATATTTTCTGGAAGGAGAGCTTCTTCACTAATACATGAGGGCAGCTGAAATTCTTTCTCGTTCGTTCTCTTTCTGTCTCTTTCTGTCCCTTATCATCACCACTGAACCCTGCTTGAGATTCACCAGGTGGAAGCTATCCAATGATGTTAGTTTTTTTTTTAATTAATTAATTAAAAAAAAAAAAACCTTTTACCTTCCATCTTGGAGTCAATACTGTGTGCTGGCTCCAAGACAGAAAAGTGGTAAGGGCTAGGCAATGGGGGTCAAGTGACTTGCCCAGGGTTACACAGCTAGGAAGTGACTGAGGTCATATTTGAACCCAGGACCTCCCATTTCTAAGCCTGGCTCTCAATCCACTGACCTACCCAGCTGCCCCTCAAGGATGTTAGTTTTTATCTTCTTTTCAAAATTCCTCTGAAGTAGGGAATGGTCTGATCATTTAATAAATTTACAAATCTGCTTGTTAAAGGTCATATTTTTCAACAAAGTTTTGTACTTCCGCCCATTTCACGCACATTTCTTTGATTAATGAACTGCCACCTCCCCTGAAGAAAACTCCATCTCCATTCATTGTTGCTATTCCCTTTGAAGTTCCTACAGCTCCTCAGTGTTGAGTCCTTCTTTATACTTCTGAACTAACACATGATCCTTTGTTTCAGCTGGAGCAGGAATATGCTTCCTGAGATTGGGATGCCAACAAGTTCTAGCAAGTGTGTTGAGTGCCAAGCTATCAAATACCACAATAGTTTTTTCATATCAAAATGCATTGAATACCAAATTTGATGAGTTCTGAAACCATTGAGTACCAATGTTTGACTCTGTATAGAGACTATACATATCTAAATTATATAGAGAGACTACACGTATATTTAGTCTCTCGATTCATTGTAATGGGCAATTGAGAACAGACTGGAATTGTGGTACTTGATAGCAGTAGAACTCCATCATTCTTCAGGGGTTTCCCCAAAACACCAAGGGGAAAAGGTAATTTGTCTGACTTAGGAGAACTCATCTATTAGTGAGTATTATTGTTTTCCAATTGTTTCAGTTGTTCCTGGTTCTACATTACCCCATTTGGGGTTATCCTGGCAAATATAATGAAGTAGTTTGTCATTTCCTTCTTCAGCTCATTTTACAGATGGGGAAACTGAGGCAAACAGGGTTAAATGACTTGCCTAAGGTCACACAGCTAGTTCATGTTGACTAGTGAGTAGAAGTTATAATAAAGATCCCAGAGGCTATGTCTGTTTTATAAGTCCCTAGGCAGACCAGGACCATGTTTTTTCTCATAGTAGATTTCCCTCTCAATCATTCTCTCTCTCCTTTTAATCTTCAACCTCTCCCTATACATTGGTTCCTTCTCTGATGCCTCCAAACTGTATTATTTTTGTTATTTTTTATTTCATTCTTATGAATTAAGAAAGGAATCAGGGAAAATAAATTCTTTACAGGCATAAGAGATATCCTGCCTACAGAATTAGGCTCTTCAGAGTCAGAAGTGTTGGAAGTGTAAAGTGGGGAAGCCAGTTTTAACATGCCTACTTTCATTTGAGTTGATCATTGAAAAACAGACCCAGAAATCAGTATGCCAATGGTTTAGCCTGTTGAAGCCCTGGTTCATCCATGCATAGATCCGCCATACTTCCTCAGTTTTGATTCTCAGCAACAAGTTTCTGAGATGATCTGCTCTAGCCTAGAAGAACATTTCCCCCATTGCCCACAGTCACCAACTAACTCATCGTGTCCCTTTCACTAAGCTTCCTGTTGCTCTTTCCCAGAAGCCTCTTTACCAAAGGCATGTGTATCAGAGCTTGGGGAGACAGAAGTTTAGGAATTCAAGTACTGTCTGTCCGATGATTCAAGTTCCTCCCCCAAATCTTTATGCCCCCTTTGTGGGTGTGAATAAGCTAGGGTTTCAGTAATTTCACAGAATCTCAGAATTAAAAAGTTGGAAGGGATCTGAATCTAGTTCAGTTCAAACACGGAAGCCATCCCCATTATAACACACCTAATGAGTGACCATCTAGCCTTTGCTTGAAGTTTTCTTAAAGGGAAAATATGCTTTCTCTGGAGGAAGTCTATTCTCTTTTGGATGACTCTGTTGGGAAATTATCCAACATCAGGCCTAAATTTGTTTCTTTACAATTGCTACCCATTGTTCCTGGTTCTGATAAATGAAACCAAATAGAACAAGTCTAATGCTCTATTTTTTTAACCCTTGCCTTCTGTTTTGGAATCAATACCAAGTATTAGTTCCAAGGCAGAAGAGGGATAAGGGCAAGGCAGTTGGAGATCAAGTTTACACAGCTAGGAAGTACCTGAGATCAAATTTGAACCCAGGACCTTCCTTTTCCATATCCGGTTCTCTATCTACTGAGCTATGGAGCTTCTGAGCTGCCCCGCAGGCCATTGTAAATGGTCATAACTCTATATCTCAAAGATCATTTTGCAAATAAGGAAATGGGGACCCAGCAAGGTTCTGATTTTTTTCAGTCACACAGATAATGTCAGAAGTGGGATCTAAACCTAGGACTTCAGACTACAGGGCTTGTTTTTCTGGAATTCTAGTTACAACTATTGCTGAATTATTCTCTTGAGGTTTCTCCCCAACATTTGTTAACCCTCAAGTATCTCTTCATTGTGTCAAAAATCTTTGTGGGGATGATAATTTACTTTTCTTTAGCTTCTCCGCCAATTTTTCTATGGGGTTTCCCTGCACTTCTTTACTTTTCTCTCTTTTTATTATTATTCTTTTGGCACATTTCTTGCTGTTTTGAGGTGATGAAAGCTTGCCGGGCTTAGAAACAAACTCTCACTCAGACATCTTGCCAAAAGTCACAGCAGGCTCTGAACAGGAAGTTATCTTAAAAAATTGGGCAAGGCCCCCTAACCTTTATGGACCTTGTCTTTCTCATCTTTAAAAAGAAATCATTATAATAGGTGATTTCTGAAGGCTCTTCCAGCTTTAACAATTTATGAATCCATGAAATTTGGTAAAGCAGAAAGGAGGGAGAAGGGCTTTCAGAAAGGTGATATCAAAGTACATATATGGAAACAAGCAAATTGGGTAGGGATACATTCAACAGATTCCCTTGCCAGGAGTAGAAAGGTTGTGATAGAATAATGAGGAATGAAAAGGTGGGAAGTGGGGAAAGAACGAAGTGTGAGGGAGCACAGAGAGAGGGACAGCCAATGATGGATCCTGAATGCTGCAATAGGGAAAACAATGGTTTAGATGCATTACCACCGTTGCAGCGGAGCTTCTAAGTGCCTAAGAAACTATTAATAATAACAATTTATATTTCTATAGCACTTTACTATTTTAAAAGCACTCTTCCCCTACAACCCTATGAGATAAGTAATATCAGTATTATCATTACCATTTTGTAAATGAAAGCTAAGGTTTCCTCATTTGGCCAGTCTCACAAAGAAACTCTTTAGAACCAGGTCTCAGTTCCAGGTCTTCTAATTCCATGATGGTTATCAAACTCTTTTTTTCCTCTCTGCTCAAATCACGCCTTCTCTACTGCTAGCTCATCCCAGAAATTCCTTTAGCACCTGTTTCTGGAACAGTTTATCACTCCTGGAGGCTGCTCAACCTGGAATATTCTATAGCAGGGCCTAACCCTCACCCCCCATCTTTAATCTATTCCTCTTGGAGTCACCATTTTGTGAAGGGCACAGGCTGGCCTGTTTTTATTCTCTTTCCATTCTTGTCTCTGACTTTCTAGACTGGAAAAACCTAAAAAACACTGCCATGAAAGATATCTTCCCTCATGCCTTCCTATCCCCTTTTCAGCTTCGTTTTTGTGTATATTTTGCCTCATTAGAATGTGAACTATTTGAGAACAGTGATGGTGAACATTTTGATACCTTTTAGGGACCCCATACCCATGCCCCAGCCACCTCAGGGGCAGGCAAAGTGGGGGACTGCTGCCCAAACCTGGCAGGGAACGTGGGGGAAGCCTAGGCAGAGAGGTGGCTCAGAGACCCAGTACCCTTCCCCCTGCTTTCAGGGAGAAAGACTGGGGAAAGGCATTCATACTTACAGGGAGGTCTTTGCATGCCATCTTTGGCACATGTGCCATAGGTTCAGCATCACAGACATACACTATCTTTCTTTTAACTTGTGCTTGAATACTCAGCACTTAACACAAATGCCTGGCATATAGGAAGCACTTAATAAATCCTTCCTTCCTTCCTCCCTTCCTCATTCCATCCCTCCCTCTCCCTCTCTCCTCTCTTCCTTCCTTCCTTCCTTCCTTCCTTCCTTCCTTCCTTCCTTCTTCCTTCCTTCCTTCCTTCCTTCCTTCCTTCCTTCCTTCCTTCCTTCCTTCCTTCCTTCCTTCCTTCCTTCCTTCCTTCCTTCCTTCCCTTCCTTCCTCCTTCTTTCTTTCTTTCTTTCCTTCCTTCCTTCCTTCCTTCCTTCCTTCCTTCCTTCCTTCCTTCCTTCCTTCCTTCCTTCCTTCCTTCCTTCTTTCTTTCTTTCTTTCTTTCTTTCTTTCTTTCTTTCTTTCTTTCTTTCTTTCTTTCTTTCTTTCTTTCTTTCTTTCTTTCTTTCTTTCTTTCTTTCTTTCCTTCCTTCCTTCCTTCCTTCCTTCTTTCTTTCTTTCTTTCTTTCTTTCTTTCTTTCTTTCTTTCTTTCTTTCTTTCTTTCTTTCTTTCTTTCTTTCTTTCTTTCTTTCTTTCTTTCTTTCTTTCTTTCTTTCTTTCTTTCTTTCTTTCTTTCTTTCTCCCATTTTCTATTCTTTCCCTCTTCCCTTCCCTTTCTACTTCCTCCCTTCCTTGGAAAATGGCTCTGAAATCTCATTTCCAGTAACATGGGAGACATGGATATGGATCCCAAGAGTCAGATAAAACTAGGAGCAGCAGTAGCCAGAATTTTCAGTCCAGATTGAAACTTCAGTATCAAAATGTTTAGGCCAATACCAGACATGTGACAACATGCTAAAATAATCTTGGCTTTGAAATAATACTGAAAATCAGTGTGGAACAGAGATGGATTGAAGTAACTGATTCTCCGCAACAGCATTGGCACAAGTAATCAAGAAGATAAATAAAGCTCATTCAGGTTTCCCTACAAACCAAAAAGCAAGGCCAATAGGCAGTTTGCCACAGGATTTCACCACAACTATTAAACAGAAAAGCTACTAAGGAGAAAGAAAAGACAGGAAAATCTCACTTTCGGCAAGTATACAAGACAAAGAGGATTCTATTATTACCTGAAGAGTGGATATTCTTTCTGTGATTTTGCCAGTTCCAAGTTCCTGCTATACATGTACAAAATAAAAGTTGTTCTCCAGAGATTTCAGCAAAGCAATGTCTCATTTTAAACTGATGGTCAAAGCAGTAAGTTGTCCCTTGCAAACAGTGATATATAAATGATGCTAATAATTATTAATAGTTATCATTAATAATATTAATACTATTTGTTGAGTTGATGATAGGCTAGAGGATAATATAGACAAGTTAGATTCAGTACTAACTACATGATTGAGATTAATGACTCAATATCACCTTCGAGAGAGGTCTTGAGAGATAATGATGACTGGTATTTATATAGAACATAAATATTTGTAAAGCATTTTATAAATACTCTTTCCTTTGAGCATCACAACAACCAGATGAGGTAAGTGCTAAAAGGGATTTTTTATGTTTTTTTTTGCCATTTTTACAGTTTTTTAAAAATAATTTTACAGTTAAGGAAGCTGAGGCTAAGAAGTGTACATTGCCCATAGTCATACAATAAAAGTGTCAGAGATGAGATTTGAACCTAGATTTTTCCAGATGCTAAGCCCAACATCCAAACCAATATGTTCCTTGGCTGCCTGCTGTTTAAAATTTTTATAAGCAATGGCGGGGGGAGGGGGGGAACATAAATGGCACATATCAGATTTGCAGATGACACAAAGCTAGAAGAGGTAATGGTGAATGACAGAACTGGGATCCCATAACTTGTTAATAGGCTAGAACAATGGGCCCATTTCATCTAAGAAGGCGCAGTTTACCAGAGGAAAATATAAACTAAACCAAATTTCTACATTTGGGTTAATAAAACCATTTTAAAATACTGAATGTGAATCACCTACTAAACAGAAGGTCTTTTGAAGAAGACCTGAATATTTCCTTGGACCACAAACTCTGAATAATCATTGGTACCACAGGGTTGCCATAAAAAAAAGCAAATGCAAATGTAGGCTGCATTAAGAGAGGTACAGTGTTAAGAACAGAGAAGAGAATACCTCAGCTGTGTTCTGTTCTGGTCAGAGGGTATCTGAAATATTCTCTCCCAGGCACCATTTTTTAAAATTTGGAAATTTTATTTAATTAATTAATTTAGAATATTTTTCCATGGTTATAAGATTCATGTTCTTTCCCTCCCCTCCCCTAAACCCCTTCCCATAGCCGATGTGCAATTCTACTGGGTTTTTCATGTGTCATTTGATCAAGATCTATTTCCATATTACTGACATTTGTACTAGAGTAATCATTTAAGTCTACATCCCCAATAATATCCCCATTGAAACCTGATCAATCATGTTTTTCTTCTGTGTTTCCGCTCCCACAGTCCTTTCTCTGGATGTCGATAGTGCTCTTTCTCATAAATCCCTCAGAATTGTCCTGGATCATTGCATTGCTGCTAGTAGAGAAGTTTATTACATTCAATTGTACCACAGTGTGTCAGTCTCTGTGTACAATGTTCTCCTGGTTCTGCTCCTCTCACTCTGCATCAATTCCTGGAGGCCTTTCCAGTTCACATGGAATTCCTCCACTTTATTATTCCTTTAAGCACAATAGTATTCCATCACCAACATATACCACAATTTGTTCAGCCCAATTGAAGGGCATCCCCTCATTTTCCAATTTTTTTACCACCAAAAAGCATGCAACAATGAATATTCTTGTACATGTCTTTTTCCTTATTATCTCTTTGGGGTACAAACCCAGCAGTGCTATGGCTGGATCAAAGGGCAGACAGTCTTTTAGCGCCCTTTGGACATAGTTCCAAATTGCCCTCCAGAATGGTTGGATCAATTCACAACTCCACCAGCAGTGAATTAATGTCTGGGCACCATTTTTAAGGAAGGACATTGACAAGTTAGATGACATATATCTTGAGGAGGACAACTCAATGATAACAAAACAGGATTTTAGAGGAAATAATGAGTCATATGACCCTCTGAGGATATAATTGTCTTCAAGTTTTTCAGTCAATAGTTAAAAAACATTCATTAAACACCTACTCTGTGCCAGGCATTGTACTAAATACTGGGGATTCAAATAAGAAAAAGGAAAACAGTACCTGCCCTCCAGGAGCTTATAATTTAATGGAGGAAGACAACACACTTTTGTGTGAAGCTGAAAAGTGGAAAAGATGGGGGAAAGGGAAAGTATCCAGTCAAGGCCTTGATGGAGTAGTCCAAAGGCAACATGTGGGAAATGGAAAAGCCAGATGACCAGGGCAACCTCCTTAAAGGGAGGTTTGGGGAGAAGCTCTCAGTTCTGGCTTCCAACCAGAGCTGTCTGGAGGGTACTGATGAGGTGTGAATACCAAGACTGAGGTGATCTTGTAGGATGATGAGGTTCTTTGTACATAAAGAAGAAAACCAGAAAAGTGAGACCAGGTGGAACATGAAGAGGAGTGTTAGGAGCAAGTAGGTGAACCAGTTG
Organism: Monodelphis domestica; assembly: GCF_027887165.1. Classification (NCBI taxonomy): domain Eukaryota; kingdom Metazoa; phylum Chordata; class Mammalia; order Didelphimorphia; family Didelphidae; genus Monodelphis; species Monodelphis domestica. The sequence continues at coordinate 271,324,580 of NC_077229.1, forward strand.
ATTGAGAGCCAGTCCTAGAGATGGGAGTTCAAATCTAGACTCAGACACTTTCCAGCTGTGTGACCTTGGGCAAATCATTTAACTCCATTTGCCTAGCCCTTGCCTTTCTGTCTTAGAGTTGTTACTAAGGCAGAAAGTAAGAAAAGGAGGGCTGTCATGTGGAAGAGGGAATTGATTTGGCAAAAGAACACAGTGATGTTAAATCTTTAGTCAGAGGTTATGAGTTCAAATTCCACCTCCATTATTTATAATCTGTGTTTTTAGGCACCTCTCTAGGAGTCAGTTTCTTTATCTGAAAAATAAAGCTTCCCCCTCACCAATCATAGATTTATAATCCAATAATTGTTTTTACTCTAGGAGGAGGATCTGGTCATGCCTATGTAGCTATCTGGTCTTTATGAGTTTTACTGTGGCCAAAAAATTTATCAACTGGAAGCCCCCTGTCTGGTGATAAGCTTCTCTGAACTCCCCAAGTGGATTCCCCTCCAACCTCAATAATCATCCCTTATTACAACTATTTCATATAAATATTTCTTAGAGGACAGAACTGGGAGCAGTAGATAGATTTAGCAAAGAATCACAATATCAGAAAAAATCTTAAAATGATTAGAGCAATTAAACAAATGGAATGGTCCTACCTTTAAGATGCTTATGTCTGGGGGGAAGCTGGGTAGCTCAGTTGACTGAGAGCCAGGCCTAGAGATGGGAGGTCCTAGGTTCAAATCTGGCCTCAGATACTTCTCAGCTGTGTAACCCTGAGCAAGTCACTTGACCCCCATTGCCTAGCCCTTACCACTCTTCTGCCTTGGAACCAATATACAGTCTTCATTCAAAGATGGAAGGTAAGGATAAAAAAAAAAAGATGCTTATATCCTCTTGGGTTTGGGAGGGATATGATGTGTCAGTCAGCTAACAAATAATTATTAAGTACCTTAAAGGGTACTTAATTTGTTATGTGTTAGACACTGTGCTAAGCTCTGGGGACATAAAAGGAAGCAAAAGATGGGTTCTTGTCTTCAAGTTTGCAATCGAATGGAGAAGGCAACACGAAAATAAATTTATATAAGGCAAACTATATAGGAAGTAAATGAGAGGGAAGGCAATAGAACTAAGAGGAATTGGAGAGGATTTCAGATAAAATACAGGATTTTCATTGGGACTAATATATATATGGAAGGTAAGGAATAATGAGGGCAAAGGAGAAATTCAGAGGAAGTGTTTTAAGCTTATTTGATGAGGGAGAGAACACTTTTCTGCTAGAGGAATCAGGGCAGTACCACACAGAGCAAGCATCTAAACTGAGATCCTAAAGCTTCTAAAAGATAAGGAGGATGACACAGAGCTTCTGGGAATGGGTGAGACAGCCTGTGCAAATGCCAAGAGCTCAGAGATAACACTATGAGTATGAAAACAAATCATTTAGCTAGAAATGTCTATGTCCTGCAGGTGATCTCCCTCTTCCTCCTTTTTTTTCCTGACTTTTAGGTTGAGATAGGCATAAACTATTGTGGATGGAAGAGATCCAAAGCAGGCTCCATGCCAAACTTCTCTCTGGTGCAACTGAGGCAGCTCCATCTAACTAGGTAAGTCATTATGAACAGTGCTGGCTCTGGGCAAAATTTTGATAGTCTAAAGTTCATCTCAGGTGTCTCCTGTTTTCTCTTTCTTTGCCTTTTCCCCATCTCAGCACCCTTCCCAGTACCCTCCAGAAGTATCCTCATGCTCTTCCAGAATCTATTCTAAAGGAAGGATCTGCTTTTGGTCATTTAGGTCTTAGCATAAATTGAGAGCAGTGTATCACGTCTCATAGAGATATTTGCATTTAAAACCTGCTATCTAACATATAGATATGTGAAAAAAATATTACTGACCAGATCAGAGAGGTATTGGGAAGTGGGGGAGTGCCAGATGCTTTCCCTATTCCTTTGGTATAGGGGGTCTTAACTTGGGGTCAATGGACTTGTTTTTTAAAAAATATATACATTTTGGGGCAGCTAGGTGGATAGAACACCAGCCCTGGAGTCTGGAGTCAGCCTGGGCTCAAAGGTGGCTAGTTGTGTGACCCTGGGTAAGTCATTTAACCTCCATTGCCTAGCCCTTCCCACTCTTATGCCTTGGAGCCAATACACAGGATTGATTCTAAGATGGAAGGTAAGGGTTAAAAAGAAAGATTAAAACTACAACTTGCTCCTTCCCCCATTTTCTTGTTGACTAAAGGAGATAGTTTTTTATTTATCTGTAACAAGCTTCTTAAGATGGTATGGTAGAAAAAAGTAGGCATGGGCGCCATGTGGCCTTTCTAAAGGTCTCATACCTGGCATCCTGAAGACCCACCTCTTGTCCAGAGTGAGGCCAGAGTGCTCCAATCAGAGAGGCTTGGGAAAGGGAGGTCACACGGAGTATAAAATGCAGTACCCGGATGAAGTGGGGGCGTTTCTACTGGTAATCTCCAGTGAATAGGTGTGTTTAGGCTCTTGGAAGGGAAGGTGGCTGGCCACCTGTAACTGGTGCCTTCTTTTTCTCTGGCCTGCTTTTTATTATTCAATAAATAATTATAAATTAAGATACAATCTCCAAAGAATTTTAATCATAACATTTGTGAGAAAAATGCTTTGAAAACTGCACATATTTCATGTGTGTGTGTGTGTGTGTGTGTGTAGGTACACACACTTCCTTCCCACATGTGACTTTCTCATCATGGTTTCAACATGTTGTGGGTCTGCATAAGACATTAAAGAGGAATTTGGGGGGAGTTTTGCTGAAATTAGAGACATGTGAAGACCAGAAAACAACACCGAAAAAGTTTAGAAACTCAGAAGTGCATCAAATATATTTCTAGTATTATATAATATCAACATATTTTATCTTTTAATACTATAAAAATATATAGTTTCTTTTTGAAAGTTAAAATCAATAACAAATTTGTTAAATAAGTTTAAAGTTTACAAAAAAGAGTGCAAAAGACAAAAAATTTTACATACATTTTTCAGATCATGAGGACATCCCACCCCTAATTCCCATGCTATGGAAGAGATACCTAAACATACATACATACATATATATATATCCATATGTATTTATATTTATACTTATATATGTCAGCTATTAGGTGGCACAGTGAAGGGAGTCTGAAAGACTTGAGTACCACCCAAATCCAGCCTCAGACACTTGTTAGCTATGTATTAATCCTGAGCAAATCACTTAACTTCTATTTGCTCAGTGTGAAAAAGAATTTAAACTCCTCTTGTTTATTTTAACTTAATCAATCCAGAACTTGGAGTCCCCACCCACCCACCCTCCACACTTAGTTAGTCATTAGTACTTAGTAAGAACCTTTTACTAGAAAAGAAAGTCCATACCCTAAAAGACCACAAGCACTGCCCCTACCCCCATGCCCCACCCCCAGTTCTAGGCAAATTGGGAGGCTGTGATTGATTCCTGAGATGTGACCAAGGAGAGCTGATGGGTGGAGAAAACTGCATATAAGTGGGAGCCTCTTGGACCCTGACTATTTTTTTTTTGTCATCTTTTGCCTTGTGGGTGTAAACTCTGGTGATTCTTTGTGATCTTTTGGCACATCATCAATGAAGCTCTTGGATGGCTCAGCATCTTTTGAGGGTTCGTATGTCAGCTTCCTGATTTGGACTTTGAATTCTGATGAAGATTTGGCTTTCTGAGTTGGAGACTCAGGCAGAAGAGGGATGCTTACTCTGGTGAGATTCTTGCCTCCTTGGTGTGAGAGACCATCCTTTGTGGCTTAGCCTCTTTGGCATCCGTCTTGGGTTGTTGAAATACCTGGCTGGAGACACTCTCGTGGGCTGGTGAGATTCACATTTGTGGTCTGGAGTCCCTCGGATCAGGACTTAGGGTATTTTTAGCTAGGCAATATTTTCTTCTTCCTTCCTACATTCCCCTCTCTTACTATCACTATTTTGCTGTAATAAAGCTACTAAAGCTACTAACAGTCTCATGACTTAATATTTAATTATTTATAAATGGTGACCACAACTTTAAAAAATTCTTATATTTTTCAAATCCATTTTAATTATTGCATCAGTTTCCTTAACTGAAAATGGGGATAATAATAGCACCTAATCTCCTAGGGTAATTGTAAGGATCAAATAAGATGATGTCTGCAAAGTGGTTAGTACATAGTAGTACACATAGTAGGCATTTTATAAATGCTTATTCACTTTCTCTGACCCTTTCCCCTGCAAGGTGCATATATTGGGGATTGTCTTGATTCCTCCAATGGATAAGAATGGCTAGTTGGTGGGGGACAGACAACTATGAGACTGGATTAGAGTTATCACATACCCCCTAGACCAGTATTGGTGTAGCAGTCCACCCCTAGCTATGGGCAAGGGAAACAGTTAGTAGGTACAGAGTGGCTTAGAAGAGAGTATGCTCAGTCTGGAGCATGCTCAGTCTTGCACATGGCTGGGAAAGCCTCTGACCCTTGACCCCAGCTTCCCCCAGGTTAGGCGGGAAAACAGGTTTCTTTGTGTTCACCTGGCTAAGAGAAACCACACCTATACCTTGTCATTGACCAATGATAATCATCCCTATGTATTGTGTATATTTGCATATCAAAGAGATTAAATACCGGGCCACAGCAAGCTCCGCCTCTCTCTTTCACTTGGATCTCAGCTCTCACTGATGCCTGTCCTTAGAGGCCAAGCTCCATCTTTGATTCCTTTCCTGATCTACCTCTCCCATCTGGGATCTGGCTTTCGGCCAGGCACTTTCTTTTCTCTATCATGTCTCCGACCTGTGTGGTATTAAATTTGGATCTTTGGTCAGGTATAAGCCTTCTGAGTAGTCCACTGATCGGAGTTATTGCTGTGGCTCTAGATAATTAATAAGGCCTGGATTTCTGACTCATTCCTGCCACCTCATATCTCTAACTTGACTCCGCCATCCCCCTTGTGGCATCCAGAACTTCTATCCTTCCTCTATCTTCCTATCTTGAGGCTTCTCGCGGGTTCGAGGAATCTTCATTCGGGGAAAGCATGGCACACATGCAGAGCCCTCACTGAGGGAGCTGCTCCGTTCCCCCTCTTCTCAGCACCCAAGGACATTTTCTGCATTCTCTGCCACATTGTCCAGCCTCCCAAAGTGAGCACTTCCTCCCTCCACTCTCTGGGGTAAAGCCTGGCGCTCACAGACAGCTTTAAGCTGCCCTCGACTAACATGAGAACTGCCTCATTACCTATTCATAAAATGCATATATCTATTAGCAAAGAAGTAGTCCAGTTATATGGGGGGCAGCTAGGTGGTGCAATAGATATAAATCTGGACCTAGAATCAGAAAGACTCATCCTTCTGGGCAAGTCACTTAACCTCTTTGCCTCAGATTCCTCTTCTATAAAATTGCAATAATAATAGCACCTACTTCCTGTGATCGTTGTGAAGAATTAATGAAATAATAATTGTAAACTCTGAGCACAATGTCCAGCACATAGAAAGCACTATATAAATGTTGTTGCTATTATTATTGAGTTGAGTCTCATGCTTATCTTTCTAAAGGCTATTTTGTCCTTTCTGCTACTTTTTGTGATTTTTGAGACAGTCTTTTTGGTAAAGCAGTGCCATCTACCTCAGGGACATTTTGCAAATGAGTTTATATTCTAGATTGCTGTCTCCCTCATCTATGATCTCTTTTGTCAAAGAGATTAGGTATTTGCTGGTTGAAGCAATATTATTGTTGGGCATCATAACTCTCTATGTTGGCCTTTTATCCTTTTACTACACTATAAATTCCTGGAGGACTAAGACCTCCTCTTATCTAAACTGTGAATCTTACCTAGTGCCCAGAACAGTGATCCACATACAATAATAAGTGGTTAAAAAAGTAGTTTTATTGATATTTTTTGTTCCAAAAATTTTTCCAAATATATTCCTTTCTTCTTCCCTCCTCAAAGAGTCATTCTTTATAGCCAAAAAAAAAAAAAAAACCAGGAAGAAAAAAGTACTTTAGCAAAGCCAACCAATATATCAATTAATTCTGGTGATATGTTCATTTTTTCCACATCCATAGCTAGAGAGAAGCAGTTTGTATGCACATACATTTTTTCATCTCTTCTCTGAGGCCAGGCTTGATCATTTTAATTATACGGTGTATCATTCCGGGTTTTGTTGTTAGCTAGCATTTATAAAGTCTGCTCCATATACACAGGCACACATATAGATGGTATGCATATATGCATGCATGCATATATGTTTGTGAATGTACAGCCAATGAAGAAATTTGTTTTGTTTGGCTCTGCATATATACTACAAGGATTTTTCTTCTCTTTTTTTTAATGAAGCTAGTATGAGAGGAAGAGAAAATAGATTTGTTAATTTTTAGGGATGAGTGCTGCAAATGTGTGCACTTTCAGAGAAAGTCACTATATTACTGGATAATTTGTAAAAATTTGTAAAATAAAACCAAAATATATTAATTAATTTTTTTAGTGTAATTTTATTTTTACTTTTCTGATAAAAAGAATAACAACAGACTGAGGTAGCTAAGCGGTATCATGGATAGATCAATGGACATAATATTGGTAATGCCTGAGTTTAAATCCTCCTTTTGATCCTTTACTAGTTGTTTGACTATGAGCAAGTCCTCAGTCTTCTTAACTCTTTTTTCTTTTTATTAAAAATGGAGATAATAACAGCATTATTATTATAATAGCATTACTAATGCTCTAATAATTATAATATATTAAATCATTAGCATAAATAAATATGTAAATAAAACAAATAGTAATATAGAGCATTAGTGCTATAATTATAATAATATATGATAGCATTAGTATAAATAAATATATATATAAATAAAATAAATAGCAATATATAGCATTAGTAATACTATAATAATCATATGCTAAAACTTTTGAAAGCACTAGTATAAATAAATATAGAAATAAAATAAATAGGACTATATAGCACTAGTAATGCTACAATAATTATAATAATATATCCTATAATATATAAGTATAACATTCATAATTAATAATAATATTATTATTACCTCATAGAATTGTTATGAAGATTGAATGAGGTAACAGAAACAAATATATATATTTTATTGTATAACTTGTGTCTCATTCTATACCCTTTATCTTGTTATTAACTTCAATTATTTTATTTTTATATTGATTTATATTTTATATATATAATATATTATGTATATATATAATATATAAATTATATTTAATTTTTAATTTAATTTGTTAAATTAACTCTCCCCTGATTGCAAAAGTGAAATTAACTCTCCCCTGATTGTGAAGATTAAAATAACTCTCCCTTGCCCATTTTTAGATTTAATCACCAAAAGCATATACACCTCACTGGTTTGTGACCCACATGTGCAATAGTGGGTGATGAATCAGAATCTACTGACTGCCCCTTGGGCAGTCCTAAGCAAAGCTTTAGCTGTAATTGGTACACGTCAAATGAAGGGAAGTCACAGGAAGTGATGAAAAAAAACGGTCTTTAAAAATGTCAAGAACTTCCTGTGAGGACTCGTTCTTCTGTCTTTGGTCTTCAACTTGACTTTGGAGGAACTCGGGCTTGAGGTCTCAGACTGCTTTCCTTTGTACTGACACATGGTGAGTGAAGGGCTGACTCTTTTCCTGGATTTTCTGAAGGGACTAGCCTCAGGAGAGGCCTCCCCTCTTGAGAGAGGTTCCCTGCATCCCCAGGTCCTTGGCTCAAGGCTGAGGCCCCTCTGGCTAAGTACTAACTAACCCTGCCTGGGTTGAGCCAAGGGCTGAGCAAATTACTTAGTGCTTAGGCTAGACATTTTACCCTATCCTCTCTGATTTTCTTACTTTCACTCTTTCTATATTTTATAAATAAATTGTTAAAATAAATCTCTTTGGAATTAATTAAAATTCCTAGCAACCCTACTCTTGAATAACCCAGTCCAACCTTTTATAAAAAAAAACAAAACCCTCACATTTCTACTACTTACAATCTATTACTTCTTCACTAGGAAGTAGATAGCATCATCTGTCCTCTGAAATCATTGGACTAATTGTATTATTAATTTTTCTTGTCTCTACAATGTTTTATTATATCAATTATTCTCTTGTTTCTATTCATTTATTTACTGTCCTTTTTTAAAGTCTTCAGTGGGGCAGTTAGGTAGTACAGTGGACAGAGCACTAAACCTGGAGTCAGGAAGATCTAGGTTTAAATCTGGCCTTCCTCTTCTTAGACTTAAGACTTAAGACACTTCTTAGCTGTGTGACCCTGGGCAAGTCACTTTCTCTCAATTGCCTAGCCCCCACAGCTCTTCTGCTTTAGAATCAAAGCTAAGACAAAAGATAAGGTTTGTTTGTGTTTTTTAAGGTTTTATAATTGTGTGTTTTTATAATGTAGATGACATGGCATAAATTGTTCTCTAGGTTCTGCTTGCTTCAGTCTCTTTGAAGTTATCTATTTCCTTACTTCTTATATGAAAATAATTATATACAAGTACCTCAATTTATTCAATCATTCAACTGATGGGCATTCCTTGAGCTTTCCGAGGCAAGCAGATGGCTCAGTAGGACACTGGGATCAGAGTTAGGAAGGCATAAGTTCAAATCTGGCCTTAGACAAATATTAGTCACATGACCCTGGGCAAGTCACTTAACCCTACCTTGTAAGGATAATTTTAGTGTTGTGACTTAAAATCTATTTTAATTATTCACCAGGGAAAATCCCAAATAATAAAATACCCAAGTCAGCTGGAAATTATGGTGATTTTAATATAGAGATAAAGAATTAAGGAGAAGAGAGGAATTTAAACTGCTCTGGCTCAGGCTGAGCCAGGCAAGAGTTAAATGCCTTGGCCAAAGGGGCCTCCCTGAGCCCAAAGGAAAAGGAAGTCAGTCTTACCCAAGTCACCACGAGACTGTCTCAAGAAAGCTGTCTCAGGGAGCTCCTCCAGGCTGAGTTCCACACACCTGAACTGAACTCCCACGCTGCTCATATAGACCTCTTTTTAAAGATCTTTTTCTCTTGTGTCACCTCCCCTAAATTTTCACATCTACCAATCGCAGCAGATGCTTTTCTCCAGGATTGCCCATTCTTTAGTTCCCACCTTCTTTGATTAGATTTTTGAGTTACTTAACACTTCTTTGTTAAGTTCACCTTTTGTTAGTTACTTGACTTTTTTGTGATTAATTTAACCTTTATAGGTACTTAACATCTTTTTGTATTAAAGTCTAAAAATAGATTTAGCTTAACATTCTAGCTTCACTATAAGGTGAGAACTAAGTACCTTCATTGTTCAATCAGGAGATTACAACTTTACCTTCCCCTAAAGTTCTGTCTAAGTAGGGTGGAGTAATTTTAAAGTTCACAACCTGTCTCAGTTTCCTCATCTATAAAATGAGCTGGAGAAAGAAATAGCAAACCATTCCTATATCTTTGCCAAGAAAACCCCAAATGGGGTCATAAAGAGATGCATGTGACTGAAATGACCAAACAAAAACAATGCGGGGGCCCTTATCAGTTCAGCCCCCAGTTAATGCAACAGCCTTTTGTTTGATCTCCCTTCCTTAAATCTCTCTCTATTCCAGTGTATCTTCTACTCAGCAATCAAAGGGGTCTTCCTAAAGCTAGGTCTGACCAGGTTACTCTCCCAGTCAATAAACTTCCATTGCTCCCTATTACCCCTAGGATCAAATCCATCTACACAGGGTGAACAGCCAATGAGGATTCACAGACCAGGAAGACTGGAGGGTAATGTAAGGAATAGCAGGCAGGCCCAAATCATTGTTTCACAGACTGTATGGAAGGGAGTGAGAGGGAAGAAGACTGAAAAAGTAGAAAGGAGCCTGGTTATGAATGGCTTTAAAAGCCAAAGAGAGGTTTTAATAAAAATTTTTACATGTTATTTTCCCCATTAGACTGTAAGTTTCCTGAAGACACACATTGTCTTTTACCTTTCTTTGAAATCTCAGTACTTTGTGTAGTGCTTGGCCCATAGTGCAATAGTGCATCTGCACTATTCTCAGAAAATTATGGTGGCAGAAAGTTGACCAGAGCCCTGAGCAGTGGAAAATTTGACCTCCGGTGTAGTATGTGCTCAGAGGTGGGATCTGATCCTGAATCTTTCTGACTCAGAAGGCAGATCTCCATTTATTATGTCTGGGCTTCCTCTCCCCTCTATACTATTTCTAATGCATGATCTGCTTACACACCTCTAGCCAAGCCATACTGTATAAAATATACAAGACATTAAGTCAACAACCAAACAAGGAGAAGATAAGGTATTTTACTTCTCTTTTCCTCCATGCTAATATGAAGACTGATTTTGTTTTTTGTTTTTCCAGATTCTTTCCTCTTAAGTTCAATCATAATAGGACTAGATTAGAAATCAGTCTCATGATATTCTTCCTAATATATTCCCTACTCATTGTTACAGGAAAGGGTATTTTGCTAAAAATACATAAATTAATAAAAATGAATGCAATAGATTATCTCTTCATATTTATTTCTTAGAAAGTAATTTTTAAATTATAAATTTAATAACTCTCTGAATTGAATGAAAACAATCGAATGAGCAAAATCAGGAATAACATTATGTACAAAGCCATAAATTCCAATTTTTTGTAGTTTAGAAAATGGAAGAATACACATCACACAGAAACATTAACAATTTAACTAATCTAATTTGTTCTTTGTCCCTGTACAATGTCTTTTTCTGCTCTGGAGTTCTTATTAAATTTTATTGTGCCACATTATATTTCCTCAAACTATTATATGGACAAACGATTTCATGGATAGTTTCCAAAGTTGTTGTTGTCCCAGTACATTCTTATTTTGCTAATATTTCATATTACTTGAACAAAACACATTCAGAATATGTCACTTTGCTGGACCTCTGTTTATTTGTTTTTTTTAAAACAGGCTGGTAAAGGGGGTCTGTTTCCGGTGGTTTTTGAGAACACAAGCTTACACATAGACTTCCTTAAACGACTGAGAATGGATGCAGAAAAACCATCATGAGGGGGCAGCTGGGTAGCTCAGTGGATTGAGAGCCAGGCCTAGAGACGGGAGGTCCTAGGTTCAAATCCGGCCTCAGCCACTTCCTAGCTGTGTGACCCTGGGCAAGTCACTTGACCCCCATTGCCTACCCTTACCACTCTTCTGCCTTGGAGCCAATACACAGTATTGACTCCAAGACGGAAGGTAAGGGTTTAAAAAAAAAAAAAGAAAAACCATCATGGCACCTGACCACATGGCACATAGGCAATCCCTAGAGACAGAATCACAAGAACTGGGTTCCATTCCTAAGTCTGCCTCTTACTAGCCGTGCAATTCTACTCACTTCCTTGCTCTGTGCCTCAGTTTCTTTATCTGTATAAATAAGAGGCAACATAGTGTGACTGCTAGAAGACTTTCCCTAGAATTAGAAAGACTCATATTCAAATCTCTCTTCTGACACATAGACTGTATGTCCCAAGAGGTACCTCATTTAACATCTTAGCACCTCAGATAATTCCCTAAGACTATAAACTGCAGATACACTATCAAAAGAATTGTTCTAAGAGAAGTTCACTCAGACAGTGAATAGAGATTTGAATTGGGCCTCAGATGTTAACTAGCTGTGTGACCCTGAGCTAGTCACTTAATCCCATTTACCTAGCTCTTGCCCTTCCATCTTAGTGTTGTTGCTATGATAGAAAGTAAGGTTAAAAAAAGCAAAACAGCATGGATAGAACTTTCTTATAAGATGTTCCCTACACCAAAGAGATCACAGGTTCTCTCCTGTCCCCCACCATGGTGGTGAGAGGAAAGAAGGATATGACTGCCCTACTTGCTTAGTTTCAACCTTCTCTGTGTCTCAGGTTCCTTAACTATAAAGTGGGGATAATAACATATATTATCTACTAAGTGGTCATAGGATTCAGAGGATGGAAGGGAAGAATATGCATAAAGAATACATATACATTTTAAATTTTAGAAAGAAAGGGCTGGATCTGTAATTTTATGGGTATAAGGAAGTCCTAGATGAGGAAACTCCCTCTCCAATGCAGGTTGGCATCTTTCCTTTTTAGAATTGCCTAGAGCACAGAAAAGTTAAAAGACTTGCCCAAGGTTGGAGGCTAGAATGTGTCAGAGGTAGGATTTAAACTCAGAATTCCTGATTTCAAGACTAACTATATGGTGTTATTCTTCCTTTCTTATTGAACCTAAGACCCTTATAAATGTAAATAAATACTATAATTGCTCAAAATAAAGTGACCTGAATCAGTGATCTACAAAGGAATCTATCAAATCCTATGCCTAGGAAATAAATATGCATTCCTGATTATTTCCAGAATAGTAGGTGGAAAGGCACTTTTTGAAGCAAGATTTTTTTAACCCTCTCTTTTCTCAATATGTTAAAGGATCCTGGGTTGGTGGTAAAAGCATTGTGAGAAACAATTAGATGATAAAATATATCCTTGACCTGCCCATTAAAGGGATTTCAGACCCTTTCTACCTTCTCGTTCCAGGCAGTTTTTGCCCGAATCTTTCCCTGAATGACTCACAGAGGATAGACAGATCCCCTCAACACCTTTTTAGCCTCCTCCCTGGGGCTTCATATCTGACTAGGGCTCCAGTACGGCACTGGAGTTGACTATCAGAGCTACTACGTATATGGTAGTTAATTTTTTTCGGGGGGGGGGGGGGAGTAATTGTTGTTGCAGGGTGGCTGGGTTTGTTTGTTCCTTTTCCTAGTGTAATCAGTTTAAAATGAACTTTTGACGTTCACTGCGCTAGTTCGGCCAATTTAAAGCTCAAAAACTAGCAGTTAACTTGTTGGATCATACTTACGCAATTTATCTTAAACCTCTAACATCTGATGTCCAGAGAGCAAAGCAATTCGGAGATCTTCTCAGTAGCGGTGGCAGTGATTGGTGGCAGCCAGACTTCAGAGACTTAGGGAGGGACACCCGCCCTGTAAACACGGGGTGTCACGCAGGAGACAGAGAAAAGAGAGAGAGAAAGCTGAGGAGAGACCAAGTCGAGAGAAAGGAAAGAGCTCTGTAGGAACTACTACCCCCAGGTTTTTCGCCGCCCTCTCCCCTTGCCTCTGAGGACTGGGTGAAAAGGGGAGGGGATGCTCTTGTGAGTTGCGCCTCCTTTCGTCGGGTCGGGTGCGTGAATGCTGTGTGATCTCCAAGTTTTCAGACTTGGAAAGAGCCTGAGACGCTGAGCCGGAGCTCAGAGGACCCACTGACTGGTCAGGAGGAGGACAGGCAACAGGCATAGTTAGCAGGAGGCAGCAGCAGCAGCTACTTTGGGAAGCAACAGCAACAGCAGCAGCAGCAACAGTAACAGCAGCAGCAGCAGCAACGTCCCACCAGGGCTTGAACATGGAAGTACAATAAGAAAGAGGACCCCGGCAAACTTCAGTCTCTGCTGCGCTCCAGATCTCCCAGGCGGCTCCTTTTTTCTGTCAACATGAAAGGTCAGGCGAGAAGGGGGCAGGCACCTGGGGGCTTGGGGACGCTCCATCTCTCAGCTTTTCTTAGCTGCTTTTGGGTAAGGGGGGGCATCTGTCAGTACCTGGCAGCCAGTGGGGAGAGAAAGACAGACAGACAGGCAGAGACAGAGACAGAGTCAGAGTCAGAGACAGCGACAGAGACAGACACAGAGACAGACACAGAGACAGATACCTGCTCCAGACTCCTAGAGAGCATGGGGACCAAGGGAGGAAGGGAGGAAGCGGTGTCTGTCCCGTAAAAACTTCGTGCCCAGTCCTTTGGGGAACCCAGGCAGATCGCGTGCGTGGGTGCGGGTTCGTGTGTGCTTGTGCGTGTGTGTGTGTGAAGAAGAATATGCACCATGCAGACTGAATGTGACTACTTCGAAGTGCCCCCCTCCACTCTCCCCCTTGTCTCTCTGAAGGAGTTTGAAACCATAAGTAGTTGTTTACGGATTCCAGTTTCCAACTTTTTAATTGAAAAAATATGGGGAGGAGAGGAGAGTAGTAATAATTCTTCCCAGTCAGTTTTTTCCTTTAACTTTCTCAAGCATTTCCCAGCCTCTTTCCTATATTTTCATTTTTCTTCTTTTGGGCAGTTTACCAGCTGGGGAGGCTGGTATGTTGCAGTGTGAGTGTGTGTTTGCTTCATGATTTTGTGATGTTCTTGGTGTGCCTTCTAAACATCTGGCAATGATTAGGTGCCAGTGGAGGTTTTTAGCTGGCTTGGGAAATGTATTTGGCATCTTTCTCCATAAGATCCACTGACTGGAAAAATAGCTGTTCTTAGTTTTGCATCTCTTAAAGTTGAAACTTCAATTTACTTGTGTGTTTAAGTCTACTTGGTGCACACATGTGTTTTAGTTGTGACACATTCAGTTTAAGACTCCACTGGATTGGGTCCCCTGAAGTTTTGTTTACGGAAGTATCAGATAATATCTTACCTTAAAAAATGAAATAGTTACAAGAAGAGCTTTGCAAGGCATCTTTCTGTTTAGGAGAAATGCAGGGTTTTGTCAGCAGGATCATGATTTATATCTCAAATAAATAATTTCAACGTGAGCATCAAAGAAAATTATTTAGAGGTTAGCAAGCAATTGTATATACATGAGATTCAAGTTTCCTTTTTTGTTTTGTTTAAGATAACACATTTCAATAAACATGCAAGCAGGCACCAGTTCAGAGCTCAAATTGGTAGTTGGATGCTTAAAAATGCCATCCGGATACAGTTACAGTGAGTTTCCAGCACTCAGAAGACTAGTGATGCGATCACTTATTCATTTGCCAGAGTTGCTGTCTAAAGGGTGGAGCTTGGTAAGCCCACACACACTTTTAAGGAAACTTTTGGCACTATGAAGACTCACTCTCCTAATAGGCAACCATAAACATAGTACTAGGAGTTACAATTTTGCTTCAATTGTTCTACATTTCCTAGTTGTTTTAGTCCCTGAATTCGATTTCCTACAGAGACATACCACAAGCCAGGTGAAGGGAATTTTCTTCTTTTTGGATACCGAAGGTTCAGGGTTGTATTTTCTCCTGTTGGGAGCAAGCCTAGCACCATGTAATCAGCTACCAAAAGAGGGAGTGTTCAGATTGCTGAATGTTCTTTTTGTGATCCTTTACTACCCCTTTTGGACCAGAATTCACTCGTTTCTTTTTACTCATCACCAAGGGCAGCAAGCATGTCTTACCCCAGTGGCATTCAGACTGCAGCCTAAGGCCCCCTTCAACAGAGCAAATCACTAACTCCCACCTACCCTAAGCCCTCTCATGGGTCTCTGCAAAAATTACCTCCCCCCCCCCCCAAAGTATTGTAAGTTCTTACAGGATATGTAATAACACTTACAGGAGTGGTTAGGTGGTACAATGGATAGAGTGCTGGACCTGGAGTCAAGAAAACTCATCTTCCTGAATTCAAATCTGGCCTCAGACATTTACTAGCTGTGCGATCCTGGGAAAATCATTTAACCCTGTTTGCCTCAGTTTTTTCATTTGTAAAATGAACTGAAGAAGTAAATGGCAAACTACTCCAGTATCTTTGCCAAGAAAAACACAAATGGGATCCTGAAGAGTTGGACCTGATTAAAAAATGACTGAAAAAAAATAATTATACTTACATTTTACATGTTTGCAGGGGTTCTTTGTAGTTTTCATTCCATTCTTCAGTGGAAAATGTATTTGCTCTCCCCCAAAAGAAACAGCTAAAGATTTATTTTGAAGAGATTTGCATCATAATTTGGACCAGTCTACAGAGAATCTGTAGAATCTTATTTACTCACTGTGCACTCACAGCTAGTTTCCTTCATGTTATAATTTGAGGGATACCTGAAGTCCTCTTTATAAAAAAAAAAAATCTCTCCCACTTACTGCCTGGTTGTAGGACCTGAAATTACCAGATTATTCATACTTTGCATAAAACATTAGGTTGAAGGCTTCTGTTAAATTGTAAATATTATTAGGAGAGCCACCTCTTTTGACCATTAGCACATCAATTTGAGTTAATTTATTGGGTTTGCCTGTGCAGAGAGAATAAGGCATAAGTCAGGCACATTTAGAGAGACAAAATGGGAACTGAAAACTGAAAGGTTCAGAACGTGGGACACTTGTAGGAGGCACTGCCAGGGGTTGCCCTATTTGGAAAAGGGCCAGTTGTTTTAGCAGACTGCAAACATATTATGAATAAGCAATGAAATAGTGTAGCTGAAAGAGCTAATTCAGTTTTGGACTGTATTAATAAACATAACATGTTGAAAGCCAGAGAAAAAATGGTTCTGCTGTACACTGTCTTGGTCAGATCTCACATGGTGTATTGTTTTCACATTTTAGAATATGGAAAGTTCCACATTTAAAAAGAAACATTGATAGGATGTAAGTTTTCCAGGAGAGTGTACAAGGATGGTGAGAGGACTGGGATCCAAGAGGAAACATGAGAATCAGTTGAAAGAACAGAGGATGTTTAGCCTGGAGAAAAGAACTGATAAGGAAGTCAGGGGAAATGATAGCTGTCTTTAAGGGTGTTAAAAGAATTGTCATTGAGAAGAAGGATTAGCTTTTTTTTTTTCCTTGATCACATACAGAACTAGGAGCAAAGGGCTGAAGTGACAGTAAAACTGAGAGCTCAACCTAAGCAAATGCTTTCTAACAATAAGGGTTGTCTAAAAGCTGAATAGTCTGGTTTAGGGAATAGTGAGCTGTCCCTCTCTGGACTAAGATTCATCAGAAGCCAGATGACCATTTGCTAGGGATATTATAGACATTAGGGTCCTATAGACATTAATTTAGGGTCCTTCTGAAATCAAGGCTCTTGCGATTCTATCGCCCTGAAGATTCAGTGACAACATGAAGGCACCCCAGATTGGGAGTGGGGGAGGAAATAAGTGAGAGAAGTGGGCTACAAAATAAAAGATACCCAAAGAAAGGGTATCTTTATCTCTTTACAACTTTATCTTAGCATTGCTTTTTGTGTGCCATTTGAGAGCCAAAGAAGCTAATGTGATCTTAGGCTTCATTAAGAAAGGCAGAAGATCGGGGGGGGGGGGACCCAAAACTTGTTAAAGCACTATTCCTAAGTGGAATGAGGATCATTAGAACGTAGTCAGTTCCCTTTCATTGGAGTTCTTGAGACAAAGGTTAGATGATCATTTGTCAGTATGCTGTACAGGGCACTCTTTTTTGGGGGGTATGTATTTGATGGCTTCTGAGGTCCCTTCCAAATGTGAAATTCTGTTTTTCTGTGAATTATTGGCCTAGAATAGAGGACTGGCATTGACTTCTGCTCTTCAATTTGTCATTGACTCACTATAAAACAGAGTCAATATTATACACATGAATGTAATATCATATAATTATTCTTCTTTCTTTAAGGAATTCAGTACCTGACTCACAGTCTTTCTCTTTTCCCAATTTCTCATCCTCATTCAAGGGCGATTCATCATCACATTGGTGCTCCCTCATTTACCCTAACTTCCCTGTTATTCAGTCTACTCAGTTCTATTGACCTACTTTTACTTTCCACTGCAGCTACACAGAAAAATGTGTGTAGGCAAGATACCCTTGACTTTGCCATTGCCCACAAATGTTCTATTTTGTTGTGTTCTCCAAAATTCTTTTTTATCAGGCCAGTCTTTTATCATTTTATCATTTCTTATGTTTTATAGTCCCCAACCCTTACTGCAGAATCAATTTCTCCACCATCTTGAACTGACTCTGGAAAGCTTATTATTAAATTTTCCAGAAGAGCATCTCATCTATACTTCAGAAATTGACAAATGCTAGAAGTTGAGACTTGATTTGTTGTTTATTGGTTGTCTTAAGAAATGATAGAGAAAATGAAATTAAATGTAAATGTGGGCCATGATTATATTTTTTGAGAGAGTCAATTGGGACTCACTGACATACCACCTCTATTATTTCTCAAAACTTCATCCTTGCACCTATGATTTCCTCCTTTCCTTTGGTGAACCAACTTAACTCTCTCTAGTGAATTAATTCAACTCTAAACTATCCTCAACTCTTGAATCCTTCTCTTCTTGTATCCTGTCACCAATCAAACCTTGCCTAACCCCAACCCTGTATGTATTATTCCCAACATGTATTATCTTCACTGCTATTTATGTTCTGCTGAGAAGAAAGGAAATCATAAAACCATGTTTACTGGGTTCATTACAAATTTATATTATCTAATCTCTACTGGGCCCAAACCAGCAAGGAAAACATACTATTCATCCCTAATTGATTTGCTATCCCACTCTCCACAGGGGCTATTCCAAACCTTTTGATCTCTCCTTAAATTACCCCTTAGCCCCACTCCCTCAGCTAAGGATATCACTTTATACTTCAATGAAAATTTGAGGACATTTGGCAAGAACTCCACCTCTTCCCCTCCCCACCCCAGTCTTGCATCATTCAGAAATGCTCTTATTATATGTCTTCCTTCAATCCAGGCTGACTTGAAGATGTTGCCCTTCTCCTTGCCACAGCCAGACCCTAGACATGTACCCTTGGTCTCATTCCTTCCCAATTCTCCAGCAGATTGCTCCCCACTTACATAACCATTCTCTCTCCTATCTTTCATCTTTCCTTATCTACTGACTATTTCTTTGCTGACTACAAGCATAATCATTTCTCTTCTATCCTTAAAAAATTCTCATTTGCTCTTATCCAAACTGGCTATCATTCTATATCTATTCTCTCTTTCATGGATAGATGCCTTGAGAAAGTTGTCTACATTTGGGGCTTTCACTCCCAGATCTATATAACCAGCCCTAATCCCTCTCCTGAGCTACAGTCCTGCTTCACTAACTGCCTTTGGAACATATTAAATTGAATGTGCTTTAAGTATCTCAAACTCAATATTTCCAAAACAGAACTCATTGTATCTACCTCTCACAAACCCTCCCATCTTCTGAATGACCCTACTATCCTCTCAGGCAACCAGTCTTACATTCTCAGCCTCATCTTTGACTCTTCACTTGCACCCATCCCATATATCCAACCCAGTAACAAATATTATTTCTATCTTCCCAACACCTTTTGTATATATTCATTTCTTTCTCCACTCACACATCTACAACCACAGAGGTCCTTATCATATTATGCTTGGATTATTGCAATAAATATCTTTCTCTTAGGTCATTCTACCTCTAGTCTTTCCCCACCCCACTCCATCCTTTAATTAGCTGACAAGGTCATTTTTTAAAAAAGTGCAAGTCTTACTATGTCACTTCCCTTTTCAATGAAATTCAGTGGCTCCCTATTACCTTCAAGATCAAATATAGCCTTATATAGTAAATATAGTATTGACATTTAAAGGATGTCTTAAAAACTTAGTTTTCCTTTCTTTCCAATTTTCTTAAATGTTACTCCCTACTTACTCTCCAATGCATCTAAATGGACTTACTTGCCATTCCTTAAACATGACGCTCTCTAATGCCTTTGTACTGACCATTTCTCATGCCTGGAGTATCCTGCCCCATTGCCTCTGCCTCTTAGTTTTCCTGGCTTTTTAAAAAGATAATTCACATTTATCTTTTTTCAGTTAACCCTTCAAACCTCTTTTCTGATCATGTTCCATCTACTCTATATTGATATTTATGGACCTACATATTTCCATGGCTCTCTCCTATTTGATGGGACTATTTTTGCCTTTCTTTGAATGCTTAGTGCCTAGCACTTAGGGAACACTTAGATGCTTGCTGACTGACCAAGAACTAGGGGGCCTAATGATTTTCTAGTCAAACACTTTTATTTTGCAGATAAAGAAACTGAAACTCAGAGAGATTAGGCAAACTTGCTCTCTCTCAAATGGCAAGTGGCAGAATTGGGATTCAAACTCAGATCCTCTTACTTCAAATTCAGTACTTTTTCCACTACTTCATGTAAAAGAGAGCTAATGATCCATGTCACTGACCTAATTAATCCTGCTTTTCCAAAATATTCTTTATGACATTTTTATTGGCAAAATATTATTTTTCTTAATTACAATAGATTCCCCAAATTAGGGCAATTTAATATAACTGATATACAATCAACTTCCTATCATCTACACAATAGAAGAGCAAAAAAAAATGAGTAATTTTAAATCAATGAATTAATCAACAAGAAGTTATTAAATGTCTACTGTGTGCTGGGCTCTTTGTTGGGTGCTGGGAATACAAAGACAATAAAATTTCACATACGTGTTAAGCCTTACATTGTGTTATAAAATTATTTTTCTTAGAGCAGGTTTATCTTTTTACTTAAGTTTATTTCTCTAAATCATTAAATAATTCTTTTGCTTTCCTTGAGTATACACCAAACAAATGTTTGGGTTACAAGGAAAGAATTGGGAATTGAAAATTTGGTATTCTCCTAGTTCTGGAACCAGCTTGAGAGTTTCTCTAAGCTATAGACAATAATAAAAGCAAGCATTTAGGAATATTACTAACGCAGCTATTATTGACATTTTTTTCTTTTAATTATTAACCCATTACTCAGGAATCCAGAATTTCATGACGATTTTATTTCCAGACTCATGGAATCCAATATTAAGCCCTGTAAATGTCTTAAATTAAAGTGCTAATGTAAAGCATTCTTTAAGCAAACATAAAATCAATGAGCACCTCAAGAGTTATGGGAGTTCATAAATACTGCCAAAGTAAATTTAGCCCCTATGTTCTTCCTACTGCCTTTTTAAGGCACATATTTGGCTTTCTAGGTCTGATGTTTAAACCTTGGTTGTCACCGGTAAGATAACTAGTGCTTTTCAATGGAAGATATTCACACACTCCTTTTAGGAGTAACACTAACATCAGTCTATTGAGTTCAGCAACAGCTGTGTTCATTTCTATTTCCTCTATCCCTGGAATAACTAGTAACAAAATAATTATGTCATTATAAATTTGCAAAGAGCAAATGATATATTCTGTTGCTGTAATCCTGGAATTCTTTTAAATTGATTAAAACATGAAGTGCTTCTTAAATGGATAGCCAAATCCACCCCCAATATTGAACTGTACTTATAAATCTTCTTGAGATTGCCAGATAATTATTCACAGTCCTTCCTAAGATCTTGTAGAATAAGGTATGTCATTCCTAAATCACATTCTCCAGTTCTGAACTTTGGGGATGTTTGTGAGTTATGATGCAGCATTTGTTGCCTAAGAGACAGCTGAAAACAACTGCTACACATTACAACATATGACCAGAACCACTGGACTAATTTAACACAGGAGAGGATGGGTAGTGCTATTAAAATATGGTGTTCAACCACATATTTTTATGCTTTTGTATATAAACATTTTTGAAAAACTGTTTGGTAATAAAGAGTTTTAACACGCATGAGTACATAGTGTATCCCCTGCCCTTTCTTCTCCTCTCCCCATCCTCTAGAATTCTGGACTCCTCATCTTTTACTTTTCTATCACTTTCTAAGATTTTTGACCTATTTAAGAGTAAGAAAAAGCTTGCACAGAAGCTGTTTCCCCATAGGTCCAAGGGGAAAACTAGACAAAAGAAAAGAAAGCCTTTTCCTTCACTGTGCATGGAGAGGGGTGATTAAGAGGCAGAGGGAGTATATTGAGCTCTTATTTTGACAGGAATATTTTTACAGATGAGGAAATTAAGGTCCAAAAGAAGCAAGTAGGACTTGTACCTAATCATGTACCCAGTAAGTGGCAAATTTCCATTGTTGTTCAGTCATTTTTAGTCATGCATGTCCTAGTCTTCATGACTCCATTTGGGGGATTCTGGAGTGGTTTGCCATTTTCTTCTCCATCTAATTGTACAGATGAAGAAACTCAAGTAAATAGGATTAAGTGACTTGTCCAGGGTCACACAGCTTGTAAGTATCTAAGGCCATATTTGAACTCAGGAAGATGTCTTCCTGATTCCAGCCCTGACACCATAATTACTGTGCCACCTAGCATCTCTTTAAGTGGCAAAACCAGAACTCTAATCCAGGCCCTGTGACTCCAAATCCAGTGCTTTTCCCACTACCCTGCACTGAAAAATGACATTAGTCCTTTTGTCATTATAAATGGCTCCCTTGGGCAGAATTTAGGGCTATATCAAGCTCAATCCATTTTAGAGGCTGTTATGCTTTCTGATGAATGAATAAATGTGGATAGTTCACTTCTAGCCATCACCACTGAAAGCAATTTGAGCATAAACTGGGTTGACAGTTTTGCCATGAAAAACTTAAATATTGTCAGCAATAGAATTTTCAGACATAAATCATAACACGTGGTGGGCAATCAGTAAGAAAGAGAAATTGAGGACTGTAACATAGCTTTTCAGTGTTTACATATATATGTATATCCATATAGGCACACACATATATACAATCTTTAGGAAGAATGTTTTATTCTCCATTCTCATATGCAGACTCCTTTCTAATCACACAAACAATCTAAAGCTGGTGGGAGGTAAAATTTAAGTTTAGGTAACTTTCTGATTTCCATTGAATTAAATGGAATATGAATAGCCAAAATGAAAGAAGTCCTTTGAAAATGTTCTATAGATTATTTAAGGGAATGAAACTTGAAGTTTGTAATTGCATAGCAATAAATGCCAACATAACTAGAAATTAATATTACAGAATTAAGTTGCCAGTGAGTTGATATGAGCACTCAGCAACTAGTGAGGACATTTAAATGTGTCATGAAAATTTAGTCACTATTCCTTTTTGGTTTTCCTAATCGGTAGGAGACATGAAAAACAAATCATCTGACTTGAACAAGTCTATGTTATTGCATTATTAAATGTGCATATTTTCTATTTTATTTTTGTAATTTATTTTTATTACATATATATTTATGACAAACACCAAATAAAATGGGAGTTTCCTTATACAAGTAGAACAAAAGAAGAGAGATTGCATATGCAACTTCAGATTTTGCTTTTCCTTTGAGTATACCAAAAGTTCAAAGCTGTCCTGCTTTCCTGTGTTTCTTTCTGATCTTCTATCTGTTCTTTTCTCTGCATTTCTTAAAAAAAAAAAAAGATGCTTTGATTACAATCTTTCGTTTTCTTTTCTTCTTTTCCCACTACCCTGTCGCCACCCTTCTCGATTTCCCACCCCACTCCTCCCCTGCTACAAAAACAAGACAAAACAAAACAAAATGACAGGATCAAGCCAAACAAATTTGATCATTGGCTAGGTCCAAAAATGCATTTCTCCTTCCACAACTTTAGTTGCTTGTCACTTTGTCAAGTGATGGGTAGCATGTAGGGTATGTTAATAACTGCTTAACAACTAGCTGTCTGTGGGGGAAATTTACATATAACACACTTTCAAATTTAGTCTTCAATAATAATATTTTCTTCCCTTCTTAAGTTTGGAGGAAAAAATGAGCCAAACTCTAGAACAGTAAATGATTTCCTGGGTATAAAGACTCACACTGAAAATTTAATAATCTGCTTTTGTTCTGGCTCCAAAACAACCCTGGGCATTTTTATTGTCTCTGGAATCAGAGTCAGTCATAAATGCACATATTTTAATGCCAGATAATTCTTCTTTCAGTAGAAAGATATTTATTTTATGCTAAGTGCTCTAGTAAAGACTCAAATCCTTCCAAGAGCAGAGACATGAAGTAGCCATAAGTTTCAAATGTGGGAAGATGAGATTCTGAAACTTTGCTAAGGACAAATAACAGGTGGAGCATCATGGCCATCAGTCATCAATCAAAAAGGAAACTTAAACATTTATTCAGTGCCTACTATAGGCTACACACTGTGCTAAATACTAGAAATAAATACATGAAGAAGAAAGAGCCCCATGCCTCTTGGAGCTTATGAGGGAAGACCAGACACAGAAGGAGGGCTGCTCCACAAAATACCTGGGGCTGGGGCAAAATGTTCATGGAGTCAAAACTCAGCTAAGCAGTTGATAAGAAATGAAATTAACTGGAAAATTCTGAGCCTTCTACAAAGGGAGTTTTTGGTAGGAGTTTATTGGTCCTGACTGCAGCCCTCTAATCAGAGAGGAGAGACAAGTGAGGGTGTTGAGAAGGTATTGAATAGGAAAACTGAATCAATCTTCATAATGATGAGATTTCATATGATGAGCTTATCGTGGTGGGAGCGTATATCCATCATCAGCATTAGGATTTGGCAGGCTTGAAAAACAGTTAACAACAGCAATCTCAAATAAGGATGCAAGAGCAAAGGACTATGCAAAAGACAACAAAAATGTGTATCTTCAAGGGGGTAAAGAGGAACTTGCTGTTAGGAGGAATGTGCCCTGGATTTGGGATCAAGGACCCAGTTCTAATCCTGCCTTTTATACTTTACCCAGGTAACCTTGGATAACTCCACTGAGGTTCAGTTTCTTCATCTATAACATAAAGATCTTAGACTAGATGGATTCTAAGCTATCTTCTAGCTATAAATTTTTCAGCTGATTACGCCTCTTGGTGGTGTAAATTTCCTATGAAGCTGTTTTATTATTTAACATTGCTTTCTTTAACATTTTGAATTTTATTTACAATTTTAACAATAAATAATATATTGAAATGGTCTTTACTCACTCAAGTTTTTATTGATAGTCTAATAACTGTATGGCACTTGACTAGGTGCTGTGAAGGCATACAAAGATGAATGAATGTTTCAGTTCTTTCCCTCAAGAGACTTGCTATCTAGTAAGGAAATAAGATTTGTATACAAATAACTCATAAAGAGCAGAACATGCTAAGTCTCACTAGAGAAATAACAAGGGCTATGAGAAAGCAGAGAATAAAGAATTCACTTTTTTATGAGAATATATCAGGATATGTTTCAAGGAAAAAGCATCAATTAATCAATTAATGAGCAAATAGAAGGCATCTGAGGTGAAATTTGTTTAGAAAGATGGGTAAGATTTCATCTAATGGCATTGTGGAGGGCAGCATTACAGGTAGAGAGGGCCAGCAGAAGGTCTGGTAAGGAAATGGAAGTTTCTTGAAAAGAGCAACCATTTCTTTCTTGGCATTTGTGTCCCCAGTACCTAGCCCAGTGTATTGATTGATTGGTTGGTTGGTTCATAGATTGAATGAATCAATGAATAGTCAGGAGCTTGGCTGGGACCTAAGTTATAAGGAGGAGAGCAATCTGGAAAGTGAGGTCAGAACTAGATTGTGAAGGGTCTTGAATGTCAAACTGAAAAGTTTGGACTTAATTCTGTAGTCAGTGAGGGAACAATAAATGTTTTCTGTGCAAGGGAGTGATGGGAAAACAAACACACTGTGATTTTTAAAAATTCTATTTAAGCATTCAAATCTGTGGGGCAGGTAGGTAGCACAATGAATAGGTGCTTGGTCTGAAATCAGGAAGTTTTCATCTCCATGAATTAAAATTTGGCCTCAGATGCTCATCGTGTGACACTGGGCAAACCACTTAACCCTTTTTTGTCTCAGCAACTGTCAAATGAACTGGAAAGGGAAATGGCACACCATACCAGTATCTTGGCCAAAAAAAAACAAAACAAAACCCAAATGAGGTCACAAAGAGTTGGGCAAGACTAAAAAAAAAACTAAATTCAAATCTGTAGTCTTTTTACTCAATCATTTTTCATTCTTTACAAAACACACTGTCATTTTATTTCTAAAGTTAGGTTCTTTTTTTTTTACAATAATATTTGTCTTAGCATAACTGAATATGAGCTATTTGCCCTCTTTTTCCTGTTCTTGAACATTTGTTATGTTTTTGTTATAATTATATTGATGATGATAATAATAATGCTATTATCATTATTTATCATTATAATAAATAATAATAGCATTATTAGAATTACAGCTTTCATTGTAACTAATAACAATAGCATTATAATTTTATTCCATTATAATTTTAATTTCTGATTGGATTACAAATAAAGTGCTGATTCATGTCAAGTAAAACGTGAATTAATTATCTCCTTATGGACTGAGTAGCACAAACCATTTTCCTGCTTTCTATGCATTTGACATTATAAAAAGTCAGCTTGAAGGAAAGGATAGAGCCCTAGACTTTGAGTCAGGAAGATCTGAGTTCAAATTCTCCCTCTGATACTTATAACTTATGTAACCAAGAACAAGTCACTTAAGTTCTCTAAGTCTCTGTTTCTTCATCTATAAAATAGGGACATCTATAAAATGATGGCTACAGTACCTATTTCACAAGGTTGTTTGGGGTCTTGAGTTGACAATAATGTATGTAAGCAATAGCAAAAACTAAAGCACCATATGAATGATGGATATTATTACCAATTTCTCCAATACTTCAAAATGTATAATTTCATCATTGTGGTTACTCCTCCTAATGCTGATAATAGCTCCTCTAGATCTTAAATTGTTTTAAAGTTTTTGTGTGGCCACATTTTATTCTTCAAATTGCATGCATCTAATAGAACAAAAGTGATTAAGTTAAGAAGAATCACAAGCATGTAAGTTGAACCTCTAAAATCCTCTTTTTTGACATTTGAATGTGGGAGGTAGGAATAAAGAGATTTAACTTGGAATTCATTTGTATTTGACTAAAGCTTACTAAGCCCAGTTTGGGCTTCTCATTTGCACTTAATCAGGAACTATAGCTCTTGGCTTTTAGCACAGTTGTTTAGATAATCTAAAAATATGGCTAAGTGATTTTAAAAGAAAGCACATTGATCAGTTTCCCACCATAGAACGTATCTCTAACCACATAGCATTTGTACCACAGAGACACATTGCTGGTTAGATTCTCCGTGCCAGTCTCCTTGCATTGTAGAGTTATTGTACTCTCTGGAGGGAGAGATTCAGAAAATTGCAAAAACAATTTCATAGGAACCTCTCAAATCCTGGATGAAAATTCTACTTATTTGCTCATAACTAAGTTGCCTGTCAAAATGGGCCTTTCACGGTACATGATTCATTTCTTGACCCTTTTTCAGGTTGTACAAATTCAGGTTGACAATGTAGCATGTCATTCCCCCAAATCAGCTTAATGGATTAAAAAATGCCAACGATTTCTCTAAACTTTGTTAGACTATGAAGAAATAAACAAGACCTTCTTTCTATCTAACTTTATCTCTGTTTATCCCCAAAGCAAGCACTGGAGCTTGTTATATTTATAATAAATGCCTGCCATATCAACTGTGTGGCATCTTAATTTTTAATAAATCATTGTCTCTCCTGATTTCAAAACATGAAGTCCAGAAAGTGACAGAAAGTAATTCAAGTGTACCTTTTGTGATACCATCAAGCAATTCGTGAATAATTAAATCATATACATAGGCCATCTACTGTTCAAGGGGAGATCCTGAAGGCAGATACAGTTAATCTTTAAAAAAATCATAAATAGGGACAGGTAGGTGGCTCAGTGAATTGAGAACCAGGCTTAGGGATAGGAGGTCATGAGTTCAAATTCATCCTCAGACATTTCCTAGCTGTGTGACCCTGAGTAAGTCGCTTAAACCCCATCACCTAGCCCTACCTCTCTTCTGCCTTGGAACTAATACACAGTATTGATTCTAAGATGGAAAGTAAGGGTTTTTAAAAAATCATAAATGTCAGCCATTTAGTTACACTATTAAGTTCATTTCCTATGTTTGTGGTATTTTTTACAACAACCAGTTGGAAAGGCCAATGGGAAAGAAGAAAACAACATAACAAACTATATACACTTAAAATAAGCTTTAGAAAGCTATAGAGCAAGGACAAAGATTTCCAAATGCAGATTGAAATACACTTTAAAGAACTACTTTTCTTCTTCATTTTTACATCAATCAAGCAACCAACCAATAAGCATTTATTAAGCACCTACTACGTGCCAAGCACTCTAAACTCTGGTGATACAAGGACAAAAATGAAACAGCTTTTATTGCCAAAGAGTTTACATTCTGTGGGAATGCATAAAAGACAGCAAATGAAAACAAACCTTGATTATCAAATACTTTACATGCAGCACCTGGCAGTAGGATCCTTGGAATGCTTGGGCAGAAGCCTATTTTCCATGGTTTGCCTTCATTGTGAGTAGGTGTATAAATTCCTGCTAAGTGCTAGTGATTTAATCATAGAGCCTGAGTCAGTCCCTTTAAATGAGGAACTTTAGTGTAACTGAAGAGTGAGCCAACTGGTGGGATGCATTATACAAAGTTATGAAGACCAGTATTAATTTTTTTTAACCCTTTCCTTCTGTTTTAGTATCAGTTCTAAGACAGAAGAGCAGTTGGGCAATTACAGTTAAGTGTCTTGCCCAGGGTCACACAGAGAGGAAGTATCTGAGACCAGATTTGAACCAAGGTTCTCTTGGCTCCACGTCTGGTGCCATTTTGCTACCTAGTGGCCTCTCCGGTATTCATTCTTGATTGAACTATGAACTAAACAAAAGTGATTGGTCTCTTCCCTCCCAAGAACCTAGTCAACCAGGCCAAATTGAAACCATATCTGTATAATTAAAAAAACTTTTGAAATAGAAGAAATATGGGGCATTGACACAATCTCCAAACTGAGCCTGGGTCAAACATAGTTTTGGTTCAGCTCCTCCTGGATGGAAGACTATGGCAGCAGAGAGCCCTGACATTGCCATTCCCTTTCATGGGCTAGCAGCTTTCTGATTGGCAATGAAGCTACAGTAGGACCTCGTTTTATCGAACTCAACACTGCAAATAAAGGTATGCAAGATTGACAATCAAAAAATTAGAAGCAGAGAAATGCATAAATTTTTTTTAAATTTAATTATGCACTAATTCCAAGGCATTTTCCCCAGCAGGGTTAAATCTCCCAGAAGTTTGTCCAATCATATTCATTCTCAATCCAAGAAGCATTAGTGTGAGTCATTCGTTACTGAATATGGTTTGGGGCCAAACATTAGCTTTTGTGCAGAGTTCTTGCTTGTCTCCATCAGAGCAGTGCTTCTTTGATTCACTAACATCATTTAGTTCTTAATAATGGCCTCAAAATGCATGAGCAGAGATGATAGAAGCTCATATGAGCCTAAGAAGCCATAAAGTGCCTAGGTACTTTTTTCTATAATAAATATTTGTTAAATAAAGGGGTTTGCTATTTTGTGGAATTTAAATCTTATGCAAAGGGTCTTGGAATGTATTGGTTATTTAAAATGCAGTCCTACAGTATCACCTAGATTTCTTCCTTGTTGTCAGAGCAGCAATGTACTTTCAGACCAGCTATAACATAAAAAATTTAATTATCTCAGAGATCTTCTGGCTCATTTTTCTATCCCGGAAAGGAATTCTTCATACAGAGGCAGCATGGTTTGAGTGAAAGAAAGCTGGCTCTGAAATCAAAGAACCTGGCTTTCCTTCCTTCATTTGACTGTAAACTCCTTGAGGGCAGGAACTGTCTTTTTTTTTTCTTCTTTGTATCCCTGGTACTTGGCACCATACCTAGCATATAGTGAGTGCTTAATACAGATTTAATAAATTGAATTGAAAAGATAATTATGATGAACAAAGTAATCTAGATTCTAGTTTCAACTTGAGAGATGTCTTACTGGCTTTTTGTGGTCCACATACCTCTTCCCAGGCTATCGATCTAGTTTTTCTTCAGGCCCAGAATCCCTCTGCCTGATTATACATTTATATTTTCTTTCTAATATCAAACCTTTCTGCCCCCTCTAATAGTTTCTAATGGTCCTGGCCCCGCTTCTAGACTAAAAACTTTTTCCTTTTTCTCTGATCCAAATTAGTTTCTACTCAGATTCCCTCTTGATGATTATCTCTCATTTTCCCTAAAGAAATTCATCCTTGAGAAGAAAAACTGCAGGGAAAACATCTTAATTGTCCTCAAATATGTGAAGGGTTACCATTTGAAAAAGGAGTTAGACTCACTCAAGGGCAACTCCTAAGTACAGAACTTGAACCAATGGAGAAAAATTCAGAAGTAGAGAATATGTTTATTGTTTCGATTACCAAAAAAAATGTTTTTATTCACTCAAGCAAAACATAGCCTTTAGGCCTCTTCTTTAAGATGTTTCTTGATAAATTGATACAAATCTACAGTATGAAACAATAGTCATGGCTACTGAAGGCACAGTAATGAAAATCACCAATTTCCTTTGCATCATCAAATGGTTCAACATCAGACACAGATATAATTTTGTTAGTGGAAGTGATATTAAAGAATAACATTAAAAAGAACACATTAGCATGTGTTTTGTTACTGCATCCTAAGAACCATGGAATTTTTCCAATCTGACTCATCCTGAAACCTTCCATATGTGTTGTCTCCTCCATCAGAATGGGAGTTCCCTGAGAGCAGGGACTGTCTTATTTTTCTATTTGCATCCCCAGCACTTAGCAAGTGCCTCATACATACTAAGCACCTAATAAATGCTTTATTTATTCCTTCATTAGTTCATTCGTGTCTCCCAATGCCCCTATTTTTGGATGACATTTATGGTGATTGTACTACAGCCTGGAACCCTACAGGACCTTTTCCATGTGATCTATGATCACTCAGAAAAGATTGGTCTTAAAATCCAAAATGGAGGGTGGCGGCGGCATGGCGTAGATGAAGAATTTATTTTGTTCAGATTATTCAAAAGACATTTTGGTGGGCAGGCCCACTGTTTAGTCCATAGATAACAAATATCTTGGTTAAATAATGAACTGGTCCCAGAATGGAGTAGGGGAGAGAGGTTGGGCTCAATTATATTAAGGAGGTTTTTCAGCACTTTCCATAATCCCAAATTGCTACAAAATATCAGTATTCCCAAAATGGGTCAAGGTGGCTATGAATCATGGTGCACCATGATCTCAGAAGAAATAAAATTATAAGCTGTCCAAAGATCTATGGAAAGATATGTGCTTAGTGTAAGCAATCTGTAGCATGTTGCCCATGATGACTTTCACATGAGAAGTGTAAAAAAATATTTACTGAGGGTATTTTGGTCCTAAGGGGAAATAGGTGGCTTAGCTAACAAAGGAATCATCCTAGTCCTATAATGTAGCATATTCATAACATAGGAAAAGAGCCATAGGAAAGCCTCCAGCACCTTAAGAAAATATACCATAAGCAGAAACACTGAAGAAAAACAACTGCTTGATCACATGGGTCGAGGGGGATATGATTGGGGATATAGACTCTAAATGATCACCCTAGTGCAAACATCAACAGCATGGAAATAGGTTCTGATCAAGGACACATAAGGGGTGGGAGAGGGGAGAGAGGGAAAGAATATGATTCTTGTAACCAAGAAATAATGTTCTAAATTGACTAAAATTTAAAAAAAAAAGAAAATATACCATAAAGACAGCTAGGTCCTTGATCACATGGTTCAATGGCATAAGAGTTAAATTAATGTTGAATACTTTTAAGTATTATTTTTATAAAGTTTATTATATGACAGAAATAGAACCATGTGACTAAGTTTTCTACCTGCTCAAAATTCCCGCTCCACCAAAGCTGCCCACAGGAAGGAAAAGAACCAGCCACAGAACTCCACACAATTTATATCCTATCTACGTCAGCACATAATGACAGGAAGTGAGTGAGGTTCTGGGAATCATAGTTTTTTCCTGGGGATTATAGTTTTTAGGGTCACAAACTGCAATTTCACAATGAAGATATGATTGGGGATGCAGACTCTGAGCCTCTTATTGCAAATATTAACAATATGGAAATAGGTCTTGATCAATGATACATGTAAAACTCAGTTGAATTACTCATTGGCTATAGGAGGGGGGAGGAAGGAGGGAAGGGAAAGAACATGAATCATGTAACCATGGAAAAATATTCTAAATTAATTAATTAAATAATTTTTTAAAAAGATAGATATACAGTAGATAGAGCATTGGGCCTGGAATCAGGAAGACCTGAATTCAAATGTATCCTCAGATATTTATGTGCGTTCTTGGGCAAATCACATAACCTCTGTTTGCCTCAATTTCCTCAACTATAAAATTGGGATAATAACTATAAAATGAATAATAACTCTAAAAAATAAATAAATAATGATAAATAAACCTACATCCCAGGGTTGTTGTGAGGATCAAATGAGATAATATATCATCATATTATATTATCTGATTTAGTGGTTAGTGGTGGAGGAAAAAAGGGAGAGCACCCCTTTCCCTCAGCCCTTCCAAGCTAAGGGAACCATCTTTGTACTTTGTAGCCAGCAAGAAGGAAGAAGGAAGATTTGGCCCATTAGTGCTTTTTTGTATACATAGCCAATTAAAAAGCTTTCTATCATCACATTGTAAATTGACAAATAATCACAGAATGCTGACCAAACTCTGAAATGGGGGTCTTCTATCCTGCTTTTTTTTTGCAACAAACTACCCATAATTGAAAGACTAGGCCCCCACGGGCCAATTGCCAGCTATTTTTCTGACTCTTTTTGCTTTGAATCAATCTATCTAAATGTTCTCAAGCTTTTCTGAACTCATTATATTTTTAAAATATTATGGTGCAGAATATGACATTACATTCATGTACCTCAATGTAAAAATTAAAATTAAATCTCAATAATAAAAATGTTATATTTTAGGAGATTTATTAATGATCGTTAGAAATAAAGGAATAAAAGAGGATACAAAATAAAGACCACGTGCCATTTGCTGATCAGCCTGTTGAAAATTGCACTTATCCCCATCGAGCCAAGACGCCAAAGAGGACTTGAACTTGTTTGGGGTTTGAGGTTGTGACTGTTTTGTAAGTGCAAAATTGCTTAAATCACTTTAATTGGGCACTGATTCAAGGACCTGTTGTAAGTTTATTTTTCCTTTACTTAAAATTTTTATAAAAAAGACTTTGATAGTCTATATTATTTGATATTTTTTATTTTTCTTGCCAATTCATTCATATACCTTATAACTCAGCCATGCATCCTTAAGTGACCCCTGTATTTTTTAATACTCTGTTCAGGGGGGATGTGTAATTATGCTAAAATTCAAAGTTTAAATTCTTTTTGGAAGTAATTTTAGGATAAGAAACATGCTACCTCTAGAATCCAGAAAGTGAACTATTTGGTGAAGGCACCATGAAGATGCCTCCATAGACCACATGCTGCACCAGAAGATCCAGAGTGAACTTTGGGATGTGGTGATTTGAACTGTGTGGGGTTGAATGCATTTGTTTTTGTATATATACTCTTATGCTGCAGGGAACTGTCCCCTAACTTGTTTTTTGTCAATGTGCCTAGCAATCATTGGTTTTGTTCTCTTTTCCTCTTATTCTCAAATTATTGTAATTTCAAAGTTGGTTATGTTTACAAGATCCTTTGGAGGGACTAGTTCTCTACAGATCTCAGGGGGAAATGTATAATTGAAAATCTATTACTCTAAAAAAGAACTACATTTCCCAGGAGCCCACTGACTTCCTGTCCTTATGTACTTTCTATAGATAGGGGATATTAGGCAGGGATGTGAAGGGTTCCACCCTCTCTCTTTGGCCCTGTCAGCGTGCATGGCAGTGGTGAGTGGGAATTTTGAAATGACTAATCAGCCATGGCCATGTGGTCTTTATTTTGTATTATTTTATTCTTTGATTTCTGATGACCATTAATAAAGCCTTTAAAATATAACATTTTAATATTTGAAATCTAATTTTAATTTTTACAATAATTTGTTTAGTTGTATTATAATTAATCAGCATTTTGTTGCTAGTTTATAATTAAATTTCTAATAATTAGTTTTCTGAAAGTATAATGGGCTGCTTGTGAGATAGTGAGTTCCCTTTTACCATCAGAGGTTGAATGAGGGATGTTGTTCATGGAACATATGGGGAGGGAATGAAGGACCCCCAAGAACCCTACTATTCATACTCTCGGGTACTAGAAGTCTACACAGATCATTTCTTTTTCTCTGGCAGAGCTAGAGAGATGACAGTTTTTGCTTTCTTCAACATGTTCATTGTTCAGTCATTTCAGTCCCATCTAACTCTTCATGACCCCATTTGGGGTTTTCTTGGCAAAGATGATAGAGGGGTTTGCCATTACCTTCTCCATCTCACTTTACAGATAAAGAAACTGAGGCAGGGTCACACAGTTTGTAAGTATTGGAGGCCAGGTTTGAACTCAAATCTTCTGGACTCTAGGCTCAACACTCTACCATCTAACTACCATCAATATTTAATTTAATATTTTAATTTCTAATATAATAAATATCTATCAATGTTGATAAACAAAAGCTCATTGTTGGGTTCTTGATCAGTTTTCAGAGTATTAGAGCAGGCAGCTAAGGGGCTCAGTAGATTGAGAGCCAGGTAGGCCCTGAGTTCAAATCTAACCTCAGATATTTCCTAGTCATGTGACTTGACCTCAGTTGCTTAGCCCTTATCACTCTTCTGCCTCAGAACCAATATTAGCATTTTTGATTCTAAGACAGAAGGTAAGGATTTTAGGGAAAGAGCAAAAAGAGTGTTAAGGGGTTCTGAGACTACAACATTTGAACATGGATGTATTAGGGGATCTTTAATCTCACTGGCACAGGTACTCCAATTACCCAAGACCATAACACCAACCTCATCCTATGTAATTCTTGTTCTTGTTTTCCCTTAAGTTCTCATGCTTTGAGATCCTTCTTTTAATTTTTTTAGTATCTTGAGGACTACCGGTGGACTGCTTGGTCTATCTTGCTTTGCACCAGTTTGTTTTCTAAAAAGCAAAATGGGCTGCTTGTGAGGTAATGAGCTCCCTTTCACTAAAAGTGTTCCAGCAGAGGTTGAATAATTATTGGCAAGGGATGCTCTAAAGAGGTTCCTGGAAGATAAGAAAATCTTTGCCTCTCATTCATGTCACATGATTGGAGCTTCTAATTTCACTTACTCCTCCTCTCATAGTCAGGTCTGTCTTCATCAGTAATGTGCTGCACTCTGTTTATAGCCACCGTAAGTTGTCAGTAGGCCTTTATTAAGCATCAGCGATGTGCCAGGCATTATGCTAAGCCCAATACAAGGAAAAGCAAGAGTTGTCCCTGTGCTCCAAGGACTTATTCACAGTCTAATGGGGAAACAACATGCAAACAAGATATATGCAGCCCAAGCTGGAGATAATGGAGGGGAGCATTAGCATTAAGGGGAATGTATCAAGTCTTTCTGTAATTCTTTATTTTTTTATAATTATAATTTTTCCAAGATCATGGTTTGCAGGCATTTGACAGGAAAAATATCACTGTTGAAGAGATAGGCTTCCATGACAGCAAGCCACTGTTTTGGGGATCACTTACCGTGCTAAACCAAAAAAAGAATCAAAGCATGCCTGCTAATGCAGCAGACAACCTGCATTTAAATATTTAAAAGTGAGGAACAGAGAAAGGGGATTGGGTAGAAGTAGCAGAGATGCTCCTGAGTCTAGAGATTGCCTCCAAAAATCATCTCGCCATTTTAATTTATTCTTTCTGGAATCTAGAACTCTCTGAATTCCACAAACCTAGTGAAAGAAGCTCTACTTGAACTTGCATTACTATGCAAAAGCAAAACTCGAAGAATAAATCAGCAGTAGAATTCTGTTCAACATACCATATCGCATGATCTCGAGACAGCTTGGCTCTGTGCCAGTTACCAAGGAAAGCTGGGGGGAAAAATCAGATTTCAAAACAGTCCAGCAAAATACAGCATACCCCATAGGTATTAAAACTCTGAAATGCATCTGCCAAAGCCAAAAACTAGGTTCTCCTTGATATAAATCTTAAATTAAACACTTTTTATTGTTATTTAATATGTTAAGGTCACCTCTTCCCTGCAGACAAGTTGCTGTAAAAGACAGGAATCAAGTTAGGGCAACTTTAGTCTCTGGGTCTTAAATCTCAGCCCAATCCTTATTTGTTTAGGAATCTAGTACTTGGTTGGGCTCTGAATGTGTCAAAGACAGTACTGGAAAAGTGGCAGGCTGCTCAGGAGACCTGTCTGAAAAGGGTATCAAGTTAGATGTTGTTCCCATAGGGAAAATATTAAGTTTGGGTCTGAGAAGTCAGAAGGGAGATTTTGAAAGGAGTCTGGCACTCTCCTGTTGGTCCATGACATCCACTAAAATGGTTTTTGTTGTTCAGTCATTTCAGACTCTTTGAGATTTTCTTGGAACAGATGCTAGAGTGGTTTGCCATTTTCTTCTCCAGCTCATTTTATAGTTGAGGAAACTGAGGCACACGTGGTTAAGTGACTTGACCAGGGTCATATGACTATTGAGTGTCTGAGACCAGATTTGAACTCATGAAGATTGGTCTTCCTAATTCCAAGCCCACTGCTCTATCCACTGAACCACTTAGCTGCTCCACAAAGATGGTTAGGGATGCACTTAGATTTTCACTTCATGTTTTGAGAAAAATGCTAGGAGATACTATAAGATTGTGTTTTACTGAGAGTCAAACATGATCAAAACCATGTGAGTCTTGGAAAAGCTACTGTATACCTGCCATACAATTTTTTATGAAAGACAAATTTATTTTATTTAAAGCCCTTACCTTTTGTCTTGGAATCAATACTGTGTATTGGTTCCAAGTCAGAAGAGTGGTAAGGGCTAGGCAATGGGGGTTAAGTGACTTGCCCAGCCAGGGTCACCCAGCTGGGAAGTATCTGAGGCCAGATTTGAACCTGGGACCTCCCATCTCTAGGCTTGGCTCTCAAACCATTGAGCCAGCCATCTACCCTTTGAAAGACAATTTAAAATCACTTATCTTGTGCCAATATGCTGCTTTATTTCACAATTCCCTACCTCAATTCCCTGATTCTCTGTGTGCCTCCCTCTATCTCCCGGGCTTTTATTTGAATGGTCTGTTTGTGCCAGGAGCCGCCACTTGGCATTTGGGTGTAGGCACCTGGACAGGAGCAGCAGACACAGGTGCCAGGACATTCTCACCCCATTGAACACTGCGTAACAGACATGAGGGTGAGTGACTGGGTCATCTGTCCCATGGGCAGACAGGGTTTTTCATTCAGTCACAGAGCCACCTGAGCCTCTTACCAATTCACCCAACAGGAACTATTAGCCAAAATGGATAGGAAGGTTACCATTCTTCTTGTCAACAAACTTTCCACATAGACCAAAGATTCCGGGGGGCCATGTGGCAGAAGCACCAGTTCCCTCCCATACTCAGGATATCCTCACGCACACCCTGAGCTCCTTTACTTCCTCATAGTGAGCTAAGACTGGGGAAAGACCGAGCCACAGAAAAGGTCTGGGAAAGGTGCTCCAGACTTCAGGCTCATTCTTAAGGAGAATTCTCTCACAATAATTGAACATCCCAAGTTTACCGTCTCATTCATCTGGGTATTTTAGACAAGTATTGGGCTTTTGGGAGAAAGCGGTCATGATTTTCCAAATGGGTTACACCGTCAAAATTATTTATTAATTGCCTATTCTCTGTCAGGCGTTAGACTAAGCTCTGGCTCATTGAAGATGGTGCATTTTTCAATAAATAATTTATCTTCATAGATTCATTCTCAGATCACAAAGGAATCCAGTGGAAATAAAGAGCAAATTAGTGGATGACAGCAATTGAGTAACAGTATATTTGGGAGGTCAGTCAAGATCAGATATAATGATGGTGATGAATAATCATTTTCTTAGAGGCCCCAAGAATGGCTTAGATATGGTAGGACAGGGCTTCATTTTCATCTGAAAGCAGCAAAGCCTGCCCTGGTAAATACTGACTGCACAACCACACCTAATTTAAACTTTAATGGGAAGTCTTGAAGTTCAACCCTCTTAGAACAGGGAGGCAACAGTCCACTGGAATGCTAAGCATTTGTATTTATCTGTATGTAGGAGGAGGATTGGAGGATTTTAAGGAGATAGCTAGCTCAGCCTACATAAATTTTAACTCTCCGTTATTTCTATGTTTGTCTCCAACTTTTTTCTGATTAAGTGACCAAAGAATTCCACGCAACAAATAAATTACCTGTGCTTCTCTGGTTTGTGATATGCTTTCACTGAATAACCAGAGCAATATAAGGAAAAAAATACTGGACTTGAAGTCAAATGACCTTTTCCCACCCTTGTGTATTCACATACAATGAAGCCATTGCTCTGCATATTTGTGTTCTTTCTGCTACCATACTTCACCTTTCTAGTCAGTCCTTCATACAGCTGCAAAAATTAATTTTCTAAATGGTACAGGCTTACTAGTCATTTCACTAATTTGCTCAAAAATATTCAGTGGCTCCCTATTACCTTTCAGATAAAATGGAATTCCTTAACCCTGGCTTAAGGTCCTCTCAATTCTGGCTCCAATCTTCCCTCCAACCTTATTTCACATTGCCCTCCTCCACTCACTTAACATTCCTGGCAGATTGGATGACTAGTTGTTTCAGGATCTTGTCCTGCTGTTTCATGCCTTTATTCATTGATAGAGGTTCTACCCTATGCCTGGAATAGATTCCTTCTTTATCTGTCTTTTGAAATCTTTCTTTTCCTTCAAAGCTCAGCTTACCATGTCGCCTCCTCAATAAAATTTCCATAGCACCCCAGATCAGTGGTGCCGGATACAAATAGAAACTCAAACCAAATTGGGCCACTACTCTGTGCATAAGGATCTTTGCTGACCTGTAGTGGCTTAGTTTTAGAAGATATTATCTATATTTTATTGTATTTTTATTTACTTTGTCAAATATTTCCCAATTATATTTCACTCTGGCTCAGGTCACATTAAGGAGTGTTGTGGGATACTTTTAGCCTTCAAGCTGTGTATTTGACTCCTATCCTAGATGAAGTTAAAATTTTAATCATTTTCATATTTTCTTAGTAGCCTAGGTTTCTTCATTGTCCCTGGTATTATAATTGGGTTCATGTAGAATCCCCACTATGCAGTAATTTTGGGTGGAACTGTTTCATTTTTTAAAAACTTGTGTAACTCCAGAGCCTAGAATATTGCTTTCTCACAATTCATAAATGTTTTCTGGTTTAATTTCTTGTTGAAATCCACAGGACCATCCCTAATCCTTGCACGTAAAGGCTATCCTCTCTCTCTCTCTCTCTCTCTCTCTCTCTCTCTCTCTCTCTCTCTCTCTCTCTCTCTCTCTCTCTCTCTCTCTTCCTCTCTCACTCTCTCTTCTCTCTTTCTCTCTCTCTCTCTCTCTCTCTCTCTCTCTCTCTCTCTCTCTCTCTCTCTCTCTCTCTCTGTCTCTCATTCCTCAAGTCTTTCTTGCTGCTCTTTAATTTCTTCTTTACACCATTCTAATTTGTATTATAATTATTTCCACACATATCTTATTTATCTAATAGAATGTAAGCTACTTTTGAGGAAAGAGCCTGGCACTGTCCTTTTCCATCTTTATATCCCTGTCTGGTAGGGGCAGCTAGGTAGTATAAGGGGGGGAAAGGGGTTAATTATAAAAAGGTTTGACTAGATTATATTTAAATATAGGGTCACCATGAATTTAATTTATTCCAAAGAGATTTATTTACAATTTATTTACAAAATATAGAAAGAGTGAAGTAAGAAAATCAGAGAAAGGATAGGGGAAGATATCTAGCCTAAGCACTAAGTATTTTACTCCAGGCCCCTGGCTCAACCCGTGCAGGGAGAGTTAGTTGCAGCTGGCCTCAGCAAAGCCAAGGACCTGGGGAAAACTCTCTCAAGAGGTATTTCTTCTGAGGCTGGTTTCTTCAGAAAATATCCAGGAAAGGAGTCAGCCTTTTCACTCACCACATGTCAGTCCAAAAGGAAGATATTTAAGAACAGCCTCACCAGGAACAGGGTCTCAGGTCCAGTCAGGACATTCTTCTTCAGCTGAAGATCTCAGATGATTCTCCCACAAATCTCAGATGATTCTCCAAAGGAAGTTGTAACTCCCTTTTAAAGACACTTTCTTTTGTGTCACTTCCTATATCTTCACTTAATTTTACATCTACCAATCACAGTTGAAGCTTTAATTTCTGATTCGTCACCCACTATTGCACATGTGTATCACAGACCTCCCCCACTCAAGTATGAATAGGGTGTTTACACCTTTGTTGATTAAATCTAAAAATGGACAGATCTCCCCACAACTTTAAGTAGGGTATTTACACTTTTGGTGATTAAATCTAAAAATGGGCAGGGGAATTAATTTAATTTTCACAATCAGGGGAGAGTTAAATTGAATCTTCACAGTAGTAAAGTA
This sequence comes from Monodelphis domestica, assembly GCF_027887165.1. Classification (NCBI taxonomy): domain Eukaryota; kingdom Metazoa; phylum Chordata; class Mammalia; order Didelphimorphia; family Didelphidae; genus Monodelphis; species Monodelphis domestica. Next base: position 271,364,513 of record NC_077229.1, read on the forward strand.
GATAGAGCATGGCTTGAAATCAGGAAGACTCTTTTTAATGAATCCAAATCCAGCCTAAGACATTTGCTTGCTGGGTGACCCTGAGCAAGTCACTTAACTTTGTTTGTCTCAGTTTTCTCATCTGTTCAAGGAGCTGCAAAAGGAAATAGCAAACCATTCCACTATCTTTTCCAAGAAAACCTCAAATAGGTTCACAAAGAGTCAGGTACAACTGAACAACAACAACAATAAAACAATCTGGTACAATGTTTTACACATAGTTGGAACTTAAATATTTGTTGAATTGATAGAAAGATTCAGCTTTGCCATTTGCTTGTTGCATAATTGTTAATCACTTAACCTCTGAGCCTGTTTCTGCATCTCTAAAATGGGAATAGAAACTACTTCACTTTCAGAGTTGTTATGAAGAAAGTTGTCAAAGAAAGTGCCAGAAACGTGGCAGGCTACTCAGGAGACTAATCTAAAAAAGCTATCTGGGTTATCATTCTATCTATCCAGCTCTATTATATATTAAATTACATAAATGTAAACTATTGATATTATCTCTAGACATTAGTAATTAGACTTGAAGCTCCCCATCCTAGGGAAGGAGATTAAGAAAGCTGTCAACAATCATCCTCCAACATCTACTGGAATTCATATTAGGTGCACAAGACATGAAAGTACACTTGGGAAATATGGTCTGAATTCACCCATGTTCAGCATATTTGAAGGGAAGAATGTCCATAAGATAAGTTATATGAAAATATCCTAACCTCTTAGGCAAATACTTCCTGAACAACAATTCAGTTCCAGTACTATTTTCCAGGACTAACATATCAATCGTCTACTTTTTGTTTCCATGTAGACGATTTTGCAGAAGAGGAGGAGGTGCAGTCCTTCGGTTACAAGAGGTTTGGTAAGTAATGAATACCGACTCATCTTCCTTATGCATTGTTGCTGAGATAGGGTAACGAACTGTAAAATAATCAGAACCAAGATTAGTGCTGGGCATGTACTAGCACAGACTGTCCGATGGAATCGGTTCTAGGGGTCTGTTTTATATTGCAATTAACAATGGCATGTCCATCAGTGCCTAATGTAATTGGACCTCATGCCAGTGGTTGAGCCATTGTGATGTAAGTTCAATGGAGATGCATCTTGTGGGAGAAATGCATTTTTCCCGGAGAGTAAACCTGTAACCACTGTAAAACCCATTAGAGATAGGAGCAACTGGATAAAGAGGTAGGATGAGGGAACCTCCAAGGGGCTACCCATTGAATATGCAACTGACATTTCTGATTGACATTGCTAGGTGAAGAAGAATAAAATAAGACATGTAAACTTTTCACAAGACAGAGGTTAAACACACAAGATTTCTTGTTTCAGCTGTTAAGAGAACGTCTGTATTTCCCTTCTGTGACCAGCTACTCATTTCCCACTCACCCACCCCCAACCCCACCATTATCTCAGTTAACATCAGCATATCAGTGGTATGCTTGTTCAGGTTTCTTGATCAGGAAACAAACTGGAAGCCATGAGTCAATAGCCATGGCAGTGTTTTAAATGAGTAAAAACAAAAGATAGCACAACACAACACAAAACCACTGCAGGATTTGAAAGGAAGTATAAGGGAAACAAGTTCCTTTTGTCAGATGGTTTCTATGGTTTAAGGTGGAGAGCATGTGGAGGAAAGTGAGACCTAGACAGAGAGGGGAGAGAGGGAGGGAGGGAACTTGGACAGAGAGAGACATATAGGGAGAGAATTCATCTACTTTTGGCTACATTTTTTTCTCCCTGACTGTTCTTTAATTAAAGTTAATAATCTCCAGCTCTACTAGCTCCCCATTTCCCCCATCTTTTTCCCCCTTTTGAATGTTTCTTCCTAAGTGCAGTTACACTCTCTTCTTTCTTCTCCTCCCCCTCTTCATTCTTCTTCCCCCCTTCTCTTCCTCCTCCCCTCCTTTTCCACTTCTTCCTCCTCCTGCTCTTTCTCCTCCATTTGTGTTTTCATTAATGCTGGAAGCTCCTGGGGAGGAAACCTCCTCTAGTGATGTAAATGGGCAACTATTCTGTAATTTGTAGTCTTAGAAAATTGCCTAGGGCACTGGGAAGTTAAGTGACTTGCCCAGACACCTCTCAAGTACATGGTGGAACTCTAGGACTTGAACTCAAATTTTCCTGGCCCCTAGGCTAATGCTCTAAACATTGGACCATGCTGTCTCTCAGTTACTTAAATATATAGCATTTGTATTGACCTTTACAGCTTTCAAAGCACTTTCACATGCATTCTTTACATTTGATCTTCAGATCAAACCTCAATCCTGTGAGGTAGGCAGGATAGATATCATCATCATCATCATCATCATCATTCATTCATTTCATCGCCATTATCATTCAAACTTTGAAGGTGAGGACACTAAAAAACAAAAAGGTCAAGAGAATTTTGAGTTCAAAGCTTTGCCCAAAACTATTACAAAGCTAGTGAGTGGGATAAATTGGAGATAATCTTCAGAGGGAAGGCATTTGCAAAACTGGGTCTTAAACCTAAGTTCAACTCTTTTACCACTTTCCAGTGCTATGCAAATCCTTTGCTTAATTTTTTTCTCTTTTAAATTTTTTATTTTAATAACAAATTTCCATGTAAGTTTTCTAAAGTTAGCCATATCACACTCTTGACTACCATTAAACTCCCAGTAATGGCTAGGTTACCCACTTCCTTAGCTTAATTTCTATGGAAATATTATTTTCTAGAAATGTTAGGCACATCTGGACAGTAGCTAAATGACCGACTACTTGGCAGAGGGAATAAGGTTATCCTCTTCTTCTATCAGATAAATGGAAACAATCATCTCTTCCTGCTCACTTCACAGGGTTCTAGTGAGGGTAAAAGAACATTCTGAATTTAAGAGGTGTGATGATGCTGATGACAGTAATGGAGGCACTCGCTCTCCATTTGAAGTATTTTATTGAGCTGAATGAAGGGGTGAACCTGGGCAAGTTGTAACCTCCATCAACTTTAATTTCCTCATCTGAAAAATGGAGATGATTATAATATTCACTTCCCAAAGCTGTTGGAAGAATAAAATGAGATTGTATTTGTAAAGCACTTTATAGACCATAAAATATTATATAATTGCCAGTTGGGCATGGGGAGATTGAAGTGCATTTGCCTGGCAGCCAAGTGAACTTGGTGCTCCATCACTTATTAGCTATGTGGCTTTAGGAAAAAAAAAATCACTCTGTGCCTCAGTTTGCTCATTTGTAATTGTGTCTCTATTATCCCCTTCCATCACTGTCATTCCTCAATTCTATGATACTGTAACCTTTGTGTGTTTGATGGGGCTCCAGAGCATGACTTCTGAGTTCCAAGAGTTCCAGAAGTGTTGCTCAGACAATGGAAAAAGACAAAAGGATTTTGGACTCTCTCCTCATATTCTGTCCCTCTTGATGTGGTAGGTTTGGGTATTGATTGGCTTTTTACATTCCTTCCTAGTACCTGGCACAGGGTAGGGACTTCATGTGTGTCGCCTCACCTCATTGATCTGACTTGGTAGTGGGGAACAGATGTTTGGAGAACAGTCACTAGGATTTAAGTCCCTTTGTTCTGTGATAGAGCCATGCCTGTCTCCCTGACCTCATCTCCCTGGTCCATGGTAGGGGAAGGTGGGGGGAGATAAATCCAAATCTGCTTTCTTCATTGCACTGGGTTTTCCTTTGTTGTTTTTGGAATACAAATTCATTTAATAACAGGATGCTCAAAGTATGAATGATGGAAGACCAGGAGATACATTGCTGAGCTTACGAAAAACATGGGTAAAAGTCTTGTAGATTTAAAAGTTTACAGTGAGTAATTGTGGGCAGCTGGAAACATTTGTTGGTCAGTGTTTGGCAAACAAAACTCTAACCAAATTGCTTCCCTGGGGCTCAGCTTTAAGGATTATTAATAGCCATAATGTGTTTTCTGTCATTAGTCACATCATTCAGGGAGAGAAACAGATCCATAAGGTTGCAAGTTGTGAAACAATAACAACAAACAGGAGGAAGTCATTCTCTGTGAAGTGGAATTCAGTTCTTTGCGGGAAAAGTAGTGATAAAGTCTCAAGGAAGAAACTTGGAGAATAGTATTTATGGGAAAGAGGTTTGTTGTCATTTTTAAAAAAGGCACATCCTGGGTATCTTTGCCCATCTCCCATGCCAATGGACACAAATGTGCATTCAGCTTTGCCCTTAAAGGACCTCACTTGCCCACAGTTTCACATGCATATGCATACAAGCTTCCTAAACTGCAAAAGAGATTTAATACTCCTGCTACCTAGGATAATTTGTGAAGAAAGTGTTTTCTTTTTCAAAAAACACATTTTATTAATGTCATTTGTTGCTACATTGCCTAAATTTCCCTGTGTTTCTTTCTCTCCTCTGTCCAGAAAGTCATCCCTTCCCAATGACATTTTTTAGAGGAAAAAAAATCAATCAAACCAATCAATTCATCAAAAAAGTCTGAAAATGGGGGAGGGGGCAGCCAGGTGGCTCAGTGGATTGAGATCCAGGCCCAAAGATGGGATGTCCTGGGTTCAAATTTGACCTGACACTTCCCAGCTGTGTGACCCTAGGCAAATCACTTGACCCCCATTGCCTAGCCCTTATGGCTCTTTTGCCTTGGAGCCAATACACAATATTGATTCCAAGACGGAAGGTGAGGGTTTAAAAAAAAATGGCTATACTAATTCACAGCTTCACTATCAATGCATTAATGTTCCCATTGAAGCTACAAAGTACTAGATATATGAAAATTATTATTATTATTATTCACAGCCACTTAAAAGTAAGGCCCTTCTTATCTCTCTATTTAAACTCTGTAAAATAATTAAAAATAATATGAAATTAACAATAATTAATGTCTAATTGGCAAAGGGCTAACTAAACATATAGAGGGCTCAATAAATACTTATTGAATTTGATTTCACCAGTGTCTGGGATCTCCTCTTCCAGGGCCTTTGTTCATCATGCACTTCCCAGGATGTAAAGGCAGTATACAAAATTCGCATTCTATGTCTATGGTCAAGTCTCTGGGCTGCTGCCTGTCAGGACACTAAGAGGGTGCTGAAGGCCCAAGAGTGTGGTGGATTATTTGGACTTTCTTCTGAAAAAGAGAAAACATTCATCTTTAGCTAAAATGTTCCTGTCAAGCAGAAGTGATGATTCCTTCTGGGAAGCAGGGTGGAGTTTCTAGTTTCAGTGAAGAAAAAAACCCTAAAGTTCTTTCCTGAGTAGATGCTGCTCAGGGGAAGCAGTCTGTTGTCCCAGTTGGGCTCCCCTGCTTGGGCTTTGGGGACCAACTGCCCTTCTCAAAGCATCTCCCTCACTAGGACTTCAGATTTGAGTAGTGAAATGCCTTTGAAGTCATCTGTTTCAGAAAACAAACTTGCTCTCCTCTCACATTCCTCTCACCACCTTCCTCCCCAAAGACTGACACCAGCAATGTTAACCCTTTCCCCTGATAAGAATGTTAGGAATTTCCATCATTTCCTGTGGAGAATGACTAAATAAGCCCAGTGTGAGGGCTGTCCTTTCAGCAGCACCTTTCCCAAATATCTCTAACCAGAAAGAATGAAAAAATAGGTCAGCAGGGATGGAACTGAAAAGAGAAATGTGTTAAAGAACAATAGAGCGTAAGTCTAGCTTGATACCCCCCAGGTGATTTTTTTTTTAATTTTAATATTATTTTATTTGGTCGTTTTCATACATTATTCACTGGAAACAAAGATCGTTTTCTTTTCCTCCCCCCCCCCCCCCCCCCCCCCCCCCCCCCCCCCCCGCCTTTCCCTCTCCCATAGCCGACGCATGATTCCACTGGTTATCACATGTGTTCTTGACTCGAACCCATTTCCCTGTTGTTGGAGTTTGCATTATAGTGTTCATTTAGAGTCTCTCCTCAGTCTTATCTCCTCCAACCCTGTGGTCGAGCAGTTGCTTTTCAGTGGTGTTTTTACTCCCACAGTTTATCCTCTGCTTGTGGGTAGTATTTTTTTTTAGATCCCTGCAGATTGTTCAGGGAAATTGCATTGATACTTATGGAGAAGTCCATCACCTTCGATTGTACCACAATGTATCAGTCTCTGTGTATAATGTTTTCCTGGTTCTGCTCCTTTCGCTCTGCATCACTTCCTGGAGGTTGTTCCAGTTCACATGGAATTCCTCCACTTTATTATTCCTTTTAGCACAATAATATTCCATCACCAACATATACCACAATTTGTTTAGCCATTCCCCAATTGAGGGGCATCCCCTCATTTTCCAATTTTTGGCCACCACAAAGAGCACAGCTATGAATATTTTTGTACAAGTCTTTTTGTCCATTATCTCTTTCCCCCCAGGTGATTTTTTAAAAAACATTTAAAACTATGAAGTAAGCATCTCTACAAAGACATCAACAATTTTAGCATTTATATTCTGTAAATCATAATGAATTCAGCTTTGTCTGAATCTATGAGAATTTATATACAATATAAGAAATAGGTTAAAAAAGAAAATATCAGACATTAATTTCTTTTAACTATTCAAATAATAAGGGACCTCAACAGATCATCTAGACCATCTCCCTGCTTCCAAGAGGTCAACATTCATAATATTCTAGAAAGATAGCTGTCTATCCCTTTTTTAAAAATCTCTTGAAAAGGAATTTCCTAAAGAGATTTATTTACCGTTTTCTTAAACTAAGGCAATAGAGTAGATAGATTGGTAGAGGAGATAGACCGCTGGTTTTGGAGGCAGGAAAACCTGAGTTCAAATCTTTCTTTAGACACATTAGCTGTGTGACCCTGAGCATATCACTTAATTTCTTTGTTGCCTTGATCTCCTAATCTGTAAAATTAGAGGATGAACAGGAAGACCTCTAGGACCTTTTTCAACTCTAAGTCAATGATTCTATAAATCAGGTCTAGGCTCAAAGTTTGCCCCTAATACTTACTAATTGAGTAGCCCTACTAGAGTTGTGACCCAAGTCACTTAAATTATGTGTGCCTCAATTCTGTAAGACAGATCTACTGTATCATAGACTTATTGAGACAATTATAGAATCAGGGGCATCTTGAAGGCTCCAAAGAACCATCTAAGAGTCCATTTCATAAATTGTGGTTTTGCCAAAAGAGGAATCTTAACATACAACCTGATTTCTGCCTCAAACATGAATACTAAATTTATCTGTGGTTACCACCATGGCTTTTGGAAGGAACAAATTAGACTACTAATTAAAATTTTCATAACTGCTTCTGACCCCAAGGGGGTCATTACAGCCCCTTGGTGAAGATTATGAAACACTTAATCCATTATCCATTTGGCTAAAGAGTATTTTTTTTTGTATGGTGGGCAGAATTTGATTGGAAAAGGACAGCAATTTCCATTTTTCAAGAGTATCTCATAGCCTTTACTAGAGAAGTAAAATAGTTATAGTCAATTTAGATAGATCAAATCAACAGTAGCTCCTTCATTTCATAATGAATATAGTAATGCATATAGTAAAATTGCCCATCTGTTTCAATTATAATTCTCACCCCTAAACTCCCTGATTTTCAGTTGCTCATAAATTTGGGTGAAGGGGTGTGGCAGGGAATCTGTATTTTCTACAATTGGTCTTAAGCTGAATATGTTTTCTTTTTATTTCTGGAAAGGTTTTAGAAAAATCCACTTAGTTGTTTTTTGGTTGGCAGCATGAAAAAATTAGGATATTTCCAGTGGTGGATTGTAGGGGATAAGATGGGAAAGAAGTCAATCCTTTTCATTAAAAAAACAATTCAAGCAACTGAAAAAATAGCTGAGTTTTGAAAGTTTGCTTACTAGTAATGTGAATTGTTCAGAGACCTTTTGTTAAGTATAGGGTAGCTGTGGCCATGGCTCTGAGGCCACAGATTCTGGGGAAACTCAGGTTTAAGGGTGATATCCATGGTCAATGAAAGAAACTCTGAAGTTGTTTACATTTCTCTTTAGCATCCTTTTTTGTTTGTTTGTTTGTTTGTTTGTTTTGGTGGGCTTCTTCATTCAGGGAACTTACATTCTAAAGGGAGAAACAACCTGTGAGCAACTATGTACATATAAAATATAGCCAGTGTAAAAGTGTGAGAATTAAAATTAACACACAATAACTCAAGTATCATATTTATAAGATTTATTAAATTAAAAACTAGAATTAAAAGGTAGCTAACTAACTCAAGCCATGGTCTCAAGAAAGAAGAGAAAGAGGGAAAAGTCCCAGAAAGTTAAAAACCATAACGTAAAGACCCACATCAGTGAAGGGAAAAAGATGCTGGGAAATACAAAAGGAATTCTGGGGAACGTAGTTCAAAGGTAGAAAATTTCCACTTATCCAATGTGGCATAATTCCAGAAGGAAGGCAAGGAAGAAGGAAAAGAATGAGAAGGGGGGACAAGAAAGGCCTCTTTCTGAAGGTGGCCTCTGAGTTGAGTCTTGAAAGAAGCTAGGGAATCCTGGAGCTGGAAGTAAAGAGGCTGAAAATTCTAGACATAGAATATGGAGGAGGGAGTTGTAGTGTCATGTCCAAGGAATAGCAAGGAGACTGAATCTGGATTGTAAAGGACATGGAGGGAAAGAAAGTATTCAAAGACTAAAAAGGTAGGAAGGGGTCAGAATGACTCATGAGACCTCCTGGAGACAAGGACTAGAGGCAATCAAATAGGATTTAGGATTTAAATTTTTGTTCATTCAAATTCACAATGGAGAATGAAGTGGGAATGAAGGATCACAAGAAGTAGGTCTCTGTATCCCTTAAATGTCATTTCATGGTTGATTTCCTACTCTTCCAATAAAGCTTAAAATGGCTCCATTCACTTCCCTCTCCAATCTAACCTTTACACGGAGGATACCAAAGTAATTTTCCTAATGCTCAGGTCTAACCAAGTCATTTTCTTGCATAAAATCCTTTAGTGGCCTCCTATTCCTTTAGTTTGGGGTGTATTTCAGGGGAGCAGCTAGGTGGCTCAGCAGATAGAGAGCCAGGTCCAGAGATGGGCAGGTTCTGGGTTCAAATTTGGCCCCAAATACTTCCTAGCTGTTTGACCCTGGACAAGTTGCTTAATCCCTGTTGCCTAGCCCTTCCTGCTCTTCTACATTGGAACCAATACACAGTTGATTTATTCTAAGAGAGAAGGTAAGGGTTTGAATTTTTTTTTGTTTTTGTTGCTTGTGTTGTTGTGGGGAAGGAGGGTCCAGAATAAAATGTAAACTCCTTAACTTAGTATTTAGAGGTCTCTGCAATCTAGCTCTAATTTCTTTTTGCAGCCTTATTACATGTAGTTTATGTCCTCACCATATGGAATGGCTTGGTATTTCCTGATCTTAATCTTTTATCTTTAGTAGTAGTCTCATCGGTAACCGAGGATGAAGATTGTCTTTGTGTGCTTTCATCTGTGATGTAGATGAGTGTGCACAAAGACACTTGTGCATGAAGGAGATTTAAGTGGAAAAGTCGATGCACAGAGACAGTCCCACTCTCTCGGCATTGGAAGCCTGGGTCCAGTGGCATGAAAAGTCTTTACACCTGGAGACTTCCTCAGCTGCATTGGATGGCCGTGCTGTCTTTTGTGCTCCAACACGCCCCCGAGCACTCCACAGTGCTTTGCTGCATAGCCCTCTCAGCCGTTGAACCTTCTTATTGGTTTCTTCCATCTGTTCAGCCGAAGCAGTCTGCACATGCTGGGTGAGCAAAGCCTTAGTTCACCAGGGGTCAAGGACCCAATGGCTACCCTCACAAGGTTTAGCCAGCCTGTCGAAGCCATTGCCCGGGGTGTGGCCGCTGCCACATGCTAGCAGCTACTGGGAGCCACAAGTGAGGGCTGGGTGTCAGGTGGGGGTCAGAGGCTGGAGAGCTGCCCTAGAAGGGCACGACTTTTATCTTTAATATCTATGCATTTCCACAGATTACCCCACATGCCTGGATCATACTCCCTCTTCATCTCTTCCTGTTGCAACCCTTCTCTTCCTTCAAGGCTCAGCAAGGTGGAACCTTCTTCACTAAGCCTTTCCTGATCTGTCCTCATTTTCTCAGACCTCCTTGGGCCTTTCCTTCCAACCTATCCTTTTCTGCACCATATATCATACTTGTAAAAATGTCACACCCTCCCTCCCCCGTGAGCTTGCAAAGTCTTTGAAGTCAGGAATTGTAGATGTTTTCATTTTTGTAGTGCCAGTACTTAAAGCAGGCCCTTCTATAATGTAGTTCCTTGAATAAAAGATTTTATAATAGGCTGGATTGATGTCAGTCTTTCTCCTGAACATTTTGTAAGAGAGGGAAATAGATCCAGCATGCAAAAAGAGCGACTCAAGCGAGGAAGGGCAATGAGGACAGAAGATTCCAAAAAAGGAACAGAAAAGGGCTGAGGAGAAACTGCCAGATTCAACTCACTTCTCTTTGGGAACTCCTCTAGAGTGGTTGGTCTAAGAGAAACCTCTGAGACAGAAGACCTTCTGAGCAGGGATCATCTCTCAGGATACCCAAACCCCTTGGATCCAGCTAGAGATTAAAGGAGTGGATGGGGCTTTATTATAAAGCCATACACCCAAAGAAGACTTCTCTCTTTATCCCCTAAAGTTGTCCTGTGAACTTCATGCTACAACTAGGATAGATAGAAGTGAGGACAGAAATCACAACTGACCAAGGAGGGTCAGGCAGACAGCCTGAACCCCCCAGGATTTGGGGAGGGGTTAGTTGTTAGTTCTTAGGGATCTCCTGCTTCCCACTTCCCTTACTCAACAACCCTATTCTCCCTGTCTTGCGTGTCCCTTTAGAATAAAAGAATGATTTCTTTTAGATTAAGTTGCCTGCCTCATAACATCCAGGAAGAGAACTGAAGCTTGGGGAAGAAAGCTATTCTTTTCCCTCAAGGAGGGAGAGTCAACTTCAGTCATTGACTTTATATTTAACTCAGTCTCTGAAGGGACATATCTTGTCCCTCTAAAAGACAGTTGGTGCTGTCTTCACCAGGGGAAAAGAGGGGAGGCTCAATCTATCCCTCCTCTCCATTTTTTGGCTCCATCCCACCTCTCTCACTCTCTAATCTCAAAGTTTTCATGGTGGGTGACTCCATTCTCCCATCCATTACAATTTGAAGTGCTCCTTAGTTAGGCCAGTGGACTACAGAGAGTTAGGACCATTCTTAGGAGCTACACCTCTCATGTGTGAGGTCCATCTTTTCCCTCATCAAAAGGAGTAGTTGCTGGGACCCTCAAAGTATCCAATTCATTCCAAAAAGTATTTATTAAACAACTACCATGTTTGGGAATAGTGCTAGAAAAAATGACAAAATGAAACAATCTCTGGCTTAAAGTAGCTTAGATTCTACTGAGAAAGGGGGATGTATTAGTTCCTATAACCCTCCTTCCTTGCCTATGTAGTCCTGGAAGGGTTAATCACTCCTGCTGGGGCTGCTGTTATTTCTTCTACTCTCAGCAAATTCTTCCTGGAAGACTGCCATGAATTTCTCAGAGCTGTAGGGTCTCACACCTCTGTGTTTTATTATTGTCATTATCATTGATATATAGCATCAGTGTGGTATTAGAATGAATGAAAGACTTGAAGATGCTCTATATCTCACAGCATCTGAAATTATCTTGAAGACCTCATGTCCAGAGTCTGTTGTTTATTTTGTAATCTTATGCCATTTTTATTTCTGCCTTTTCATCTTGGCTGCAAGAGATTTGTAGCAAAAAAAAAAAATCTCACTCTAGGAAATCCTGAATCATCCTCAGCTTCATTCTTCCTGTTTCTTAATAAAGTTTTCACTTATTTCCTTTTGTACTTGTCAGTAAAAATAGTCTCAAAATAGTTAATATTACCAGGGCTTTTAGGGAAAGCAAATCCAGCAAAAGTATCCTTTCTGATGAGCTTGTGACTTGTGACTAGGGATAGTTTTACATATAAATTTCCTTTTGGAATAGATTTTTAGAAATCATTTTGGAAGAGGACAAACGGTAACAATTTATGGACATTTTATGTCAAACATTTTATTCACCAATCTGAAAAATTATAATCTGATATTTTCTAGAAAATAAAAAAGCTTTCATGGGGGAAATTATTTTTTTTCTGGGTTTTTTGGGTCTTCTTTCTAATCTAATCAAAAACTTTACTTTTATAGTTATCTTACCAATCAGTCAGATAATGGTGACACAAGACAGACTTTCAAAGAACACTTAAAATGAGAATGTCATTGTGATATGGAACTTCATGTCAGGAATTTAGAAAGGAAACATATAAGTGAGACCAGGGAAAGAATGGAAAGGATTTTTTTAAGTGACCCACTGGATCACAGAAAAGATAAGTAGAAGGGGATAAATGGGGATTTGAAGAAAAAAATTTAGGTGAGAGTAGTGGGCCTTAACGAGTATTCCTTTTATGGAACAACATGTAGTTGGTGAGATCTACTGAGAAACAGAAAAAAAGCGAGACTGTTTAAAATGGGAAAATGGCCTTTTTAGTCAATTGGACATAAAAGTACATGATGTTTATTAGTCATTCATTATGTGCTGGGCATCATGCGTAATTTTAAAAAAGAAGTCCTTTTTAATATAAGTTAATGAAAAACAGAAAGACTTACATAAACAATGATGGATTTGCATAAAAGAAAAATAATAGCCAATTATAAAAATGGCTCCCCTCCCATCAGCAGGATTTCCAAAAGTACAACAGAGGGCACCCCAAGCTAGGGGAAATAGATGCTACCTCTCCTGTGTACTTTCATCCTCTTCCTCCTTTCTGGAGGTGAACTATGGGTTCTAGGATTGGCATATTTAAGTGTTTTAGAGAAAAATGATTAAATAGTTCTTTCTACCTCAGAGTCTTCCCATACCTGTTTATTTTCTCCGTGATCACATTCTTCCACTTAACTAAGGGTTTTTAGTCAAGTTCCTGTCTCCTTGTGCCCAACATTAAACATACCATACTTATATAGAGATCCTGCCTGGTTTAAACCCTAGAGAGTCATTTGAGGAAGGTGTTTCCTTTCCCTATTATTTCACATGTCCTACATTGTTGAGACTATTAAGTGTTAACATACAAACCCATGCTGACATTAACAGTTACTTTTAATTAGCTCTGGAAATATTTAATAAGCTAATTTGGTTCAAAGGTACTTATTCTTTATAGGAGAAAAATCTCAGAAAGGTGTAAAGTTTTCTGGGAGCCCAAGAACAAGAATACATTAACAGAGCTGGAGAGAGAACTAGGAATTTTCCGTCTATAAAATAGACACAGTACTTCTTAGCATCATTAGGGGCACTATGTGAATTGGAGTTTTAATGTGAATTAAACTGTAAAGATGTATGCCATCATTCAATCTGTACCATACCTAAAAGAAAAATAAAAGCAAGTAAAATAAATGGGCTTTAAAAACTAAACTTTAAACATTTGGTAAAAATTAACAAGTGGAAAATTCATCCCAATGCATCCTTGGTTCCAGATCAGAGTCTGTTCTATCCTCTATGTGTACTTTCTCAATCCTATAGAGATATGTAGCAAAGCTTCTGTGTCTTGAATCAATTTTTTTTCAGATTAAAATATGAAAGATTTAATTCCCTACCAATCACATAAAATCAATTAAGTCATTCTTCAAATGCATGTATCTGAAAAATTAATAAAGATATAATGTTGCCACTATGTTATTCTTACATTATAAAAATAATCCCAAGGAAATTTGGTGAGTGTTTGCAAATTCATCGTGCTGGCCATATTTATCATATTATGAAACTTTTGTTTGTGCTTTTCATGTTAATGAAAGACATACTGAATGAAAATATTATAACCCACTGGTTATTATCAAAGGAGTATCATATTAGCTATGACCTTTCCTGAGCTGATGATCCAAAAGGGACTGTGGTTTTTCTCATCTCCTCTTGCATATAATGTTCCCTATTCTAATTGGTGACTTGTATTAGAATATCAAAACAGAGTACCAGGTGGTCCTATAAATCATAGCACTTTCTCCCTTTCATTTCCCAAACTCTAGAAATAAGAGCAAGCCCCTTTCCCTAAGTGATAAAATATTATTTCATTTCTTGCTTAACCAGTGTTTCCTTTGATATTTTTTTAAATGTGTGAGCAGACAATTATGCTATAAAATTAAGCAACCCATGTGCAAGTCAAGAAGAATGAGTTTTTTTGAACAACATTAATAATTTGGGTTAGGAGAGAGATAGGGTCACCAATGCTGAAGGCTCCATTCCTCTAATATCACCATAACTCCCAAGAGGGGAACTGAGTCTAGAGGAGCCTTCCAAGATTGGAACTGAGGTTAAAAGGCTTTTTCAGGGTTGGATTGGGGCAGTAAGTTATGGAAATGCAGACTTCAAACTAAGATGATTCTGTGAGACAATTCAAAAGACCAAGTAATAGGTACATTCTAGGAAGAGACTAGAGCCATGATGGTGAACCTCTGGTATGCGTGCCAAAGAGAGCATGCAGAGAGCTCTCTCTGGGCACACTGTCCCCTTTCCCCCCAGAGTTCATTACTAGAAAGTTAGAGGGACTCAGATGGAGTTGCTCCCTTTCCCCCTCCACTGTGTCTGATGACATTTTTTCACATCCTCCTCCCCTCTGACCAGCAGCTGTAAAAATGGAGACTTGAACTAGAGGAACTGCTAGATTCTGGGAGGGGAAAAGTACTTTCAGGTACTTTTGAGGTAGAAAGAAAAATGAAAATATGTACTCAAGGTACTATTTTAAACTCCCTTTGAAGGCCTCCACAAAATTTCTAAATAACTTGCCTTCTGGCTTTTCCATTAAAAAATGATTTTTGGTATTCCTCAATACTATCTGAAATGCTTCATTTCGTTTTGCAATGGGATCACTTTAATATGAATTAGGCTAATTATATGCTATCTGAAAAAAAAATTGTACCAGAGAAGCTGGAATTTTAACAAAAGTGAGGAGTGAAAGGTGAAGTCACTTGGAATCAAAGTGTATTTGAGAGTGATAGACGTTCTGGGCTCAGTCTTTGATCCTTTCATTTATTTATTTATTTATTTATTTTTCCTATACTGATTCACTTAGTGACCTATTTCTATGTAGATGAGTCACATTTATATTTCCCATTTAGTGCTAGTCTCTTTCATGAATCACAGTCCTGCCTCATCAGCACTCTATTGGCCATTTCGAACTAGATGCCCCCTAGACATCTCAGATTCAACATGTTAAGAAGGAATTGCTCAATACTGCTTCAGCACCCAGACAAGGGAGCATACCTAGAAGGCTACAGACTTAGGGCTTCTGTGTTCACTCAAAGAGAGTAATGCTTTACTAAAAGAACTTAA
This sequence comes from Monodelphis domestica, assembly GCF_027887165.1. Taxonomy (NCBI): domain Eukaryota; kingdom Metazoa; phylum Chordata; class Mammalia; order Didelphimorphia; family Didelphidae; genus Monodelphis; species Monodelphis domestica. The sequence goes on from NC_077229.1 coordinate 271,379,807, forward strand.
AGCTACCCCAGAAGCCTGAGAGTTGAAGAAAAGTAGTTATTTTCATGGAGAGAGCAAAGAGCCTTTGAAGATGACCAGGCGATTTATGGTCAGTCAAATAAATAATTCATTAAGTATTTATTAAGCACCTACTACTATGTACCAGGCACTCTGCTAAGTGTGGAGGACACAAAAAGAGATAAAATACAGTCCTTGCCCACAAAGCAGTTCATTAAAAGAGACCACTACCATTTAGGCTTATTGTCCAGAGTTGGAAAGAGTTGCTCTGGGCACATGGATTCTCTTATTTGTGTGCCTCACTTCTAGGTTTTTCTATTATTCCCCAGAGACTATGTATTGGTGGGAGACTGTGACCTATGATTTATGAATGGATTTGATTGTATAATAGTATGCTTTTGCTTTTTGTAGAGTAAATAGAATATTAAGATTATTATGGATTTTCCTTATCATTTAACAAATATTTCATGGTAAGAGTTAAATGTCAATGCTTTGTATAAATGGGAAGTGCACCAGTGGGGGCTTAGAAGCTACAGTTGCAAGTAATAGGAATATATTCCTCACACCAAAACTTCCCCCAGGCCCTAAAGAATAAGCAATAGATGAGTGGTCATGGCTGTGGCCACTCCTCCTCCACACTCTTCCCCACCCAAAATATTTCAGGTACAGCACCAACTATGCTGGCTATATAGCTTTGAGTATGATATCCAATTTAGCACCTGCTTTCTCACCTTCTTTCTCTCTGACCTGACTAACTTCCAGTTTGGGGGGTGGGTAGGAGTGGGGTGATTAATTTCCCTTTTTTTAATCCCTATGACTTAGCATATTGCTTATACAAATGCCAACTACTTAATAAATGCTTGTTGATTAATTATTTGGGACAGGATCACAGAAGGGAAAATAGGAAGATATCAAAGACAAATACAATGTCTTTCACAGTTTTCCTAGGATCAACCCTAAGTCCCAGAGACTTAATTGAAGAAGTCTACCATGTTTAAATAATATCCCCAGGACATCTGGAAGGCCAACTCTTTGGATTTGGGGCCCCAAAGAAAGGGAAACTCCACATGCCCCTGCTTTGGGGATATTGGGTGGATTGTTAAGAGTGGAAGAAACCAATCTAGTTAATTTATCTGATTCTGGAACATAAATATTTTCCTTGCCAGTGGATCCATTTCTATAGGTGGGAAAAGATATCTATTCTATGGATAAGAGCAGATCCTCAATTGTTTTACCATTTGGAAATCAGTGGCTAAGGTGCTGTGAATTTTCTCAATAGTAAGATGGAGAGGAATTTCTCATTTTCCTCTGCAGAGTTCTAGAGGGACCATTATTATACTCTATATAGGAAAAAGGCAAGAATCAGGCTATTTGTTCCTCAAAAATTATTCTTCAATGAGTAAGAGATTAGAGGCAGCATGGAATAGTAGAAGATATTGAACTTAAAGTCAGGAGACTTGAGTTCAAATTCTGACTCAGACAATATCCCCTTGATTAAACAACAGACTTTGGGCTTCAGTTTTCTCTTCTGTTAACATAAAGGGATTGATTTGAGGGCAATCACCACAGATGAAGGTATGGACTTAGAATAAAGAAAATCTCAGTTCAGATCTTGTTCCAGATACCTACTAGTTGTGCAGCCCTGAACAAGTCACTTAATTCCTCTCAGCCTCAGCTTACTTATCTAAAAAAATGAGAATACAAACATTTAACTCTCAAGGTTGTTATTAGGATCATATAAGATAATCTATGTAAAACACTTTGCAAAATATGGTTATTATTAGTAATGATAATAAAAATGAAAATAACAAAAATAAATAGTCTAGTCCTAAGATAATAAATACCTTAAATCAGTGATGGATGCTATGAATGAGGAAGGAGATATATATAATGGATATTTGAAAGGAAAATCACTAGGACATGACTAATTAGATCAGGGGATGAAGAAGAAAGAAGAGCAAAAGATAACTTGAAAGCTCCTCCCTGCCCCACCAAACACACACACACACACACACACACACACCCCTTCTAGTTGGTGTCTGACAGCATGGCCTTGTTTAAATCCAAAGAGAGAGGAAATGTCAAACTAAAGCATGCCAAAACCAGCACCTCCAGAGAAATCCACAGGAGCAATTCTAAGCATTCTTAAAATGGAAAGTAAAATGAATAATCTGAAAATAGGTATTGGGTGATAATACATGTATAACCGAGTGGAATTGCTTGTCAGCTCTGAGAGTGGGGAGGAAAGAAGGGAGGGAGACAACAGGAATCATATAACCTTGGGAAAATACTTAAAAATAAATAAATTTGAAATGTAAAGTAGAAGCTTGTAATTTGGCTTGCCTTCACCACTTCTTCCTTGTGTTCTCTTGACACTACTTGGGAACCAGTGGAGCATATGGCCTATCAATCAGTCATCTCTTTCTCTTGTTCTCAGTAATTGACTACTATCTTGTCTTTCCCAGTAATTCATTTCTCTGAAAATCCTTTTTACCACTCTTAGACAATTCCTCATTAGCAATGTATTGTTGCTGCCTACTCACAACTCTTCATCAGCCTTTGGGTATTCCTTCCCTTAACTTCTTCAAAGACTGCAGTATTGCATGTCTTATAGTAATATAACATCCTCAGAAAAACAATGCTGTTAAAAAGAAGAAATCTTAGGATCAGTAAATAAATTGTGTTATTCCCCAAAAGCAATCTTCTTTGTTCTTCTCTGATCCAATTCTAGGTCTAGTTCATTGATCTGCCTTGAACACATGAATTTTTGTTGTTGTTGTTGGGGGGAGTGGAGATCAGGAGATCAAGGATATACAAAGTATTGTACAAAGCTTTAAAATATAAATATTTAAGAAAGAACAACTGTTAAACTTCCAGAAGAAGAGAAGAGGGCAACTATACTTTTCCTTCAAAGGAGGAAAAGTTTGAGACTACTTTCTATTGCTTATTTTTGTGGGCACTTGAAAAAGCAGAATCTGGGGGGAAGTGGGCAGGAAAGGAAATTAATCTAAATAGATGGTCATGAAAGGAATAGACACAAAAGGAGCAAACGAACCTTTTCTACCTCTTTCTATCATGTGCCCTCAATAACTTCTCTCAGTCTCAGTCATGTCTTTAATGCTCTATGGCTTTAATCTGAGAGCTGGGAATTTCCTTCTCTTAGTGTTTTAGTACTAGCCACAGAATAATGAAGAGGCTAAAGACTTGAGTTGTTTCTTTCTCATATCTATTCTAGCCAAAACCTGCCCGCCTCCAATGTTTTTGTGGCAACAGAATCCACTTCTATGTGCACTTTTTATATAAGCACCTGACAGTCAAACTAAGAGATGGAGAGATCTCAGGTTCTCTGACATCTTGCCAGAAGGCCTCCTGAGTAGTCAGTCTTCTTGAATGTGGTTTGAAGGGCCATTTTCTTTCCTGTTCTCGATTTCAGGAATGTCCTAGGAAAAGGGAAAAATCAGATCAAATTATGTTTACATAATACTGATTTTTTTTTTTTGCAAACTAGAGAATGATAGAATTGAAATGTCTTAAGAATGTTTTGACATAAGATGTCATTTAACTTCATGCAGCCTCCACTGCCCCAGCTGCCATGGGGAACAGAATCAGCTGGCTTATGCTTTCTCCCCTTTGAGCTAAGTTCCCATTTGTGCCAATTGTGTGGGAGGTATGGCAAGACAAAACTTAGACATTACTTACATGGCTCATTTTGGAACCAATGGAAGAAAGGAAATTTAATTTAGCTAAACACCCTTGGGAAAACTCAGATGACACCTGCATTAGCAGATTTTTTTTTCTTCCCTAAAGAGGGAACCTTTAACTATTCAGCACTTTTGATTCAAAAGAGTTCTTTAAGTTTCTAGCATTTAAGTACCAAATTGTATAAACCAAGCCCCAACCACCATTTTTCCATACCCCAGTAGTCCAGGAGGAAGAAATTATAAGTTTTCTGAGCGAGAGGACCACTAGATCCTATCGTCTGCCCTGCCACTGTGTCCCAAAGTCCTTTGAAACTTATTACCTTGCGCTGACATTATGGTTGAGGTCACATAGCCTGCATGGGGGTCAGACAAATGATTCATGAATTTTTGAATAACTCAGTTTAAACTCACGTCTTCTTGGCTCTGAAGCCAGTTCTTTATCCATTATACCAAGTTTTCTCTCAAGGATGAGGTTGACAAGAAATTCTAATCCAGAAAATACCATTGCTAAAGACCATTAACCATATACCATTGCATAAAGACCTACAAGGTGGGCCCAAGACTCGAGGTTCCAACTCCCCAGCATAGTTTGAAACTTATCTTATTCATCTTTGTAGCCATTCAACCAGCTGACACACCAGCCTCCTATTTCTCTTTATTCTTGTGAGATAGTGAAGAGTTGGCACATGTAGTGATAGCAGGACTGAATCTGGAGTCAGAAGGGACTTACTTTTGAATATCACCTCTGAACCTCAATAGCTGTGCATTCATGGGCTTCTTCCCTCTTTGTCTTGGTCTCTTTCTCTCTGTCTTCTGTCTGACATCCTTCTCTCAGTTTTAGTTTCCTCATCTGTAGAAGGATGTGGCTAAAAAAAAATACCTAAAACACTTACCTCAGTGCTGCCCTGGGAAATTATTTGAAATACCAGCAGCCAGGTAGCACAGTGGACAGGGCAGTGAACCTGGAGTTAGGAAGACCTGAATTCAAATTTGACCTCAGATGCCTACCAGCTGTGTGACCATGGGCAATCATTTAATCTCAATACACCTCGTATGTAAAATGGGGATAATAGCACCTATCTCCTAGGGTTGTTATAAGGATAAAATGAGATAACATTTATTAAGCACTTTGCAAACCTTAATAAATGATAGCTATTATTATTAGTGTGTGTAAAGCATTATGTAAATTTTCATTTATTTTAAAAAAGAGAGAGAAAGAAAAAGGAAAAAATCTGGCTTCTACTCTTTGTTTCCCATCCTCCACTCCTTTATTGCTCTGGCATAATTCTTTTTAACCATCAAATCACTTCCCTCCCTTCTAAAATCCTAACCCTTGAATCTACCACTCAGCCAAGGAAGCTCTGGGCTAGATCACTATGGCCCTTCTAGATTTTAGATTCCCCTTTTAAGGTGCTTTTTTTATTTCAGTAGGCATAGGATGATTTGGGGTTAGCAGCACAAGGTCCCAGACTGCAAAGAAAGTTTGTGATAGGCAATGCACCATCCCAATATTCAATTTGGGAAGCTGGGTTTCATTGAGTCCCCCACCCACCACCACCCATTAGGCACAAAGTCTATTATATCTTTAACCTTCTCTTCCATTCCTGGACTTAAATGAAACCTTATCTTTCCAGAAAAAAACAACAACAACAAAAAAACAACCAACAACTTCCCATCCTACAATAACTTCTCCAGTAGGGTATTATCTTCTTCCTTGACTCAATAGGAGAGGATAGATCAAGTTATTCCTGGCTTCCCACAGCTACTTGAAAAACATCAACCTACAACCAAATGTTTAAATAACATATCACATATCAATGCTATTTTGTTATTTCCTAGAAGTCACCACAACAAATCTAGTTCTCTCAACTTCCCCAGTCTGATTTTTTTGTTTTTCAAAATAACTAACACGAGTCTCATCTCTTGGAACAACTCAACTTATGGAGTGGTCCCCTTCTCATGCTTTCCTCCACTGCCTTTCACAGTGAAGACAGATGGTTGTATTGTGTCTGCCCCAGCTGCTTCTTTAAAATAAATAACAACATTAAAACTATAAGGACAGTAAATGAAAAAATCAAAATAAACATACAAAACAAGCGACAAAAATCTTACTGTAGTCTCCTAACCTTTTGATGAGAAAGAACCTAAAGAACGGACACACAATAAGAAAAATAAGATGCTGCTGTTCTACTTTTCCTTCTAGGCCAGTCCAAAATTCCACCATCATAATTTCTTCTACCCTCTTCCTTCATAGGCTAGGATTTAGAATAGACCTCAGAGGTAGCATGGTGGCTCTGTGACTAGAGTGAGTGCTGGCTCTGAAGTTAGGAAGACCCGAGTTAAAATCTGGACACAGACACTTACTAGCTGGATGACCCTGGGCAAATTATTTAACCCTGTTTGACTCAGTTTCCTCATCTGTAAAACGAACTGGAGAAGTAAATGGCAAACCATTTCAGTATCTTTGCCAAGAAGGCTTTAACTAGAGCCATGAAGAATTCAGGCACTACTAATTGATTAAACAAGAACAACAGCAGAGATGGAACAGCCTTTAACTAAATCATGAATCCTGTTTATACTGTTTCTGACATATAGTCATCCACACTCTTCCTGAAGATCTCCAGAGATGGGAACCTGAAGTCAGCCCATTCAATTTTAGGAATGATTATAATTGTTAGGAACTATTTCTTTATATTGAACTAAAATTTGCCTCCTTGTAACTTCTAGTAATTGATCCTAGTTCTTCCCTCTAGGACCAAGCAGAAAATCATCTTTTAAAAAAAAAAAGGGAATCCTTCAGATATTCAAAAACTGATTTTATTTCCTCTCCCCATAGCCTTATCATTCTCCCAAACTGTACTACCAACTTTCGGGAGAATTCCTTCTCTTGACTCCATTTAAATGCAGAAGTAGCATTTGCATATCCAGCCCCAGACCCGGAATGTGCTCCCTCCTTATCACCATCTTTTAGAGATTCATTTTAATCCTTGTAGCAAGCCTCAGCTCAGAATCTACCTCCTCTATAAAGCCTTCCTTATTATGTCAGCTACTATGACATTTTTGACCCTCAGATTACCTTGAATTATCACTGTCTGCAAAGACGTTCTTTTCCCCAAAAGTGTAAGCCACTTGACAGCAGACGGATGTATTTTGTTTTCATCCCTAGAATTCAGCACAGTGCTTCAGAGTAGGCAGGCATTTAATAAATGTTGGTTGAACTTAGTTTAATTATCCATTGTCATCTTTCTAACCACAAGAAGGGGTCTCATCTCTTTGTTGATCTTTGTAGAATCTGGAGGATCAGAATTCTTGGCAGCCATCTCTTCTGAAATTTATATAATATATTGGTGTTTTCAGTTTCAAATGCCTGCACACATGGTACATGTAATCACGGGTGAGTTACATGATTCGAATACATGGAGCCAAATCTTGACAAGAATGCCACACAATATAACTTGGCTTGACTAAAGACCCCAAAGGCAGTGGAATTCCTGAATTCATCTCCAAGGTGAAGAAAACTAAGACTTGGCTAAGGCTTGAACCAATGTATAGAATAACACTAGGGAAGGATGAAGACGGTGGGGAACTTCAGGATTTGCAATGCATGAAGTATCCTGACATATTCTGTGGCTTGTCCCAGGTGGTCTGCTAGAAAAGAACCTTCGATCATGAGGCAGAATAAGCATGAGTCACCTGGGATCTCTTTTTTGGATGACAACAGAGGGTCTCTATGTGAGTTTAAATAACATATCCGCTCAAAAACTCTTCCTGCTCTAATACTGTTGTTCACTAAGCTAAGTGCCAGGTCTGAAGAACTGAATCAAATTTTTTTCTTTTCCACTCTCTCTTATTGGGAGGATTCCTGAAGTAGAAGCTTAATCAGGTTAATGAATCATCATTCACCACTGATTTTTTTTTAAGCCAGAATTTCAGGGTATTCTCCCCTGGGAGATATGGGAAGGTCACAGAGTGGTTGGCTAAAAAGCCAAATTATACAAATGGATGATGAATGAGGGAGGAAAATCAGATAAACTGATACATGTGTTTTGCACGTGACTTTATTCAACTCCCAGGTCTGCTTTCAAAAGGACTTGAACATGTTCCTTTCACCTAAGCTCTCTTAACTCATAGTTGTGAGAAGGAAGCCAGAAAAGAGTGTACTTTGACTGGCTCTTCTTCCCTTGCTATTAATTCTTAGAAGCAAAGGCAGAAATGGAAAGAGCCATCCCTAGCAACTAAGAGATATTTGCCTATCTTTGCCATTGAAGAGTCTTCATCCTTAATAAACTTTGAAGTAAAGGAAATTTGTCTTTGAGATGCCTCATGATCTGCCCTTCTCCCCAACCCTCTCTCCCACTTCCAACATGTCCTGTTGCTTCCCCCAGTCTCTACCCTTACTACCCCCAGTCCTTTGATTCTTTCTTGTAGTCCTGGGTCATTTCTATCATTGAGGAAGGTGAATGGATAAACTAATTCATACTTAGGTGTTAATGTCAATGTGTTAATCTCTCCAGGGTATTTACTTTTTTAAAGACCTTCAGCTCAATGGCAAAATTTAACTCAAAGAAATGAATAACTAGTGATTATATTTCAGATACCTTAGCTGCACCTTCATATCAGGATTCGGAGCTATGGAGATCAGAAGGTAGTGTAGTTTAGGAAAGGACTGGAGGTGGGGACTCAGGAGATGGTTAGGGAGAGGGGAGTAGGCTCTTCCTTTCCAACAAATCACATCAGTTGGGCAGCCATCTATGTCCTTTGCCTATTAGGCACTCCTTTGCCCTTGTATAGTCTAAGAGTGACTTGAATTATTGATGGCCTAATGACTAGATCTGTCCATTAATCAGTCAAATTTCAGTCATCAACAAGTCATCTTCAGTGAGATGAGGACTACGTGCAAAGTACCATAAAGCAAAGGATACAGAACAAGTAGTGGATATAGTTCTTGTCCTTGAGAAGGTTATATAAATAGGTCAGACATTAATAAAAGTGTAGAAATTTAAGTAACAGAAACAAAACATATCTAGCCAGCTGAAGAGAAAAAAACTGAAGGAAAATGTGATGATTGTCTTGTCTATAACTTCTATGTGAAAGGGATTAGATTTATTCTGTGGGGCTCCAGAGGGCGGAGCTGGGACAATGAACAGGAGCTGTAGAGCAACAGTTTCGATCAGTATAATGAATAGTTTTCTAACACTTAGAAAGGTCCACTGTGTAATAGGATCTCTCTGAAAAATTTAAATTCCCTGAAACAAGAAGATAACTAAGTGGTTCAGTGGACAGAGAGCCAAGCCTGTAGATGGGAGGTCCTGGGTCCAAATCTGCCTTCAGATACTTCCTCAATGGGTGACCCTGGACAAGTCACTTAACCCTCATTGCCTAGCCCTTACCAGTCTTCTGTCTTGGAACCAATACTTAGTATTTTTTTTTTCAGAGAAAAAAGAAAATGATTTCATTTATGGTCCAACATGGTAATAAAAATCAGAATAATTATGTAGGAAATGAGGATGAAAGATTTTTTTCAGGGGGAAGCCACAAGCAATGATAGATGAATCCCAATACTTAGTATTGATTCTTAGATAAAAGGTAAAGATTTTTTTTTAATTCCTCATAGAAGGGATTCCAGCATCAGCAAGAGATTTGACTTGATAAGTTCTAAGGTTTCTTTCAACTCTCAAAAATCTTAACATGTGACAATTTTCCAGAGATACAGGCAAGTCCATAACAATGAAGGAACTGTGAAAGCTTGGACACTAAAGAACTAGGTGAAAATGAATCCACAAAATGGATTTAAGCAACATAGAATGCAGCCCTCCAGGGACAGTGGACAGGAAAGTGAATCTGTGTGATTAATAGAGCTGACTTAAACAATTAAAGAACTAGGTGAGGATCAGTGACAGGAGGCATGTCTGTCTGTTGCCCAAGAACTAGTTTCACCAGGATTGGGAGGATCTCACCACCAGAAGATTGTCTACTAGCCAATGTATTTCTTTGAACCATGACAACTTGTGAAAACTGCCTATGAGGGGTTATAGAGGCAGCATGGATAGAGGAATAAAGGGCCAGTTTTAACAACAAGAAGTGCCTTTGAAACGGTAAGGATAGACAAGTCATTAAAGCTCTCAGTACTCCAGGCAATTGTCCAGTTTTAGATGACAATAAGTTATAGAGGAAGTGCTGGTCTGACTCAGTGGAGAGAATATCTATAGCCAGAGTTCTTGACAAAGATCAAATCACCAGTCCAGAACCAAAAGACCCAAAGATTTGAAGTGCTGACCAAGCTCAGAAACTTGCTTTAATCAATGACAATAAAATTCTGTTTTTATGTAGTGCTTTAAGATTTACTAAGCATTTTTTCTTACACTAGCCCCACAGAGCTAAAGCAGTACGCATACTGTTATTCCCACCTAAAGGAAATATGCTCTGAGAAGCTGGATGACTTTCTGTGAGTAACACAACTAACAAAATGCAGAGTTAACATGCAAATCGGGGTCTTCTGACTCCAATTATAACACTGGAACATTTTGGAACCTTGAAATGCTGGAATTCAACTAGGAAGACTGGCATTCCTGAATCAGTAGGAGCCACAGTAAGACAGTCATAGCTTGTTTAATATGAGAGACATAGTGAAATGGGTTCAGTGAGACCTCTCGGAGTAATTAAGGAATGCAGGTTAAGCATTTAATAGATGGTCAACATCAGATACTTACCTCATTGACAGTGGCCATACGGCAAATCTTAGGCAACTTCCTTTCAGTCTTTCAGACTTGTAGTCTACCAAACCCTTTCAGTCTTCCTTCAATACTTCCATAGATCACAGAATGCATGACCTCATTGGTCTGGTGCCTTTGGTGCAAATCTTAATCCATTTATACCTGCCCATTCTTGGAGACCTTCCTCTAGGATATGTTTACATTTCATGGGTACCTAAATAGATAGATTCCCAATCTATCCTTACGTTCCTTGTCCCCTTACAACATTACCAGCCCCTCTCCATTTCAGATTATATCTCTCCTTATATAATTTTTTAGGTATTTTCCATCATTGGAAATATGCTTCAGCCTACTTCCACCTACCATGGACAACCCAAATTTGGATTGCTTGGAGACAGTGGTGTTTCAAGATTCTCCGCCCTACAGCAGTGCTGGGAGAACATTTGTGTTGAGAAGATGTGTCTTTTCACTGTTAGGTAGCTTGGAATCATTCAAAACACTACACAATCCTCCATTTGCAGCCTAGCCCACTTTCTTCTTCTTGTTCAGCTTTAAGCTCAACTTGTCCGACTGCAGTTACTGTCCTCCAAAAATGTACCAAAACACTAAAGTCCATCCAAGGCTGTCTACCCAACTTTATGTTATAGTTAAGGCAACAGATATTTTCTGTCCTTTAAGTTTTACTTTATGGATTGTTAGCCTGGTTGTTATTTAAGTAGTCACAGATCTCATTGAAGAGGTGATATATTTTAGGGCTTGATTCAATCAGCAGAAGGTCAGCATTGTGCTGTGTCAGAGGCTTGAACTCAAAACCTGGTTGTGCCACTTATTTTGTGATCTTGGAAAAGTCATTTAACCTCTCTAAGACTCAGTATCCTCTTCTCTAAAATGGATGAGTTGGACTCTTAGGTTTCATCTAGTGCTAAATCTGGAATCCTAAAAACACCTCTGTCCTAAATATCATCTGAAAATAGTAGCCTTGCTCCCTTTATAGGCGATTTTACTTCTATTTGGGTCTTAAATAAGCCATCTTCCATGACAATGGCAAACATCTTTGGCAAGCAAACAACTTCTAGTTCTTCTCTATGACCGATGTTAATAACCTAACAGTTGTTGAATAGAGTTATCTCCATGGTTTCATTTATCAAGGGATCTTGTAGGATGTTAGTATACATATGAGAGTCTCCTTGATAGAGAAGAGGCTTTATAGACTCAAGTTTTCTCATTTCCCAGAATCCCCTCCAGCAGTGCACAGTCCCTTTGCCACAATGAAAAATGTGGTGCATTTGGCAAGCCACATCTTCATGAAATCGTAAGACGTGTTTATGTAACTTAGTCAAAAGAACTTGAAAATATAAATTTGCAGCTCTTCAGACATAATGGAGCTTTTGAAAGACAATCTATATCCTGTCAGTGAGATATGCTTTTCCCTTAATCACCAGCTCCAAATATCCCAAGATCCAGTTATTGTTGGCAATGCTGTTCTCTAATGCCTGAATGAAGACAGCTTTATTTCCCTGTGCTCAGCTTGGTGTGGAGTGCTTGCTGAGAGAGGCAAAAAGTGGGAAATAGTATAGCAACCCAACAGAGAATTATGGGGAATGCTCCACCCTTGCTAGAAGGTTCTCAATTGACTTCATTTGCACATTATAAAAAGGGAAAGGGGAAAAAAGGACATTTCCTGACTCCTACCTTGTTGTTGTTGTTGTTGTTGTTGTTTTAAGGGGGGGAGGTGTCTGATTTTTAACACGATGCTGGAGATAAATCAACCTAGTCCCTCTATTTGTTGGCCACTTTCCGAGCATGAAATGTAGAATGGTTCCAGGATAGTTGCACAGCTATAATGCTATACTTGACTTTGCTGGAGAAGAACATGGGACTCGGACATTCTTCAAGGCAGGGTTAAAAACATCTGCTGTTTAGAAATCAGCAGAGTTCCCCGGGGGAGAGTGTTAAATCCAGAGTGTGCTGATCTGTTTCCTGTCTTTGTTATGATTTCTTCACTGTAACTGAATATCCCTCTGAGCTGCAGTGAATGAGTTGCCCTCGCGCAGCTGTGTCAGCAGGCCAAGGACTGTTGGCTTAGCGGACTCCTTTCACGTTTACACAGCTAGCTTCCATAATCCCGGAGTCAGTCCTATTCATTTACAGGTTAAGCCGCTCCTTGTCTTAAGATCGATGGACTTTCCAATATACTCCATTCGGTGGTTCCATGCTGGGAAATATAATCTAATTAAAAGTAATTAGTAGTGGGGGTTGAGACTGGAAAGCAATTACTTGGCCTTCATGCGTCCTACCTAGAGAAAACTCACAGGAACAAGAATGCACCTCTTACTTAGCTCTTAAAAAACGGTCAGGAAAAATATGTGGAAAAGCAGTATTACAATTAAGAATCTGAGGCGGATTTCCTGGCTAATCCTTAGAATTGTAAGAGGGCTAAACATTCTAAGGGAATAAATGAAGGAATGGAATCTTGGGGGTTGGGGGTATTATAGCCAATGGAAATCTTACCTGCCCAGTGCATAGTTTTATTATTACTTTCCAGATAATGGTCTGACAATACTTTCTAATAATAGGGCCTTTAAGGCTCCCACAAACTCTAAATAGGTAACCTCATGGTCCAAGGATCCTCATTTTATTTCCATGTGTAATCTATCTAGTCTCAAAATGGTGAGCTGCCAGGAATTGACCACTACCAACAGTCCACAACTCAGCTGGAACACTTGTATTCATTTTTTAAATGAGTCATTTAGGGACCTTGAAGATTACATATTCCATTCTTAAAACAAAGAATTAGCTGCCAACAGGTTTCCAGTAAGCTGGAAGAGCATTTAACCCGAAGTGGGTTTGGTGACCTTCTTGAACTGAGAAATGGGGCAGGTTCCAGTGAAATGTGGGGAACAGATTATGAGTAATGTAACAAAAAAAATTCAGTCCATTTTTTTCCAGCTTGAGGGAAGGGGGAGCGGGGAGCTAAGGGTGGAGGGGAGGAAAACCAAGACAGTTTAGCATTTCTATAGAGCTTTGATCTGGGTGGTTTTTCCTTATTGTGTTTAACATTTTGCTGTGGAGGCATAAATTCTGCACATCTTACTATTAACCCAGACTTCCCCAATTCATCCTTCCCAATGAAGATGCCAATGAACATCTTATCTATTTTGGTAAGAAAGTGATAGAACATTACTGCAAGATAATTATTGATGTTTTCAGTCATGACCTTTACCTCTGAAGCCATATACAATGATCTTTATTGGCATGCTGGGGTTTCAATATCATTTTTGGTTCACAGTATTAGATCTGATTCCATATAAATCTGGTGGAGCAAATTCTTTAAGATGATAATAAGAACAATAATAGTAAGCATATTAGCACTTTCTGAGTGCCAGGCACGGGACTAAGGAGGTGCTTTGCAATTATTATCTCACTCAATCTTCATAACACCCCGGGAAGGTGGGAGTATCAGGTCCACAGCCACTGTGGGTGTGATAAATGCATGTGTCAAATTATTTTTCTAAATCTTATGTCTGAATTCCATTTCATAATAGTAATGGCTCTACAGAATATGGTCATATAAAAATCATTCATCCTTCACAGAATGCCTAATAATACCACAAGAGACTATTTAACTGTACACCCCCATTGGATAAGTTTTTCTTGTGCATTTAAAATATTCCTTTTTTTTAAAACCCTCACCTTCTGTCTTAGAATTGATACTGTGTATTGGTTCCAATGCAGAAGAGTGGTAAATGCTAGGCAACTGGGGGTTAAATGACTCGCCCAGGGTCACCTATCTATGAAGTGTCTGAGGTCATTTTGAATGCAGGACCTCCCCATCTCTGGGACTGGCTTTCTATTCACTGAGCCACTTAGCTGCCCCCATTTAAAATATTTCACATGATTTTGTATTCTTATAAAATTCCGGTGCCTTTCATCTAGCTATAGTGTAATTAGAGGATCTGAAATAACAACTTATATAAGTTTATGTCTAATCCTCAATTAAATGGATTTGGGCCATAGTATAGGGAAAAGAGTCCTCAATGGAGAGTAAGAATATTCAGTCCCAAATCCCACCTGTCGCTATCTGTGTAACCTTGCTCAAGTCACTTAACTTTGAGGATCTCAGTTTCCTCATCTATAAAATTTATGATTTGGACCCGCTCTAAATCTGATTCCATATCATCTTTAAGTGTGATACATTATCTATAATAATTAAAAGCCTTTATTGGGAAGGATGCTTATGACATCACTGATCTTCCAAATATGTTGCAAAATGTCTTCTTCTGCCCTCCTTCTTGTTTTTGACTTCACGGATTCATGAAAGTATAACCATTGACACTTCAAGAGGCCGTATTTCTGGGTACTAAATTAATTTATTAATTTGCCAATCAAGACAAATTTATCTGGTCAGATGGTTCTCTCAACAATCAAAGAATCCAATTCCTTTGGAGCAGGTCCCCAAATACAATTGGCCCTGCCCTTAAACATCTCAAGACATCTCTAATTGGTAAATAGCTCATTGAGACATGGTCCATCAAAACACTCAACCTCTCCCTACCAACATAGGTGATGGTGAGTGGTAGTTAGTAGGAAGAACACCATTATTTCCCTCGTCTATTAATCAGGTTTTATTTGGGGGGGGGGTGTCCTTGAAATTCCCAAGATGAAAAGAAATGTAACAATCAGTAGACTAAGTGGAGTCTCTAAGAATCCAGGACCCAGATGTAAGGATCATATAGTATATAAAAAATAAATTCTCATAAGGGAGAAGGGAAAAGAAGAGAATACGCATTTCTATAGCACCTAATATGAATCAGCACTCTGCTAAGCTTTTTTATTTTTAATATTATCTCATTTGATCCTCACAACTTTGGAAGGTAGGTTTCCAGTTGAGGAAACTCAAGGCAAATAGAGGTTAAATAACTTACCCATGATTATATAGCTAGCAAATATCTGGGGTAGGATTTGAATTCCAGTCTTCCTGACTCCAGGTCCAGCCCTCTGTCCATTGCATCACCAGCTGCTTCTGGGAGGATTCTGCATGTAGTTTTTCCCTACTCCAACAGAAATTGTATGATCTCTCTGCCTTGCAAGATAGGTTTAGTATGATTAGTGAATTGCTATAGTCAAAAAATGCCTCACTATGTAGCCAATTCAGTCAAGAGCTTCTCCAAGTGCAGTTTAGCTAATCCTTGGACAACAGATCTTCTGGGATCATAGCCTTTCCAGCTCAAGCTCCACTGGCATACCCTTCAGGAACTCGGGCTCACCAGACTAGTAAAATGAGTCATGTCCATCACATTTTTCTAAGTTTAATTCAACATAGTGTGTTATGGCAGCCTTTCTCTGAGCAGCCCCACCTGACTGATGCTTCCTTGGCTTTATGTCTGTTTAGTAATTCAATGCTTATCTTGTACTAGACTTGTTTCATTTGCTGTGTGTTGCTTTTCATGCATGTATGTTTTCTTCTTCCTGAGTTTATTGCATATTCTTCATAAACTGGAACCCTGCCTGTTCTTTCTTTTGTGCTATCCCTCTCTAGGGCCCTTCACACAGTAGGTACACAAGGCATTACTGCTGAAAGAACCGGAAAAATACAAAAAGGAAGCCTGTCTTTGGGGAGATGACTTCAGCTGCCTTGCCACAGTTAGGCAGCATACTGCCTTTATTATTTTAATAGTTACTAATGCAATGAGAATTTTAGAGCTTATTTTGCTCATTTCTGTACTTTGAACTCAATGTGCCTCTAAGATTATTTATAATAGTTTGTTTAAATTATAGGAAAAAGTCTTGGGCAAGCAGACTTTCTAGTGAGATTTGGAATGACTAACTCCCAGTTTTAATTTTTTTTTTAGCTTGATAAAAATTGAGTAAAAGTTAAAATATTCTTATTGCCTCAATTTCAATTTTGAAAGCCCATTTCTAAAGACTGAAATTCATAGTAAGACTTACAGACCAAATAACCAAATAGATAACCTTTCCTTTCTTTTCCTTCCCTTTTCCTTGATTTCTACTCTTTCCCCTTCATTGATGAATTCTCAAATTGAAGTAGACATCACCAAGTTCTAGTGTCTCAAAAGTGAAGTCAGAAGTAGATTGTTTAATGTTTAGATGATATTCTGAGAAAAGAGTTGTCATGAATATAGGTTCAAATCACAGGGCATTCCTCCCTTTACTGACCTCCCAGTGGAAACCTATCCTAATAATAATATGGCAATAATTAAAAATTCTTACTGGCTGAATTCACTGTCACCTTTAAGTAGGGGAAGTTGAGTTGATATGGAGGAAGCAGAAAAATAAACCACCAAGCCCTAGAGACCTCTCTTTGTTGTTTGGAAATTCAGCTATGTATTAGAAGATGGATTTGGCACTTATAATAAAAATGACTCTAGTTTCCTGCTGGTTTTTAAGATGATGTCTTTTGGTTACATTCTTTCAACTTGTAGAATATTAATTTAGAATTCTCTTGAGTAAGGGTTTCTAGCTGTGTTGCCATTGTGAGGGCACTGGTTCAAGGAGGCAAGACAATGAATGGCATGTGCATCACAGCCTTCCCTGTTACCAGCCCAATGTGGTGTTTAGATGATTAGTGTTCTGAGTTTCAGTTGCCTGGCAGAGCAGGAGATAAAAGTTTTGTGAGGTTCGGAGAGAAGAAACCAAGCCAAAAAGGCATTGACAAAAAAGTTTTTTCTTAATGAAGGGGAATGCTTAGAGATCTATTTATTTTTCCTCCCATCTCCTATTTTTATTTGGAAGGGTTTTTTTTAAGGACAACTAAAACTGTATCTTCTCATTGTTACATTTCTCTAGTACTCTGCTGAAGGCAAAGCCCAGTAGCCCAGAATGATAACAATGATAAGAATTGTTTAAAAATAAATAATGATGCTGAGTTTCATAAGGGAGGAAAAAAGCCAAATTCTTTTAAAATCCAAATACTAGAAAACAAAAGGTTTACTTTCTTAATAACAAGGAGAAAAACAAAATGTGTGAAGTATATGAACAGAGACAAGGTATTTTTGTATAATAAGTTCAAAAATGGTACCCCCTGCATTTGTAGATCACATTACTGAGATATAAGTATCCATGAGAAAATGAGCCTTGTCTGCATCCCATAAAACTCGGTTTTTTACTTTGATATTTTAACAAACCTGGTATTTCATTGTTATGCACCACTCCTTCCAAGGAAAAAGATTGTGATCTCTTCTGGCCTTGTACAATTTCTGTTCATGTCTTTTCATAAATCTCCTATAGAGGAGCCAACCAACATGCTGAAGGCCTTCCTCTCTTCTTTCCAAAATACCAAGTTAGCATTCAGAGGGTCTGGTTCATCTATTGTCTCTCTTTCTTGCCCCATAATTTCCCCACCTTCTTTTCAAATCATACTTTCTCTTGATGTTGTCTATATCCTTTCTGCACATTTATTCCTTAGAAGTCATCCTTCATAACATATTTTCAACTATTAGTGTCCAGACCTTTGGATTTTTCCCTTTTTTTAAAAAAAAAAGTTTTTGTTGTTGACTTTTGTTTTTTACATCACCATAGTTTTCCTCAGAATCTGTTCTCCTCCTCTTCCTGGAGAGTCATCCCAAATAATAACAGTACTTTAAAAATTTTATTTTTGTTGTCATGTAAAATACTTCCATATTGGTGATTGTTGTAAGAGTAAACTCATATGTAACCAAAACCCCAAAATAAAACCAAAAATACAAAGATGTGAAAGAAGACTGCAACAGCTCTTTCTCTGGAGGCGGATAGCATTCCCCATCATAAGTCTTTCAGGATTGACCCAGACCATTGCATTGCTGAGAGTAGCCAAATTTTCACAGATACTCATCATCCAGTATTGCTGTTATTGTGTACAGTGTTCTCTCAGTTCTGTTTATTTCACTCTACATCAATTCCCGCAGATTGTTCCAGTTTTTTTGCTGAAATCATCTTGCTTACCATTTCTTATAGCACAATAGTATTCCACCACAAACATGTACCACAATTTGTTCAACCATTCCCCAATTGAAGGGCATCCCCTCATTTTCCAATTTTTTGTCATTACAAAAGGAGCTGCTATAAATATTCATGTACAAGTGGGTCCTTTCCTCTTTTTTGTTATCTCTTTGGGATATAGACCCAGTAGTGATATTACCAGATCAAAGGGTAGGCACAGTTTTGTAGCCATTTGGACAAAGTTCCAAATTGCCCTCCAAAATGGTTGGATCTGTTCACAACTCCACCAACAATGCATTAATGTGCTAATTTTTGCCACATCCCCTCCAACATTTACCACTTTCCTTTACTGGCACATTAACTAATCTGATAGGGGTAAGGTAGTATACCTCAGCATTGTTTAAAATTGCAATTCTCTAATCAAGAGTTATTTAGAGCATTTTTCAATGGCCCCGATTTCTTCATTTGAAAATTGCTCGTTCATATCCTTTGATCATTTGTCAATTGGAGAATGGCTTGTATCCTTATGAATTTGAGTTAGTTCTCTATAAATTTGAGAAATTAGACTGTTACCAGAGAGAGATTTGTTATAAATTGTTTTTCCCAGTTGGTCATTTCCCTTCTAGTCATGGTTACGTTAGTTTTGTTTGTACGAATGCCTTTTAATTTAATATAATAAAATTATTTATTTTACATTTTATAATACTTTCTATCTTCTTCCCTTCTCCAAAGATATGCCACATAAATAATAATAGTATTTTTAAGATAAAAAAAGAGGAGGAAAAATCAGGAGAACACATCACAAAAACCTGAATTTATGTGTAATGTGTAAATTTGTGAGTGTCCTGCCTTTGCAAAGGAGGAAGGGTGGAAATATCTTTTCATATCTCTCTTGAACCATTCTGTTCTCTATGATTTTGCAATATTTATTAAAAAATTTTTTTGTGGTTGTTCTTTCCATTTACATTGTTGTAGTCATTTTATACATTGTTTCTGGGTTCTGTTTTTTTATGTAGAGCTTTCTTTTTGTGTAGCTCTTTCCATATTTCTCTGTATTCTTTGAATTTATAATTCTTTTATTTTTTTTAAAGCAAGAAGAAGGACCAACTAATTTCTTTTTTTAAAATCTTCTGTCTGAATCAAAACTAAGTATTAGTTCCAAGACAGAAGAGTGGTGAATACTAGGCAATTGGGGTTAAGAGACTTGCCCAGGGTCA
Organism: Monodelphis domestica; assembly: GCF_027887165.1. Taxonomy (NCBI): domain Eukaryota; kingdom Metazoa; phylum Chordata; class Mammalia; order Didelphimorphia; family Didelphidae; genus Monodelphis; species Monodelphis domestica. Next base: position 271,399,373 of record NC_077229.1, read on the forward strand.
CATAGTTAGGAAATGTCTAAGCCCAGATTTGAACCTAGGACCTCCCCTCTCTAGACCTGGCTCTCAATTCACTAAGCCCCCAGATTTATCATTACTAATTTAATTACTAACATAATTACTAATTACTACATTAATATTCTATTACATTCTTATACCACAACTAGTTTAGTCATTCCCTAATCAATGGACATATACATTATTTCCAGTTCTTTGCTATCCCAAAAAAGGGTTGCTATAAATATTTTAGTAGCTATGGAGATGTTCTTCTAATCAATGGCTTCCTGTCCACTGGATTTTCGTATGGATTTGGGGGTGTCTGAATTTGTTCAATGACAAATCTGAGAAAAGTAATATTAATCTGGTGAGAATATGATGATACAAGTTTGGGCAACTCCTTGCTTTTTCCACTTCCCATTATTGAGAGGGTGCAAGGATGCTTGTGCAGAGCAGGACTCTCTGGGTTGAGAATGATGTAGGATAGGGAAAAGCTGATGAGACTAAGCAAAAGAAGGATGTGTGTCTAATTCACTCTGCCAGAACCACTTTGATTCAATCCTAGAGCTAGGCCAGGCATGGACCAAGATTTGGAAACTGTGCCTAACTCCTGGGGCCATGCAGAGAAACATGGTCTGGTTGTAAGGGAACTATTGCCAAACAACTGAAGCCAGGTGGCTCCACCAGAGGCCAAAGAGAAGCTAGAAACAGATGGCATCGTTGCTCTGGCCTTGAAAGCAACGATTTGATATCAATTCAATGACTTTCCTGAGTGATTCCAAGAGTTTGTAGAGACTATGAGCCAACTCTCTGGGGAAGGTTCACTGCAAAGACCACTCCTAATAGCTTTGCTAAAGGCCCAAGCCTTTGTGAATCCTTTCTGCATTCCTGACTAGCTTTAATACACTTGATCTTTGCTTACTGTCTTTGTTAGCTTACATGTTTACCTAAGGGAGTTGAGGATCCTTTGAGAGACATAAGCCAAATTATTGTGCTCCCAGGGAGTTTCTGAGTAGAGACATGAATGATCAAGATCACTACTGGAGGGGCACTAGGTGGCTCCATGGATGGAGAGAGCCAGGCCTAGAGAGAGAAGGTCTGGGGTTCAAATCTGACCTTAGACATGTTCTAGCTATGGGACCCTGGATGAATCGCCCCTTACTACTCTTCTGCCTTGTAACTAATACTTAATAATTTATTCTTTTTTATTGAAAAATTTAATTAATTAATTAATTAATTTAGAATATTTTTTCATGGCTACATGATTCATGTTCTTTCCCTCCCTTCTCCTACCCCTCCATGTAGCCAACACACAATTCCACTGGGTTTTACACGTATCATTGATCAAGACCTATTTCCTTATTATTGAAAATTGCACCAGGGTGATCGTTTAGAGTCGACATCCCCAATCATATCCCCATTGAACCATGTGATCAAGCAGTTGCTTTTCTACTCTCACAGTTCTTTCTCTGGATTAATAATTGATTCTAAAACAGAAGATAAGGATTTTGGGGTTTTTTTTTAATAGATCACAAGATCTTTATTAGAAAGAGAAATATGAAAATGAATCTGATCTCATATATCAGAGGTAAAAGTCTACTTCTTAGACCTCCATCTTCCTTCATCTCTCTCCTCTACCATTTTCCACTATGTCAACCTTGGATTTTATCCCTGGACCTCAGAACTCTAATAATTGAGCTTCCACCTTATCTTTCCTGGAACCAAGCCTCTGTGCCACTTCCTAGTCATTTACACACTATGTCAAGGTGCCCACATGCCACCCTTTTCTACTTCCTTTTTATATATTTCTTTCCTACCATTAAAGTTCTCCTTGAGGGCAAGAACTCTTTTGTTTGCTTGTATTTTTATTCCTTGTACTTAGCTCAGTGGTTGTTTACATAATAAGCATTTAATAAGCTTTATCCAAAACTCAGGGTCTATTTAAGAACTATGATTTTAAAAATTGGTGTAGCTAAGTGGCATAGTGCTTAGAGTTCTGGGCCAATAGTCTGGAAGACTGGAGTTCAAATCTGATATCAGATACTTATTAGCTACATGAAGATAAGATTTTTTTTTGATGTGGAAATCAAGAGAACCGACTAGATTCTATCTTATGAACACCGATTTCCATCTCCTGCTGCCACATGTATTATCCTCCATCTTATTGTTTTTCTGCAAATCATCCATGGGAAACTAGAGGGTATAAGCCATCTATTGTTTCATAAATGCAGTGGGATGCAATTAATTAGCATCACTCAATTCTGGGAGAAGAAAGATCTCCAAATCTACTACAAAAACTATGCCTTTCAACTCAACCAAAACTTACGTTCCTCCTTTGACTTGGAGAGTCCCTAATCTTTCCTCCAGTTAGAAACAGGTTTACCTAATTTTGTATACTATTAATTGTTTCTTTTAGTTAATTGGTCTTATTTGATTAAATGCTTTTAACACATAAAAAATGCATCTCATTCTGTATTCAGGATCTTTGAATTGACTGGGAAGTCCATTGACCCTCTTATTATGCCTGGTTTGCTAATAAATTGTATAGCTTATATTATTTTCTTCATATCATTAATTATCCACTACAGTGACCCTGGTCAAGCCATTTAACCTCTGCTTTCCTCAATTTCCTCATCTGTAAAATGGAGGTGATAATAATAGCATCTTCCTCCTAGGATTGTTGTGAGGATCAAATGAGATAGTATTTGTGAAGTGCTTACCAAGCACAGTGCCTGGAATATAATAAGCACTATATAGTTAATGATTATTATTGTTGACATCATCATTGTTATTAAAATGCATAGCCGATTCTATCCCCAGTTTCACATTCATGATAGCCATTGTTGTCTCTCTGGAGCTGTATGTGAGCTTTGGAAAGCCAGTATGTTTACTCTATACTTTAAATCAAGGCTATATTTTCACAAAACGCTTGCCAAACTCTGTCATTCTCCATTGGAAATTCTGCCAGAACAAATATTAGAAGGATCAGGCTCTCAGTGCACATCCGAATTTATTTGTGAAAGGAAGTTCTGTCTTATTTCTACAATCCCAGGCTCCCAACATCACGTTGGAAGCTCTGGTGTGTTTATCCCATGATAATTAAAAAGTGTTTAAAAGAATATCATGACCAAAAGAGATATCTTCAGGAGACATCTGAGACATTGATATCAGTAAAAGAGATACATTTGTCGACCACCACCCGGATATTAGAAAAGAAATAGAAGGTGGCATTTTTCCCCCCTCTACAAGTTTCAGTGTTTCTGGATTTGTACAGTAGCCTTTCCTGATAATTTGCTTTTTGAGAAGTAAAGGATTTATTAAACCAGTGAACGGGGAGTCAAAAATACCTAGGTTTAAATTCATTTCCAATGGTAGCCACAGCCAAAGAAGGAACTGTTAATCTGATTACAGATCAAAGCATTCTATTTTTCACTTTATTTTCCTCATGAATTTTTTCTTATATGTGCAATATGTCTCATGAGCAATCGGGAAATATGAATTGCAGGATAGCACTGGTATAACCTATATCAGACTATTTACCGCCTCAGGGAGTGGAGAGCAAAGGGAAGGAGGAATAGAATTTGAATCACAAAATATCGGTTAATAATTATTGAAATATTATTCTATGTGTAACTGGAAAAATGTTTAGGTTATTAAAAACTGAAAAAATGAATTAATCCTCAGACATTTACTAGCTGAGTGACTCTAAGTGAGTCAACTAACCTTTGCCTCAGTTTCTTCACCTGTTAAGTGAGAATAATAGTAGCACTTACCTCATAGGACATTTGTGAGGATCAAATGAGATAGTATAGTAAAAGTCCTTTGTAAACTTTAAATGTTGCATAAATGTTTGCTACTAATTAGAAAAAACATTTTTAAGCTAATTTGGAAGAAGATAGAACAAAAAGTCCTTCCAAAACAAATCCTTCATGGTTTTTGTCTTTATTTAATAGCTATTAGAGGTATTTTACCATATTGGAAAATTCTGAGTGTCAACACTTCCTTTCAGTCCATCAATCAGTTAATAAGTATTTATTAAGTCTTTACTGTGTACTAGGTGCTGTGCTGCTAAGCACTGGGGAAACAAAGGACAAAAACAGTCTTTGCTCTCAAGGAGGTCAGTCTAACTGTGGAGACAACACACAAACAGTTATGTACATGCAAGATATATACGGAACTGGGGCAGCTGGTTGGCTCAGTGGATAGAGAGCCAGATCTCGAGACAGGAGGTCTGGTCTCAGACTCTTCTTGGCTGTGTGACCCTGGGCAAACCACTTAACTCCTTTCTGCTTTGCAACTGATATTTAGGATCAATTCTATGACAGAAGGCGAGGGGTTTTTCCCCTTTAACTTAGATACAAATAGATAAAAGGTAATCTCAGAGAAAAGGCGCCAGAGGTTTGGATAGAGGGAAAGTCAGATTTCAGCCAAACCTTGGCAGTAGTCTGGGAAATTAAGAGGCAAAGGTGGGAAGGGAAAGGATTTCAGGAATGAGGATAGCCACTGAAAAGAAACAGAGTACGGAAGTAGAGCATCCGAAGTGATTAACAGGACGAAGGTAAGGGATGCTGGGTTGTAAAATGGAGGGGAATAAGGCATGAGAAGACTGGAAAGATAGGAAAGGGCAAGGTGGTAAAGAGTTTTAAATGCCAAAGAAAGCCTCTTGTATTTGATCTTGGAGTTAATAAGGAGTCACCAGATTTTATGGAGGGGAGGCAGGGGCGCATGTGGTGGGGGGGAGGGTTAACATGGTCAGATGTGAGGTTTTGGAGAATCACTTTGGCAGGTAAGTAGAGGAATGGGGAGAGGTGTAAAGCAGGCTGACCAAACAGAAGGCTATTGCAGTAGTCCAGCCATGAGGTGATGAGGGCCTACGTCAAGATGGCAACTACGTAAGTAGACAAAAGATGTAAAGCAGAGATGGCATGAAGAGAGAAAGAACAATACTTGGCAACTCGTTGGATATGTGAGATGGCCACAAGAGCAGTCTCAGATGATGCTGATGTTAGCAAGCTGAGAAGACTGGAGGGATGGTGATGCCTTTGACAGGGAGGGGGAAGTTTGGAAAAAGGGATTTGTGGGGAAAGTCAATGGATTCTCTTCTGAATGTATTGAGTTTGAGATGACTAGAAGCTATTCAGTTCAGGATGGCTGAATGCTTTCACAAATAAATCAGAATTTGCTATAAGGGCCTAATTCTCCCAATTCAATTCCCTGTTACAGTCCATAAAGGTTGGTTGGTTGTTGTCCTTTAAACTCAAAGAGGGTCAGGCTCAGTGTACAGTGTCCTAATGTGGCTGATCTGACCAAAATAAGTTTAGAAGGCTCTATCATAGCCCATATGAACATTTGGAAGGGAGAAGTCTAAATTCGTGCATCTCACATTTCCCTTCTGAGCTCCTGCAATTCTACTTTACCTAGAAGGCACAATGCCTTCTTTGATGTGGGCCTGCTATGCAAGATGGTCCTGTGCCAGTATCTCCTATATTTCACAGTCAATAGTAAAGTTCTGCAGAGAGACCTTGAGAGTGTCCTTGTATCTGACTTCCAGGTGAGTGTTTGCCTTGTGTGAGTTTTCTGTAAAATAGTCTTTAGGCAAATCTATTTTTGGCATTCTAACATGGTCAACCAATCAGAGCTGTTTATACTCTCTGCAGTAGAATCGGAATGCTTTAGCTCAAGAAAAGACCTCAGAGTCTGGAACCTAATCTTGCCAGGTGATCTTCAGAATCTTCCTAAAACAATTCAAATGGAAGTGATTCAGTTTCCTGTCATGGAGCTGGCAGACTGTCGAGGTTTCACAGGCATACAAAATGAGGTCAGCGCAATGTCTCTATAGACCTTCATTTTGGTAGGCAGCCCAATATTTCTCTCCCACACTTTCCTTCAGAGCCTCCCAAACATTGAGCTAACTCTGGCAATGTGTGCATCAACCTCATCATCTTTATGTACATCCTTGGAATGAATACTGCCAAGGCAAGTGAACTAATCTATAGCACTCAAAATTCCTCCATTTGCTGTAACTAATGGTTCCGCATTTGGATGGTGCGGTGCTGGCTGGCAGAGAACTTCTTTTTTCTTGGAGTTAATTATCAAATTAGTCGAAGTGGCAGAGAATGGATCCATGCTCTGTTGCATCTCAGTCTCCAGAAACTGCACTGAATGCACAATCATCTGCAAACAGAAAATCATGCACCAACTATCCCTCTATTTTAGCCTTGGCTCATGGCCTTTTCAAGTTAAATAATTTACCTTCAGTATGGTACCTAACCGTGACACCATTTCAATCTTCCTTGAAGACATCTGACAACATTGCTGAAAATATCAAGCTAAAAAGCATGGGAACAAGCACAAAATCCTGCTTCACTCCATTGGTGATTGGGAAAGCATGAAAGCATTGTCATTATCCAGCCTGTGAAGATAGAGTGTGAAATAGGAGTTTCATTTTATCATAGAGATAAGGGAGGACGATGAAAACTTCATGACTATAGGAAAGACATTATTAGATATGTATGTAGATTATTAGATGTGCAATATCTCTTCAGCAACTGTATGGATGATTTATTGGAGGGGGGAGAGAAAGGATACAGGAAAATGAATTATTGAAAGAGTCCAGGCAAGAGATGATGAATGCTAGACTAGGGTGGCTATGATTCCAATAGAGAGGAAGGAATGGATGTATAAAATGTTGAATTAATAAGATTTTGAGGATGATTCCTCATTTATGAAGCTATGTTTCTGGAAACATTGTGGTATCTTCAACAGAAATATGAAAGTTTGGAAAAGGGATGAGTTTAGAGGGAAAGACAATGACTTTAATTTTGGGCATATTGAGTCTGATCAGACATTCAGGTGGAGACATCCAGCAGGCAAATGGAGATTTGATAATGAAGCTCAGAATAGAGATGAAGGCTGGATAAATAAATTTGAGAGTCGTCTATACAAAGACAATCATTGAATCCATGAGAGCTGATGAAATAGCAAAGAGAACAAAGGTAGAGAGGAAAAGAACAGAAGACCCTTACAGGTCAAAGTCTTGAAGTACATTCTTGAAGTAGAGTAGGGCATGGATGATGACTATGCAAAGAGGAATCATAAGGAATGGTTATACAGGGCAGGAAGATAACCACAATAGAAAAGTGTCATAAAAACCTAGAAAAGTTCCAAAAAGAGAGGGTGGTCAACAGTGCTCAAATGCTATAGAGAACACAAGAAGGATGAGAACCAACAAAAGTCCATTGGATTAGGGAATAAAGAAATCCCTAGAGACTTTTTGGAGAGAACAGTTACAGGCAAATGGAGCAGATTAGAAGTCAAATTATGAGGAGTTGAGAAGTGAGTGAAAAGTGAGAAAGTGGAGGTAATGAGCAGTGTAGATAATACTTTCTGAGAATTAGGTTGTGAAAGTCAGAAGAAAAATTCATTAAAACACCAAAAAACCTTGTTTAAATTCAATAATAATAAAACTGAGTCCTTTTGAACCAAGTGCAACATGATAGACTACTAATTCTCCCCCATTAAACTTTTAAGAGAATCCTGCACATTGTTGTAGGTTTGTATAAAATAGAGCACCTCAAGGCACTTCCTAAGAGGGCTAAAACTTAGTGAATAAAGCCTGTGTGCCCCCTTTCTTGCCTGCAATGTGTAGAGAGTTAGGAGCACAGTGTTTCTTAGCTATTGCCTATGTGACTTTTATGCCAATCAATTAATTGTAATTGCCCTTGTTAAACTTGGGACCTGAGTGCCTTCCATCTGCATTATATGATGTCAGGAGAGCAAAGGGAATCAAATACACTAGATTTTGTGGTAGGAGTCTTGTAGAAGGAAATTGGATGAAAGTAGAACATGGGCCAAAGTTGTTTAAAAATGCTTTGAACTGTTTATGAAGCTATTTCTATTCTTTTTTTATTTGAGGAGAATGCTTATTGGGAGGAACATCTAAGAAAAAAATGTGGACAGATTGCCCTGGTCAATAAACTACAAACTTTTGATTAAAAGATTCATATTCCAATAAGTGACTCTGCAGGATCTCCACAGTCACAGGAAGAAATGACTTCACTCAGCAGTCTCAAGGGTTGACTTATTCCCTAGTGACTACAGAATCCCAGTGGCCTCACATCTGTCATTTGTTCCACTCAGCAGGCTCCATTTGTGACCCAAGTCACATGTGCTCATTTTCAGGGACAAATTTCCCAAACTTGTGGAGAATAAACATCACAGTAGTGTTTATCCAAAGAAAGGAATGAAGAAATCCTTGAAGAAGTGACAGTGTTCAAATACTCCCCAGTATTCTTTGTCTTCATTATCTTTCTTAGGAATAATATATTTTTTCTAGGTGCCATTCATAGTTCTGATGGGAGAATTTATTCTTATGCAAATTCCTTCAGTTATCTTCTTTGATTTTAGATATAGATATATTAAATGATGAAGCTTAAAAATAGTTAGTAAAGGGACATCTCGGTAGCTCAGTGGATTGAGAGCCAGGCCTAGACACAGGAGGTCCTGGGTTCAAATATGATCTTACACACCCTTTCTATGTGACCCTGGGCAAGTCACTTAATCCCTGTTGCCTAGCCCTTACCACTCTTCTGCTGTGGAAGCAATACACAGTACTAATTCTAAGATGCAAGGTAAGAGTTTTAAAAGTAGTAAAAGGAAAGAATAAAATAATATCAAATTTATATGACTCTTCAAAAATCATTTTATCCAGTTCCCTAGACTTTATGAACTTCATAGAAATTCTTATTTTTAATATTTATTATGTAGACGATTCCATAAAACTCCAACTCTGTGTGGCAATACTTAACAATCCTTCCTCCAGGAAGTTCTCTCTTCTATTTAGCATGAATATATTCTGCTATAATTTTAAGCCTGTTCCCTCTTTTTCTGACACTTAAAATTAGGTTTACTAGAGTAAAATCACAGAGGATGCAGCTACATCCTCCACTTTAAATGTTATTTTACCTGAAGTTAAAGAGATTGAACAGCAAAAGCACCAAATCCTAAGCAAACCTCTCTCTTGTTAGTGAAATGGGAAAATGTAAGTGTAATTGGGAAGTGTTATGGATAACTATTTCACAGAAAAAGAATTATCCCTAGTTCTGCCTTTAATAGTAGGTATGAAAGAAGTAACCTTCTGATTTTCCAAAGATGTTGTTCAACCTGTGAATGGCTTGGACACACATTGGGAAAATCTAGTTTCATAAACTGATTGAAGATTCTGTTCTCCAAGAGGCCAAATTGGGCATCCTCCACAAAGTAAGCTGAATAATTTCTCAAAATGCTTGTACTCTTAGGTAGAATTTATAGAGGTGACAAGCCACAGGCTCCTCTTTTGATTGTCGTCTCATATCCCTAGAGCCTGGTGAGGCAAAAAGCTGTCTCTCTCCTTAACTCATGCCCAGAAAAGGGACCCCCACTCTAAATGGTGCTTGGAAAGGAACTCAGAGTAAGTATCTTAGTATGCAGCAGAAGATAGCTATGTGAGTTAGCAACGTTATCCCACACATTGTGGTCAGAATAAAGAACAAAGGCAAAGTCCATGTGTGAAGGTGTGTCATCTGCAGGACTTGGACAGACCTGAATGGAGCAGAGGATAGTAAAAAATGTCTGTACCATAAATATCTGTTGCTGTTTCACAGGGCATTCAGCTGCCATTTCATATGATCTTATTTAGTCCCTCACCAAATTGAGTTCACCAAGTGAACTTAATATGATTGGACAATGTACAGTGTCAAGAATAGCTTTATATCTAACAGGGATCTGTATTAAGTCAGGAAAGACCAATCCAGAAAACTTGGACCAGACATAATGACACCATTTATTTTCACAGACTTCTTGCTATTAAAAAAATCACAGCATTAAAATACCACTATATGGAGAACAGTTTATAAAGTGAAAGGAAAGTGTAAAATATAAAGAACTGGTCTTATGCAGGCTAAATAGAGGGAGGACCAATTTGAATATATTATTATATATTATAATATATATAAAATTATAAAGTATTAATTATTGAATATCTTGAAAGACTTGCCTTTTGCTTTTCTTTCAGGTCCCCGTGATAATAATGACCAAAATTGTTTTGCCATACTTCAATCCTGCTGAATTTGTTTTAATAAATGAGTAAGAATGTGTGATTTAAAAATTAACTATTTATGAAAATAGTGTTTCTAAAGTTTTAGAAGGGTTTGAAAACAATTTGTTTTCATAATCTGGCAAAAATTACTCTTGGAATCTAGTTTACCCACTGATTTGTTTGCAAATCTGCCCTAACTTATAGAGCCAAGACAAAATTTAACTAAACCTGTGTCTTAATGATCACAAATGCTGAATTGATGGTGTCCAAGTTGATGGGGTTTTCATAGTATGATGTAGGCAACTTTTGTGAGTAAGATCAAGAACAGGAAACAGAAGGACAGAATAATAATGTTTTTACCAGGGTCTTCTGAAATTCACATGAAATGGAATCTGCTGAGACATGCATTTTGCCACATTGAAAGAACAAGCGCATGTTTTTACACTTCTGGCACTGATTTCATTCTGTTCTCTGCATGAACATTATTGCATTGGTCAGGTTTGATGACTTTATTATATGTGCAGTCCAGAATGCCAAGTTTCATGTGGGAAAGCCATTTTCAATAGAAATAAATGAACTGTGAGAGCTGCAGGAAAGGAAGACGGCAATAAGGGAGACTGTACTCTATTTAGAAATAATGTATATGAAAAGGATCTCCACTGGTATGTTTTCAACTGACAAAGAGGGAGAAAATGAGGAATGAAATCTTGCCTTGTACACGTGATCCTTACTGTTAAATCATGTTCTATGGCTTACCTCTTCTAGATACCTGATCCTGGAGTTCTGAGGTATACTAGTATGAATTCAAGATGTAGTTTATGACTTAACTCTAAATTTTTTTATTTAAAGATCTCTGAAAACATAATGCATTCATTAATTTTTATGGCCTGTATGTTTCTCATCACTTGAATTCCTTGAATTTTTTTTCATTCTACCAAAAAGAAAATTTCAACCTTTGCCATATCCTCTGTTCCTGTGAGAGAAGAGAGAAATTCTTTCAAAAAAGCTGAATGCATAAAACTATAATCAATTTTTTGGATAGATGGATGGATGGATGGATATCAGAAAGAAATATCTCCTTTGAAGCCATTACATAGAACTTACTGCTTAGATTTGGAAAAAAAATTTTTTTGTATCTTTATTTATTTTTAAACGTTTTTCCATGGTTACATGATTTATGTTCTCTCCCTCCCATTTTCCCTCCCCTCTCCTGCAGCCAACAAGCAATTCCACATGTATTACCACTCAATACCTATTTCCATATAATTCATCTTTTTATATTTAAAGATATTTTAAATTAATTTTCCCCTTAAATGGTTACATATACAACTTTTACCAATTGACTAGTGTAAAAAAAACCACTTGTAATTCTATCAATATTTTCACCTTCCACAGAATTATTACTATCCCTGAATTCAACAATCAGTTCAATGCCCTCTCATTGATTACTCCTATTGGACCTACAGGGGATGGAGTACTGCACCTTCTCCTTCACTAAGGGACATATCTATTATGGATACACATGTGCTGTGGATCAGGTTCAGTCCTGATGGGACCAATCCTCAAATGAGATGATAAGACTCCCTTTCTCAGATTCTTTGACCTCCTATACCCCAACCTTGCTCCCCAATAGGATATTTACTTAAAGTTTATGTGTGATTTATGTCTAGCCCCCTCGATGAGAAAAAATGTCCTAAATGTTCAATATGAATCAGGAATGGGACAGATATTAATTTCCTGCACATGAAAGAAATAATATATACCAAATACTCACTACCTGAATAGAAGCTATTGATCATAATTTTTTCTTTTTCTGTTGTTTACTTATATTTTTTCCTTCTTCCCCCCTACTTATTGGCTGTGTTCTTGCTTCCCTGTTTATTTGCTGAATCTATGAGTTTGGGTTTTTCTGCCCTGAAGGGCTTCTTCTCTGCTCAGCTGCCCCATCAGAGCTTTGAGCTTCCTGTGGTGGAACCAAGGTACTCTGCTGTGGTTGCAGGCTTTGCCTTGGGGGATCCCAGTCAGCTTGAGTCCTGCGGGGGTCTCTGTACAGTAGGTGGGGGAGGATTGTTGGATCTTTCCCTTATACCCTAGAATTAGACTTTATCTGTGTACCTTTCAGGTTGGATCGAGTAGAAGAGACCTGTGGCTCTGTCTTGTTTTTGAATTTGCCTTTCTGTCTATTTTGTACACTTGCTCTTCTGGTTGTTTGCTAGCTCTGTGAGTTTGGGCTTTTCTGCCCTTTAGAGGCTTCTTCTCTGTACTATTGATAAACTGGATTAAGCCAGTTGAGCTGATCTGCAGAGCTGAATGTTCCCTGAGACCAAAACTTCCAGCAGAGGCTTAAGATGGAGGTGTGGTGGCTGAAGGTTGCAACCAACCTGCCCTCTCCTCTGCTTCTCTCCTCTGGCTACCTCCTTGCCAGCTGTGGTCAGAGCCTGAAGCTTCACATAGTTGTAATAGCAAGGCACTCCATCCTAGCTAGAACCCTTGCCTGAAGATCCCACTGACCACCCAAGTCTCAGCACAGTAAGTGGGGCAGGAGTACCTGGTCCTTCCTTCTTTCTTCTTCTTAAACCCAAGAATTCAACCTTCTCAATGTACCTTTTTTTTTTTTTAAACTCATACCTTCTGTTTTGAAATCAATACTGTGTAAGGTGATGTAGGCTAGTGGTAAGGGCTAGGCAATGGGGGTTAGTTCAGTCATTTCAGTTGTCAGACTCTTGACCTTTCTTGGCAAAAATAGTGGAGTGATTAGCTATTTTCTTCTCTAACTAATTTTAATATGAAGAAACTGAAGCAAATAGGGTTGTGAATTTCATAGGGTCACATGGCTAGTAAGTTCTTTAATGCAGTTCTTCCAGACTCCAGGCCTGGTGCTCTATCCACTGTGCTACCTAGCTGCCCTGTCTATGGTTTTGGACCCCTCCAATTTCTTTTTGAGTTTGGCACTGCTGCACTATACTATTCTGCCTCTCAAGTTCTAAGGCTTGTAGGAAAATGAGACTTGAGCTCAAGTCTTCTGACTCTAACCGTGGCTGTCCCTCTTTATTGCTTTAGGATTGTCATCATATCATAATCCTGGTCCTCATATTTCTTGGCCACTCTCTTTTTGTGCCAACATCTGCATTGCTGGAGTAAGAGAACCCAGGCATATACTGTAACCAAATATATTCAAGTGATTACCTACAAATGCAGATCCCTTATTACAACATAAAAGACCCAACTTGTCTGGCAAAAAACATCATTTTTACCCAATAGTAAGACACAAAACCTGGCAGGTTTTTCAACAAGAAAGTTAAAAGTAGGTTCATCTCATACACCAAAAGGGATGGAAATATAAGAGATGCCAAGCTTACTGAATTTCCGTTAAGCCTAACATTTGTTCTCTTTCCAGCCACAGGTATATAGTTGTGCCTGTTTATTTGGACATTGTCAGTCTATTGGTCATAATATAGCTCTGGTTCTGAAAGATAATTCAATGCTATGATATTTAGCAAGCATTTATTAAGTACCTACTATGGTTCAGGTCCTGGATTACATTTGGTGTTGTGTTCTGTTAGGGATACTAGAAATCAAAAAACCCAACCTCTGCCCCTTAGGAGTCTGCTGCTTAGCTGTGGAGAAAAGCTATACTAAGGAAGAAGGGGGATGAATTAAACCAATGCAGTCTTTAAGAAGTGCCAATAGATGATAATACTCATTATGTACGATTGGATTTCAGGGGAGGGGCCTTCCTGGGAGCCAGAGTGATTAGAGAAAGTATTTAGAGGAAAAAGGACTTGAACTGGAGATTTTAAAATGGGTACAATTCCAACTGATAAATAAGAGACTAAAAGACATTTCAGCCAGGTAGAGAGGGAAGTGAATGAACACAAAGGAAGGAATTCAGGAAGGGTCAGCTGGATGGCTCAGTGAAAAGAGACCCTGGCACCGACACCGGAGGGCCTGAGTTGAAATCTGACCTTAGACCCTGCTTGCCTGTGGCACCTTGGACAAGTCACTTACCTTCAGCTGCCCAGCCTTTACTGCTCTTCTTCCTTGAACCCTAAGTTCTAAGACAGAAGGTAGGGGTTTAAAAAAATGTAGCAGGCATATTTGGGAAATCCTATGTAGACCAGTAGGCCTAAAGCTTGGGTCCCTGCAAGGGCTGAAGTTACAAATAAGATTGGAAATGATGCTTGGTTCCAGAGCATGGAAGGTCTAGATGTCACAAAGGAATAGAAACTTACCTAGGGGAAGCTTTGAAGGGTTTTGAGTAGTGACATGGTATTTTAGGATAAGAAATATGAGCATAGTGTGTAGAAAAATTGGGAGGGGAACTACTAGAAACAAAAAGAGCAACTGGTATGTTATTATTACCATCCTGAAATCAGATGGTAAGGGGGTTGGCAATGAAAATGAAAAGGATGGAAATGAGAGACTCTATAAGAGAAAAATTAACAGGACTTGATGACTGATTGGATATGAGAGGTATAGGAGAGAAACTTGTTAAAAGATGAACTTGAGGTTTTTTTAAGCCTGGGCATCTGGGAATGGAGGTACGATTAATATAACTATTGAGGTCAGAAAGGAGAATGGGGTTGGAGGGAAAGATGATGAATGAATTTTTAGATCTGCTTGGTTTCCTGTGACCAGTGCAATCAAGAAGAAAGGTACAGCAGAAAGTTCTATATGTGGGATCAGAGCTTAGGACAAGAGAGGGTTAGAAATTTATTGAGGCAGTGATGGCAAACCTTTTAGAGATGGAGTGCCAGACCCTGCCGCCCCCCCCCACTGAGTGCCAGGCATGCCTCTACCCCTTACCCACACAGGGGTAGAAAGAAGCTCTTCTACTGGGCTGCTGGGCAGAGAGGCTGGTGATGTGTGCAATGACCTCTGGTGCATGGAGAGGGAGAGGGAAGCAGATCCATCCTGAGTCCCTCTGGCTTTCTAGAAAGGAACTCTTGGGGTGGGGGTGAGGAGGGAAGGTGGTCAAGTGCCCACAGACAGAACTCTACATGCCATCTTTGGCACCCATGCTATAGGTTTGCCATCGCTGTACTGGGGAATATAATCTGCACAGAAATTATATTTGAAGTCTTTATAGTAGATAAGATTGCCCCGGAAGAGGAACAACAAACAAAAACCCAGGTTCAGAATTCCTGATATAGTAAGACCCCTATCTGTCAGCTGAACCAACCTTGATTTTTTCCAATAAAGCTTTTGGAAGCAGGAAAGGAGAGAGAAAGTCAGAAATTCAGGGTTGAGAGTTAGTATTATAGAGAGTGAAATAAGTTAAGATGCAAGGGATACCAGTAAAGACTGCATTGAAGTGGATAGCTGTGGGTTCTACATTAAGCAAGGAATTAGGCAATCCAGAAGGTAAATAATAGACTGGGTGAATAGGGGAAGTCAAGAGACTAGAAGTTCAGGTGAGGAAGAACCTGGGCAGTAAAAATGGGGGAGGTAGTAGTTCAGGAGGTTGTGGTCAGAAAGGTATGGCCCCAAATCTGAAATTACAAAGGCAGGAAAGTGCTTTGGGATGACAAAGGTCAACCCATGGCCACACTGGTTTGTGACTCATGGGAGGATTATATAAAACTGGATTTGTCATTCTGGATTTATCTACAATTCTTAATTGTCTCACCCTCCTCATGCTATCATTAGTTCCCAAATCTGGTTAAATTTTTACTTTTTACATCTTACTGATTTCACATATCTCTTACTTATGCACTCTGTGTTGTAGCAAAACTGACTCTCTCTCTCTTTCTCTCTCTCTCTCTCTCTCTCTCTCTCTCTCTCTCTCTCTCTCTTTCTCTCTCTCTCTCTCTCTCTCTCTCTCTTTCTCTCTCTCTCTCTCTCTCTCTCTCTCTCTTTCTCTCTCTCTCTCTCTCTCTCTCTCTCTCTCTCTCTCTCTCTCTCTCTCTCTCTCTCTCGCTCTTTCTCTCCTTCTCCTCTCTGCTCCTCTCTCCCTTTTTCTCTCTCTACATATATACACACCTACACACATATATAAATACTGCACACATGCATGTATTGTATACATGTGTATAAAGCACATACACATGTATACACATGTATACACATGTGTACACATGTATTTATATGTACACACATTCCCACTGCTGAGCATAGTCTGTTGTCTGTGCTAATAATGCTCTCACTCTTCACCTCCATCTATAGAAATTCTTGTACCCTTCAAGGCTCAACTTAAAGACTACCTTCTACACAAGGCCTCCCCCATCCCCTGAGTTGCTGGTGCTGTCACTTTCCTACATTACCTTGTCATATATTTTGTATTTAATTATCAGTGTGATTGTGTCCTAGTAGAATATAAGCTCCTTGAAGTCTTTGTATTTCCAGTGGCTAGTACAGTGCCTAGCACATAGTAAGTGTTCCATAACTGAATAGAATTAAATTAAATGCTCTTCTTGATACAGAGTATTGTATAAATCCAAAAATGCTAAATTTTGCAATTGAAGATCCATTCCATTCTTTTTCATTTTTGAGAAACAACAATCTTTAATTCATGATATCTAATGGAATTGCCCTCTGGCTTTCCAGGAGATAAATATTAGCATTGCAGATCCATACAGCGTTTTCTAATTTACAAAATGCCTTTAAATAGCAGTTTGATTTTTCACAACATCCCTGCAAGATAGCCAGGGAACATATTATTGAATTCATTCTTCAGCTTAGGAAACTAATTTAGATATATTTACTGATTTGCTGGATTGGCAGCCTCAATATTTGTTTTATCCCTCTCACTGGTGTAAGAACATCCTAAAATATGAATTACAGAATAGAAGTCCTGAGTAAGTATTCACCCATTTGTTGCACTTAAAGAAAAAAAAAAACTTTAAAGTCTGGAGACTGGTCCAGGAAAATTAGGAGTTAAGTGAAGCCATTGACAAAGCATCTTTGTTCCTTTCTTTGTTGTCATTTGCCACCCTCAGCTATAAGAATGTACAGATGTTTCCCTCAGACTCCAGCTGTAGGCTATGGAATGAGCCTAATTCTGCCCCTTTTCTTACTCTCCTTCCTTTCTCCTCCTTAACCATTTGTAATGTTCAAAGGTCCCAAAGAATAAACTTGAGGATGAAGACAACAAACAACTCTTTGATTTCTCATGGAGTCAAATTGTAGAAAATACAAATCTAGACTGAATGGTAAGGAAACTTCTGAGTCCTAGTCAAAAGATGGGACTTTTTCTTCACTTATGAGAAAAAGTGGGAAGGCATTTTGCTTTTGTTATTCTTTGCACTAATCCCACATATTCTCAGCCCTTGGCAAGGCCTGAATCACCAGCTGTCATAAGACTTGGGAACCTCTCAGACAAGTTAAGAATACATATCTCACCCAAGGAAGCACCTAAAGAGCCAACAACCATGTTCTTGCCTTCTCGTCAACAGCCTATTTACTTGTGATGTCAATATCCTTCAATAAATTTGGCTCCAGCTATGTAAATTTTGAGCATGGGCTCTCTTTCATTTCTCTACTGTGACCTTGAATACTTTTGAAATGACCAGTTTAGAAAGCATTTCCTTTCACAGAATGAGAAATTAGGCAGGAGAAGTCAACAGTATCCAATAAACCTCTCCCAAACTTAAGTCACTTAGTTCAAGACCACAAAGCCAGTTACAAAGATAAAACCCAAGCTCTAGTCCATTGTTCACTCCCTTACAATGTAAATTCTGTATTGGATAAATTGTATTAGAGAGTTAAATGGCTTTGTTTTGTAAACATGTCATGATAGTTGATATCTAGTATGTTCAGGTTCATTACTTTGTTGGCATTATCTCATTTGATTTCCATAGCAGCCATATAAGGTAACATTATTATGCCCATTTTACAGGTAAAAAAACCCCTGCAACTTCATAATAATAGACAACACTTCAAAGCTTGCAAAGTGCTTTACATTTGTAAATTCATGCAATCTTCATGCCAATCCTATGAAGTAGGTCCTATTTTCATCCCTATTTTATGGATGAGGAAAAGATAGGGTAAGTGACTCACTCAAGATCACAAAAATTATTAAGCCACAGAACTAACATATGACCTCAAGCCTTTTTTACTTAGAAGAGAAAAGGAAAACAAGCACTGATTAGGCACTTATTATTTGCCAGGCACTGAGCTAAGCACTTTAATAAATATTGTATTTGAGTCTCACAATAGTTCTGTGAGGTTGATTTTATCATAATTCCCATTTTTCCATTGAGGAAACTGAGGCAAATAGAAGATTAGTGATTTGCCCAGGGTCATGTAGCTGGGAAATATCCGAAGCCAGACGAACTCATGCATTCCTGATCCTAAGTCCAGAGCTCTAGCTATTATATCACCCCCCTGCCCCAGATGTGTAAGCAAAAGATCTCAGTTTAAATCCTGGCTCTGCCATTTACCAGTTAAGTAACTGTAAGCATGGCAATTAAACTTTTTAAGGGCTTCTGTGTACTCATCTATCAAACAAAGGGTCTGAACTCAATGATTTCTGAAGTCCTTCTCAGTTTACATTCTATGATTCTGTGACTCTAAGCCCAATGCTCTTCCTCCCCCTCCATTCTTCTCCTTGTGTCTTGGTGTTTAGCCAGACCATTTTAAAATTTGACATAAGACACAACAACTTTCTGGGCTCAGTTTTCTAGATGCTTATCTACTTAGCATGTCATTTGGGAGTCTGTTACTGACAGAAGCATAACAATTTTTAGTTTATAATGAAATTAAATTCATATATATTATAGAGGGGAAACCACACATTCTGTCCAGCAAGTTTAAAAACTAGAATTGGCTCAGGAGCAGAGGCTCTTGAGCAAAGAACAGGAACAGGGCCTATGGATAGAGGAGAAGGAAAGGAGTTAGATGGGAGTGAAGAACATTTTGGAATTATGCCCAGAGAGTTATATGGCTGTGTCTGCCTTTTGACGCAGAAATACTACTATTAGGTCTGTCTTCTAAGGTGATCAGGAAAAAAAGGAAAAGAGCATATATGTTCTAAAATATTTTTAGCAACTCTCTTGATGATGGCAAAGAACTGGAAATTGAAGGGATTCCCATCTTTGGAGAATGGCTAAACAAGTTGTGGAATACTATTGTGTCATAAGAAAGGACAAACAGTTTAATTTTTTTTAAACATGGAAAGATTGATGTGAAGTTATGAAGAGTAAAACTAGCAGAACCAAGGAAATAATATAAAAAAGCAACAGAAATGTTTCTTGAGGAATGACTTGTGTCTCTCCACTTCCAGAGAAATAAGTGATCAATAGAGATAAGCAAGACATAATTTTATAAATACATATATCTTTTTGTCAAATGATGCCTTCTCTAATGTGAGGAGGAGAGGAAGAGAGGGAGTTATCTGGGTATGTTAAGGTAACAAACAAATAAATAAATTTAAATTTGAAAAAGAAGTTAATAAAGGGCTAAGTATGTTGCCAGATGAAACCAGTACTGGGATTAGGTATAAGAGAAATGGCTTCAGAGTTCTACTGTTTCTTCCTCCTACCCAGTGCCACTGTTGTTCATTCCTCATTTTGAAGAGGACAAGTGACATCATGATTTGATGTCTTGGCTTGGCATGAATTATATTTAAGTGAGACAGAATTGCACAAAATCTACAGCCTAACTCTTACAGAGTCATCAAAGCCCAGTGGTAAGACCCAGTGCCACTATTAATACCTTAGATCTCTTCCTGCACTGATCCTGACAGGAGGTCAGAAATAGGGACAAGGTAAGAGAGTCAGTAATCTTAGCTAGCAACTCATTTAGACTGAAGACATTCAACAAGGTCTTTCATGATATTCTTGAGGTCAAGATGGATAGATAGAGGCTAATTAATACTATACTTTGGTGTTTGAAAAACTGAACCCCCAAATAATAATTAATTGAAAAATATAAGGTAAGAATGTGGTCTCCAGTGGAGTGTTATAGGACCCTAGCATTGCATTGTTAAAAAAATTTTTTTTATCAAATTTGGATGGGCACATGATTGTCAGGCTTATTCAAAATGCACATGACACAGATCTGGGAAGAATGATTAACACCTTGGATGTTTGGACAGTCAGAAGTTAAAGGATTCAACATATTGGAATATGGACTAAATATAGTTAGAAATAGAGAGAAAGTTTTAAAGTCTTACATTTGGTTTAAAAAATCAGTTTCACAAGTAACAAGATGGATGAGATATGGTTAAAAAATAGATCACATGAAAAAGTTTTAGAATTTTTAATGGACTATAATTATATATATATATTATATATATTATATATATATATATATATATTATATTATATATTATATTATATATTATATTATATTATATATATATTATATATATTATATATATTATATATATATAATATATATATATATATTATGAGCTAAGAGTATGAAAAAGCAGCCAAAAAAGTTCATGTAAACTTGGGCTGCCTTGAGAGGTGATAGTCCCACTCATTCTACCCTGGTCAGACTATGTAAAAATTTCTCTGTTCAATCCTGGGGCCCTCATTTTAGCAAAGATATTGATCATTAGAGAGTGACCAGACTGATGGGGAGGCCATAAGATCATACCATATGACAATCAGATAAAGGAACTAGAATGTTTGCTCTGGAGAATACTTAGAGGGGATATGAAAGCTGTCTTCAAGCATTTAAAGGACTAGTGCAATAAGCAATTTTTTTTGACATGAAGAAAGCACCTTATCATAGAAGGCCTCCTTAAGACCACTTGTTGAGAGAAGGATCTGAGAAGATGGGGAAAGGAACAAGGAGAAAGGGAATTTGAAACTCAGATTTTTTGAATGAATCTTAATTATTTTTACATGTAATTGGGGGGAAATTAAATATTATTTTTTCAAAAGCAGAGGAGAAAAGAAGACCACTTGTTGATACAGCAAAGAGGATTCATGCTTTAGGTATCAGTTGATCAAAATTGATTCTGAGCTCCCTTTGAACTCTGTGACTTTCAGACTGTAGAAGAAAACTATGTAAAAAATGTGTTGCATACTGGCAAATCTCCTTCCATAAGTATTTTAAATTGAAATTTTAAATTGAAATAAATATTTACATTTTAATCTTTAATGTTTAGGCCTAGAATGTTAGTGCCAAAAGGGACCTTAAACGTCTTCTAGTCTAATTTTAGAGATGAGGGATTGGAACATAATATTGGGACCTGCCTTCAAAAAAATGATAAAAGTGTTAAGATGTGATAAAGACATACATATGTGTATATATGTACACATGTTATATATACATGCACTTGCATATTTATGTAGGGTGTTTCCAAAGTCTTAGTATAGTTTTAAGCTTTAATAACAAATATAGAAATATGTATATATGAGACATGTTTACATTAATACATGTGGGTAGGTATATATGTACCATACATATATACACAGAGAGACGTGTGTGTGTGTGTGTGTGTGTGTGTGTGTGTGTGTGTGTGTACACCATGTAAGAGTGGATCTGATAAAACTTCAATAAAGTTAAACGGTCTGGAGTGGGATGGGGCAGTTTAGATGGACACTTCCTAGAGGTATGATTGTGGGCAAGTCACTTAACCCCATTTGCCTTGCCCTTACTGTTTTTCTGCTTTGAAATCCATACCCAATATCAGTTCTAAGACAGAAGGTAAGGGTTTTTTAGAATGGTTGGGAAGAGGAAAGATGAAGCCATTAAAATGCACCGGTGGGGGGAGAAGGAGACACCTTCTAATGCAAAATAAATATTCTTTGCCTTAATAAGAGTCTTGAACTGCAGCACAAGAAGGACCAGAAAAGGTACACTTGCCACTGGGTACAGGTTTCATCCTTATAGTTCCTAATTGTTTGTCTGCAAAAGACCCCAATAGGAGTCTGAAAAATATAACTGGCCATATTGGTATTGATCTGTTTAACTCAAGGAAAAGTTCCTGACTGAAGGTTGCCCAAACAGTCTCAAAAGCAGGAATAACTGTCTAATAGGAAAGTCTAGACCTCTCCTACCTCCTGCCTAGAGGTGACAAAACTCAGAGCCACCCTCTGAGAGGGTCAAAAAGGGGAGGCTTCTACCCAACCTGAGCTAGGGGTCATTGCTCCAGTTGAAAGTGTGCACGTGCACACACACACACACACACACACAGACGCATACATATACACACATAGAGATATATATAAGCAGTGCTTTCAATTAATGTAAATATTATTTTTAAAGTCATTAAATATATCTCTAAATTTAGTTCAAATAAATTATAGAAATGTGCTTACTGTTTTATCACTGATACATCAATTAAGAACAAAATGACTAGCCCTAAACCATAAAAAATGAAATATAGGGAAGGATTTCATCTTTGACTGATAGTAATATAGCTTCTCATGAAATTAATCATTTACAATGATAAGAAGTTATGATCTGTTTTTTATTCATACTCCTTTAGACTTAAGTCATTTACGTATTTTAAGAGTAACAGTATGAACCAAAGGTGACCTATTGGAAAGGAGAAAAAGGGGGGTAAGGAGGCAAAAATGAGGATTTATTTGGTCACTGGTTAAAATTTTATGTCTTATGTTTGATGCATGTGTCCAATGGATGAGAAGTCAAAATATTTTAATCCAGTTTTCTTAGTCTATTTCATTAATAATCAATGAGACACTGCTTTCCTAGCTTCTATGATTATTTGCTCTTAACCAGGTTATAATTCACACATAGTCATCTCCCTTCCCAAAGACTTTCAAGTGCTATATAAGAAAGTATCCCCACCTGTTCTCTCACTTCACCCTACTCAAATCAGAATAAAACATTTTAATTCCAGGAATCATTTCCTGTCTTTTCTGATTGAATAGTGAAACTTACTGAAGAAAAAGAACTTGTTCTGCCATCTATCTGATGAATAACTTAATGACAACTTTCCTATTCTTGACTTCACAATGAAAACTAACTTAGAGCTACAAAAGAAGAGAGAAGATGAAACAAGCTTGTAAAAGAAAAAAAAATCTGTTAAGTGGAGAGTCCTGGGACAGGTCATCCTGGGCAAGGAAAGAATGTTGGAGAAATGAAAATCCAGTGCAGGTGGCCACCCTGAAGCTAGTTTAACTTGGGTCAACTATGATCTCTTCCAGCTGTTAGAATATGTATAGTGTACAATGACACAGATGTTTTCTGCTTGGTCATCTTCATACCACAGTGCTTTTCTTTATTTATTACATCATCAACAAAGCCTGGACAGAATCAAGATTTAATTTTGAGCTAATAGAAGAGAGAAATGATATTAAGTGGGGTGGATCCAATAGGATCTACCTAGTGGAGCCTAGGATAAGATTTGTTCCTCATACTTCTTTAATATTGAATTCCAACTTCCTTCTCTATCTTATCTTTCCCCTCTTCACCACTTTATAATCTCCTATTAGAATGGCTTTTGGATTAGGTGGCTATCAGACTATACCCAAGAGAACTGCCATCTCAGGGCATATTACTGTATTTTTAGACCTGAAGAAATTCTTTTCTGGTAACCAAGCATGATCTTGATTAACCTATACTCTGAAGGTTTTGGACAATTTGGACAAGTAATTATGCACAATGTTACATTTGGGTGTTCCCCAAACTCAAGCTCAGAACCCCGAACCCAATCATCTGTAGAAGAAGGAGGAGGAGGAGGAGGTGGTGTTTTTTTATAGCTCAGCAAGGATGAAAGTTATAGGCTAGTAGCTAACTGACCTTAAGACTACCTAGAGAAAGGACTAAATCTCCAATAGACTTTTTACTCCCTTCTTCAAATCATTTGTTATTTTCAAAATAAGTAGCAATCTAGCTGAGAAAAACTGTCTACCTCTAACCTTTAATTCCTTTTTAATATAAGAACTGCTTGTGCTTTATTTCTACCATTGATTAAGACTCCTCTATGTAGCCCAAGTTGGTGGAAAAGAAAGGCAACTAGGAAAACATATGGTTGCTGGATAACTTAGCAGTTACTAGCTTCACAAGGATAGTCTGGCTGACAAACTATGACCATTAGTCATGGATTTGCATTTCAAGTCTCCCATTCCCCTAAAGGTAACATGGACTCATTGAAGACCATGGGGAAATGTGGCCAGTTATTAGGGCATCTGACTACAATGAAGACAAGAGGTTTTTGTGGCTGCTTAACATGATCAATCTGGATTTCAAAATGGGAAATTTCTGTTCTGAGCTATCAGACAGAAGTATGCCAAGTTCTAGGAAACTCTTGAGCATAACCAAACTAAATAATCATAATATTTTTATTCCAAGAATTTTACATTTTGAAAATAAGCAAAATTTTGCTTTACTTCTAGCAATAATTCAGATTTATTTTAATATTTACAAAGCACATGACCTGAAGGCTATGACTGTGTAATGCCAAATATCCAAATGAAAAAAATGTATATGCAATACTGAATCTGTCTGGTTTGTCTATACATTGCCTATTATCTGATTATTTGGATTCTTTCTTCCTCTTTGTTTTATAGAAAAAGAAAAGTCTGCTATACCACATTGTACTATATATCCTAATCTGGAGAAAAGAGTCTGTAATGTGGTCTATGATGTGCAATTAGAAAATTAGCTCATTTGGTCGATGTCAAAACATGTACTGTAACAGTCACTAATTTTTGTTCACAATAATCCTGCAGCGATGAAAGCCTATCATTTTTCAATTATTTATTTGAGCTTATGTTTTGGGGCTTTGGTTTTATAAGATTATTGACCTACAAAAATGAACAATATGGGAATGTTTTACATGATATTACATGTATATCCCAGACATAATTCTCAGCCAGCACCAAGATGGGGAAGGGAGATAAGTTTGATCTTATATCTTAGGAAAACTCATGTGGAAATTTGTTGTAACAAGTAATTGCTAATAAATAAATATTTAGAAAAACATTAATCCTGCAGCATTATATAGCATGAAAGATTCATTACTATATTAATAACTAATGTTTAACTTCAAACTACTACATTTCATCTCATTTCAGAGCAGCAATTTTACAAAGAAATAGACATTTCATTAAATAATCCAGCATGATAAATGAGAAAACATCTTCTGTAGACTGAGTGAAGAGTAATATGTAACTATTCAAAACATTTATCACGTGTCTGAAGAAGCTGAGTTTAATAAAACATATGTTCATTTAAACGTGTTGCACAATTCATATTAGCTTTCTTCTTTTTTCTCAACCAGTAGATATTAATTCTATACCTGTCTAGTGTAGGATCTATGAGGTTTTTATATCAGAAAGGGTTCCTCATACTTGAAAATGTTAGGAACTATTAGAATAGATATTCTTTAAGGTTCTTTCCATGTCTACTGCATAATGCAGTGAGACTAAGAAGAAATTTGAGCTCTTGCAATGATTTTAGTTTGAAGTACCAAAGGACTGTGGCGGGAGATGTCCAAGAGGCCATTTGAAGGCAAGGTTGAAGCTCCAGAGAGAGGTTGTGGCAAGAGAAAGATGTTGTTGGGAATAATCTATATAGAGGTGGTACTCCCTGAAGCCAAGGGAACAGATGAGATCACAAAGGGGGAGAGTATAAAGAGATGAGGAAAAGGATAAGATCCAAATCTTAGAGGAATATTTCTAATTAAGGAGAGGAAAGAGGAATGATGAAGATAAAAAGAAAAATTAGAGAGCTAGAGGAAAATAAGGATGGTGTCATGTCAAAGAAACTAAGAAAAATTTTCTAGAAGGAATAGCCATTGTTGAATCCTACAGACCAGATCAAACTCAAGAAAAGGCTTATGGGATGTGCAACCTTTGAGAGAGCAGTCTTTTCAGAGCAGAGAGAAGGCAGTGGTTTAAAGAGATGGAAAATTGAGGGAATGTATTTTTAGGTTGGAGTGATTTGAGCAGTTTGATGGGTAGGGGAGAAGAATCCAGTCAAGATGCAAAGATTGATGGAACCAGGACTATGAAGAATAGGAGGTATAGGCTCAAGGACACAGAGGTACTTAGCCTTGGTGAGAAAGAGAGAGCACATATTTCTTCAAGACTCAATTAGAGAAGAAGGTTTGAGACGGAGAGAAGGGAAGCCTAGGATAATTTAGATCATTGGATATTCTCAGTAAAGTAGAGAATGAGGTCATCTGCTGAAAGTGAAGGGAAAAGCATAGAATTTGCTCTTGGAGAGAGGAAAAAGTATTTGAAAGAGCCACCAAGCAAACCTAGTGATGTTTAAAACACAATTGGAACCTGGTTTGTGCAAACTAGCATGATTTTGTAGGAAACCAAGTCAACTCAATTTTGTGAATTTCTCCAGTGATGCAAAAAGCTAGGACCAGGAATGGAACAGGTAAACAGTAAGGTTACTCAGAGTTAGGGACCAATAAAATGGAAATGGCAAAAGGCCTGTATTGGTTAGGGAAGTAAATGGAAGTAGAATAAGGGAACTGGATTGGAAAATTAGAAAAGGTAAGGAGATTAAAGATGTGGAAGAACCAAGGTTCAATAAGAGAAATCTAATAAATAAAAATGGGGGGGGAGCAATTGTGAGAGAAAAAAAATCTTGACCACAGAAGATTAATAAAAAGTATTTAATTCCATGTGAAATCCTCCTGGATTATTATCAATCATTTTGGTAAGTGGGAAAGGTTTTGAAGATCTAAATATAAAGTATCAAAGAAACCAAAAATTGAAAAAGCCTCTCTTTCAATTGCCTTATTTCTTCCTAATACCTCATTGCTATCTAAATTCAGTTTGCAACAGTGAGCATGTGTTTTAAAATTGCTTTTCCCCCTTTCTTCTTGCCAGTGAGGATTTAATGATTTATGAGTAACATTATAAAAGAATACTATGCAAACACAAGATACCAGATTATTTATTAACACTAATAATAACAATAGTCATACATTTGCATAATGACTCACTAGAAGTTTGTTTTTTTAAGCAAGGGGTTCATTCTTAAGAGGCATAACCCTCTATGAGGTTTTTTTTTAATGTTGCAAAGAGGTAAACAGACCTCAGAGCCCTCTCTACTGCCTAGCACAATAGCCCTGGAGCCTCTAGAACCCAAGGGACAACTACAAGGAGTCATATTACAAATGGAACTGAGTCAGGTCTGAAATTCTTTAATTATAGGAAGGGGAATGCTCTCTAAAATGGTCTGACTCCCAGACTGGGTGACAGTCTGGTTTCCAGGCCCTGTTCCACAATTCTGTAAAATGACTGCGTGGTTACCATGGCAGGCTCAGAGACAAAACAGCACTAACCCATTCATTTGACAATCCCGAAGAATTCTGGGACCTCAAAGTGACCTCTCCCAGGCAGCCACAGTAAAGCCCATCTTGATCTGAAACATCAGCGATCCCTGGGATACTACTTAGAGTACTTACTACTTACCTTTGTAAAGAACTGAACTCCCAAGTAGCTGGAGGCAGTAGTTTTGTCCTAAGGAAAAGAGGAGAATTAGATTAAAGGAAATAAATATTGATTATCCAAAGGATATGAGTTGATCCTACAAAAGTGAGTCTCAAGAGATCTCTCTGAAGCAAAACTGACTGGGCCACTGTGTCTCCTTGGAATTTTTCCTCTTGGATCATCAAGTGAGTTTAGACTCATTTTTAGCCTCCCACTGATTTGGCTCCATCCAGCAGGATTCTTTGGAAGGTCTATCAGATTTAAACATTAATTCTAGGAACAACACAGTGGAGTTTCAATGGATTTTAAAAGCCATTATTATCATTATTATTGTTGATATTTTTCTTGTATAAAAACTGTTTGACATAAGTATTATAGTATAAAGAAATGATAGATGCCAGCCAGGTTTGCTGTGAACCTAATTCATGGACCTGAATACAGAAAAGATACATAGTCATCTTTAAAAAAATAAGGCCTTTTAAATGACTTCTCTTCCCTCAAAAATCTTCTTAGGCTACTGGCTTATGTCTTGGCCTCACTACCAGCCCACCCACTCCTAGCATATTCCTTCTTCCTTCCGCTACTGGAAGACTTGAAGGAACTGAGGTTGCATGGATGCAGCAGCAGTTGGGTTGTTGTTGTTGTTGTTGTTTTTACCCTTATCTTCTGTCCTAGAATCCATTCTAGGCATTAGTTTGGAGGCAGAAAACCAATAAGGGCTAGGCAATGAGGGTTAAGTGACTTGCCCGGGGTCACACAGCTAGGAAGTATCATGAGGTCATCTCCACGCCTGGCTCTCTATCTACTGAGCAACCTAGCTGCCCTGATAAGTAGCTTTGTTAAGAAACCTTCTCTGGACATTTAGTCATAAAATATCTGCACATATTGGTTCCATTCTTGTGCCTTCCTCCCTTCTGCAGACTACTTGCTATTCACACATATGACACTCCATCTCCCATTCCTCAGTTCCTCATCACTGCACTGACTGTCCTCCATGGCTGAATTGCTCTGCCCTTTCCCCTCTGCCTCTTGGTTCTTTGGCTTCCTTCATGACTCAGCTCAATTCCTACCTTCTGCAAAAAGCCTTCATTTACCTTTTTCCCACATCCTTTCCCCTAGCTGCTAGGACCTCCCCACTGAGATTGCCTTCCATACATTTTATATGTACAGTTAGTGCATGTTGTCTCCCCAAATAGTGCGTGAGCTCTTTCAAGAGAGGGGCTTTCCCTTGTATCCCAGGCACTTAACCCAGTATCTGGCACATAGAACTACAGAACTCTTACCTCTCACCTCTGCCCTTGGTTTTCTTCAAGTTTCAGCTCAAATCTCATTATTTGGATTCCTTGTTTCTGCTTTTTTGTTTTTGTTTTTGTTTTTACTGCAAAATAGCCCTACACTACACTAGACTAGATATTTTTATCTACAGAAATATAAATGCAATATAGTATGCAATGTGTAGTAGAAAAGCTAGCTAATTTGACCAAAGACAAAACTGTGTGTGCTGTTATAGTCACTTACCATGTAGTCACTTATGATAATCCTGGGGCATTGTATAGAATGGAAATAGATAATTCATTTTAGCATCAAATACACACTCCATAATTTGTACTTTAATGTAGAGTGAGCTTCCAAGTCCAGGCACCAGCAAGTCACAGTTTGAAGAAATTATTGAATCCAGAGTGTCCATGTCTTAACTTTCAACTCCTTTATATCATACATATTATATATATATGATTAATAATATATATATGATTAAAATCCTCTGTAGCCTTATTACCTTTATATATATATTATATATATATATTATATATATGATATATATATGATAATAATATATATATGATAATAATATATATGATTAAAATCCTCTGTAGCCTTATTACCTTTTCAAAGCAACTTCCTTTTGATTCTGTGATTATATGAAAATTTTCATACAGTGCCAAGACAATAGCCCAAAATGTTCACTTTGTGCCAAGTGAGAGTATTTTTTTCCAAATTTCCAAATGTGGGATTCAACACACGTGATCCAGATTTATCTGGTGTATTTTTCCACTTGGGATTTTTGTCTATTCTTGTGTTCACATTTTCAAAAGGAAAAAATAGATATCCAGAATGATGATGTGTCTATTATATGTAGATGTCATATTTGAAGCAGAAAATGGCTTCATCTGTAAAGCAGATCATTGCCACTATCTACACAACGTAATGTTGAGTAGAATTTGCATACTTCCTGAAGAAGCATAATCCTTATTGAGAGACCCAGTAATAATTGAGTAACCAAAATGAGCTACCACCTTCTTTCTGAATTATCCAGTTTAACTCTTTGAATTGATCTTGTTAACTTACTAATCTGAATTCAGGCAACTGTATAACTGTTGTGGGGGGCTTGAGGGGAACCCAGGGGGTTTGGTTTCATCCTTTTGCAAGGATGAAAGGCTCTGAAACTTAGCTTCAAAATAAAAAGAAAAATTTATGAATTTACGAGGTAATGTTGAATCTGGCCACGAAGACTGCCTCCTAGGGGGAACAGCGTAGACGGAAAGTTGTTCCCAGATGACATAATTTCTAGGATCTTAATACTCTTTACAACAGTGAAGATGTGGCTTTGTGCCACGTTGAAGAAGTGACTCTAGAGTGGTATGCACTGAGACATGGGAAGGGGGAATTGGTCATCTGACCAGGGTCTGCCTGAAGACAGAGGGGGTGACCCTCATAGTTTAGGGGACATGACAAGTAGATGTCTTAGATAGAACCTGATGGTATCAAGGCATAGCCTGGAGGTGTATCTTTCTGTCCATCTCACATCTAAAGGATGATCCAAGGAAGATAATTCTCTCAGAGTCTTAGAGGAATTATCAGATGTTTGGGGTTGGGAGTCACAAGGATAAAAGGGAGCAAAGGAATTTCCCTGCTTATAGTTTGCCTGAAACACTTCTATTGGTTTGGGGTTACAATGCCCATGCCATAACCACTTATGTATGGAGCACTGAGAAAATGTTAAATATACCTATCCTGCTCAGTCCAATGAAGAGATGACCAATATACACTGAAAAATGAAGAATTCATACATAACTCCTAAAGACACCCCACTCTCACATGTGGGTCCCTACAGAAGTCATTCTAGGTCTGAGACATTCTATTTAAACCCATTCAAAACCATAGCTCTCATATCCCTACCTCTGGGTTTACTTTTATTAGCTAGCCATAGTGCACATGTTGCTTTAGCTCAAACAAAAAATACTAACTAAATATTACAAACAAATAAAATGATAAGAGAAGATTCCCCTGTATACACCTGGGGTATGTACTCTCCCACAGGTTAGCATGCCAGCATGGGCAGGACACATGTTCAGAGAACACATTTAGCCAAGGAACAAACATGAAAGGCACCCAAAGAAAGAGCATCTCTGACCAGAAAAGGAGTGTAAAAAGGCACACGCTAAGATCCTGTGGGGTCAGGACACATACATTGAAAACGTTTATGATCTAGATAGCCTCATCATCAGGGAAACTCATAATATTAGCATGTGCTCTTTGCTACTTTCTGTTTGGCATCATGACTGTTCTCCAGTGGGATCATCACCCTCTTGATCTTGTGGTTGGTTTTGTATATTCCTCCCTACTACCAATTTCTAGATTTCCTCTCTTCAGGGTCACCTGCTAGCAATCTTGGCACCCATCTACTAGCTTACTGTTACTAGAAAGTCTTTACTTGGTTTAAAAAAAAAA
The DNA here is from genome assembly GCF_027887165.1 of Monodelphis domestica. Taxonomy (NCBI): domain Eukaryota; kingdom Metazoa; phylum Chordata; class Mammalia; order Didelphimorphia; family Didelphidae; genus Monodelphis; species Monodelphis domestica. The sequence goes on from NC_077229.1 coordinate 271,430,492, forward strand.
ACCTGATAACATCTGTCAGTTATTTGATCATAAAGAGATTATAAGCCACCATATTCGACTAAAGAACTGCCAAACAAATCCCAGAGTGCTCCACATCTAAAGATCAAGTTTTTCCTTTAAATTATTCTTACTTCTAAATCTGGCCTCAGACACTTCTTAGCTGTGTGACCCTGGGCAAGTCACTTGATCCCCATTGCAAAGCCCTTACCACTCTTTTGCCTTAGAACCAATACACAGGATTGATTCTAAGATGAAAGGTAAGGGATTTTTAAAAAAAATAAAAATAAAAAAATAAATTATTCTTGTTTGTGTCTTAATCAAAGTCCAAAATGACTTTCTGACTTAAGAGTTAGGAAATCCTTATAACTTCTGTTTAATCCCTTGTAGAAATTATATGCAATTCAAACTGATTAACTTGGTCTTTCCTCTATATCCTCCTTCCAGTCTAAAGTCAACAACTTTTGTAGAAGCCTGGGTAAGAAACCCATTTTGTTCCTAAAGTTCTCTCTGGGCTGATATGCAAAGTTAAAGAAAGAGGTCTTCCACCTTTTTGAGGTACTTTCATGCTTTTATTATGTATATCACTATCAAAAGAAAAAAGAAAACCAACCCTAAAACAAAGCAGAACAAAAGAATAAACCCTGTTTTAGGTGCTGAATTTTGGCGACCCAACATTTAATGATTTATAATTGTTCCTGATTTGCACTTGATATTACTAAGGGCCAACTCTTCAATTGATACAGAAGAGACAAAACATAGGTGGGCTACAGTATGCAGTGCATTACGTTGATGGCTGCTAACTTGGCAGTTCAGATTTTGTCTGCTCTGTCTAATCCCAATAAACCTCATAACCACTTTGACTAGCCTTCTTTCTCTGGTCTTAGAGCATGGCTACATAGCCAGGATTTTGTTTCTCATTTAACCCACAAAGTCGATGTATTCAAAAAGAGTTTTAAAATTTGGGCATGTGGATTTTCAAAATGGATCTTTAAAGAAAATTAAACTTGTAAACAGAATGTCGTACACATAATGACTATTTTGTAAGTATTTGTTGAATTGGATGCACTTAGCTATTCATTTTTTAGTCCTTTAAAAGTGCTTTTCTAGGGGGCAGTAGGGTGGCTCAGTGAGAGCCAGACCCAGAGATGAGAGGTTCTGGGTTCAAATTTGACCTCAGACACTTCCTAGCTGTGTGACCTTGTACAAGTTACTTAACCCCCATTGCCTAGCCCTTATTGCTCTTCTGCCTTAAACCCAATACATAAAATTGGTTCTAAGACAGAAGGTAAGGGTTTAAAAAATACTTTCCTATATGACTGTGGATTTATAATTAAGGTTTATATAACTATAAAATAATAGTAATCACATCAGTTTAGAATATCTATAGGATTGTATTGTAATCAAGATATCACTTAAAGTTTTTTTTTTAAATTACAATAATTTTTACATATAGAACTAAATCTATAGATTGATGAGCATGTGTATATAATTAGCAATAATTTTTGTCTTTAATACTGTATTACTAGGAACATTTTTGTCTTTCATGCTATTTTACTAAAAATGTTTTTATCTGCTGGATGTCTAACTTTTCCTTAAAATGTATATCAAATAATACCTCTTCTGAGAAGTCTTCTCTGATTCCCTAGACAATAGCCTTTCTCTCTCTCCCTTGGACTTCATATAACATATTACTTGTACCAATCTTAATTACTTCGGTATTATTTTGTACTATCTTTTTTTTGTATGTAATATCTTCTACTAGACTACGAACCTTATGAAAGAAAGGACTGTGCCTCATTTTAATTGTTTATCTTCCTCAGCACAGAATAATTGATGTTTATGGAATGCAACAAAAGTTTCAAATTTATTTTTAAATTAGATTTTTATTTATATCTTTTATTTTTACATTGCCCACATTTCCCTCTCCATTCCTCTCTTCTCCCAGAGAGCCATCCTATATGACAAAAAAAAAATTTTTTTAAAGAAAATTTCAAAAGCATCGGAATGAACAAGGAAAGATCATTTTTCAAAGTATACTTTAGTGAGTTGGGAAATATTTTCAAAAGTCTAGTTTAATAGCAGTATAGGATTTAGAACTAGAAAAGATCTCAAATCATCTAATCCAATGTCTTTATTTTTATAGAAAAGAAATGAAGAGGAGCCTTGAACATAAACCAATTTGCCTAAGGTCAAACAAGTAGTAAATAGTAGAGCCAGTTCTAAAGCTCAGGTCTTCTGACTCCAAAAGAATATTATACATTTCTCATAGACTATAATACTTGAGAAATAAGCTAAAGATAAAATTGTTATGTATCCATTGTAAATAGACAAACTTATTATCTATATTTTAACAGTAAATATCCAAACAGAAATACAGATTACAGAAATCATAGAAATTCAAGCTAGAAGAAAGCTGAGAAATTATATAGACCCACCTCTTATTTTACAAATCATATGATCACAGAGAATCAGAGGTAGAGTAGGGAGAGGAATCATCTACTACCTATACAGAGTCTGGTACAGAGATATAATATGATAGTGATTAGGTAGTTTTGATTACCTAGACACCTACTTCAGTTTTCCTTTTCCCAAAGCAGAATAGCTAACTATTTCTAGTCTTACTTTAAGAATAGTTTCATTCTTTAAAAGGGGTGGAGGAAATCTCCATCTTTATTTGATAAATCACAGAACCACACATTCAGTAAAAGGGACCATAGTTGCCATCGAGTTCAATCTGTACCTCTAAAAGACATCCTTCCTAAAACAAGTCATCATCTGTTTGAAGACTACAAATAAGAGGTAGTTTTAATGGTAAAAAATCTTAACCTTAGAGCAGTGATGGCAAATCTTTTAGAGACCGAGTGCCCAAACTGCAACCCTCATGCCATATGTAAGCCCCCCACCTTACCCCAGACAGGGAAGGGAGGAAGCGCTCCCATTGGGCTGCTGGGTAAAGGGACAGGTCATGTGAGTAATGTCCTCAGGAATGTGTGGAGAGGGGGAGGGGAGCAGTCCCCTCCAGCATGTGTGCCATAGGTTCGCTAACATGGCTTTAGAGAAAACCTACATTTACTCATTTGTAATCTCGACGTCCTTGCTTCTAATTCTGCCACCCAGAACCAAAAATAAAAAATCTTAATCCCTCTTCTATAAGATACCCTTACATATTTGAAAAGCTACCATATATCTCCCCAACACATTCTCTGAATCTAGTCATTTAACCAATTTTTAATCCATCTAATCATACTGTCTAACCCACATTTCTCTACTTTTTCCCACATGAAAAACAGGAGATATTTTGTCAAACATTCTGCTGAAATCCAGGTATACAATATCTATAGAGCTTTTCCCTAAAAAATGTCAGAAATGCCAGAAAAAGAAAATAAGGTTAGCTTGACATGACCTGTTCTTGCTAAAGTCATGCAGGCTCTTTATTATCACTACTTCCTATTTTTTTAATTAATGAATATATTTTTAAATTTTTTTATTTAAAATTTTTAAGTTTTAAATATTTTTCCCACTACTTCCTTCTTGAGGTGTTTCTTAACTGTCTCTTTAATAATAAATTCTGGAATTGTCTCAGGAATCAAAGTAATGTCACTGACTTGGAGTGAGCAAATTATTCTCTTCCTTTTTTTTTTTTTTGAAAATTGGAAGAAATTTACCCTTCTTCAGTCTTGTAATTCCTTCCCCATTTTCTACAATAGTTTAAATACCACTCGGAATGGCTCTCTAATCACATTCACCAGTTCTTTTACTGTATGAGTTCCTCTGAGCCAGGTGACTAATTTATCAAGGACATTATGCTCTCTTTTTCTATTTATATTGAGTATTAACTCCATATTAACCATCCTATATTTATATTATTGATCATCTTTCTACTAGTCATTTTGATTCTAACCTATTCCTTTCTTTGGAAAACCTTCTTTTTCTTTTGTTTTGTTTTTCTTAACAAAGAAAACAAGCAGGTTAGTCTTTTCTCAGTTTTCATTTATTATTGACACATCTTGTCAGACATATCATCTCATGAGAATCCTATCACTTTTTTGATCCATATTTCCCCCCAAACTTAAGCTAAATATTAACCTCACTTTTTATTGTCCTTAGCTTTTCCAAACAAAGTCTATGGCATAGACAGAGAGGTGGTGGCAGAGTCAGAAAGATTTGGGGTCCAAGTTCTGCCTCTCTATTACATACTGGCTGTGTAACTGTCTCAGTGCCTCCAGGCAACTCTGAATCACCAAAATCAGATTAAAATATAATTGGAAAATGTTTAACACAGAAAATAAAAATATAATACAACATAGATCATCTTAATTGCCATTTTCTAAAGTAATATGTCACCCACAGGGTTCAGCTTCTATTTGAATTTAACACTAATCCAAGACTATCCATTGAAAAACAAGGGCCTGAACCAATTTTTTTCAAGGCTTTCCTCACTAGCCTTAAGTCATCTGAAACTCCAAAAGTCTTCTAATCCATGACATACTTTTCTATTAGTTCTCAGTTACCTGATCATGTTTTCATCTTCTGTATATATCTTTTTAAGATCCACATTGGTTAGCTAGTTCTTTGAGCATCAACAATGGCCTCTTCAAAGAATTCCTTATTTTCCTCCTCATTGTTCCCTTTGTTTTTTCCCAATCTCATACTTCAAAAGTTTGTCATCCTTCCTGTTCTGACTTCCTCCTGAAGAATTTGAGTCCTTGGGGCCCTTCCTATCTTTCTGGTATACCCTTTGAAATTAATTCTCCCCAAATCCAGGACATAAGCCAGGTGATGCCTGGCTTTCCTTTCCTTCTCTAGCACAAAGCCTAAGAGGCAATGACCATTGCCCTCTATTCCGAAAGTTCCCATTGTTTCCAGCCCAGCAACCAGTTCCTCTCTATTAGTGAGAATCATATCCAGAATAAAATTTCCCCTTGTTGATTTCTCCATCTTTTGAAGGAAGAAATTACCTTTAAAGCAAAACTAGAAATTGTTAGGTGTCCTCTTTCTAGATAGAAAGCAACTTCCAGCAGATGTCCATGTAATTAAATTCCCTTATCATTATTATGTCATGCCTTCATGCCAAATGTGGGGGTCTATTTCTTGAACTCTCTATATTTAATCTTTTTTAAAAATCTAGGTTGGTTATAGTATACTCTGATGCTATTTTTCTCCCTACATTTTTCTTCCTCCAGAAGCTCTCCACCATCTCCCTTTCTCTGTTCTTAGATTTACTTGCATGAATTTAACCATCTTAATATCCAAGGAGGAAACAAGACCTGGAGTGTTTAAGTGACTTACCCATGGTCTCCGTAGGTCATAAGTAGAAATCAGTTTTAAATCCAGATCTTCTGAACTCTGAAATTCAAGTGAACATCAAAGACGTGATCCACACCATACTGTAGCATTCTTTCAAGACAGAGTCCTTTACCTTTCCTCAGTTTCACAGACAAGTAATTAGAAAAAGCAGTTCACATTAATTGCCTGTTTCCTCACTTCCCATTTTCTTCACCATACCTTGCAGTATGGGATCCAACCCCATCACTCAGTTAAAATCATTTTCTTAAGGGCTACCTATGTCTAAACAGCTAAACCTAGTTTTCTTTATCATTCTCTGTCCTTTTTTTTTTTTTTTGACCCTTACCTGGCTCATACTATGTATTGATTTTAAGGCAGAAGAGCATTAAGGGACAGCTAGAAAATGTCGGATGCCAAATTTGAATCCAGTAGTTCCCATCTCTAGGCCTGGCTTGCTAACCACTGAGTCATCTAGCTACCCCCTCTCTCCATTCTTTTTTTTTTTAACCTCTTTTCAGCAATGCTCGATTCTACCTCAAATTATCTTATATGCATTTATCTGAAAACATGTTGTGGTCACTAGGAGAATAGAAGTTCCTTGAGGGGAAGCACTCTTTCCCCCAATCCTTAGCATACTTTTGGCTTAGCTTTTCCAAGGCTTGGCCTTTGGAGGTTGGATATGAAGAGTTCAGCAACACAGCAGGGAGGGTATCAGGGAAGGAAGATATCTGGAGTAAATCCAATGTATAATAAGGTTTTTCAGTACAATTTCTGTTATGGCTGAGCTCATTGTAATCCAGGAATCTTGGAATGATCAACTTAACACTATTTAAAATAAGTGATACTCTCCACTCCTCATATTTACCAAAACATCCTACTCTCACCCCACAAACAGATAGGTTTGTTTTTTTAATCCTTAACTTAACTGGACCTTCTCAAAGCATTTCTCCAGTATTCACCAATCTACCCTAAAAATTACACTACTTGAGTTGATCATTACCAGATATTATTGTCCCAGTATTGTCACTGTCTTCTGTCCTCAATTTTTATTTTATTTCAATTTCCCATTCTATTCCCTACCTCTTGAGTTCAGAATCTCTCAATATTAACATGTGAGTACTAATTAAATTTGTCCATGTTTCTGTGGAATTTGAAGGCAGTTGGAAGTAGGGAGAAGAAGAGTATCTTGATATTATCTAGCATGTTCTAGTCACTTATCCAGGTCTGGTTTCCAAAATTCAATCAGGGGTATCAAGAATTAGAAGTCATTCCAGAAGTAGTTGAGAAGTCTTGACAATAGTTTTTTTTTTTAAAAAATGGAAGATCAATTATATGTGGATGGGTTTGTGATTACTTACTTTTGGAAAAAAAGTAGTGATATCAACATTCATTCAACAAATATCTATGAAGCACCTACTATGTGCATTTATTCCCCTTCACCCTATCCAATTGGGCGCCATGTCTTCACATTTCTACCTCCTTAACATCTCTTCTGCCTATCCCCTTCTTTCTTAAAAAAATCCTTACTTCCATCTTGGAATCAATATTGTGTATTGGTTCATAGCAGAAGAATGATAAGGGCTAGGCAATGGGGTTTGAATGATTTGCCCAATGTCACACAGCTGGGAAGCGTCTGAAGCCAGATTTGAACTTAGGATCTCCCAACTCTGGGTCTGGTTCTCAATCCACTGAGCCACCCAGCTGCCCCTATCCCATTCTCTTTACTCAGTATATTCACTCTAGTACAGGTCTTTGTCACCTCTTGCCTAGAAATATGATTGTAAGTAAAATTTAAATGTTCACTACTCTAGAACAAATCCCAAGGAATGTGTATAGTTTAATTCCTTGAAGTCAGGTTCTGTGTCTTATTTTGTTGTTGTTGTCTTATCCCCACTCCTATCTTTGTTTTATGCAGGATAAATAAGTAATATATAGGGGTTTTTTAATTGAATTTGAATTTGTAAGAATATAAAAAGTGCCAACCTTTCTTAAATGATCCAGGCAGATTAAAAAAATTAAGATTAAGAGGCTTAAATCTATTTCTCTTTGACTGGGAAAATACAGGGGCCAGAGAAAGATACTTAGGCACCCTTTTTCAAATTTGGTACTGTAAGATTAAAATTAACATCCAATAACTCCAAGTATTATATTTTATAAGATTTATTAATAATTACGTGAAGTAGAGGAAATAAAAAGACAAGAGTAAAACCTCAGTAAAGAGAAGTTTTCTGTACTGCAATGGCAGGAGAAGAGAGCAGAGGGGGAGGGGTTACTGGAACTTTATCTTCAAAATGTAAGGATGTAATGTGAGGACGAAAGTAGGATTCTGGGAAACAGAGTCCTCGGGTACAAAATTCGAATTACACAGCACCACCTATCTTTTTAAATCAGATAGGGTTGTGGGAGTGGAATATAGAGCTGAGGAGAGGGACAATGGAGTCTTGTGCTTCTTTAGCATGGCCATGGCTATTACAAGAAGACTCTTCAAAAGTAAGTGGGAGCCTAGGGATTCCACAAGTTTCTGTGAAGGTAACAAATGAAGCCTGATGTCCTGGTAGCCCTATTCCTCACCTGGATGAAGCTAAGTCCACCCTGCACCATTGGCACTGGGAGAACTCCTCAGAAGCTCAGATTAGTCAATAAGAGCAGGCTTTCAGCCCAAACTGGACTATCCTTTGTTATACCAAAAAGTAGAAAAGCGAGTCTAAGTCCGAATCTCAAGCTAGTAGTGGGACTATTTTCAGCTTTCTCAGAGACAGCATCTGTAAATAATCAGGCAGAAGCCTTTCTATAAAATAACACAGCAAAACCTCAAAGAGGATTCTAAGTCTGCAACATTTAAACAAGATTTTTAACCCATGGGGGAGCCAAGATCAACACAGAGCTTCCTGCACATAAAAGCCTGGAATTTCATAGCAGTGTGGGGGCAAAAGCGACAATCACGTTTTCACTTTTCTGAATCAAATGCTGTTTGACATTACTATGAGACTGGGTGGAATGGAGGCAAGCCTGTGGGTTAGGTAAAGACTCGGTACCACTACCTATATGGCACCTATATATGAGAAAGGAAAAGAAAACAGGAATTTTTCCAGATTTGTTAGACTGATGGAAGTCAGGGATAAAAAAAAATTAAAAAAAAAAGATCACTTCAAGGTCAGGCCACTCAACATAATTTGTAACTGGACTTTGACTCTTTACAGAATAATATAATCAGTGAAGTTTATAGTATAAAATGTTCTGCCTCTGAGGATGCTCTGCCTAAAAACAACCCCTAGGACACAGCTGTAAACACCCATCCAGATGAAGCACAATTAAAACCAATTTATTTTCCTTTCTAATTCCTGCTCCACAGGGGGAATGAGCAAGAACCCAGCCCATATGTTAGTGGGGGGAACAAGTAGTAGGTCTGGGACTTCATCTGAGGCGAGTGAGTAGGAGGCCTGCAAACTGCAGTTTGATTAACTGAAGAGGCCTTCAGTCCAAGCAATGATCTCCTCCTGAGCTATGATCTGGAGATCTTTCTGCCCTGGCAGATCACGGGACCACAGGAGCACACCTCTGCTGAGCTGGGCTCCCCCAGAAATGACAGAGGCTTCAGATTCATCCTTACGATGAGATTCTATGCAATGTGTAGGCAATCATGTGATATAAGAGTCCATTTGGCCCCAGAGGGCAGAATTAGGACTAGAGACACTGGGCAAAAATTAGGGAGAGGCAGATTTTGGCTCAACAGAAGGAAAAACTTCCTAACAATGATATCTGCCCAGAAGTCAAATGGACTGACTTGGGATTCCAATTCAATTATACATATGTATTTGAATTGGATAAGATTTTATTTATATATATATATATATGTATATATATATACCATATATTTTTAAATTATATTATATAGAATCCATACATATATAATATATATATAATTATATATTAAATTGGACACACATAAATATATAATTATATATGTAAATATATATGGGTACATTCACACACACACATACACACACATACATATATATAATTCCACATGAAACACAATGCTAGGGTTGGAGTTTTTATTTTTGTTTTTTAAAGACACAAATCTTACCTTCAAGGAAGCAAACTCTAAAAGCTCCCTGGGACTTGTTCTAGGTTCAACAAATTTAATTAAAGTTTGTAAGCATTTATTAAGTTCTACTGTGTGCAAATAACCATGCTAGATGGCACTAGAGATACAAAGATTTTTTCAAAATCACTTTTATTGTCAAGGAGCTTACCCTATTATAGTGCACCATGGGTGATACAAACAAATAACTTCAGTACAAATTAGTCAATGAGAGTCCCTCATCTCTAAAGGCCTTCACTAATCCAAACCCTTACTTTACATGTCTAGAATATTGCAGACAGCTTTCCTACTCATAAATGGACTTCACAACGTCCAATTCAAGACATTCTATGATCCTGATAGGCCTTCCTAATTAGAAGGATCTTTCCCTCTTGTTCTATGATGCTATTATCAGAAATGTCTTCCATCAAAGACATTCACAAATAGTTTTCAGGAGATCTGTGCCTTGTAACCAGATAAAGGCATTCAACTACTTTGGAGGCAAGATATGTTAGCTAGCTAATATATTAATATAGATGATTGTAAAAGTTAAAATTAAATCTCAATAATAATATTATATTTTAAGAGATTTATTAATGATCATTAGAAATCAAGGAATAAGCAAGATACAAAATAAAGACCATATGCCCATGGCGGGTTAGCCATTTTTTAGTCAACCCCACTCACCATCATCAATGCTGATTCTACATCAGAGAGCCAGAGCCTCCAAAGCCCACACCCTTTATCCTCTGTCTACAGGAAGTTTGTGATGACAGGAAGTGGGCTCTTGGGATATGTAGTTCTTTTTTAGGGTAACAGGTTTTCAATCATACACAATTCTTCTTAAAGGAAGAGACATGTTACCCTTCTCTAGAAACCCCTAGTAAAGTCTTACTCCATTGTCTCATTCATTGTAGTTTGGAGGTAACACTGGGATTCCAAAGGCTAGGGCCAATGCTACAAGCTCTGGTGAGCCATAACAAACTATAAAGACTTTGATTACAGGCCTACCAACTGGCTGTTTTTCTTTCTTCCAAGGATCAGACATGGTAAGTGTGGAAGATCTCACTACCCGAAAGTTAACTGCTATGTGGTCAATTTTTTAGCCACTAGAATCCATAAAAATGGAGGAGCCAACATCTTCCATAGTGAAAGGAGTCCTCACAGGCCAATGAAGTCATAGATTTTATTCTGGGTCATAGGACTTAGGATCACAAGGGACATTTGAAAACATCTAGTCCAAACTTTACAGACGCATAAATGAGGCTCAATGAGGTGGGTGACTTATTCAAGATCAGGATGTCAGTAAATAGCAAAGTATCCCCTCACACTCAAACTGCATACTAGGTAAGTGTGGAACGAAATGGAATTAAATTCCTCAGTGCTCTAAGAAAGCCTATTACATACCATAAGTAACAGGAAAAGGATCTACCTATGTTGAAAGTTCTGAATACCAGTGGAGTCACAGGTCCGGTCTCTATCCTTATCTCTCAGAGCGAGTGAAGGTCCAAAATCATGCTGACAGGAGAACAAAGAATTTTAGTGGTCGATTCCTAGTATCTAGTAGTATCTTTTCTCATCTCTTCTCCAAAGCTAAGCATGGTTATTATAATGCTACAACATTCAGTTTCCTTTTCTTTTCTCTTCTTTTTACATTTAAATGATTGTTATTCCTGGTTCTGTTTAGCATCACTTAGCATCACTTCATAAAAATCTTCCCATGCTTCTCTGAATTCTTTGTATTTGTTGTTTATTGCAGTATGATAATATTGCATTCTATTTGTGTATCACAGCTTGTTTAGCCATCCCCTAAATGATGAGTATCAATTTTATTCCTTTATTTTGACTACTACAAAAAAAGTATTGATGTATTTTTTTGTGTTTCTTTGGGATCTTCTGTCTTTGACCTTCTTGGGACATATGACTAGCAGTGGTATCTCTCTGTCATTGGATATTTAAGGTTTCATTAATACTCTTTTCTTTGTCTTTTGTGATATTACTACCTCCTCCCGCAAAAATACTCCCAATAAATAAAAAAAAGAAATAGAACATTTAAAAGCACTCTTCCATATAATAAATAAGCATAGTCAAGCAAAATAGATCCACATGTTGGCTATTTCAGAAAATGCATGTCATATTGTGGTGCCTCTAGTCTGCCATATTTCTATTCAGAGTTAGGAGATATTATTAGGTTTCTAGAGCCATGGCTGTTTATTGAATTTTTCCGAGTTCTTAAACCTTTTAAAGTTATTTTCCTTTACAATGGTTTGCAGTTATTGTAGAGATTGTCTTCCTGGCTTACTTATTTCATTCTATATCAGTTCATACAAGTTTACTCAGGTTTCTCTGAATTTGTCCCTTTCATTATTTCTTACAGGGCAATAATATTCCATTTTATTCATATGCCATAATTTGCTCAACCATTCTCCTATTGATAGAAAAAGCTCAAAAATGTTCCCATTTCATTGCTACTGTTAAAAGTTCCTCCATATGAGTCTTTTCCCTCCTTCTTTTAGCTCTTTGGGGTATAAGCATAGTAGTCTTATCACTAAGTCAAACAGATTAGTTATAGGATGTCTAGTTCCAGAATACTTCCTAGAATGGTTGAATAGATTCACAGATTCACCAACAGTGCATTAGTGTGTGTAAACAGGAAGATTCATGATGCTACCCCATGATGACAAGTTGAACCAAAGGACAGATTTCAAGAAAAATGCAAAGACATTGACTTGCAGAGAGATCAAGAGTGGTTAAGTCCATTTGGTTTACCATTGCTAAAATGCTTTCTTGTGGGTTTTTAAAACCACTAAATGAAGCATTGCATACACTCTAACCAAGTTTATTAATATATGCCCATGATTTAAGTATGAGCAATAATATTTCTATTGGTTTATCTCTCTCTCTCTATTTTTTGTTCTACAGTTAAAGAGTACTAAGGAACAAAGGGGAATGATATGACCAGTAGGACCAGCACTATGACCTTGAAACATTTGGCCAGTAGTGATCAATCCTATTTATCCCCAGAATAAGAAAAATCCATCAGTTAAGATTATGCCATGGGCATATTAGGTAATAGTCATTCTATTGACGTCTAGGTCCTAGTAGGAGACACTCTTATCCAATGAGTCAATTTGTTCAGCCTTCTAGATGAGAATATTGCCATGACCATTCATTTGCTTGAACAAGTCATCACTTAATGCCACGTAGACTGGATCAAGAAAAAATTGCTTTTCATTTGGTGCTTTCAACAGCATGCCATTTTACCAGAGTGTCTGTGCTTGAGTTTGTCAGCTTGTCGTCCAAGAATTCAGCTGAGATACTTAAAAATATACTTACTGATAGAAATATGGGCAGTTTCAAATAAATAAGTAGAAAGCATCCCAAAGGCAAGAATTTTGAGGAGACCACTGTCAGTGCAAGCTGACTATTGGAATCTTTCAAATGTTTCTATGAAGTGAGATAAAGTGCCACTTATCTTCAGTATGGGTGGCAGAGTTCTGCTTAAATGTGGTTATTGCACAGACTTTCTGTGTATGACTTAAATTGTGGAAATAGGTGATTTAAGCCACTAACTTCCTAAATTAAAGGCATAAAAGTCAGACATATAATTTCTTCAATTACACACCCATATTTCTTCTACATTCCTTTGGATCTTTCATGTCTGTCTTCTGCTACTTTTATATCCTCTTTATAGGAAATGAACACTAGTGTGCATGGACCAACTGCAAGGGAATGAAAAAAATTCATTCCCTTTTCATGCATTTATTTTTAATGAGCATTTATTTTCTTGGAGAAAATGAAAATCACTCTTTTTAGAAGTCATTTCATTGTAAACTCTGCTGGCATACTTCTCTTAACTCTGTCCCGACCAGTATTATTCCATCATTCAAAGGCAGTTAAGGAACATAAATGTGAAAAATACATAAAGAAATATGGAGAGAGATTTATGAAATCATTTAAAGAGTGAGAAGAAAAACAAACCTGAAAATCAAAATAAATTTTGACTATATAAAACATATGTATATAGACAAACACACACATATATACACACAAACATGAAGGTGAATAGACACCCAAAGGAAGTGTCTGCTGACATTTAGAAACAGTCTTTGCTATATGTGTAGTGAGGAGAATTGTATCAGCAATTTTTTATCTAGGGCAAATTTAGAGAAAACTGGAGAATTCCACTATTCATTCATAATAGAGCATAAAGCCATGCACACACAACCAGGGCATTGAAAGAATTCTTAGTTAAAACCAATCCTCATTGTCTATTTTACTACCTAATTCCTCCAACCTAGGCTGGGTCTTGCTGCACTTGTCCTGGACCCCTTGGATTTTGTCAATCTTGGTTTTGACTTCTTTCCCACTCTAGACAATGCTATCCACCGCTGGCCCGTCAGCTTCATATGTTATATCCTGATTGCCCTCCAGATAGGAGTTTTTTGTCAAACATTTCTGGGCTCCTACCTACTAGGAAACTCTCAGGTTCAGCAATATTCTACTCTACAATCTGGGAAACTGCATTCACCATCATGAAATGTGCCTAGTTATAGCCCATGTCAGCCTCAACCAGAGCACTGGATGTGGATTAGGACAGAGGGAATAGCAAAAAAGATGCCTGCATGTCAGAGGAAATTTTTTTAGAGTTTGATTAGTTGTAACCTTTACTTAAGCTCAATTGCATGATGATCTAGTGTGCCCCTTAGATTCTTAAAGGCCCTATCAATAAGCCCTGAAAAGTCCAACAAATCTGAAAAATCTTTGACTATGGAAATAGTGATAGACTGGACCTTTGGGTTCTGAAGACCACCCTAACTCAATTCTAGAATGATGGCCACCAGGAGAGAATCTTTTTCAGCAGCTCATTAAGATAGTTTACAAAAGCCTAGAGGAATTATAGTCTATGACTCAAGAGTGTTCACAGCAGTGAAGACATAGATCCTTGAAATATTGAAGTAATTAGTCATAAATATAAATTTAATCAGCCTTGTTTTTGTTTAAAGTTAATTTTACAATAAATTATTCATTAAAAAAACACAATAATCAAGTCTAACCAAAACTTGCCTCAACATAGCAAAATCCTATCATAACATCATTTAATCTCATATTTATAAAATTGTTACTAACTCCACATAAATTCTATTTAACAAAAAAATCATGTTTTCTCAGAACATTCTCAAGATTAGTAAGGCTATTCCTATACCAAATTCTGCAGATTATAAGTAGTACCTCTCAAGACAGAAGGAAGTAGCTTTTAGATGGCTTTTTACCTAGTCTTCTTTAGTATAGGATGGATTTGATTGAATATGACCCTGATCTATCTTACAATCAAATTCCCTGATTTTCTACTTCATGTACACTAAGCAAATTATATTCTTCATAATTCCATGACCACCCTCACCCTTCCCTGCCTTTTTGTCTTTGCTTGCTTGCCTGGAAAGCCTCCCTTCCTATTTCCATCTGTTGAAATTCTGCTCATCCACCTTTGGTGTCCACTTTTCACCCAACTCTTATTCTGGCCTCAAGAAGCTATGGCGTGGACTTCCAGTCAAGATGGTGGCTTAGAGAAAGCTAAAGTTCAGATCTCCGGAAACCCTTCCCTACCGAACTCAAACTATATGCTCCTAAGGCACCGAAATTCAAAACAAACAACAGCATAGACCCCGGGAATCCTCCTCCTGGACCTGGACATGGATCAAAAGGTATGGCCCCCCCAAAAGCCAGAACACAAGATCACTCGGACCTAAGGGGTAGGCAGAAGGAAGGTCCCAGGACCCATCCCCTCAACCCAGAGCACTGAGTCCGAGGCAGCAGAGGGAACCTCAGAGCCTCAGGGCCGGCTATCCTGAAGGCCGCTTCCTGAAAACAACCTGACCCAGTCGAGGGGGAACCCAGACAGCAGGGAAACAGAGAGAGATGGGGGAGCCTGTAACCCCCTGACCAGATCCTTCCAAATGAGTCTCACCGAAGGTCCCTGCCTCAGGGCATCCTCAGTCCGAGGTTAATCCTATCAGGAGCCCTCGGAGCTCCAGGAAGCCACGCCCCCCCCTCAGAGAGCAGGGTTGTCTGAAACAACAGTAACCCTCAGGGCTGGCAAAAGGGCCTCAGGAGCCGGCTTTTCTGAAGGCCATATCCTGAAAACAACCTGACCCAGTCGCGGGGGCACCCAGACAGCAGGGAAACAGAAAGAGACAGGAGGTGGGGGGAGACTGCAGCCCCCTGGCTGGATCCTTCCATCCGAGTCTCAAGGTCCCTGCCTCAAAGCATACTCAGTTCAACCCAGAGAAAGTTAATCTTATCAGGAGTCCTCTGAGCTCCAGGAAGCCGTGGCCCCTCCCCCCTCAGAGTGCTGGCTCTTCTGGCCAGCTAAGGCACAGAAACAAACACCCCGAGGAAAGAGCCGAGCCAGGCTCAGAGCATGGAAGCAAGGCAACAGGGAAGCATTGGGAGGGAACTGAGGAGGGCAGTAACATGGAAACACCAACAATTCCTGGCTTCCCCAGGAAGACAGAACAACAACTGCATAGAATGGACAATCTGCCTAGGGCTAAAACCTCTGAACACCAGACAGAGATAAGAAAAGCCAGTCCCCCCCCCACTCAGAGAGAGATGGCAAACTCCACAGAAGCACAAAAGCCCCAAAATTCCAAGAAAAACAAGAAGAAGGGGGCGACTTTGGACACATTTTATGGAGCAAAAATACAAAATACAGAGGAGATAGAAGAGGAAACACAAGCAAATGCCCCGAAACCTTCCAAAGGAAACGGAAACTCTCCACAAACCCATGAAGAATTTGAATCGGAAAGGATCAAAAAGATGGAAGCCTTCTGGGAGGAAAAGTGGGAAATAATGCAAAAGAAATTCACGCAACTACAAAACCAGTTTGACCAAACTGGAAAGGAAAACCAGGCTTTAAAGGTCAGAATTAGGCAACTCGAAGACAATGAGCAGGTAAAAGAGCAAGAATCAATAAAGCAAAGCCAAAAGATCAAGAAATTAGAAGAGAACATGGAATATCTCACTGACAAGGTGACAGACTTGGAAAATAGAGGAAGAAGAGATAATTTAAGAATAATTGGACTTCCAGAAAAGCCTGAAATAAACAGCAAACTCGACATCATAATACAAGAGATAATCAAAGAAAATTGCCCAGAGATTCTAGAACAAGGGGGCAATATAGCCACTGAAAGAGCTCACAGAATCACTAAATCCCCAAAAGACAACTCCCAGGAATGTAATTGCCAAATTCCAAAGCTTTTAAACAACAGAAAAAATCCTACAAGAAGCCAGAAAAAGACAATTTAGATATAAAGGAATGCCAATCAGGGTCAAACAAGACCTTGCAAGTTCCACTCTGAATGATCGTAAGGCATGGAACATGATTTTCAGAAAGGCAAGATCTTCAACCAAGAATCAGCTATCCAGCAAAACTGACCATATACTTCCAAGGGAAAGTATGGGCATTCAACAAAATAGAAGATTTCCAAGTTTTTGCAAAGAAAAGACCAGAGCTCTGTGGAAAGTTCGAGATCAAAAAACAAAGAGCATGGAATACCTGAAAAGGTAAATATGAAGGAAAGGGAAAAGGAGAAGCTATGGCATGCTCAGCAGTCACACACCAGCAAAATTCCCTTGGCAGAAGGACTAAACCAGGTTGAAGGTAACAAACAGTCCTCAGACCTCTTGGTGACTTAGAGGGATGTCTACCCCAAGCATGTGAAGACTCTCCCTGGCAGAATGGGCAGATTAAAATTACTTGTTCCAACAGCCATGAAGGTGGCTGAAGCAGGTACTGAAGAGTGCTCAGAGTTTGGTCAGGCATTGAACATACCATAGTAATCTACTGCATCCTGGAACATTACCGGCTGCCCTGACTTTTGTCTTGCCCCTGGACTTGGATAACTCTGGCTAAAGTTTGTGCAACTCTGCCTCACTTAAATCCAAATCATGAGCAAGTCAAAGCATCACCCATTATGGCACCGCTCCTCTTCAAAAGGAAGGACAAATCCACATCTATCTTTCCAGAATAAGTTCCAATGCAACCTCTTCTAGGAAGCCTTCCTTCCTTCTTCTTCCCAGTCATAAATTATCTTTCCCCCTCTCTGAGCTCTCATAGCTTGGGTCTCTCTTCTGTATTTATCATGCTCTATTTTGTACTCAAAATGTTGCAGGTATGTGTCCTCTCCCCTACTAGATCATAGGCTACTTGAGGGCAGGGACCAGGCTCTATTTGTTGGGATTTTTTTCCTCCTTCAGTGACTATCATAATGCTTTGTATATTATAGGCATTTAACAAATATTTGTCCTCCTTGTTGAATCAAATTTATTTAAATCACTAGATGAGAGTTCAGTGTAAATGATATTTAAGAAGACAATTTAACATTACTTTTCTACAAAAAGGGCTGAAGAATTCTATTTATGTTCACCACTCCACACTTAGCTAGGCTCATCTTTGGACAGAAGATTGATCTATTGTACACATATAATATATTTATTATATATATGCAAATATATATGCAAACATATATACATATATATATACTTGAAGTTTTTTAAAGCTGGATAGAACATAAATTTGCACTTTGCTGGTATAACCTTCAAGATTCCATAGTCATCTCCATCAGGCATTTGAGTAGGATTTTTATAGTAATAAATGTACATTATATTTTTAGAAGGTTTATATCTCCATTAAGTTTTTTCTTTTTTTTTTAACCCTTACCTTCTGTCTCAGGATCAAAACAAATATTGGTTACAAGGTTAAAGAGCCATAAGGACTTTGTAATTGGGATTAACAGCTAAGAAATGTCCCAGATGAAATTTGAACCCATATCCTACTGACTCCAGGCATGGCACTCTATCCCCTCAGCTATCTAGCTGTCCCTACCATTCAATTTCAAGCAATTGTTCTAGAAGATTTCTGTAAATTGTAGAATATTAGAGCTGGAAAGGTCTTTATGGATCTTTTCATATAACTTGAAGGATGTGTTTTTAAATGTTCAACAACCAGTTTGCCAAAAAAAAAAAGTACATATAACACTTTGAAGTTTAAGTCTAATCTGCATTATTAAATTTTTTCGGGGCAGCTGGGTGACTCGGTGGATTGAGAGCCAGGGCTAGAGATGGGAGGGCCTGGGTTCAAATTTTTTCTCAGACACTCCCTAGCTGTATGACCCTGGGTAAATCACTTAACCCCCATAGCCTAGCCCTTACTACTCTTCTGCCTTGGAACTAATACACAGTATTGATTCTAAAATGGAAGGTAAGGTGTTTTTTTTTTTTTTAAGTTAAAGCTTTAAAAAATTTTTTAAAGAAAGAAGGTTTACTTTCTTAAGTCTACATCATACCTGCCCAAACACTACTATTCCCATAGCTATAGCGCATCAAAAATCAGATAAAAAAGTAATTGGGAAATATTTAATAAAATAAATAAAAATATAATGGAACATAGACAAAATTATATGAGATTTTCTAAGTCAATATGCTACCCACAGGGATCCTTGCGTATGATTTAGTATCCCCATTTCTGTTTGAGTTTGACACCAGTGGTGTTGATGATCAATAAAACAATAAAGTCCTCATCTGTAGTGTTTGCACATTTCTGAAGTGTAAAAGATCCCACTGGAAATTTAACTATCAGGTCTAGAAAACCAGTTACAGCTGGCTGCAGCATTCCACTCTAACCCTCTCATTTTGTAGATGGGACCCAGAGAGACAAAGGACTCGCTCCTAATCACACAAGCTGACAAGCACTTAGAACTCTTTTCTAATTGTGCTGACTCGCACACAACCCTTGACCCAGGTTCCACTAGGACCAGTGAAGCCCTTTGCCAGATGACTACTTGGACTTGGGGTTGTGATCTGGGGATCCAAGTGGAGTAACACTCCTAAAACCTTGGTTGTATTAGCACCCTGTTCTGGATAATTGACCCAATTTGAAACATCCCTTCGAAAATGTGTCATTTTGAGGAACAATTTCATCAGTTTGATTTCTTGAAGTCTTCCCAAGTTGTCTTCCACAGCTATGTGGTCCCTTGTCCAATTTGTTAGAAAAGCAGTTTTTTTATCAGCAGTTCTAAGTATTTTGTATACATATTTCTAAAGCATTAACTTCTGCCCCCTTTTTTTAAATTAGAACTGAAATTATGTCCAAAGAGTTCATTCTTTCTTCTACTGTTTTTTATTCAAAGGTAGAGATGCAGTCCTGACTGTTCTTTTGCTCTGTGTGGGTTTTCCCCCACTTTCCTTATTTGTGTGTGAGGAAAAACTGAGAGGGCTACATGAGTTAGCAGTCATTTCTAGGACTCCCTAGTGAATTACATCCAGAAGAACAGAGGATTTTACTATATTTTCCACATTCTGAGAGGGTTTTTTTATGCATCATAATCTCATTTTAGTGACATGCAATTTCATAAATTTCAGAGAAATATTTTATCATTTTATGTTTTAATGGATACACCCACTCATAATACCAAATATCACATATGCCAGAAGGAAAATATTATTCCTTAATAACCCCAAATCATATTTTGCCTTTGTTAAGAGGCTAGATGTTTCATTACATTTCATATCACCATACAAATAGATTCCAAAGGGTAACATTTCTATAAGAACAAATCTTATCTTCCTGTGATTGTAACTAAGTACCAGTGAAAATTATAGTTATTTCTTTCTTTCCTCAAAGGGCCTTTTCTCCTCTTCTCAAGTACAATCTGCTTATATTTCTAGGTATATATACAAACCAACATTCTTTTAAAACATTGATAATTCAGTAATTTTTTTTTGTATCAGGAAATGTGGAGGAATGAGTCCATTTACTTCATCCAAGATAGTGAAGTTCTCTAGTCCTCAGGTACTTCAGTCACTTATTCACGTCATAAATGTTTACAAAGGGTCAACTGTGTGGAAAGTATTTTGCTGAAAAGGGGGGGACTCCAATACTCTCATGTTGCGTGACCCAGAACTGTAATTCCTCTGCCCTGGTAAAGACTCTTGCTGCTAAAAAAAAAAAAAGAAGAGAAAAAAGAAAAGAAAAAAAGAAAGTATTTTGCAAGGCACTAGGGAAAACAGAAAACTTAGATAAAACATTGCCTTTCTTCATAGAGTTTTTAACCTAGTCAGGAGATGATTATCAGATTATAGAAACTCACATTTATTACATAGCATTTTAAGTTTACAAAGCACTTTCCTCACAGAACACAAACTGCTAACATATAACTATAATCCATATTACATGACAAGTGCATTAAAAAGATACAAAAAATTACTGTTTATAGTCTGAAGAGGAAGGCCACTACCCAGGAGGTAAGGCAGGGAGGACAATAAGGGAAAGCTTCTAATAGGAGGTGGCCATTAAGTTGACCTGTTGGACTTTCATGAACTGATGCAGGGAGAAATAAACAGAACCAGGAAAACATTGTGCATAGTACCAACAACATTGTGGAATGAACAATTGTGATCAGTTTAGTTGCTAAAGCAATGCAATGATCCAGGACAATTCTGGGGGACTTATGACAAAGAATGCTCCCCACCTCCAAAGAAAGAACTGTGGGAGTAGGAAGGCAGATAGAAGCATATGATTTATCACTTCTTTATCTGTGTGTATGTTTGGGGGTTTTGGTTTTATTAGATTATTCACTTACAAAAATGAACAATATGGAAATGTTTTACGTGATAATACATGTATAACCCAGATTGAATTGCTTGTCAGCTCTGAGGAGTGAGAGAGGGAAAAGGGGAGGGAGACAATTTGGATCATATAACTTCAGAAAATTTATGGGAAAATTTGTCATTACATGTAACTGATAAAAAATAAAATAATGAAAATTTTAAAAATTGATCTTTTAAATAAGTAAACAAGAGAGATGGAGAGAAAATTCTCTTCTAAGCAAAAGGAAGAGGAAGAATAAGGACAAATGGGTTGGGGAACAGATAGCATATTCAAGGAAAAGAAAAACCTGATTCAATTAAATGGGGAATTATGAGAAAGGAAATAAATTAAGGGGAAGGAAATCATCTAAGATGAAACTAAGAATATAGAATAGCACTATATCAGAGAAGATAGTGAATCCTACATGAGATAGCTTTGAACTTGCCTCAGGAGGTAATAGGGAGCTACTGAAAATTTTTAAGCAGAGGATGCCATAATTATATACAAAAATGAAGGTTTTGTCAACAATGTGAATGATAGCTTTGTATGTGGGAAGAGAGTAAAGGTCAGAAGTCCTGGTAGATTATTACTTTTAAAAATTTTGTTTTTATCATGCAAAACACATTTTCATATTGGTCATTGTTTTAAGAGCACACTCATACAAAACCGAAACTCCAAAATAAAACTATAAATACACTGATATGAGAGATAAATAATATGCTCTGATCCACATTCATCCAACTCCAAAAATTCTTTCTCAATAAGTGGATAGAATTCCTCATCATAAGTCTTTCAGAATTATTCCAGATCATTGTATTGCTGATGGTAGCCAATTTTTCACAGTTGTCATTTGGGGATTTATTATAGGAGGTGATCTGAGGATTCTTTCAATATCTATTTTGCCCTCTTGTTCAAGAATATCAGGAGAGTTTTCTTGGAATAATTTCTTATAATAAGATATCTAGGCTTTTTGGGGGGTGAGGATCATGACTTTCAGGTAGTTCAGTATTTCTTAAATTGTCTCTTGTGGATCTATTTTTCAGGTCAGTTTTTTCAATGAGATATTTCATATTTTTTTCTATTTTTTCATTCTTTTGATTGTTTTATTGTTTCTTGATATCTCATGAAATCATTAGCTTCTACTTGCCTAATTCAGATTTTTTTAAAACTGAATTTCTTCCATGATCTTTTGATCTGCCTTTTCCATTTGGTTCATTGTATTTTTCATGGTACTCTTTTCTTCATTGGATTTTTTGTAGGCCAATTCTGATTTTTAATATACTTATTTCTTCATTTGATTTATGTATCTCTTTACTCATTTGACAAATTTTGCTTTTTAAACTATTTTCTTTTTGCATTGCTTTCATTTCTTTTCCCCATTTTTCTTATTCCTGTCTTATTTGATTTTTAACTCCTTTTTTAGTTCTTCCAGAGCTTCCTTTTTTGTTTTTTTGAGACTTTGTATGTATTTTCTTATATATATATCCTGTTGCTTCTGTTTTTTGTTGTTGTTTTTTTCTCTAGAAATTTCCAAGGGTCAAGTTGTGTGGTTTTTGTTTGTTTGTTTGTTTGTTTTTTGCTATTTGCTGTTTTTCTCACTCAAGAACTGGGAGATCTGCAAGTTGCTGGCAATTTCTATCTTAGCTTCTGGCTCACAGGTTTTTGTCCTGGGGCTATCTTTGCTGCCACCTCAGAGGCGTGATTGCACCCAGTGCTATGGAACTCTGAACCTCACTTCCAGAAAGTGGGATTTCCAGAGATGAATCAGTGCTCTTTTGTTGGTGTAGTATACTAATTAAAATTGGGTGGCCAAATGTAATAATGGCTAAAAAATTCTCATGGTCACCATTTATCAAATTAATTATTAAGTCATGAGGATGTTAGTAGTTTTATTACAGTAGGGTAGAGATAGTAAAGGAGGAAATGTAGGAAGGAGATAGAAAATATTGCCTAGCTAAATTAAGTCTCCATCCAAGTGCCTCACCAAAGAGAGCATCCCACTGAAGACAGGAGAAGAGCCCAAAGACCAGTGTCTCTGGCCAGGGTCTCCTCAACCCAAGTGAGTCACTAAAGTCAAATTCCTCAAGCCACCAATGTAGAATCTCCAACACAGAAGAAGTGCCATGCAGAAGAATCCCTCTTTCAGCACGAGCCTCCAAGGCAGCAGAATGAATCAGAATGCCCTTGGTTGGCTTTTTCTAAGCAGTTTTATCCATGTTACATCCTGTCTCTGGTTTCTCCTTCCTTTGGACTGATCCATCACATCTCAGGAACCAATCAAAGTTTCTTAATTTGCCTGCCATGGGCAGTGCTTGTGGGATCCACCTCCCATCCTCTGAGGGTGTGATCTTTTATCAAAAGGATTCTCAAGTTCCTGATTGAGTAAGTTAAAAGGGTGGAGCACTCCAAGAACTTGATTAAGTTAAGATTTAAAAATTCTCTTTCACAGTAGTCTATGTCCAGTGATCCCAAAGTTGCCTAGGTGCTGGTTCTATGCCAGATGTGATAGGTATAGGGGATATCAGTCTGTACTTTTTCTTGTACAGTTTTGCCCCTGGTTCTCCTTTATATTGTAGAAATCCACTTTCTCTGCCTACCTTTCACGTGTTCAGTGGAAGAGCCACCTTGTGTCCTGCATTGACTCCTGTCCTTTTGAGGTGCCTTTTAAAGATTGGTTTGGATGGATATTCAGAGCAGTTTCAGAATTTTGCTGCTACTATGCAGCCATCTTGGCTCCTCCCCAAAAGATGAATTTTTTAAATACCCTCTGCAACATTCCTAACATCCTTCACTTTTAGATGAAGACTTCTAGAGCAGGAAACTACCTCCTGAGTTTCCCTCGTCCACTTTTGAACATCTCTAATTACTGAGTTTTTTCTTGCATTCAAACCTAAATCTTATTCTTTGCAATCTTTGCCCATTGCTCTTATTTTTGATAAGGAACCAAGTTTTAAAAAATCTAATTTCTTTTCCATATAACAATCAATGGATACTTAAAGGCAACTATAACATTCTTTTTATATATCTGGTGGACAAAATATTGAGAGTTCCTTTACAAGATGTTCATTTGACATGCCCTTAATGCCCCTCATCATATGGGTTGCCTTTTTCTTGGCAGTTTTCAATTTATCAAGCCTCCTTTGGCCTTCATAAAATGAAACAGTCCAAACTGAACATAACATTTCAGATATTGTATGGCTTATATGTAATATAAGTGAACTACTACCTCTCTGTTCTAGACAATATGCCTATCCTGATTCAGCCTAAGATCACATTAGTACTCCCATAATACTGTTGGCTCATATTGAGTTTGCAGTTTGTAGTTTTTTGGTTGAATGATCTATTGTCTAGTCAAGCCTTCCCCATTATTACTAATGAGGTTAATTTCTTAAACTTAGTGATTACCTATTAAATTTCATCTTAATAGAGTCAACCCATCATTGTAACCTTTCAAGATATGTTTATGTCCTGATTCTCATTCAGCATGTTAGTAAACTTTGTATCATCTGTAAACTTAAGAAGCATGCCATCCATCTACATATTTATCCAAGATGTTTGTAAAAACATTAAACAGCATAGCACTAAGGACAGATCCCTGGAATAGTCCCCTATATACCTCCCTCTGATTGAAATCAAATCACTAATGGCCACTCTTTGGGTGTGATCATTTGATCAGTGCCAAATTCACTTAATTGTGCTACTACCTAGCCCACATCTCTCCCAAAATCTCATATACCTGGCAGGATATGCCCCTTCTCTACTTAATATTATAAGATGGAGTGATTGTCTCTCCAAAGTCCCATCATTTATATTTCAGCTGGTTCTCCTTGTTCCTTAGAATCAGATCGAGAAGACTATTCTTGTTCTAGTATCACTAGGATATAGTTTGTTCTTCATAAAGGGTCAGGTAGGACTAGATATAAGCATTTTTGAGCCATTTATAAACTAAAACTATGCAACTAAGATGGTCTTAAAAATCCTTTCCAGCTTGAAGATTCTATAGTTTCATGATTTTCTATTTTTCTAATTTCATGAACTTAGAATTGAATTAGGTTC
Organism: Monodelphis domestica; assembly: GCF_027887165.1. NCBI lineage: Eukaryota > Metazoa > Chordata > Mammalia > Didelphimorphia > Didelphidae > Monodelphis > Monodelphis domestica. The sequence goes on from NC_077229.1 coordinate 271,455,568, forward strand.
TCCATATTATAACTTAATCATTTGTGGGTAAAACTTTCTTAAGATATTTGAATAATGCAGAAGAAGGACAAAATATGGGAGAATCTTTTTCTCTTTGCATTTTGTCTTGACTTCTCTTTGACACATGTCTCACTCTCCATTGTATCAGGTATCTTTTCAGGAGATTCTAAGTTCCTCTAGAGTGGAGTGATCCAAAAGGCTTTGTTAAGATATTTTTGGTGTAAGGGGGCAGCTGGGTAGCTCAGTGGATTGAGAGCCAGGCATAGAGATGGGAGGTCCTAGGTTCAAATCTGGCCTCAGCCACTTCCTAGCTGTGTGACCCTGGGCAAGTCACTTGACCCCCATTGCCTAGCCCTTACTACTCTTCTGCCTTGGAACCAATGCACAGTATCGACTCCAAGACAGAAGGTAAGGGTTTAAAAAATATATTTTTTTTTGGTGTCCTTCAGCATCTGGAAATGGAAAAGTGGGGGAAGAGTCAAGGATGAGATTTGGCACAATGATGTTTAACTTTATCATCCATCTTTATGTATATCAGATATCTATATCTTCAGTACCCAAGACAGTATATTGTCCATTGGACTAAACTGGTGATTTCACTGGTATAAGGAACTTCCAGTGAGGAAACTTCCCATTCAAATTTGTATCTCATCAGCAACTTACAATCTCAGAGCATTGCCAGGGACATTGAAAGATATGAAATGTCTTGCTCAGGGTCACACAAGCTATATGTGTCAGAAGTTGCATTTAAAATTAGATTTTCTTGATAGTTAACAAACACTTATTAAGTACCTACTATGCGTCGGGCACTGTGCTAAGCACTGGGAATAGAAAGAAAGGTAAAAGACAGTCTCATCTCCATGAGATTCCAGTCTAATGGATACTAAGGCCAACATCCTATCCACAATGTCATGCTTCCAGGTTAATGTGGGCTTGCCACATTATTACCTGTATATAGTAAATATTTAACTACCATTTGTTGAATAGAATAGAAAAAACAGGGAAGACTAATGGAGCTCTTCCAAAGGAAAGGAACTAATAAGGTAAAGCTCCCTGTCCTCAAAAAGCTCAAAGCTTTGTATTATTGGCTCAGGGGAGGACAAAAACTTTTAGAATTCAATTACTATGGAACTGGCCAACATTTCTTAAAACTTGCTGACAACAAATGTATTGGAGATGATGTCACTAAAGGGATTTATGAGGATGGCAAAGTTAAATATGGCATTATGCCAAATCTCATCCTTGCCTCTTCCCCTCACCTCTCCATCTCCAGATGCTGAGAGTCACCACAAGCATCTCAGTAAAATTTGTTGGCTCACCCTTTTCCTTTCCTGATATGACATCATGATGATGTTTCTAAGAGTTTGGCTCCAAATACCACCCAACCCATTCTCAGGAGGAGAGAAAGACATAACAAAAACGAATGGAAGAGGCACAATGTTAGAAATGAGAAGGAAAAAAAGGCTGCATTTGTCACCATTGGCTCAGCCAGATTGTTGGTTTAGTAAAAGTGTTTTTTCATCACCTACCTCAGAAGATGCAGTGAAGAAAGTGCTTGGCAAACTTTAAGTGTTTCAAAGCTCCTCTACTTGGATATGAGTTTGCATTGAATTATAATGCCTCCAAAGCCAAGGACAGAAGTTTAATAACATTGCATTAGTGACCATTGCATAGGCTGGCTAGATATTGCACCAATTATGACCCACTGCAGTCACAAAGGAAACCAGGAATAGTGAGCACAGAGGAATAGTTCAGAGGAAATCATCACCAAGATTCAAAGACTCAAAATTCATGTGCTATTAAAAGTGGATTCTTGACATCTTTATGCAGAAAAGGAAGCAGAACATATTTTATGTAATTGCTAGATTTCTCCTAAGTGGTTCAGACAAAGCAGCCTTCCTTCAAAATGTCCTCATATCAACTCTTCCTAACTATGAGTACTACTGCCACACTATAGGGGAAGCACTTTAACGTTCACATCCTCTAAGGAAACCACTTAAGAACCCTATGACAATCCCAGAGCCACGTAATCTGATTTCAAACATGGATTTAACTCCATCCTCATGATGGAAAAGATTCTCAGCCAGAGTGGAGGCACAGAAGCTGCTTTTCCTGAATCGTGGGAATTCCTCCAGGATATAATTACAAGACAATTAATGGAAACATTGAGTGAACATTTAAAAAGACTCATAACTCACAGCAATTATTGCAGCAACTCTCCCATTGCATGCTGTGCTCAGCCTCTGACCTGATCTCTTTCTTTTCCTCCTTCCCCTCACATTATAATGAACTTTTTAAACTCAGTTCTGCTTAATGTTTCTACCACTTACAATGACAAACCAGTGACCAACATTTCCTCAATAGCTATTCACTAGTAGTATACCAGACTCTGAGTTTATTTAATTATTTGATTAAAAAATAGACCGAATTCCATGTTTGTTATGCCAACACACACTCAAATAAGTTCTGAATTTCTGTCAGGCCTATGAACTGTGTCCTTAAGTAAAAAGAAAGCAGAACCACGAGATTCTTCATCATACAAAGAGGTTTAATTCATTGGCCATGCAGACAGGATATTTTGTAAATTCATAAACTTTTTCAAAACTTCCTTACTGTGATGATAATTCATGACTATATTAAATATCATTCACCTAAAGAAAAGATTTGTCATCACAAATTCTACTTCTCTTTTTTTCTGGCCTATTGTAGACCCAACATGGCTAAGACTGATATATTGACTGGTTAAAGAGGACAAGTGGAAACAAATTACCGCATAATCTGGTTCATATGTCACTGTGACAGGCAACCAAAGAGGACCTTCCAGATTATTGCATAATTAGCAGGAAATGCTGAGTGGTTTTTCTTAGTTTTGTATAAGCCAATTTCCTTTTTCCTTCATGAATGTATATCTGCAAATCCAATACCATATAAAATTTCCTTTGTGTAGTCTAAGGTTCAGAGCATTTGAATTTAATATTCTGAATTCAGGGAAGTCTTGTAATCAGAATTCCTCAGCTGAATTTAGAACAGTACTATGTCCAAGAATGGGGTGGCAATAGTCCACCATGTTCTGCCATGGTCAGAACATCTCTGGAGTACTATAATCACTTCTAAATTTCATATTTTAGAAAGGACATTGATAAATTAGACTGTCTCCTGAGAAGCCCAACTGGGATGGCGAATAGCCTCAGACTCAGTTGAGGAAGCTGGTAATTTTAGTCTGGAAAATAGAAAACTAAGGAAGAAATGGGGAGGACAAGGAGGAAGAAATCTCCACTTTCAAGTATGTGGGTATTTGAATAAGGAATTGGATATACTCTGTCTGGTCCCAAAGCAATGGGGAGAATTTAAGAAGGCAAATTTAGACTTGATATAAGGAAAAATTCCCAACAATTATAGTCAGGAGGTATTTTGTAATAAGCATGTGTTCCACTTCAAAGCCTGAATAAATACATTTTGAATTAGACCTTTCAAAATGACTTTTATTATAGAGTGTTATACTGGTTTTGCTTACGTCACTCAGCATCACTTTATATGAGTCTTTCCAGGTTTCTTATAAACCATTCCACTTACTGTTTCATACAGTATAATAGTCTTCCACTACATTCATAAAACACAAGTGTCTTCCGCCAGATTTATACTCAGGTTTTCCTGACTCTAAACTTGACATTCTATTCACTGCATGGTCAGAGAAGACTAGAACATCTACTGTGAAGGCATGCCAGACCCTTTCCCGGGCTACTTTTCTTCTTTGGTAGCCACCTGCCACCTGGCTCTCACCCAGAGCCCCAAGAAGCTGGGCGCACACAGCAGCCATGCACTGGCATACCCACTCAGTAACCAATCAGCCTCAAACCTGTTGGTAACTTGGGTGGGTGTCTACCCCAGGAATGTGAAGACTTCCTCAGGCAGAAGGGGCAGATGAGATTAATTTGTTCCAGTGCTGAAGCAGGCCTGTGGAGTACTTGGACTCAGTAAGATACCAAAGCAGCCAAGGTCATCTACCATATCCCAAGCCATCACCAACCATCTTGACTTTTGTCTTGCCACTGATTGTAATGACTCTTTTTTTTTAACATTATTTTATTTGGTCCTTTCCAAACTTTATTCATTGGAAACAAAGATCATTTTCTTTACCTCCCCCCTCCCCCACCACCTCTCCCATAGCCGATGCATGATTCCACTGGGTATCTTATGTAATCTTGATTCAAACCCATTTCCATGTTGTTGGTATCTGCATTAGAGTGTTCATTTAGAGTCTCTCCTACGTCATATCCCCTCAACCCCTATAGTCAAGCAGTTGCTTTTCCTCAGTATTTTTACTCCCACAGTTTATCTTCTGCTTGTGGATAGTGTTTTTTAGATCCCTGCAGATTGTTCAGGGACATTGCATTGACCCTAATGGAGAAGTCCATCACCTTCGATTGTTCCACAATGTATCAGTCTCTGTGTATAATGTTTTCCTGGTTCTGCTCCTTTCACTCTGCATTACTTCCTGGAGGTCGTTTCCAGTCTCCATGGAATTCCTCCACTTTATTATTCCTTTTAGCACAATAGTACTCCATCACCAACATATACCACAATTTGTTCAGCCATTCCCCAATTGAAGGGCATCCCCTCATTTTCCAATTTTTGCCACCACAAAGAGCGCAGCTATGAATATTCTTGTACAAGTCTTTTTCCTTATTATCTCTTTGGGGTACAAGCCCAGCAGTGCTATGGCTGGATCAAAGGGTAGATATTCTTTTGTCGCCCTTTGGGCATAGTTCCAAATTGCCCTCCAGAATGGTTGTATCAGTTCACAACTCCACCAGCAATGAATTAGTGTCCCCACTTTGCCGCATCCCCTCCAGCATTCATTACTTTCCTTTGCTGTTATGTTAGCCAATCTGCTTGGTGTGAGTGATACCTCAGAGTTGTTTTGATTTGCATCTCTCTGATTATAAGAGATGTAGAGCACTTTTTCATGTGCGTATTAATAGTTTTGATTTCTTTGGCTGAGAACTGCCTGTTCATGTCCCTTGCCCATATATATATATGAGAACAGGCAGTTCTCAGCCAAAGAAATCAAATATATATATATATATATATATATTCTCAGCCAAAGAAATCAAATATATATATATATATTTGCTACAATTGCTACAAATATATATATATATATATTTGCTACAAAAATATGTATATATTTACTACAAGGATTTTCTTTTTGTTTCAATTGGGGAAGATAGAAAGGAAAGAAAAATGCTTTTTATATTAAAAAAATAAAATTTTATTTTATTTTGTCCACAATCACACAGCTAGGAAATGTCTGAGGTCAAATTTGAACCCAAGACCTCCTCTCTCGAGGCCTAGCTCTCAATCCACAGAGCCACCCAGCTGCCCTAAAGAAATTTTTTTTAATGCATACTTTCTGTCTTGATAACAATTCTAAGTATAAAAGGGGTTAGGGGTTGAATGATTTTGCTCAGGGTCATACAACTAGGAAATGTCTCAAGCCAGATTTGAACTCCTGACTCCAGATCTGGTGTTCTATCCACTGTGCCATCTCATGGCCCCCTCAGTTTTTTTAATACATGATTTTAATAAAGATTGTGTATAGATAGAAAAAAAGAGTAGATATATGGTTTGGTAACTGATATTCTCTGCCAACTTTTTTTCAGTATTTAAAAGACCTGAGTTGCATTTTTCCTCCCATGCCTTGATATTTCCCTTTTTTTCAGAGATCCACTATATCAGCACAGTGCTCTTCTATATGTACTTCATCCATTTGGGATGTTTTCTCCATTTTCCTCTCCTTGATGCTGTTTCTGCCTCCTCTCTAAGCATGTCAGTAGCTATGATATTAGGGATTCAAGTACAATTGCTCCACTGCCCTTAATGGATAAAACAGTTTGTTATGAAGAATTTTGCAAATCTTTTCCATTCTTCTGTTTATAATAATCCTTCTTTCATTTATATACTTGAATGCCCTTGGAATGACTTTACTTAGCTATATATCTTGCCAAGCTTTTTTTTAAACTGGTTTTACTTTACATTGCTTCTGTCTGTTTTATGGGATGACACTCCTTTTAATCATCTATCATCCCTCTCTGTAAGATTTCACAAATGAGTTCATATTCTAACCCAGTGTTGCCTTTGGCAGTCATCCCTTTCCATTTAGGAAGTAAGTTAGATGTTTGCTATTTAAGGTGCTTTCTGGGATCCTTTGGTCTCTTGTTAGGACATTCATTTATACTGGTTAAACTTTTTATAAAATTTTTATAGAGAGCATCTCTGCCCTTTTTATTGTCTATTTCCCATTTTTTTATTTTTTAATTATTCATTTAAATAATTCAGAGTTAAGTTATTTCAATATATTCCATTTTTCTTATCATTCTGTCTTGGTTTTTTGTTTATTAATTCTGAGATCAATTCTCATAAGCTAATAATCTGACTACATATAGATGACTTTTCAACACTTTTCCATCCTCTCCCATAGCTGACGTACAACTCCACTGGGTTTTACGTATGTCATTGATCAAGACCTATTTCCATATTATTGATATTTTCACTAGGCTGATCATTTAGAGTCTACATCCCTAATCATGTCCCTATCAGCCCATGTGATCAAGCAGTTGTTTTGCTTCGGTGTTTCTATTGCCACAATTCTTCCTCTGAATGTGGATGGTGTTCTTTCTTATAGGTCTCTCAGAATTGTCCTGGATCTTTGCATTTCCAGCTCATTTTATAGGTGAGGAAACTGAGGCAGATAGTGTTTGTGTTTGCCAAGGGTAACACAATTAATTAACACAATTAATTAACACAATTAATTAGTTAACTGTCTGTTGCCAAATTTGAACTCAGGAAGATGAATCTTCCTGACCCCAGACCAGGGACTCTATCCACTTCACCACTTAGCTGGCCCAAGAGGTATTAGTGTGAATTTATTGCATCCCAGCCTAGAGCTAGGTCTTTGAGGGATTCTATCCTACATTTAAAAATAACATTTGTTACTTGGCAGCAAGTATTGATGGTGACAAGGGCTTTTGATAACAGGTTGTGACCAGTAAAATTCCATACAGACAAAAAGTAACTGGATTTTTAAAACATATGTCATATGTAATCTGTACAATGGGGCAAGAAGCTATTGACTACCAAAGCTTCTTAAACTGGGGTCCATGCACTTTTTTCAAATATTTTAATAACTGTACTTAATTATAATTGATTTTTTATAATCCTATATATTTGATTCTATTTTAAGACATTAAAAAGTATTTTTCTGAGAGAGGTTAATAGGCTTCCCCAGGCTTTTGGATCCATGACACAAAAAAAGGTTCAGATGGAATGGACAAGTCAATTCATTCAATTCACAGTGTATTTATTCTGCACCTGCTGTATGCTGGGTGAAGGGGGGGGGGAAATTATCAAATGAAAAACTGTTTCTCTCCTCATAAAATTGCATTCTACTAGGTGAAATAATATTGTTGTTCAGATGTTTTAGCTGTGTCTGACTCTTTGTGACTCCATTTGAGATTTTCTTGGTAAAGACAAGGAAAAGGTTTTTCATTTCCTTCTCTAACTCATTTTACAGATGAGAAAGCTGAGGCACACAGAGTTAAGTGATTTTCCCAGGGTCACAAGTCAGTAAGAATCTGAGAAATGGATTTGAACTCAGTTCTTCTTAACTTCAGGCCCAGCAGTCCAATCACGGCACTCCTAGCTGCACCTTGTGCAATATTACACAGAGTAATTAATTCTTAATAATCACATAATTAATAATTTTAATAACTACACAGAGTAATTAAGCACAAGGCAATTTGAGGAGAGTACAATGGGGAGTGAGAGGAGGAAGAAAGTGAAAATAGGGGTGGAGGGAGGAGGAAAGTTTTCCAGATAAGAGTTATATGTCTACATTGAGACTTGAAGGAGCCAAGGTGAAGGTGAGTAGGGAGAACATTCCAGGCAAGAAGGATAGTCTATGAAAGGTGTGAATGTCACATAGTGGGAGCAGAAAGTAAGCCAGTTTGGCCGGAATCTAAACTATTTGAAGAGGAGTAACATGAAATACTTCTGGAAAGGGAAGCTGTAGCCAGATGGTGAAAAGTTTTAAATGCCAAGCTGTGGAGTTGTATTCATTGCTTGAGATCTCTGATGATGATTCTCAAACAGTGGAGTGGTATGGTCAGACCTCTGCTTTAGGAAGATGATTTTGACAGATGTATGGAGAATGGGTTGTGGAAGAGAGAGATTGGAAGCAGAGCAACTAGGAGGCTACCATAATTATTCAGGCAAGAAGTGATGAGAACCATGTAAGTGGAGAGAAAGCTGACGGATGGTGGATATATAAGTGAAGAGAATGACATAGATATGAAATGTTATGGAGGCAGAATTGAAAAAATACAGCATATACTTGAATATAGATGGTGAGGAAACGGGAGAAGGAAGAGCCAAAGATGACCTCAAGGTTATGAATGAACCTATGTGACTGGACGAATAATGATGTTCTCAATGGAAAGGGAAGGAAAAGAAATGAACAATTCCCACTGTACTCATTTTCAATATATAACTCAAATAATGCAATCATAAATTTCTTTCCTTCTTTATGGTTCCCTTTCTTCCTTTCTCTTCCTCTCTGATAGTATTTGGCAACTTGAAATCTCTCAGGAATCCAAGTTTAGTAATGGCCATGGATAAGTCAGATTTAATCTTGCACTTATTCTCTTTTGAGTTCCAAACTTGACATCTTTTGTCTGTGTGTTTGTTTTTTTTTAACCCTTACCTTCCGTCTTGGAATCAATGCTGTGTATTGGCTCCAAGGAAAAAGAGTGGTAAGGGCTAGGCAATGGGGGGGTCAAGTGACTTGTCTAGGGTCACACAGCTAGGAAGTATCTGAGATCAGCTTTGAACCAAGACCTCCAATCTCTGGGTCTAGCTCTCAATCCACTGAGCCACCCAGATGCCCCCCTCTTTTGTCTGTTTTTGAAGGACACTCTCTTTTGTTTTGAGAAAGCAATTGAAAAGAAAGCTTATTAAATAAGGACAGGTTATATGATGTTTTAGTTATTGAGAACAATGAAATAGTTCCATGTGTGGCATGGATCACTCTGCTCCATTGAAGTCTGAGCATCCTGGGGCTCTCTGCTCTTGAATCCCACTTCAAGACCATATCTGTCTTCCTGGCAACCTTCATGACATGGATACATAGCCTCATTGGCAGTATTCTCTATGAGCCTCAAATATTCTCCCAATAGCTCCATATCTGCCTTCTCTGTTTGTTAACCACAATTAAGCTCCTCTTCCCCAGACCCTGTCCAATTTGCCCCATAACCTTTTAATGGACAAACAGTTCAATTAACTTCAACAAATATTAACCATTTACAATGTATAAGACATAAGAAGATTCTTGAGACAGAAGGTAGAGTAGTGTGGAATGCCAAGATCTGCTCTCCTCCATGTAGTGAGAGAGAGAGCTCCAGTGAGAAGTTCATTTTTCAAGCTTCCTTATCCCCTACCTAAGCCAATCCAGGATCTCTATGGGCAAGATGCTAGGATAGCAAGCTACAGGACTTTCCTCCCAGTTGTGATCTATTTTCCAAAAAGGGGCAACAGGGGAATACCACTTTTTATATAGTCTTAGGGAGAAGGAGAGGAGACCAACTCTAAGAAAAATTTCAAGCGAATTGATTTGACTTTGGTAACTTCCCACCTCAGGGTGCCTCTTCCACCAATCCCTTCTTAAATATTCAGTACCTAGATTTGGTCAGTCAGTCAGTCAACTAGCTAGCATTACTAGCAGATTGATTGCCTTTACTGCCTTCTTTACTTTCCCCTCCATATCTCACTCAGGTGTGCCATTTTCTGATCTCAAATACTCTATAACTAATTCCCAAAATCACTCATTGTTCCTGTCTCCTCTTTTCTATGATTCAAAATGTCCATTTATTTTTAAAAGTTAATTTCAGCTAAATGCTGAAAGGAAGACAATCTAAGTAAACTAATTTACAATGAATCTCCCAAACCTTCCAGGCATGTTTGCTTTTGTTTGTTTTACTGATGTCTTTTATTTTTCCACTAGTCATTTCCCTTTAAGCTGAAACAACCTCCCCCTTACCCTCCCTCTTACTTATATTTGTACTACCTACCTCAAAGTGTTGTTATGAGGATCAAATAATATATAAAATATTTTGATATGATAAAGCTATGATAAAGTATTATTTTCCTGTTCACTTAGAAGCATAGAATTTTATTATTGAGGGTAAATTTAGAGATAATCCTTCCATTTTATGGATCAAAAACTTAAATCGGTGAAACAGCTATTCCAGGATATAGTTGGCATCAGCTAGTTAAATTTGGAATCAGAGGATCTCTATTCAAATCCTAAATCTGCCATTTATTGCCTGTTGTGACCTTGGACAAGCTATTTAACTTCACTGGTTTTCAGTTTCCTGATCTGAAAAATAAGATTGGACTAGATAATGTCTAAAGTCTTTTCCAACCCTAATTTGGTATTTTGACTCCATATTCTAGGCTCTCTCCTTCATTCAGTTTCTTCCTTGCCCCTTTCCTATGAATTTGTTCCACTTAATGGGACCTAGATAATTTCAGTAATAAGAGGAGTCTTCCTTGTTCTAAGTCACAATAGCATTGAGGTAGTCCCTTGTGGGCAGAGTAATGTGGGAAGCAGAGGAACACATTGCCTCTCTGTTGACCTCAGTGACTAACCTCACAACTACTTCATTAAGCCCTGCTCTGAGCTCTGTTCTGAATCTGTGGGTGGCTCCCATCTGCCCTCTGAACATGCTCTTATGTACAATAACAAAGAATTCATATTTGTCAGGAATGCCTTATTGTATAAGACTATAAGCCAATTCCTCTTAAATTCCTACCAGATTAATGACTAGGATATGTTCTGGGATTGGGTAATGTTAGAGTGAATTGGAATTTCTTCAGTGACCTGTAAACAGTAGAATAAGTCATGACAGTCATGTTTGACCACTTGCTGCTTTTGTGACATTTTTCTAAACTCTGAAGAACAATTCCTAACAAACAAACAAAGCCACAGGAATTACTGCAGCTCAAGAGAACAAACAGGGACAAATGAAGGAACCTAAGTTTATCCATCCATGGTTTCATCTTTACTTGTTAGTGTTGGGTACTTTTCATGCATGAAAATAAAGTCATCAGAGATTTCATTACAATGTTTACATACCGAGTGTTTTCTCCATCCCCATTTGGCTCTTCTTTCCCAATGAATACTAGAGAGGTATCTGCTAACAGACAGTCTCATTCAACTTACTTATGAAACTTAAGATTGAATTTGGATATTGGTGTTTGGTTATTGGTGTTTGTTCCAATTCAAGAGCCTCAAATAAAACTTTTTATGACTCCATGTTCTATACTAACCATATCAAGGGGTGGGAGATGTAGGACATTAAAGGTAGGGCCAGCACAGTTATAAACCTGAGTCTACACAGGCAGAGCAAAGTGGAGGCATCTGATGACCTTAAATTGAATAGATAAATAGGTTGGCCAATTTATTAGAACTTTCCTCTTATTTTTACCTAGATTATCAATTTGCCTCAGTTCTCTACTTCACTTAGTCATTGAAGACTTGCTTCCACTAAAGTTTTACCCTAATTTCAAAGCATCACCCTTCCGAGCCAACAGCTCTACCTGTTTTTAAGTAAATGGCCAATAGAGTGATGTAGTTATCCTGAACTTCACTGAATCAGAGCCAATTTTACTCAAAAAAAGGGGGGTGGGGTAGACGGATAGACATTAGGATTTTCAAGAATATGATCTTCCAGGTAACTTTCTAACCAGAAACATCCATTTCTAACCAAAAAATCCATTTTTAAATGACTCCTATAAATTAATGTTATAATTCTTAACAGTAAACGTATGAAGCCAGATGTGATAGCACACGTTTTTTAGCCCTGATCCTGGGGAGGTTAAGGCTGGTGGAATTCTTGAGCTCGGTAGTTCTTAGTTGCAGTAAAGAATGAAGCTGATCAAAGAAAAACATATGGTTTATCACATACTTATATGGGTAGATGATTTGGGGTTTTGGTTTTAAAAGATTGTTCTATTACAAAAATGAATAATATGGAAATAGATATCAAGTGATAATACATGTATAAGCCATTGGAATTGCTTGTCAGCTCCAGGAAGGGGAGAGAAGAGTTGAGAAAATAAATCATGTAACCATGGAAAATATTTTAAAATAAATATTTTTAAAAGAATAAAGCTAATCAGGTGTCCACACTAAGTCCAACACCAGTTGGGAATGGAGAGCCGCCAACCCTGGCTGGCTCAGAAATGGGGCAGATTAAAGATTCTGTGCTGACTAGCAGTGTGGTGGGACTCCTGCACTTCCAGTCTGGATAAGATAGGAAAACCTATTCTCCAAAAACCCTATTGAATAGGACTAGGCTATAAGAAATAATGGATAGAAGGAATATGAAGAAGCAAGAAAAGAGTAACATGATGTAAAATGAAATAAGCAGAATTAGGAAACAATACATATACTGATGACAATGAAACTCTAGCCCCTAATACAGAACCGGGCCTCCCCCCAAAAAGTGATAGTGAAGCCTTTTACTTGGCAGCAAACAGCAAGGCAGAGGAAATGGAGATGGGTATTTCCTATTGCTCTGCCTGCCAAAGAGCTAGGAGATGTGTGCCTCTTTCTCCTCTTCTTCTGGTCTAGACACAGTTCTTCCTAGAGTCTCTCTCCAGTTTCCCAAGAAGGTTGATGGCAAAATGCAAGGCATCTGCATCCTGAACCCTACATTAGATTTCAGGATCATGGGGGCTGTTGCCCCTTTTGAAACACAGGTCACTTTTTCAATCTAGTCACGCTTGCCCTTTGTTTTTTTCCCCAAGTTCTGCTTGATTCCAGGGAGCTGTGGCTAGGTAGAAGTTAGGAGGAAACTGATTTCAGTTCAGCACAAGAAGAAGAAGCATTTTAGCAAGTAGAGCTGTCCAAAATGGAATGCAGTCTGCCATGACCTACATACTTTGTCACCAGGAGTTTTCTGGCGGAGGCTACATATTTACCTATCTGAGATGCTACAGAGAGAATTCCTTTTAAAAAAAAAATTATCAGTAGCTTCCGTATGTATTATATCATCTTTATTTCTCAGTAAACCCTTTCTACTCCCTCTCCTAAAGAGCCATTGCTTATAACAAAGAAGAAAAATAAAACAATTCAGGAAAGTTAATCAATACCTCAACTGGAGGTAGCAAGGTGGCACAGTGAATAATTGCATGCCAGGTTGGTAGTCAGAAAGACTTAAATTCAGATTTGCCTCAGACACTTACTAGTTGTGTGATCATGGGCAAATCACTTCACTGTTTGCCTCACTTTCCACATCTGTAAAATGGGTGTAATAATAGCACCCACCTCTGAGGGTTGTTGTGAGGCTCAAAGAATACAATAATTGTAAATTATTAGCACAGTTTGCAAAAAAAAATTGTTTTAAAGCAACTTAGGACAGTGCTTAGCTCATAGTGCTACATAAATGTTAGTTATTATTCTCATTATTATTATCAACTAAATCTGACTTTGTATTTAGGGTCACACACTGATAGTTCTACCACTACCTCCTCAGAGTGTTGACAGGGGGGATCCCTTTATTATACATATGAAATACCCAAAAAGCTAAAGTGATTTTTCCAAGGTTACATAGCTAGTGAATGAGGGTTAGGCAAGGAACCCACGTTCCCAGACATGTGGTACAGTGCTATAGCTGCTCCTCTGAGCTACTTCTCACAGAGGAAGACCACATAGGATTCTCAACTTTTAAACATCAGAATAATTTCACCCCTCTAAACACTCTCAGAGCCATCAGGATACCAAGACTCATGGAGCAGCCAGCTAGATACTTCCTAGCTGAGTGACTCTGGGCAAGTCACTTACCCCCAGTTGTCTAGCCCTTCCCACTTCTCTGCCTTGGAATCAATATTTGGTATTGGGTTCTTAGAAAAAAAGAGTTGTGTTTTTTTAAGAATACAATGACCCAGGATTTTTTTCCTGTGCAATAGAACATGACCTAGGCAGCTGGGTGGCACAGCAAACAGAGTACCAGTCCTGGAGTCAAGAAGACTTGAGTTCAAATCTGACTTACAAACACTTACTAGCTGTGTGACTGGAAATGACTAAACAATAACATTTTCAAGAAATGCTAAAGAAGAACAGAGCTTAAAAAATAGAATAAATAATGTATTTTTTATTTAATGAATTTGATGAAAGTCATGCTTTTTAAAAAAAATGCTTGAATAGATCAGTTGTTCAGTCATTTCAGTTGTGTCCAATTCTTTATGATCCTATTTGGACTTTTCTTGGTAAAGATACTAGAGTGGTTTGCCATTTCTCTCTCCAGTTCACTCTAAAGATGAGAAAACTGAGGCAAATAGGGTTAAGTGACTTGTCCTGGACTATAGCTAGTAAGTATCTGAGGCTGAATTTGACCTCAGATCTTCCTGACTCCAGACTTTGTGCTCTATCCATTGTGCCACCTTCTTATCCCATATCAATTCTGTATACTACTACCAAATTAATCTTCCTAATCCACAGCTCTCTTTTTGTCCCCTCTGCTCAAAATCCTTCAATACTTCCCCACTGCTTACCAAATAAACTATTAACTCTTTAACTTGATATTTAAGACCCTATAAAATTGATCTCCAATCTACCTATTCAATTTTATTTTATAAAACCCCCTTTGGTGTACTCTATCCTACAGTCATGCTAACATATTTATAATTCTTCAAGCATAGATTAATTTATTAAATTCATGTTATTGTTCATACCCTTCTATGAGCCTGGTATGCCTTCTCTTCCCCGTCTTTACCTTCTTATAAAGTCTTCTTATCCTTCAAATCCCTGGTCAAATGCCATCTCTTGGAATAAAGCAACTTTCTTTCTTCTGAAGTAGTACTCAGAAAGGGACTAGGAACAGGCATAGTATAACACAAGGGAATAAAATTAAAGAAAGAAGTTAAAGGATTTGGTTATGCTCAAATGGCTCATTCCAGCCTTTCCTGATCTCCTGAGCTGTTGGTTGGTACCTCCCACTCAGAAATGACCTACCTTGTATTTGTTCTATATTTTGTATCTACACACATGTATAAATGTTATTTCCCCTAAAATAACATAGGCATTGAAGATGAGCAGTTTTGATTTTGTCATTTTATCTCTAGCACCTGGCTTACAATAGGTAATTCATTAATACTTATTGATTAAGGGTCAAAACTAAGACTCAATTTCAGGGGGCAGCTAGATAGTTCAGTGGGCAGAGAGCCAAGCCTGGAGATGGAAAGTGCTGGGTTCAAATCTGTTCTCAGACACTTCCTAACTGTGTGACCTTGGGCAAGTTACTCAATTCCAATTGCCTAGCCCTTGCTGCTTTTTTGTCTTGGAACCAAAACTTTGCATTGATTCTAAGATGGAAGGTAAGAGTTTAAAAAAAATTAAAAAGATTCAAAGTTAGGTCCTCTGACTCAAAATCTAGCCTTCTTCTTTCTGTATCATATTATTGCTTCTGTTTCTGCTGTTTCTGATTATGATCAAGATGAAAAAGCAGTGATGGTGAACCTTTTAGAGACCAAATGCTCAAACTGCATCCTGACACCACATATGAGCCCCCGCCTTGCCCCAGTCAGGGGAGGGAGGAAGCACTTCCATTGGCTGCTGGGCAGAAAGGTGGGTCATGTGAGAAATGCTCTTATATGCATGTGGAGAGGGGAAGGGGAAAAGCACCATCTGGCACATGTTCCATAGGTTCAACAATATGGCCCAATGACTTTGATGTCACCTTGTCACCTATTAAAATTACATTAACTATCAGATGTCACTATATAGAATTTCATTAATTCCTTTTGATAGTAGAAATATTGAGGACACACACTCTGGACCTGGATTCATATCTCAACTCTGATTCTTAAGACTTGAGTCATGAGCCATTTAATATCAGTCTTACTTCCCTCCTATGTAAAGTGAGTAAATTGGACTAGATGGCCTCTGAGGTTGCTTTCAGCTCCAAATCTGTGATCCTCGGAAAAAACTTTGCAAAACTCCTGAAGGCAACTTTTGATTTAGAAGAATCAATGAAAGCTTCAAAGAAGGATTATTTATTTGAGACTAGTCAGTCTGAGATGAAAAAGCTGAGTAGAAGAGATAGGAGGAAATGCTTCATTGGCCCTCATGAAGAGCTACAGAGCTACTCTAAAGCCTTTGGATTCCTCAAAAGCAAATAGAATATAGTCAGTCTCTGAGTATAAGCAGCCCAGGAAGTGCTAACCATGTGGAGTTCCTAGATAGGAGAGGAGCATTGTTAGACCTCAGTCAAAATGCTGTTAAGAAAAAGCCATCCTATACATCTGATATTTCTCTACAGATGAGTTAGAAGGAAGAAGAATTCCTTTAACTAACAGAGGCTTAGTTTAACTTGAGATAAAGAATGCATTTTAACAAAATGAGGAAGAACAGTTTATTTTTCAGGAAGCTAGAAGCATATGTTCCCAGATGTTGCCCATACCACATAAGTCAGGGAAAGCAGCTTTGGTCTGCTTGTTTAAAGGGGAAAAAAATACACACCAAATTGTTATTTTTAAAAACAGAAAAACAAGCCCTCCAATATAGTAAATGCTGCAGAAATCATAATAAATTGTGTCAGAAATGTCCATTTTACAAAACAAAGTCAGTCACGCCTCATGTTGCATAACAGGCAGCCGTGTGTGCAGGCATTTCTGTGATGATTGAGGACACATTGCCATATTCATAAACATCCATCACAGGTCCAGCCACGCACCTCAGAATTCCTTGCAAGACCACAACATTCCATTTGTTGACTATCCATGTCAGAGCAAGTGTTACTGGGCATTCAACTTATAAGTGTTACTCAGTTATCCACAAGATTCTATTTGTGTCCAAATAAGCCAGCTGAACACCCATTCCCTCAAAGTAACTAAGCACCTGGGGTGAAATAGCCCTTAGGAAACCTAAAAAAGAAGAAAGGAAATGTGCAATTTGAAGCCAAAATTGTTTTCTTAAAGTGCAGTCAAATCAAATGTGAAAAACAATGGCTTTGTTCTGCCAGAGGGATGGATAGTAGCATGTACCCTCCTACTTGAACTACACTTTTCCCCCCTTCAAGTTTTATTACATTTTTGAACATAGATTACCAGACATCCAATGTGGGGGAAATTTATAATAGTCTGGAAATGATTAATGCCATGCCATAACTTATTAAAAAACATAACCTGTATAACTTGGCCTCAAAGCTGCTTTATGTCCTAACAAATCACTTTTCCAACATTCAGGGTCTGAATTATCCAGATGATTATCTGGTCCCTTTTGTTTCTTCTTCCTGCTCCACTGGCTGCCTGGCTTTTTACTGTGTTTTTCCTTCTTGGTACCACTTAGCCAAACTAAACTGGGAGCCTAAAAGAGAACGGGAAGCTCAAACCGCTTAATTTTGCTACTTGTTAGAAGGAAGGAAGCAACTCTGGTTGAATCCCAGGCAGTCCATCTGCCCCAAAAGAATCATTCAAACAATGCAAGAAAAATGGAACTAAGGCTAAACTCATCGAAGTTCTCTTTTATATTCAATTAAGAAATGGGCTTGTCTACTTAACACTGGGGCATATTCTGGTCTACAGAAGTCTTCTCTGACAAGAAATTTAGGGAGTGGTTTGCACCCTTCTTATACCTTGACCTTTTAGAGCCTTTCATTTCTTTCAAGGCTCAAGTTCCATATCCTATCAGAAACTTTTCCTGATCCTCCTAATTGTTAACGCATTCTTCCTTCTGAAATTACTTTGGATTTACTTATCTATGTCATTGCTGGTAGTCTTGAAGTGGAATATACCGTCCATGGATGACACCTCTCCTACCCTATTACAATACCAGAAGTCCTTCCTGGTTCCCTCCCAACTGCTGGTGTGGTCCCTACCTAATGACCTTCTATTTAATTTGCATTTATTTGTTCTGTGCATGCTTATATAGATATGTTGTCTTCAAATATAAACTTTCAAATATGAACCCCTTGTAGATTATTTCATTCTTTGTATTTTGGATCCCCAGTGCCTAGCACAATGTCAGACGCCTAGAAGGCAACGAATAAATGATTGTCGATGAATGGAAAACCACCTCTTAAGGCACATTCATGCCCTTTTAGGAGGTTACAAACATGGTAGAGAGCTTATAGAATCTCAGAGCTAGAAAAGACCTCAGAGACCACCTAGTACCCTGTCCCTAAAGGGAAATCCTTTCTACATCATCCCCAGTAAGTGGTCACACACATTCTGTTTGAAGGCCTCTCATGGGGGCAGGGGACAGTCCACCATCCCCCACCATAACTCATTCTGCCCTTGAACAATTTTGTTAGGAAGGTTTTTCTGACATCAAGCCTAATTATACTTCCTTTGCAATTTCCTTCAACTGTATCTGGCCTTCTCAGGGCCAGATAGGATGAGTCTAATCCCCTGTTCCACATGATGGCTCTTCTAATACAGGAAGACATCTGTCATGTCCTTCATGTTTCCATCTAGAGTTTTCCATGTCATGCTTCACTCTCTAGACTTTACTTTGCTTCTGCTGCCTTCTCCCTCTGTTCTTGTGACCCTTTTCTCCCAGTAGTAAGTTCCTCCCAGAACTTCCATTTTGAAGACAAGCTCAGAACAGTCATGATTCATTCTCTGGATTTTATCACCATGATCATGCCCAGGTACCTACCTACCTTCCCCCTCCCACTTTTCAGCTCCTTTTTAGATGTTGTCAGTAGAATGTAAGCTCCTTGAGAGCAAGGATTTTTCCCCTTTATGTACAGAGTAAGCACTTCATAAATGCATATTGACGTGGCTTGACTTGTATTCTGATGCCTCATCTATTATCCTTATGAGACACTGATTTGATCATACAAAACTCTATGTTTTTGTAAGACATTTGTAAATGTTTTACAAAATGTAAAACATTGTAACATTTGTACAAATAGTATATAAAACAATGTAAATCATTTGTAAATGTAAAAACAAAATAATAATTTTTCACTGTCTTCCCCAATATCAACATCTATCATCAGGTTCAACAGCACAAGGAAAGGACTTGGGAAAGATGGGGACAAATAATCTGTGAATATTCCTTCTGTGAGCTCCCAGGAGGTTTCTTTTCAGAAAGGTCTCATTGAAGGCATGAAGCATTGGAAAATGAAAGCCTGGACTCCTGATGGGAAAGTCAGGCAGCTAGTCAGGTAGCTGGCATTTATTAAGCACCTACTATGTACAGGCACTGTGCTAAGTGTTATAGAAGCAATGTAAGGAATTTTTACTTTTCAGACCTCTCTGACTCTTCATGACCTCATTTGGGGTTTTCTGAGAGAAAATGCTGGAGTGATTTGCCATTTCTTCCTCCCACTCATTGTATATATAAGGAAACGGAGGCAAAAAAGGGTTAAGTGATTTTGCCTAGTTGTCACCCAGTTAGTGAATGTCTGAGGCCAGATTTGAACTCAGGAAGATGTCTTTCTGATTCTAAACCTAGTGTTACCTAGCTACCCAAGGAGAAGAAATAGCTTCATCATTTCTTTTATTTTCTAGCCCACTCTTCTTTCTACCACTATCCCCTCTTCATACTACTCCTCCATAGACACATAGCAGTCTCGGTGCACAGCGTATGCATGAGCCCTCGACTCACATTGACATTAATGCTTTTCATCAGTGGCCAGCCACAGGAACAGCAAACCATTCATTAGTATTCTGTGGTTATATCCATCAATGACACAATATACTTTTTTAATACCTAGTGATGTGGAAAATATTCCCAGATAAAATAGTCCCACAAATAATACTAACATTAATTGAGTTTGATCCTCACAACAACTCTGTGAGATAGGGACTGCATACATGCATTATCATCATCCCCAATTTGTAGATGAGGAAACTAGTTCACAAAGCCACACCTGCTAAGAGCCTCATGGCTACTGAGTGTCACAAGTGGGATTTGAATGCCCTTTTTCCTGAATTCAAATGCAGTATTCTGGCTACCTCTCACTGTCTCACAGTAAACAACATGGTACAGCAGAAAGCATGTTGGATTTTTTAATCAATGAGCCTAATTCTGCCCTAAGTATGACCTTAAACAGATTGATTTGCCCTTATGGGCCTCATTTCCTCATTTTTAGATGAGATAGTAACCATAGACGGTTTCTTAAGGGGTTCCTTTCACCTTTAACCTATGATCCTATAATTTTTCTGGGTCAGTATTCATTTTTTTTAATAATGCCATAGATAAAGTCACCTGATTCCATGTTAATCTGAATCTTTCCTTTTGTTTTTAAACTACTGGGTTAAAAAAAATTAAACTACTGTGTTCCATTGGATTGGTAGAAGAAGAATCAGAATTCAGAAGTTATTATCATTATTATTACAGAGGTCTAAATTTTGCATACCTAGGCTCCTTCTGACTATGTACTTTCTTGGCTTTATGGCTCTTCATATTGTGTTATTTGAACACATGGAATTTCCAAATCAATATATAAACATCTCCAAGTAGCGTGAAAAGAGGCAGCATGCCGAGTGAGCGGTAAAAGCCGTCTGCTTCACACAGGCTCCCCAGGCACATAGAACGTTCAGATGTTCTCAATTTCTGACCTTCAGTTGGTTTCAATTTTTCTTTTCTTCTTACTCTTTTTATGAAGTTGACTGATATGAATTTCATCAAAGACTCTACCAAGTTAGAGAATGCTGTGTTAGAGATTGATTGTTTTACAATAAGAATATTTATACTTCAGCATTTCCTGGATGCATCATTTATTTCATCAGTATGGGGTATACCTCCCACTGATTTACATTGTCACTCTTTTGTGTCTTAGTATAAAGTCTTTGTGAGTTACTATAACCAAAAACACCAACACAATTGCCCTCTGGATACCTTCTGGTAGCATGTCCTTCCAGGTATAGCTAGGCTGGTCATTAGCTTGTAATCAAAGTTTTTCCATCTTAGTAGGAATAGAAATCTGTTGATCAAACCTTCAAGAACTTCTAGTCCACAAGACATCAAAGCAGGACCTTAGCAGAGGAAAAAATTTCATATTATATCATAATTTCCATGCTATCAATAATTATTTCCATACTCTCTCCAGCTCTATTTCTCTGTCTTAGAGTTCTAGTATGTATATTTCTCTTTTGTTTTCAAGAGAACTCCAAGCTCAAGAGATGAGTCAACAGGCAATGGGAGAATTTGGCCAGGCTTGGTTTTTTTACTTTAGCATTAGAGAACAAGCTTTTTTTAGCATGAGACTTCTCTAGCAAAAATGAAAAAACCCTCTGACCTTGTCTGTTTTAACAACAGACATAGGTGGAAAGGAGAATATTGCTGTTAGCTCTTTTCATCAGATAATGGATATTTTTCTCTGTGTTCATGACAAAATTCAAAAAGAGAACTATAAATAATAACCCTTAATATTGAAAATATAGATAAGTCATTTCTTATATTTTTTAAAGCTAGAGTCAGATGACAAAGTAATTTTGACAAAGGTTAGAATTGAAGTTATTTATATAATTTTGTAACCCAGGTTTCAAGCCTGAAGCATATTCTCTTTCTGATGGAGAAAACAATGGATGACTCAATGCCACCTGCATGTTTGCAGGATTGAGTTAGTGTGAGAACTTTATAGAGAAGATTGATTCTTTTTCCCTGGTTCTACAGAAGATACTCACACTTCCACACTCTTCTTGGAAAGAGACCCAGAGAGAGAGAAAGCAGATTTTGGAAATCAGAAGCATGTTAAGCAGCTGGCTTTCCCCTACATATTTTCTTTCCAAGATTTATTTATCTTGCTGTCTGCCTGTCTGTCTCTCCCTCCATCCATCCACCCATTCCTCTCTCTCTCTCTTTCTCTCTCTCTCTCTCTCTCTCTCTCTCTCTCTCTCTCTCTCTCTCTCTCTCTCTCTCTCTCATCACAAGTCTCTTCCTGAAGAGAGTTTGAAACCATGAGTTTTCCAAAGCATTTCCATTACACATCATTACAACTCTCCTAGAAACTCTCCAGCCTCTTCCCTGTGAGCAGATGCCATTAGAAATACTCTGCCCAGGTACCAGTCTCCAATTATAATTGTTTAACCTTTGGCAAACATTGAGGGGCCTGATCCTTCTTTGTTCTGGATCCATTGGATGACCAATGGAAAAGAACTTTCCAAGCTTTTCTAGTTCAGTTTCTTATGTTAGAGGTCCTTACAAACTAAAAAAAAAAGTGTGTGAGAGTTCATTGGAGTTTTTCTAAATATTATATATATATATATGTATGTATGTATATATATATATATATATATCCCTCCTCTATAGATACCTTAAGCCAGTTGGACATGTTTAAGTTCTGAAACATCCCTTCACTTTTGCAATATTCAAAACCAGAGATGATTTAAATGTGGAACCAATTGTAAAACTAAATATAGCTTGCTGGCAAACATAAAATTCTTTGTATTTTTTACTAGCCCTTCAGTAACACAATGTCAGACTAATATTGTATGGAATAAGCATCAGGCTTTTGTCTAAAGGTCCCCAGAGGCCAAGAAAAATGATATTGATGGCAGTCATCCAAGAAGTATCCTCTCCCTAACTCCCATTATTCTGTCCCTCAAGATATCAGCTCATCAGATGCAGTGAAATTCAGAGTAGCCAGGGTGGATCAGAACTTTCCAGTAGCTAGAGGAAAGCTAAAAGACCAGTAGGAATATCAAGGTGGGATTCACTGCTGAGTGAATATAAAGAATGTCTAAAAAGTAGCATTATTTCCCTGAGAGTCAAAAGGAAGTAATTGGGAGCAAGTTCTAAAGTCTATGACAAGAGCTATAGCAACAAAAACTACAGCAGAACAAGGAGAGTGTTTGCAAAAAGAGGTTACAGAATAATGTTTCCAAGAAATCTTGGAGTGCATTCCTCTGAGTAAGTAGCTTCAAAAGATGGAGACTCTTTGGAGCTATAGATCCAGTCTGAGAATTGCATCTGAACCTGATTGAAGGTCATCAATCCACTAAAAAACTGATTGAATATTGGCAGATCGTGGTAGAATCCACTAAAAAGGCCACTTTAGCAGATTTTCAACGCTATTGAACCCAAAAGGGGACAGAGCAAGAACCAATTCTGAAATGTTAATAATAGCTCACATTTATATAGTACTTTACAGTTTATGAAGAACTTTGAATATCCATTATCTCATTTGATACCCTCAATAACATGTATTAGGACCCTCATTTTATAGTGATAGAAAGTGAGATTCAAAGAGGTTGAATAATTTGTCCATGATCGCACATTAGGAAGGAACAGAGGCAGAATCTGAACCCAGTTCTTTCCTAATTTCGCATCTAGTATTCTCATTCCATTGTATCATTTGTTTTATTTGACCATAGAAGGTAGCAGGGTACAGTGGAAAAAAAGATTGTGGACACAGAAGAGCTGGTGATGATTACTGCTGTATGGCTTTGAGCAAGTCAACCCCTTGGGGCTTCTGGTTGATTTTGTTTCTCATCTGGTAAATGAGAATATTGGATTAGTTGGCTTTTGAGATAGCTTCTAGCTCTATATCTATGATTCTGTGCCCAAGGGCAACAAATTGATTCTAATATAGACAAATTACATTTTTGAGTTTTCATCACTCTTAAGCCTTTCTGGGTCACAAAGAGGAAAATGAAAAGAATAAGGAGGCTTTGCCTCAAATGATGGGCATACCAAAACCACCTCTAACACAGCTAATCAATTCTGTGAAGAAACCAATCAAAGTCAGGACAGGTGTTATGTAGATCAAGTGGCTAGTCATGATCAGTTGAATTTTCCATTTTCCAACCAAGGGATTGTGTAGACCCAATCTAGGGAAACCATTTTATTTCAGTCAGTAATGGTACCATTAAAATTGGCCAAGTCCTAAAAATATATGGCTGTTAAAAAAAATAAGGAAAAAAGCGATGGCCATCACTATCAAGATACCTTTTCTCTGAATGCTAGAGACCTAGAGAAAGAACAAATGGGCATTTGCTTTATAACCAACAAGTCTGAATTCCAGATACAATCTATCTACTAGAGTGTCTGGTACATAGTAGATGCTAAATAAATGTTTATTGATTGGTTGATTGGACAAGAGGAGTGTTATTCCTTTTCAAAGGTCCACTTTGTCAGTGGCTTTTTCTGCTCAATGGCCAGGAACTGGCTCAATGGCCAGGAACTCCTTTCAAAGCAGCCAAGACTTTTAGGTGTGAGTTGTGTTCTCTAAAGTGGCCAGGGTGCAGCAATAGTCCAACCCCTGTGCCCTGTACAAAATTTCTCGTTGGCTTTCAGAGACTAGGGACAATAATAATCTTTGCTTTCTTTTTCTTCCTTTCTTTCTTTCTTTTTTCTTCCTTCCCTCTTTTTCTTTCCTTCCTTCCTTTCTTTTTTCTTTCCCTTTTTCTTTTCTTCTTTCTCTTCTTCCTTCCTTCTTTTCTTCTTTCTCTTCTTCCTTCCTTCTTTTCTTCTTTCTTTCTCTTCTTCCTTCCTTCTTTTCTTCTTTCTTTCCCTTTTTCCTTCCTTCCTTCCTTCCTTCCTTCCTTCCTTCCTTCCTTCCTTCCTTCCTTCCTTCCTTCCTTCCTTCCTTCCTTCCTTCCTTCCTTCCTTCCTTTCTTTTCTCTGTGTGCATGTCTCATCTTAATCTGAAAGACTGGAACAGAGGAGAGATGCCCTTTTTCTCTCTCACATTCCCAAATGCATTTATTGTACCCACTCCACCCAAATGCCCTCTCTGATTCAGAGCCTATGTGGAATCTGTCTCTGAGGTGACTAAGCCTGGCAGCTGAGGAAGGTGCCATCTCCATTTAAGAAGCTGCTAGCAAGGTAATTAAAAGGAGCAGTACCCAGAGCCTGCAAGGCCAGCTCTTTGGCAGTTTTCTCCGGCATGTTGTGTGCACTAGGTCACTGAGGGCCTGTAAATTGTATGGTAATGGCTGGTTCCTCAGCAGGAATAAACATGTGCTTTCAGTTTTCTAAATGAGTCAGGCGCATGCTGCTGCGAGATAAATGCTGATAGCAAGCAGATGTGAAGCGTGCACTGCAAAAAGGAGAGGCAAAATCATGGGCTGGCATCTTCCACCCTCCTTGAGCCTGTGGACTGATGCTTAATGGAATCTGCCCTCTTTGAGAACAGCGTCTTTTTTTTTTTCCAAGAGAGTAATCTCCATTTCAGCCTTCAATGTAAACGCGTTCTGGCTCCAATTTGTCGGCTGACTCTAATCGCCTCGAAACTTATATAAACTCTAGGTGAGTAATTTCCCCCAAGTACAGTACATCTCTGGAATGCACGTGCTGTGAACTTGAGTTAAACTTTTAACCTCAGATTTCTCTGGTGAGGGTTATTATCCACATTTTCATTGTACAGAAAGAAAGCCGAGACTCGAGCATGCTGCGTTCTTTCAGCAGTTTGGATTTGTGTGGAGATGCTGGGTTTTCCCCAGGAGGCTTCTTCTTGAGAGTCCATTGCTGGGAGTTATAGTGAAGGTATTGTTTTCGCCAAATGGGGTTGTATTCCAATGGAGCAGAGAGGCTACTCTCTAAGTCAGGTTTCTCTACATCCAGTTTCCTTCTCTCTACTTTGTGAAGATGAGCCCTTTTGAGCAGAGTAGATTCAGAATTTGAGGCAGGGGCTTCATTACCTCCCAACTTAAATATGTTTGGTGGCTCCTTCTGAAAGCTGGTTGCAGCCCGATACTTAAAACATTCTAAGGATCAGAAATGAGGCTTCCCAAGCCCTCGAGAAGCCCCAAGGTAGAAAGATAGAGGAAGGATAGAATTTTGGATACCGCGAGGGGCATGGCAGAGCCAAGTTAGAGATATGAGGTAGCAGAAATGAATCAGAAACCAGGCCTTATTGATTATATTGGAGCCACAGCAGAACCCCAATCAGTTGGCGTCTTTCCGAAAGGCTAATCCCGTCCAGTGATCCAAATTTAATACCACACAGGTCGGAGGCATGATAGAGAAAAGAAAATGCCTGGCCGAAGGCCAGGTTCCAGGTGAGAGAGATAGAGAAGGAAAGGAATTAAAGATGGAGCTTGGCCAGAGGCCAATATCCAGCAAGGACAGACATCAGTGAGAGCTGAGATCCAAGAAAGGAAGAGGGCGGAGCTTGCTGTGGCCCTTGCTTTTAATGTCTTTGATATGCTCATATGCACAATACATATTGATGACTTACATAGTATATTGCCATTGGGTAATAGTAAATTATGACAAGGTATAGGTGTGGTTTCTCTTAGCCAGGTGAGCACAAAGAAACCTGTTTTCCCGCCTCACCTGGGGGAAGCTGGGGTCAAGGGTCAGAGGCTTTCCTAGCCATGTGCAAGACTGAGCATGCTCTCTTCTAAGCCACTGTGTACCTACTGTTTCCCTTACCCATAGCTAGGGGTGGACTGCTACAAGAACAGAAACACAGGGTCCTACTCTGCCACATTTTTACATTTCTGACTTGATTTCTCCCCCTATCTTCTGTTTTCAACTAAGTGGGTCATTAGATTAAAGTGTGTTTAACAGCTCCCCATTTCCAAGGCTGAGTTTGCACATCTTTCCTCTCTTTTACAATATTTATCCCTAAACCTGCCCTCATGTCCTTGAATCTAACATCTATGACATGCAGCCTAATTAGTCTTTGAGATGAGCAATTTTCAGTTCCTCAAACTTTCCTGAGGCATGGGAATGGATATATTATTCTGTCCTCCTAAGAGCTACTCATGACAATGGCAAGGGGACATGATATAGTGGGAAGAGTGCTGGTCTGGGAATCAAAGAGGCTACATTCCCATGACTATCTGTAAGTAGCTCTTGAACAAATTACTCTCTCTAGGCCTCAATTCCAGCATCTTTAAAATGAGGGACTAAGATTAGATCATCCTTAAGATCACATCTACTCCTAACAACTTGTTATTCTGTGAGTTTAACTGTTAGTTTTGAAGAAACTCAAATGAAAACATGAGATGTAAAAATAAGGGCCTGTGAGGCAGAAGTGAAGGTTGCTTTGGAATGTTATTGAAATCCATTCTATTTCAGTGTTCTGATGGAAACACTGTGATGTTATTAATCCCACTTTACATCACATCTTCCAATGGATTCTTTAGATTCCTGAACAAATGAGAAACATACTTTCCAGGCACTGGAAACATGAGAGGAGAAGTAATAGTGTCATTCCCTCCCCAGGAATTGGAATATTTATTGGATAATGAGTTGCTGATGCTAACTTTCCCCCAAACCTCACCCTAATCCACTATTCCGCTCACCTTCCAGACCCTCTTCTTCCCCCAGATTTTCCTTTTTGTCTATTATAAACCAGTCTTCAGAATCATGGATCAGAGAAACATGAACCTGACTTCCCAGCACTCCAGAAAACTCCCCAGGCTATCTATCACTTTGACACCTCTGGACAAGACCTTGCTGTCCAACTCTAGGCAAGTTCCCTAGCCAAAAGCATTTTCTCTTCCTCATTCCCACAGTGAGACCTACTATGTGGGAATATTTTTGTCTGGGAATTAACCAAGAACAAAAAAACATGCTGAATTATAGTCATTCTAATTAATGGATTGGCTAATACTCCTCATTCCGTTTTATTTAATGTTCTCTTTATCAGTAAAGGGTCTCTGTGTTGCTGTTTTGCATCAGTGACCCCTCAAATAAATTAGATGCATTTAAACCCCCTCTTAGGAACAATGGAAAAATACACTGCAGGGAGGCAGCAGTGCTGATGTCAGACTTAGCATGTGGAAATGAGAGGCCACTCTTAATTTCTCACTGATGCCAACCATAATACAATGGAAAGAACTTTGGACTAGAGTTGGGAAATATTCATTTGAAGCCTGGCTTTGACACCACCCTATCACAAGCAAGAACATTTCCATTCTCTGAGCATCAGTATCCCCATCTATAAAATGAAGGTGATAATGCTCATACTGACATGTTGAGTTTGTTTGATTTTTTAAAGTTTTGCAAGGAAAGTGCTTTATAAAACTTTAAAAGGGATATAGAAATGTGAGTTGGTATTGTGACATTTATCATTGAGTGCCAAGTCAGGGATATGGTTTCTCAAGTTCTAACTCTTTTTACTACAAACACAGAGTAAATTGCTTTTGCAGAGTACAAAATGATTTGGTTTCACAAACATTATAATGTGACCTATTTATTATGACGTGGTCCTGAGGTGATTTCTCAGAGAAATTGGCCTAGGCCAGCATTTCAGAAACTTTTTTTTTTCCTTTTTATGGCCCAGGGCACAGAATCCTTTGCCATAAGGGATCATGACATACTGAATGTCCAAGGTGCACACACCGGAAGAGTTGAAACTCATACACTGGTGGTTACCCTTTGATGAGAGCCACCATTTTGTCAAGCCCTTTGCCAATGTTTTGAGATCAGCATAAATGTTACAGGCAATGTGTGTTTATTTTATGAGTCTTATACATATAATTTCTTGGATAAGTAAATCTTCTTTTCAAACTTTAAAATAGATTTCTCTTTTATCTATAATGAAACAACATCCAACATTTCACAAAATACCCTTGGAGGAACACTGGCCTAGACTTTTCCTTCACATTTAACTCATTCTTTCTTATAGTACAGTTATTTGTGCATCATCTCCCTTTCTCAACAAATGGGTTATTAGCTCCTTGATGGAAGGGTCTGCATTGGATCTCTCTTTGTAACCCCAGAATCTAACACAGTACCTCACCTACAACAATTATAACCAGTAGTAAATATTTATTAAATTGAATTAAACTCACCCTCATCTGGCTTCTATCAGAATTATTGCAAGAGTATCATCCTGTGTCATCATAAATGATAAAGATGAGGTAGAATTATGAATTGATATGATTGCTTTTCTTTTACAAAGTATCAGTTCCAAGGCAGAAGAGTGGTAAGGCTTGAGCAATTGGGCTTAAATAACTTGCCCAGGATCACATACCTAGTCTGAGGCCACATTTGAACCTAAGACCTCCCATCTCCAGACCTGGCTTTCAATGCATGGAGCCACCCAGCTGCCCAGATATGATTGCGTTTCTATTCCAAGTATCATAATGTAGTCAAAATAACTTAAAGTCAACGTTCTATCAAAATTTTAACTAATGTCTGAAGTATTGACGAGTTGTGTGACCCCCCAAAAATCAGATCACCTCTCAACAGACCAGGAAGTTCTCTAAGAACATACAGACAAATTGTCAGCCTAGATGAGTATCATATCCCCTGATGCCAGTGAAATCACAGGTCTATCCCTGAAGTGCTGTCATGGCACAAACATCTTCTAAAAATAATCACTTTCAGGGACAGCTGGGTGGCTCAGTGGATTGAGAGTCAGGCCTAGAAACGGGAAGTTCTAAGTTCAAATCTGGCCTCAGCCACTTCCTAGCTGTGTGACCCTGGGCAAGTCACTTAACCCCCATTGCCTAGACCTTACCACTCTTCTGCCTTGGAGCCTATACACAGTATTGACTCCAAGATGGAAGGTAAGGGTTTTAAAAAAATAAAATTAAATTAAATAAAAATAATCACTTTGATATGCAATGTATTATTAGGGGACCCAAAACAGTTTTCTGTTTGTATTTCTAAAATCACAAAGGTATTTGGACAAATTTGGAACCAACTGGAATTAAAGATGACTGCTATAGCAAGGTACTGAATAGTAGTTTGGTATCCCTAAAGATAAGATCTCTTCCCCATCAATCTCACCGAGTAAGTAATTGATTTACTCCCAAGGAATGGCTATTGTCTATATACTGTAGATTAGTAAAAATCATCCCCTGCCCTCTATTTGGGTTTTTTAGATATGTG
The DNA here is from genome assembly GCF_027887165.1 of Monodelphis domestica. Lineage (NCBI taxonomy): Eukaryota > Metazoa > Chordata > Mammalia > Didelphimorphia > Didelphidae > Monodelphis > Monodelphis domestica. The sequence continues at coordinate 271,485,377 of NC_077229.1, forward strand.
TATGTTTAAAAGGAGCTAGAAAAGGTTATAAAAACAAGGCAAAATAGAGAACTGACTCTTTGACAGAAATTTGGAGACTGATCAGAAAGTATCCTTCAATAAAAAAAATATTTTTTTTTAAACAAAACTAGAGGGCCAACTAAGTTGCTTAGTGGATAGAGTGCTAGGCCTGTAGGCAGGAGTTCCTGGGTGCAAATCTGGCCTCAGAAATTACTTATCTGGGTGACCCTGGTCAAGTTACTTAACCCCAATTGCATAGCCCTTACTGTTCTTCTGCCTTGGAACTGATGCTAAATATTGATGCAAAGATAGAAGGTAAGGATTGAAAAAACAGTAAAACTAGAAACCAAAGTGAAAAAAGGTAGAATCACTTCACTACTGAGATACAGCTACCCATAACCATCTACATATGGCCAAGTTCTCTTATTCACTCCCTGAAAAAAACATTAGTTATTGTGGAGAATTTTGGGATTCTCTCAGTAGTGCATCCCTTCCTTCCCTCAACCCTTTCTTAAGTGTTCCACCAACTATCAGGTAATGTCTTGGGTAGCAGAAGAACTGAGACCATTAACTCTTTCAGACCACTAAGGTGCCATTTAGTGCCCTGAGACTGTCATTGACTAAATTACCTTTTTCACAACACTAGGGCAACATGTAGTGAAGAGAAGTAGTAATTTGCTAAATGATACCTTTGTGGCATGAAAGAGTTGATGGGGCTTCCCCAAAAGTCTAATTTACTTTCAGGGTATAGATTTTCCACTTTGAAATTCTGGCTCATTTTCTCATTTTGCTACTCTCATAGAAATAGCTCATGGGAAGGAGACGTGTAGGCAGAACCTTTTTACATAACAGTGCCTACTATTTATGCAACAGATACATTTCCCTATCCTCTGGGAAGCTAGGCTCATCTTGAGATCCTGCTGTGCAAAAAGTCCTGAGAATTTCCCCCAGATGGGACAACATCTTTAAAAATAAAGCTTGTGCAATGCCTTTTTTTAATTTGTTGGAGAAAAATGTTTAGCCAAAATTGAATAGATTCCATCTAAAAGATTAAACACTGGCCTTTTGCTTTGAAGAAAGTCGGTCACTGTAGAACTTCAGAGCACCTGGTCCACACCATACCTGAGCAAGATTTTGCTCTTCATCTTCCTCCAAGAAGTGGTCATCAAGGTTCTGCTTGAAGAACTTCAGTGTTAAAGGAGTCACTAAAGACAATGTATGTTTTAGGTCCTTGGGGCAGCTGGCTGGCACTTTGGGTAGATCTCTGGCTCCAGAGTCAAGAATACTAGGCAAATTTGGCTTCAGATTCTTATATATTAACCATATGACTGAATAATCACTTAAACTCTCTACATCAGTTGTCTCATCTATAAAATGAGGATCATAATAACACAACATTGTTGTCAAATTCAAATAAGATGCTATTTGTAAATGCCTGGGACAAAGTAGGTGCATAATAAATGCTTGTTCCTTCCATTTCCTTCTCCCTGCCTTTTCTCCCACAATAGTAAATTAACTCTCTTTGCAGGTTATTGTATATTTGTGACCTCATCCATTGATCATGAAGGATATTCCTAAAACCTTTGGTCTAGGCTAAATGTCAGAGATCCATGCTTTAAGGAAGCAGTCAACAGCCAAACAAGCAGTTATAGGACTAGAGAAAGCCATGCATATCAGTAAGGACATTGTAGATGGCTCCAAAGAGAAGGAGTTTCTCTAGCAGAATGGAGCCACATGGTTTTCAGGAAAAGGCCAAGTAGTATGGATCCTTTGAGGCACTGGAAAGTTTAACCCTTCAGCTTTCATTGTATCCTCTAAACCAAAGAGAACTGAGATTTAACTCTACTTCTTCACCATGGGAGAACAAGGAGCTTTGACAGAATGGAAATCATCCAAATTTTATTGATAGTACCCAATGAAAATGAAAATAAGCAACCAATTGTGAAATCAACACAAATCACCTCAGAAAGCTAATAAATCTCCCCCAAATACTAACAGTTTTCTTTTAGTTCATATTCAATATGCAAAATAATTATAGACTTTAGAACTGCCTGTTTTTACTTGGAACTCTTAACAGAGCATTTCGTCTTTTATACTATAGAATATAGAAATATATGGCACTGAATAAATGTGATCACAGGAAATGGAAATCTCAAACTGCACAGATAAAAAGAATGTAGCATTAAGACAAAACACTAAAATCTCTAGGAAGTTTCAGTTTTTAGAAAGAGAGAATCATATAGGGTAGGAGGAAAAATCACTTGCTTTAACTATTTGAAACTTGTTCCTGGGGTACAGGGACCAGATATAATTTGTGACTTTTATGTATCTAAAAATCACAGCAGATCTATTTTATGGAAAGGGAATGGGGAAAGAAGGCTAGGAAAGGGATTGGGCAGTCTCAATTTTTTTCATTGGTATTTTAAGGAAGCTCACAATCTAGTCATTGCCATATTACAAATTCTGGAGGGCATTCTTTAGTTCTTCCTGCAGTAAGAGAGCATTCATTGAAAGTAGAAAACACTTCAGTCCCCAGAGATTGAAATAACAAATAATTAAGCCTGGGGCTCCCTGGGACTAAAGTTTATTGGCAATAAAAGGCAGCTGTGTTGACAACTTTACCAATTAATCTGCCAAATGCTAGCACGTCACATTGTTAGAAAACGGCTAGAAATGTCCAGGGGTCTGTTTAAAACAGACAACATCCTCAAAGGACTGTTGGTCAGCAACTTAGTACCACACCCTTCAGCAGATGTAGTGATGTCCCACACTCCTTGGTGCCAGGGTAGCATGAAAGGAAGTACAACAAACCATGTAGAAATTCCCTTAGCCCATTACAAACTAAGTCATAAACACACCAGGCTGTTCTAGAAGGTTCTGTGTCTCCCAGAGAAATTGTAAGATTCTAGACCAAATCAGGATGGCTCCTAGACATTCCAGCCTAGAACTGCCTCAGGAATTCCACTTCGTCTAGTAAATTTACATTTCTGAACTTTGCCTACTTTGGAATTTTGACAAGGGATGATCATAGATTTGGCAGAACTACAGAGAGAAAAATTTCATAGTGACATCTATCAAGGGCAGATTTCAGCAGGTAGTGATTCTTCAAGTTATTGGAAGACAGACTCTCACAAGTAGTAGGATATAATAACAATAGCCAAACTGCCTACACCTAAAACTTGGCTGATCTTTCACATGAATGTTGTAGTTTGCCAGCCCTCTAATCTAGAAAATAAATATGGGCTTGGTGGTGCCTGCCCTTATAATATGTTAACATTAATTCACAATGGTAAAAACTTTTAAGAGAAAACATCCTGCATATTTCTACTAATACTGGTAGGCAGAGTCGATGCCAGACATTTGCCTAAAAAAAACCTGTGATCACTCATTTAATTTAAAAAATATAAAGGTTATTAACTTGGTAAAACATGAAAATAGCAGGGAACCTCTCTAGGAAATGTCTCCCTAGATGGCCCCTGTGAAATCATTTCATATTTCTGTCTTTTATTTTGTATTACATAGAAAGGTATTTGAAGGATTTCAGTCTTCTTGAATACTAATATTCCTAGCCCTAACACCCATATTGTTTACCCATTTGGTTAAGGACCTTTCCCTTGAAAGAGTCATTTTGCTAAATTAAATAAAACAGATATTATCCTTTCTGAAAGCCAGTTAGTTGGTTAGCAAGTATCTATTGAGTATGTACTCAGTGCAGCACTTCGAAGTATGGTAAGATCCAAAAGAATGAGAAAGCATCAATTCTGCCTTTAAGGAATTTATAATCCTGATGGATAAGGCTACACTTAAGGTAGCACATATTTCATCTAGAACAGCAGACTTGAGGGGGCAGCTGGGTGGCTCAGTGAATTGAGACCAAGGCCTAGAAATGGGAGGTCCTGGGTTCAAATCTGGCCTAAGACACTTCTAGCTGTATGGTGTTAAATTTTTTATGGTTTGACTGAATATTAAAATCGGTAGTTGCCAGGAGATTTAATTTCTAAATCCCAACATGAATTACTAAAGTAAAATGAAATTATGGTAATTTGTTTTACAGTAGAGGGAAGATATTAAGGAAGAGAGAAAAGGGAAGAGAGAGAGGCAGATAGAGCTCTGGCTTCCTCAGAGCCGGGTAGAAATTCTCAGACCCCAGCCAGGGTCTCATCATGATGGGCCTTTCTCAGAGGTTCACACCTCCAGAAAGGCAAGCCTTTCACTCACCATGGTGACCTCTAAAAGGAAAGCAGTCTGAGGTCTCCTGCATGAGCTCCTCCAGGGGTCCAGTTCCACAGCCAAGTGTCTTCACTACGTCTGAATGTCTGTCTTCCAATCTCTCCTCAAGTGTCTGTCTTCCAGTCTCTTCCTCCAAGTGACTCTTCTTCCAGTCTTCATTCTCCTTGTGTACCTCTTTTTCCTCTATTTAAATATCTTTTTCTCTTGTGTCACTTCCCCTAAATTTTATGTTTGCCAATCACAGCAGACACTCCTCTCCAGGACTGCCCCCTCAATGTATGAAATGGGTGTTCACACCTTTTGTAGTTAGTTATACATTTTATAGTTAGTTAAGACCTTTTTTAGTTAGTTAACACCTTTTTGTAGTTAAAATGGGTAGATCTACTTTAAATACTGAGTTAACACTTCCAGGGATTAAAATCTAAAAATAGACAAGGGATTACAATTTAATCTTCACAATAAAGATAGAGCTAAGTACCTTCATAGTTACAATCAGGAGATAACCAAATCCAATCTTCAGAGTGGCCTTGGACAAGTCACTTAACCCCCATTTCTTAGCCCTTACCACTCTTCTGCCTTGGAACCAATAAACAGTATTAACTCTAAAATGGAGAATAAGGGTTTTATTAAAATAAACAACAGCAACAAAGCAGGTTTGGGCAGGTGTGTAGCACAATGGACAGAGCTTTGAAACTGGAGTTGAGAGGACCTGGGTCCAAATCTGACTTCTTATACTACCTAGCTGTGTGACCCTGAGCAAGTCACTTAACCGTAATTGCCTAGCCCTTGCCACTCTTCTGTCTTAGAATTGATAAGAAACAGCAGATGAAGGGTTTTTTTTAATAATAGAAAAGAAAAGAAAGGAAAAGAGAAGAAAAGGATGGACTGACCATTCTTAACTCACAACCCTGTATAAAAATAGGGTACAAAAATAGGCAGTGCCAGGCTAGACTTACCCTAAAATTTCCCCACATAAATGATTCTGATTGACAGTCAGCTTGTGGATGTTCTTGTAACATATTAACATATATGGACAATGTGGAACATGTTGAAGGTATATACATCAGAAATGCATGTGGTCAGGGTATAGGCATGGAGGGCACACATACATAGAAAATGTGGTCAGGCAAACAAGTTGAGCCCCTTTCTATCCTGAAAAGGAGCTGGTAGCAACTAGCACCATTATTTGGCTCTCTACCACCTTAGGTGAGCATGACATTCTCTGTTAAATAGCATGTTGTCTTTGCTAGGAATCTCTGCTGGCCTTGTGGTCAGTGTTCTGTTACTGCTCCCATCTTCTGGTCTTCACCTCTTTTAGGGGCATTGACTGGATTCTCTGTTCCCTTCTACTTGATGCAGAGGTCTCTCCCTAATTCAGCACAAGATAATGCAATGAGCGAGCCAATACCAGGCAGCCAACAAAAGCCAGCAGAGATCCCCAGACTATAAGTTTATTTTTTAGCTGTCCTTTTTTTTAGGGTTCTGATTAAGGTCCATGATCCCAAATCATTGTTTGGCAGAGTTATTATTCTTGAAACTCCAAAAAGAATTCCTTGTGACTCTTGTTTAATGTCTAACTTTTAGCCCATATTCCCACACCAAAAAAATCCCATAGGACCTACATGGAAGTTTTGGTCATAAAATCCAACCTACTATCCAAATTGTCTTTGATTGGTGTAAAAGTACATTGGATTAAGAACAAAAATACCAGGTGAAGCCACAGTGCCTTAGTCCTTCCTTTATTGGGCAAATCTGCCTGAAATAAAAATGCTGACTTCTCATTTATTTGCTTCTGCCCAGCACATAAATGCCATGTCTCTCTTTGTAAGTAGATGTGAACAACACCTAACACATGATCATCATGCCTACTCAAATGTTAGCACATAGTATAGTGGTAGTCTCTCTGTGACCGAGAATGACAATTGTCTTTGTGCAGTTTCATCTACGGTGTACCCTCATGTGGTTTTGGAGTCCAAAGGCTGAGGCGCACAGTTTGTGGCACTTGGGGCCTGGGACGCCAGTTGTTACGGGAGGTGCGGGTGTGGCCTGGTGTCGGCGTTCATGCGCAGCGGCAAGACATCGACGTCGCTCATCTTCAAAGGTGGCGGCGGCATGGTTAATGTGGGTTCTCCAGCTGCTTCTGTCAGAGGCAGCGAATTCTAGTTGCTTTGGTGTCATGCCAGCCCACTTCAAGTTGGACTTTAGCTGATCCTTGAATCTCTTCTTTGGTCGGCCTTGTTTCCTGAGTCTAGCTGACAATTCACCATAGAATACCTGCCTTGGTATTCGCTGTGGGTCCATGCGGATGGCGTGTCCAGACCATCGTAGCTGGGTTTTGAGGACCAGGACTTCGATGCTGGTGGAGTTGGCTCTGTCGAGGACTTCCTGATTGGTGATTCGGTCCTGCCATCGGATCCTCATGATTGACCGGAGAGAGCGTTGGAATTGCTCCAGCTGTTTCATGTGCTTCCGGTACAGTGTCCATGTCTCACAGCCATACAGGAGCAAGCTGAGGACCACTGCGTTGTACACTTTGAGCTTCGTCGCAGTGCTTACACCTCTGTGTTGGAGGACTTTGCAGCGCAGCCGCTCGAGTGCCTGGCTGGCCTTTTGGATCCTGGCATTAATCTTGTGGTCTAGGGACCCGTCGTTGGCGATGGTGCTGCCCAGGTACTTGAAAGTGTTGACATTAGAAAGCTGCATGCCATCGATTGTAATGCACGGCTGGTTTGTTGGCCTCCCTGGTGCAGGTTGGAACAGCACCTCTGTTTTGCTGAGGCTGATAATCAGGCCAAACAGTTTTGTTGCGGTAGAGAACCTGTCCACAATAGTTTGGAGATGATTTTCTTGGTGGGCCATGAGAGCACAGTCATCTGCGAAGAGAGCTTCCAGGATGAGTCTCTCTGTTGTCTTTGTTTTTGCAGTCAGGCGGCGAAGGTCGAATAGTGAGCCATCCAGTCGGTATTTGATGTAGACGCCCAGGTCTAGATCCATCACAGCATGTCGTAATACTTGGGTGAAGTATAGGTTGAATAGTACCAGAGCGAGGACACAGCCTTGTTTCATGCCATTGGATATGTTGAAGCGATTGGAAGTCTCTCCACCAGATAGGACTTCCCCTGTCATGTCGACATGAAAGAGCTGGATAAGTTTGATTAATTTTGCTGGGCAGCCGAGCTTGCTGAGGATCACCCACAATGCGTCCCTGTTCACTGTGTCGAACGCCTTTGTCAGGTCTATGAAGACAATGTAGAGACTCAGGTTCTGCTCAAGGCATTTTTCCTGCATTTGCCTCACCGTGAAGACCATGTCGATGGTGCTGCGATCTGGTCCGAAGCCACATTGTGATTCAGGCAGGTTCTGCTCTGAAACAGATGACAGGAGTCTGTTGAGTATAACACGGACGAGGATCTTTCCAGCAGTGGAGAGTAGTGAGATGCCTCTGTAGTTGTCACAGGCTGCTCGTGCGCCTTTGTTCTTGTGTAGGGCTACGATGGAGGCATCTCTGAGTTCTGGGGGCATGTCTTCCTCCTCCCATATGCTGGTCAGCACTATGTGGAATGCCTGAAGTGCCTTTCCATTTAAGGCCTTGTACACCTTGGTTGGGATCCCATCTTTACCGGGTGCCTTGCCTGCACTCATTTGTTTAATGGCTTTTTGGACTTCCTCTATTGAAGGAGGGATGGCAAGTTGTTCAATGGTGCGATTTTGGGGGATCTGGTCAAGGGCACTTTGGTCGACTGAAGAGGGTTGGTTGAGAAGCTGACTGAAGTGTTCTTTCCACCTGTTGCTGATGCCTTTTTTATCTTTTATGAGAGTGTCACCGTCAGAGGATAGCAAGGGAGTGATGGTGGGTTTTAATGGCCCATAGACAGTCTTGAGGGCACTGAAAAATTGTTTGTAGTTTTTTGTATCAGCAAAGCGCTGGATTTCTTTTAAATATTTTTAAATCAGTCAGTAGGATCCTTTATTTAAAAACTGAATATCTGCTGATATGATTCAATTTAACAACTATTTATTAAACATTTACTATGTGCCAGGAACTATGCTTCATTCTATACAGTAAAGATGTGTGTGTGTGTGTGTGTGTGTGTGTGTGAGAGAGAGAGAAGAGAGAGACAGACAGACAGACAGACAGACAGAGACAGAGACAGAGACAGAGACAGAGAGAGAGAGAGAGAAACACAATTCTTGCTCTTTAAGGAATGTACAGACTACTGGGAGAGAAACATAACATGATACAAAGTAGATAACCATTATACAAAGTAGAATGTTAAGAGAATCAAAGTGCCCCTTTATAGGCAGAAGTAGCACTTGGATTAAGTGGTGAAGGAATAGAAAGATTTTAAAGGATGGTGAAAATAAGGAAGATGTCTCAGAATTGTGTGCATTCTTGGATGAAGAAAGTGGCAGGTTGAGATCAGAGAATACTAGTAGTCACTTGGGCTAAAATAGAATGCCTGATAAGGGAGTAATGGAAAATAAGTCTAGAAGGGCAGTTAAAACCAAATAAGAAGAGCCTTATAAATATTATTAATTAATTTTGTAAATATGGTAAGTTCCAGGCAAGAGAGTATCCGTTTTATCCCATGGACAATGGGATTTTGATTGAAGGAATAACATTGTCAGATCTATTGGGAGATTATTTTGGCAGCTATGCAAGGTATGGACTATAGCAACTAGAAGAAGGTAACAAAGATGTTGTTGAAAGGGTACAAGTAAAAAGGGAGCATAAGGCCCTGAAATATAAAATGGCAGTTTGAGCAGATAAAAGTTTGATGAAAGAAAAAGATATTGCGGAGTTAGAACAATAGGGCTTGAGTAGAGGAATGAGAAAAATGTAACATCATTTCAAGGTTATGTCCACTAAGGATAATGATGGTACCCTAAACAGCAGTGAGACTATCTTGACTAGCAATTATCACACTTAAAAAAAAAAAACCAAAAACCTTACTTTCCATCTTAGAATCAATACTGTGTATTGGTTCCAAAGCAAAACTTCAGGAAGGGCTAGGCAAGGCAGGGTTAATTAACTTGCCCAGGGTCCTACAGCTAGGAAGCATCAGGGGTCAGATTTGAACCCAGGACCTCCCATCTCTAGGACTGGCTTTCAATCCACTGAACCACTTAGCTGCCCCCAATTATATGACACTTTTGGAATACACTTAACTATGTTTTCTTTTTATTTGTTTAAGTTCCCATGTATGTTCCTCCTCTTCCTTCCTCGCACTAGAGAAGGCATCATTTGACAAAAAGATGGCTGTATATATAAAATTTCTGTTGCTGTATATAATGTTCTTGATTCTGCTCATTTTGTTTTTCATAAATTCATTTAGAACTTTCTTTATTTAAAAAAAATTACCCTGATGGTCATTTCTTATACTGCAGCAGTGTTCCATCAAATTCCAGAATTTACACATTTTTTCTCATTTGATCCTATCAAATCCTATCCTATTATTTTCCCCATCTATAAGTTGAGGAAACTGATGCCAAGAGGGATTGAGTAAATTGCTCAGGACCTTATGGCTACTAAATGTCTGTGACGGGATTCAAACTCAGGTCTTCCTGACTTCAAATTCAGTGCTCTATCCACCAAGCTATTTATCTGCCTTAGGAAAAGGAATAGATTTAGGTGGGAAGATAATGAGTTCATGTTTGGATATTTTGAGTTTGGAAATGTCTGGTTGTCTGATAGAGATTTTATTGTTCTTATTAAGTAGTTTTTTAGACCTGGCTGACTCTTTGTGATCCCATTTGAGATTTTCTTGGGAAAGATACTGGAGTGCTTTGCCATTTCACTCTCCAGGTCGTTTTGTAGATGAAGAGACAGGCAAACAGGGTTAAATGACTTGCCCAGAGACATAGCTAGCAAGTGCCTGAGGCCACATTAGAACTCAGGAAGATGAGTCTTCCTGACTTCAGGCCTTGGACTTTATCCACCATGCCACATAACTTTCCAAGAGATATAAGGTTGGAGATATGAAGTTTTCACTCAAAAAGACACATTTTGGCTGGATGTAGAGATTTAGGCCTCATCTGTATGGAGATGATCATTGATCTAAAGAGTGTATGAGATCACTAAGAGTGAATGTAGAAAAGAGAAGAAAGCCAAAGACAGACCTTTAGGGAATAGATACAAGGAAAGGGGGGGAGGGGGAAGAGCTAAGGTCTACTGAACCACACATTCCTCACCATTTTACTGAATCGTGTTTAACCTCGTCATGCATGTGAAACCACCAGATGGCTCTTGTCCAACACATTAACTCTAGCCCTTGTTTTGTCATTATGACATGATTGGATGCCTCCTCTCAACCCTAATACTGCTTTTTTGACACTTGGATCTCCAGCTTCCCAGAGTGCCTATTGCTGGGCAAGCTGGACTGAACTGTCATGGAAAGAGATTCATGAACTCTCTAGGGAACTTGATCATACCCTCACTTTAAATCACTTGTCAGAGGAAGCAAGAGGCCATCACTTAATGGAACATTAGGAGGACTTTTAGTATTTTGAACTTTGAACTGGATGAGTTGTGGTCTCAACACTAACTCATTTTCTTTTTATCTTCTGCCCTCTTTTCTTTTGTCTCCATACTTTCTCTTCTCTTCCTTCATTGTTTCAAGATTGCAACATTACATGCTCTTAATTTGTTGGAAAATAAGTCTATTCCCCTGTACACTTGATTACCTTTTCTGGGCAGTTTTGTTGAGTAGTAGAAGAAGAAATTGAAGGTTCTTTAAGGTCCATCTTTAAAGCTGGAGAGATTGCCAGAACAGAGTGAACTCACCTCTTTACCTCCCTACAATCACAGAAGGAAGTGGTGTGGGTAGTCACAGGGAGGCTAGAAAGCATCCCCTGAATTTCAGCTTATCAATATGATTATCTGTCCCTGCCTCTCTGGAAGGATATGCCAGTTTCAATAAGAGACCCTTGAGGAGAACCAGCAGCTGTTTGGGTTTCAGAGTCTTCAGAATGTGTTTGGGAAAGGATGATACTATGTTTGCAAAATTATGAAGAAAGAAAGGTACAGAGTAATGGGCTAAAGTTTGGAGAGTAAGGAGAGAAGGTATGAATAGCAGCATTGCTGAGACTAAAAGTGAATGATGGATAGAAACAGGAAAATGAAGGACATCGAGAAAGAAGCCCTTAGAGATGTTAGTCTAGCTTTATTTGAAAATTTCAGGATTTAACATCAATTTAGAGCTAAAAGCGACATCAGAAGCTATTAAATACAATACCTTCCCTTTACAGATGAGAAAAAAGGTTAAGGATATATCTGGGTTCACACAGCTACTAAGTAAATAAGGCAGAATTTGAAGCCTGGTCTTTCTTACTTCAAGTCCTATCCCCTATACTAGTGGTATCAAACTTAAATAGAAACAGAGGACATTAACTCTACATGAAAATCCTTGCGAGCCATATATTGATTTAGAAAACTACCTAGTAACATTATCTATATTTTGTTGTGTTTCCCAATTAGATTTTAATCTCATTTGGGAAACAATTCGTAATTTTAAAATAGTGCAATTGACATTATATCATGCAGTCATCAGGAGTCTTTGGCATTGTTTTGGATTGCTGTATAGCTGAGAATAGCTAGGTCATTCACATGTGTTCATCAAACAATATTGCTGTTACTGTGTATAATGTTCCCCTGGTTTTTTTTCCCTTCATTTTGCATCAGTTCATATAAGTCTTTCTAGTTTTTCTAAAATCATCCTGTTCATCATTTCTTATAGCACTTCCCTTACAATAATGCACCACAACTTGTTCAGCATTCTCTAATTAATGGACATCCCCTCAATTTCCAATTTTCAATCCCACCTATTAATAAACATTTCTTAAGCACCAGCACCTACTATTATGTGCCAAGGGCTATGGTAGACACTGAGGACACAGCCAAAAATGAAAGTCCCTACCCTCAAGGAGCTTATAGTCTGTTGAGAGAAACAACATGTACGTATAAGTTAATACAAAATAAATCTAAAGTAAATTCAAGAAGGAAGCAATAGTAGCTGAAGGGATGAAGAAAATCCACAAATAGGAGCAGTCATTGAGTTAGAAGCTTTTTTTTGGTATATCCAAATCTTCTCTTGTGTCTGAAAAAGGCTTAATGAGCACAGAATTCAGTTTTAGAAATAATGCTGAGTGATGAGAATCCAGTGTAAATAACAGGTGTGTTTGTATGCTTTGGAATTTTCTGCCCACAAGTGGTTTCGGTAGTATTTTTAAGTGTTTGTATAGGGCAGTGAGAGAAGGGCAGTGAATTGGGATTTGCAGTCCAAAAGCTGACACCCATAATTATAGACTTACAATTTCATTTTTTGTCACTTTTCCAATCTTGGACATCCTTCTTCTCTGCATGACATCTTGCCATTCTAAGTAGTGGAGACATTCTGAGGAGCCATAAACTCTTGGTAGATGAAGCATGATCTCACATGCACCTGCTTTGTGAGGGTCTTTTGGGATTTACATAGCTCCAATGCCAGACTGCTCATCACTGTATTAGAAGGCTAAAGATCCAAGTACAAGCTTTGAACAATCAGCTATATAGAGAATGAGAATCATTCAAAAATAAAATGGGCCTTGGGTGCTGGCAGCAGGACCTACGGATTCCCTCCCCTGCAGCATGAATCCAAAAACTCAACCAGGCAGAAGTTTCTATGACTGCTTTGGAAAACTCATTCTATTTTAAAAATAGATGTGTGTGTTGCCTTTCTGTGTCCTAGCCATGGATTTTAATGACAGCACATTTCTGGAGGGCTAATTTGGCTTCTTTTAGTTGGCTGGCTCTATGGCTACAGAACACACATTCGAAGGCAGTGAGATGAAACCTATTATTCAGGCCACCCCAGAATATGCTGTTTGAACCAAATGTTAGGGGTTGCCCAGACAGGACAGCTTATCTGATACAGATTATCTGTAGATATCTTTCCAAACTAGTTAAAATGAGTTCTTTTGTGTTTGATTTATCACCAATTAGAGGGTTGTCCACTGAAACCTGTAGGATGCCTATTCAATGTCACAATTGCTGACCTGTAATGTCATTTTTTACATGTTGGACATCTTTGGCAGTCTGATAAAGTCTCTCTCTCTCTCTCTCTCTCTCTCTATATATATATATATATATATATATATATATGTCCCTTCTCAGTATGTTTTTAAGTGCATAAAATAAAATACATATAATTGAAAAGGAAACCAATTATAATTGCATATAGTTATCAACTTTTTTTTAAGTTAACAGACCCAGATTAAGAACAGGAAATAAAATCATCATGGTTATAAACTTGACTTGAGAATTTTTCTTATTTTATCTTTGCAACAGGAGTGGCTTAGGAACTCAGAGACAACTTCTCTTCCTTTCCTATAGGACTTCCAATCTGGAATACTCCCATGCCTTTCTTCTAGACTCACCAGGTTTCCTTTCTTTTCTGCCCTTCTTTTCCCCTCTTAATTTCTTAATATTCAATGCAGCTTTCAGAAAGACCCTCAGACCAGGTCTGGCTCCACTGGTCATACTTTGTGTATGAACCAAGTTTAGCAAGATGGTAGGCTTTGGCCTCTGACCAATAAAAAGAGCTTCTATACTCAAAAAGCAAATGGAAAGAGTCAAGGTCAATGTATTCTAAAAGTCCCTGAAAATTTTGACCCTCATATTAAATTGTGATTATGGTGATTCTTTCCAACCATAGCTCTACTGAAAAATAGCCATGCTTATCTATCAGGAACTAGGTTGGGAATATAACTTTTCTACTACAGATATGTTTAGCAGCAATTAGTGTTTCAAAATGTAGACATACAGAAGGCATGATCCTACTACTGTGGTACTCAAAAGCACAACAATTTTGATCCAATCACAGGGTTTGGCTTGCTACAGTAGAACTGAGATCCCAGGACAGCAGAAGAACTAGGCAAGAAAAAGAAATATTCATTTCACACTAGACAGTGAAGTCCTAGGCTTCTCTAAGGAAGCAAAATGATCCTTTGAAAAGTAATTCACACAGAGTGTCAGCTTCTTGCCAACTCTATTTCACTGCAACCAGCCAAAAACAGCCTAACTTTGTTTTGAGCTGTGAAAACAGCTGTTATAATAAACTCTCTCTCTCTCTCTCTCTCTCTCTCTCTCTCTCTCTCTCTCTCTCTCTCTCTCTCTCTCTCTCTCTCTCTCCTTGCTCTCTCTCTCTCTTTGCTCTCTCTCTCTCTCTCTCTCTCTCTCTCTCTCTCTCTCTCTCTCTCTTTCTCTCTGTGTGTGTGTGTGTGTGTGTGTATGTGTGTCTATTTATCTGTCTCTTTCCTGACTGTTTAAAATAAATGTCTCCAGCACACAGATTTTCTGGGGTCATGATAAGATTTTTAATTGATGAAACCCAATAAGTTTTTTTTTCTGAAGTTAAGAAATGAAAAGCCACACAGGTTTTCATATTTCATATTAAATTCATATTAAACATGTCTGTTTAAAATATGTGAGTGAAAAATCCTGTAGGTAGGGGCCCCTTGAAATCCATAGTCTCATCATTGGGACCTTGATGGGGAGGGCCAGCCTGAGATTTTGAACATATTCTACATGTTATGGCTTTTAGCTTCCCTCTCCTACCCTAGCCCACATTTCTAGCTAAGACAAATCCTTCCCACTGCCTGTCCCTGGGGCCCTAGCTAACTAGGTGCTTAGCTTCCCAGATGCCTAAAGATAAAACCAGATGTGTCGTGTAGCTTTGGATTCACTGCTACTGTTGAATCCCACAGAAAAGAGTTGCCAACTTTTCAAGTTTTTAGAGTAGGGTATCTCATAGTAGGACATCTGGACCTCAGTCGTCAACATTCAACATTGACTTATTGGTTTTAACCATGTATGAACTATTTCCCATTTTTTCTCTGTGTCTGCACAACCTCTGATTTTTTTAAAAGGATGGTTTTTAATACTTATTCATGCTTTATGTCAGACTCCCACTTCATCTTTAGCTGATTAGTGTGCTGGCCACATGGGCAGCCATGGACCATGCTTTTGTCACAGAATGTCTTTGCATGTTGAAATGCCTGAACAACAATAATAAATGTTTGTTGACTTAGCAAGAGCCCCAGGAGCAGTCAGTGGAAAGGACTTGCCTGAGCTAGTAAGTATCTAAGGCTGAATTTGAACTTAGGTGTTCCTGACTCCAAGTTCAGCACTCTATCCACTGCAATATCTAACCTGCTAAAATATATATTAGGCACCTCCTATTTTCCAAACACTGTGGGAATACAAATACAAAGAGGCAAAAGATAGTTCCTGCATTCCATGAAGAAAGTTAGCAAATAAATATGTCCAAATAAGCCATATTCAAGAAAAAATAACAAGCAATTAAAAGAGGGAAGGCATTAGAATTAAAAGGAGTTGAGAAAAGTTTACTGTAAAAGGTTGGATTTAAGTTGGGCCCTAAAGAAAGCCAGTAGGTGGAAATGAGGAAGGAGAACATTCCAGACTTCAGGGATAGTTAGAGAAAATACCCAGAGCCAAGAGATGAAGTATCTTTTTCAGATAAAAGCAAGGGTGAGTATCATCAGATCAAAGAGCAAGAGTTGATGAGTAAGATATAAGAAGATTGGAAAGGTAGTACAGAACTAAGTTATGAAGGACTTTGAATGTCAAGCAGAGAATTTTGTATTTGATCCTGTAGTCACTTGGGCTTCATATCAACATGGTGGTGGCAGGATGAGAAGAAAGAAGGGGTCATATTTGAGAGGTTTTGCAAAGATGAAATCCATAATCCTTGGCCATAGATTGAATATGGTGATATAAGAGAAAGTAAGGAGTCAAAGATAGTAAATTGAAACCCAGAGGGACTGGGAAGATAATGGTGCCCTCAACAGCAATAGGGAAGTTTGGAGGAGGATAAGGTTTAGGGGAAAATATGGGTTCAAGTTAGATATGTTGAGTTTAATATTTCTACCACATATCCAGTTTGAGGTGTCTTAAAAACAGTTTGAGATGTGAGATAGGAGGTCAGCACAAAGATTAGGGCAGGAAATAAAGCTAGTTGTAACAAACCTCAGAATATTTTGGACTCCTAGATAAGATACCAAACTACTTAAATAAATTTAGCTTAACCAGATGGGAAACACAGGGAAAATGAAGTGGATGAAAAATGCATATCATCCAAATTATGATATATAATCAGAGATTGGAGGGACAACCTTTAGAGTCCATCTATCTGAGTATATGTATATGTGTATACACAAGAGCACATAACTCTGGTGCAAATACCAAATGGACAATTGGACAATGAGTTGTACCCCTAGATTGAGTAGTCAGTCAATCTGGCTTGCCTTTGAGAAATTATAAAATTCTTTCAATGACCCCAAACTTTTTCCTGAAACAAAGTCTCATCTTGTTCATACTAGTATGTTGTTGTATAGATGTGAGTCATGGAATGCTACAGTCACTAAAGAATTGAAGTTAAGGACCACCTGAAGGACAATGGAAAGATAAATCATGACTAGGGGCAAGTTGCAACACATGACAGACAAGTAATTACAAAAAAAAAAAAGAAGCAATTTAAAGAATGTTTTCACATAAATATATGAGCTAAAAATAACATGTGCAAGAGGGAAGGAAGTCCAGTTCAGTGGATAGCCCAAGTGCTCCATTAATCTAAGTACAATGTCAAAAGAACTTAAGGAAAGCCCATAAAAAGTTGGGCAAACTTTCTGTGGCAAACTTTTGGTAGCACAGAAGTTTTTATAAAGAAATATTTACTTCAAATGGCATAATCACAAATAAACAAACTTACTCCCAGAACATGAGAGACATAATATACTACCTCCATACTACCTCAGTTTCTGGAGAGGGGAAAGGAATTAGGTTGATAATTTGGTTCCTGTAGAACACACAATCTCTGTTCCAAGTTCAAAACCCTCTTTGGGCTTGAATTCCAGATAACCCTGACTTCTCAGAACTTCTATATTGAGCTAGTTGATTGAACCCATCCTACCTACAATAAATACCTCAAGGTCACCATTGCTCCAGCTCTTGAATCTGATGGGATCACTACTGTTAACTGAAATTCAAAACAGATAACACATGAAAGAGGCATTTCTTGGAATTGGGTAAAAAGAAGAGAACAAGGAAAGAAAGTCCTGCCAATCCATGGCATCTGAACTGTGGGTAGATGATGATCTTCACTAGATACAATGGGAAGGAACACATGAAAAAACAGAAGTGAAGCATACCAGGTATTATTGGTGTATTGATATTGTATCTTAAGTGCTCATATATCAAACTCATGGTCATGTTATTTATTGATTATCATATTTCCAAATCTTCACTCCAAAGGACAAAAGAATTCCTGAGCAGGGCATTATTTGCCACAGGGTCCTAGCTTCCATCTTGGTATGGAATGTGGTGTTAGACGACATTCCATACCAAGCCATATATTTGATTAATCTTCTCCTCTTTGATTATATGATTGTCAATTTAGCCAATGTTAAAACCTATGCCATGTCACATGTTCATTAGCTACTTCCCACTCCACATTCCAAATCTCCCCAATAAAATTTAGGGACACGTGTAGAGCTCTCTCTCAATGTCATCAGAGGAGCACGCATGATGGAGCCCATATTTTTTAACTCCTTGTCTCTGAGTCTTTATTCCTTTGTGTGTGTGTGTGTGTGTGTGTGTGTGTGAATCTCTCTCTCCTCTATCCATTTTCCCTCCATTTGCAATCTCCTTCTCAAGTGTCTACCCATGAAAATATTAATATGTAATTGCAGGAGGTTACAACAAGTCAGAAAGTTCACCAGAAATAGAGCTACAAGCCATTTCAGTCTTGTCAGTCTTAACAAGGTAAGCAGCCAATCAAAGGAGGCTACTCCCCCCTAGATTACAGGGAACAAAGAGGCTTCCATTTGAGGGAATCTGTATATGTTCCAATGGCCCTTCATGGTGCCTCTATATAAGGGGGTTCTCAGTTTTATAGTATGAGCTGCAGTATGAATAAGTCTGTTTTGTAGTCTATATTACATTGATGAATACATTATGCATTGTTTGAATATTCATACTGGTCAGCCCACAGACCCATTGAAATATTAGAGTGGAATATTGCCCTCCCAAATTTTTTTCACCTGATTATTTTAATTATTATATAGTTGTTTTATTATTCTCTTAATATAATACTTGTATATAACAACAAATATATAATTTTAATTAATAATATAATTAATAGGTTGCATTCTGGTAACAAACCTCTTCAAATTTAGCTTTGTTGATCCCTAGATGATAGACATACAATCCTTCACTGAAATCATACCAAAAGTCTTTCCAACTTTGTGGACAAGAGCTAGTATTCAGCCGATATATCCTCCACATACCAAATGACTCACTATCACAAAACAATGAAGCATCCAAATAAGACTTTGACAGGTGAAATTACACACCATCTGCATT
The DNA here is from genome assembly GCF_027887165.1 of Monodelphis domestica. Classification (NCBI taxonomy): domain Eukaryota; kingdom Metazoa; phylum Chordata; class Mammalia; order Didelphimorphia; family Didelphidae; genus Monodelphis; species Monodelphis domestica. The sequence goes on from NC_077229.1 coordinate 271,504,026, forward strand.
TAAAATTTGTGGACTGAAGGGATCTTTAAAAAAACAACAACAATGCTTATCTTCCATTAGAATTAATATTAAGTATGGTTCCAAGGCAGAAGAGTGGTAAGGGCTAGGCAATGGAGGTTAAGTGACTTGTCCAGGTTCACACAGATAGGAAGTGTCTGAGGCCAGATTTGAATCCAGGACCTCCCATCTCTAGGCCTGACTCTGTAAACAGTGAGCCACCCAGCTGCCACCAATGAATGGATCTTAATAAATAATTTATCACCTATATTTCAAAATTATGGTTGTTTAATGTATTCATCATTAGCATCTGTATATCTTCATTATAATAATGAGATATCAAAATAATATTTCTTCGTTGCCTACATATGTGTTGGACACTTGGAGAAGTGATATAATGAACCATAAAATATGATCCCTAGCTTCATAGATCTCACATTCTAGTAAAAGAGAGAATAAATCTATGCAAAAGAAGAGAGAATGTGAAAGTACTAGAAATTACTATAGGAGATCAGAGTATCAGAGGAGAGTTTCTTCCTTGTTCTCTTTGGCTCTTCCCACACCCCAAATTAAATGTAAGCTCCAGGAGGTCAGAAATTATTTAGTTTTTTTTGTTGTTGTTGTTTGTTTTGTTTATGCCTGACATCTAGGCATGGTGCTGTTTGTGTAGCAGATTTTTTTTTAATTTTTCATTGAATTTAGGTGGGGAAAGAGAGGGAAGGAGAGAGAGAGAGAGAGAGAGAGAGAGAGAGAGAGAGAGAGAGAGAGAGAGAGAGAGAGAGAGAGAGAGAGAGAGAGAGAGAGAGAGAGAGAGAGAGAGAGAGAGAGAGAGAGAGAGAGAGAGAGAGAGAGAGAGAGAGAGAGAGAGAGAGAGAGAGAGAGAGAGAGAGAGAGAGAGAGAGAGAGAGAGGAAAGGAGAGAAATGGAGACAGAGAGAAGGAGGGAGGGAGAGAGAGGCAAAGGCTGAGAGACAGAGGGAGGGAGGGAAGGAGAGGAGAGACAGAGAGGGAGGGAGAGATCACTTTTTTCTGTATAGATGCAGAGAGGCTTCATGAAGAAGATAAAATTTGAGTTTGAATGTGAAGGAGAGAGAGGAATAGTTCAAGAGAAGCAGAGGGAAGATATTCCAGATAGAAAACTAAGTTTTAGGAAAGGAAGGAAAGCATGGAGTATGTTCAGGATAGAGTGTGTTAGCAGCAACAAACAATGAATTTTGGTTGGAAACAGAATATCTAAAAGGAAGTGGTGGGAGATAAATCTGGAAAGAAAGTTTTAGGCCAGAGTGGGCAGGCTAAAAAATCTGGACTTTATTTGGTAGGTAACCAAATAAGGTAACCAAAGGAACCTTAAGATTTTGGAGGAGTTGGGGGAAAGAGTTGGCAGAAAGAAGTAATGATAACAAAATGTGGAGATAAATGAATGCATAAAAATGCTTTACATTTATATAATCTATCTTCATAGATAAAGAGATAGTGTTCTATATCTCTCTATCTATAGATAGATATGTATATATATAAACTATCAACTGTGAAAAACATATTCCTCAACTATAGAAAAGTCTTGGTTGAGTTAAAAGGATTATTTATTAAAAGGGAAAGTGATAGACATGCATGTCAGGGGGGCAACCAGAATGAAGTCCCCACAGCCCAAGAAGAGTAGGGACAGTTCATGCTTGCAATAAGAAGTGGTTTGGGAAGAAGTTGGGTGGGAGAATGGGCAGTATCTTCCAGGGACAAGTGGAACACAGAAGCAAGATGCTTTAGAACATTCAGTGGCAATGGCTGACCACAAAGATGGATTAAGTTGGCTGCTTCAGGTAGAGTTTGTGACGGACAGCACAGCCAGGTCAGCTACTGTGAAGGCAACTGGAAATGAACAAGACTTCTGGCTCACTACAGACTCCTGATTGGTTCTTTCCTGCAAGCAGGCTTACTCTGTATCCAGTGTGTCTGCATAGTAAGGTAGCTCATGGAAAACAGACATGTTAGTTTCAGAAATATTTCTATACAAACCAGAACTTTTTTAAAAAATTCAGACTGTTAGACATTTTAGTGCCTTCTAAGGTCCTCTGTTACAAGCAGACCCTGTACTAAGGCAAAGCCCCAGAATAAAGTAAAACTTAAAAATTAACCTTTTTTTTTAAGAAAACAAAAACCTCATCAATTAATAGAAGGTACACCTCTATGGCAGGACAGAGTCCAAATGAGAGTTCTAAGTTTTTTAACATGGCCAACTGACAAATGATGGGCATCTTTGTGTAGTGGACACATAGGACACATTCAGCAAATGTGCTGGCTGACACACTTTGACATCATATATAGGTAAATTGAGGATGCTGGCTAGAAATCTCAGAAGAGCCTTCCATCTCTATGGTTCTTTCTCTTCTGATAATTCTACTTAACCTCCCAGAGTTTGCCACAACTAGGTACAAATCATACTATATGTAGGTTTGCCAAAAAAAGAGCTATAAAACTCCTAAGCCCCTGGCAGAAGACTATGGCTCATATAAGGAATCTTTAGTCCATCAGTCATTGACATGTTGGTATAATAGATAATTATAATAGATAATAGAAAGAGAACTGGACTCTAAATCAGGAGGCTGAGGTTTGAACTCCACCTTAAACCCACACTAGTTGTGGCACCTTGGATTTGTTGCTCCATTTCTCGGAGCCTCAATCTTTATATCTGTAAAATGGGGATGATAATGCTAACAGTTCATGCCTCGCAGGATTACCATGAGGAAAGCATTTTGTCAACCTTAAAGCACTCTACAATCAGATTAGGAACAGAGAACATATTTCCTCTGTATTCTTAGAAAATTGAATTTGAAAGAGAATTTTGAAATATCTTTATTGCAGAAAATGCTTTGATTTCCCCAAATTTAGTGACACGAAATGGAATGATTTTTAAAAAAAGATAGGTGTAGCTAGAATGAGAATGACATAAATGGATGATTGAGTTAAATATCAAGTTTGTGACAATTTTTGAGGTTCTAAGTACTTTTTTGAGTCCACATACTGGTTTTTCAGGAATTTGGAACATCGAAAGAAACTAGAGCCTTGAGAAACTGTTAACATGCACAAGGACAATGCCTAAATTGTGTGGGGCTTGTTAGGATTCTAAGTCTAGAATGTTATTGGGCAAAGGAGGTGGAAAAATATACCAAGGTGTAATAGGGAGAGTAAGGTTCACTGTTTGGTGTAAGACTATTCCTAAAAATCTTTTATTCAACTCAGAAAATATTTACTAAGCACTTATCACATGGTGCTGAGATGAATGAGCAGTTTCTAGAAAACAAATTCATTAATAGCAAGGAGAGCATTTGCAGTCTATTTCCCCCATCACTTTGTTGTTCATGGCCATTTGTCACTGTTGCCATATATCTGCCATCTTCTTATCTTGTCTAAGTAAATAACTACGTTTTTTCCTAGTTTTCTCCAAGAATATGTTTTCAGCCTTTATTCTGTGCCTTCTTCCAATCGATTCTGTATCCTGTGCATTACAGGGGAGCAACTTCTAGACTAGGAACCCAGCCCTTCTGCCAGAAACCTCTGACTCCCTCATCTCCACTCTCAGACATACCAGTCAGGCATGCTTTGTGCCTCATTGCAGTAGACTCTGGTGCAGAGGTAGAATTGTTAGAATTAAAAGCTCTAGAACTCAGAGAAATCTCTGAGGAGAGCTAACCCCTTTGTTTTACAGATATGGAAACAGAACCTCAAGAAGATGCAGTAACTTGGTTCAAAAGTCTCTCAAGTGGTTGCAGTAGAGAATGAATGGAATTTCATTCTCTTGTTTCCCGGTCCAGTATTCCTTCAATCCCAAAATACCAGTCCTGATCTCCCCCACTAAGCTCAAAGCCAGAATGATTTTTTCCTATGTAATGCTAGCTGCTTTTAAAAGCTTGTAGCTCAATGTTTACACACGTTCCAGAACTGAACATTGCATGAGTAAATTAGAACCTCTGACTTTACTAGCCCTGTCACAACCACAGCTGCACGGGGGCTTTTTCTTTTCTTGTCTCCCCTTTTGCTTGTAGTACACGTTCTCCTCCTTTACTAGGTGTTGTTTATTAGGTGTTTTCCCCTAAGTGCTGTATAAACCTGACAGATTGTTTCAAGGCAGCCAGTAGACTCAAATTTAGTAGGTAGTTATCTTTACTAGCCCTGCTGCTGGTGCATAATGGTTTTCAGGAAGGAAGAAGCAAAGCAGAATAGTCATATCTGGAAATCAAGATTGCCATTTACTCCCTTCTCAGGGACACGTGTTTTATGGCTTTTGGTGAACATCACCAGTTGTGTCTCTACTACATAATCCTGCTGACCTTCCATTTCCTGAGGAGTCTCTACAGCAATGGTTCTCAACCTTTCTAATGCCGTGACCCCGCAATACAGTTCCTCATGTTGCAGTGACCCCAAACCAAAAAATTATTTTGGTGGCTACTTCAAAACTCTAATTTTGCTACAGTTATGATTCGGAATGTAAATACCTGATATGCTTTAAGTATTCTCATTGCTACAAATTGAGAGGTTGAGAACCGCTGCTCTACAGAATAATAGTAGAACCTTCCTAGCCTTTTGTGTGCAATGATGATGCTACCAATCTGTCAATAATAAGGCACAAGTCTGAGGTCGTGTTCCTAATGGTCTTGTCAGGGTAAGGATGGTCCATACAAACTTTCTTTCTAAGGTCTTAGGACATAAATTCATATGGTAGTTTAAGAGATCAAGCCTATGGCAATGGAATGGTCAAGTTACCAGGTACATATGGGAACCAAAACAATATGGCATAGCATTGGACAAGAACATTGCGGTTCAAATTCCACCTCTGACATTTACTAGCCATGTAACCTTTGGCAAATCACTATCTCTGAGCCTCAATTTCTTCATCTAATAAATGAGTATGTTGGCTATGTAAATCAAAATATCTCCTATGTAAATGTTCAAATAAATATGCAATCTCTTCAGTGTAGATTTTCCTTCAATATTGTAGATCGCCTGTTTATTTTATTTTACTCCTCTTCATGTCTTCCTTCTATCATTTCATCACAATGGGTCAATCCAAGGTGTTAAGAACCTTCCTTGGAGTGTTCTAAATCTCTTATAATCAGAGAGATGCAAATAAAAACAACTCTGAGGTATCACCTCACACCTAGCAGATTGGCTAACATAACAGCAAAGGAAAGTAATGAATGCTGGAGGGGATGTGGCAAAGTAGGGACATTAATTCATTGCTGGTTGAGTTGTGAACTGATCCAACCATTCTGGAGGGCAATTTGGAACTATGCCCAAAGGGCAACAAAAGAATATCTACCCTTTGATCCAGCCATAGCACTGCTGGGTCTGTACCCCAAAGAGATAATGGACAAAAAGACTTGTACAAAAATATTCATAGCTGCGCTCTTTGTGGTGGCCAAAAACTGGAAAACGAGGGGATGCCCATCAATTGGGGAATGGCTGAGCAAATTGTGGTATATGTTGGTGATGGAATACTATTGTGCTAAAAGGAATAATAAAGTGGAGGAGTTCCATGGAGACTGGAACAACCTCCAGGAAGTGATGCAGAGCGAGAGGAGCAGAACCAGGAGAACATTGTACACAGAGACTAATACACTGTGGTATAATCGAACGTAATGGACGTCTCCATTAATGGCGGTGTAATGTCCCTGAACAATTTGCAGGGATCCAGGAGAAAAAAACACTATTCATAAGCAAAGGATAAACTATGGGAGTGGAAACACCGAGGAAAAGCAACTGCCAGAATACAGCGGTTGAGGGGACATGACAGAGGAGAGACTCTAAATGAACACTCTAATGCAAATATTATCAACAAAGCAATGGGTTCAAATCAAGAAAACATCTAATGCCCAGTGGATTTACGCGTCGGCTATGGGGGGTGGGGGGGAGGAAAAGAAAATTATCTATGTCTTTAACAAATAATGCTTGGAAATGATCAAATAAAATATATTAAAAAAAAAAAACCTTCCTTGGTTTCTTTTGACCTAGTATAGATACCAGTGGAGCATCCCTCATTGTCCCCCACAAGCCCAGCCTATGTTCTTTTTTTGTTCATATATTTATTTAATGACCTCTTTTACCCACTTCTCCATCATAATCTCCTATTTGTAGTCACCTCCATAGTGTGCTTTTCCATTGTCTTCTTAGTTACAATCATTTCCAAATCTCTTTTCCATGTTTCAGAGGCATGCAGAAGAATAGCAATATTAAGATGCTATTTTTGTCTTGGAGAGAAGTTGAGGCTCATCAAAGATCTTTGAAATTTCCCAAAGGCAATTCTAGCTCACTCTCTTCTTGCTATTTAATTTTGAGCCCAATTCATTGTCCATTTGTAGTGTTTGACTCAGATATATATTCTAATAACTGAGTTCTATATGTTATCTATCCAGTGCATATAGTCCAGTGTATGAACAAAAGGTATTCTTTATCCACTTGATTTTTCCAGTATGTTTTGTAGGCCAACTTCTTTTGAGATCTCTATAGTGTTCTGGAATTGATGTAATCAGCACAATGTTATTCATAAACAGTAACATTTGGAAGATACCACTATCCATAGAAAAATCTCTTTTTAACTTAAATTCTGTACTGAACCTCCTTAATGATAGAGGCAAACACCTTTGGGGAATGTACATATCCCTAATTTATACCCTGAATGATATTAATGAAAAGAAGGGCCTTAAACAAAATTATCTTTTTTTCAAGAATCCTAAATAATGTTGTCATATTCATGAGAGTCTATGGAAGAAGAACTTCTAAGGAGGGTACTTTGATCTGTCAAATCAAATGCCTTATTTTATAATCAACAAAAAACAAGTGCAGTGAAATTTTGTATTCTTTACTTTTTTCAATTAGTGGCATGTTGCAAACAAAGCGGTCTCCTATGGAATATCTCTAGTAGCATCCTGCTTGTTCCCTTCTAAGTATCCCCATCAAAAAAAAAAAACAAAAAAAACAAGACCTATGAGAAAGAACACTATCTACATTCAGAGGGAAAACTATGGGAATAGAAACACAGAAGAAAAACAACTGCTTGATCACATGATTCGATGGGGAAAGGATTGGGGATGTAGACTCTAAATGATCATCCTAGTGCAAATATCAATAATATGGAAATAGGTCTTGATCAATGACACATGTAAAACGCAGTGGAACTGCTTGTTGGCTACAGGGAGGGGGGAGGAGGGGAATAAAAGAACATGAATCATGGAACCATGGAAAAATTCTAAATTAATTAATTAAATAAAAAATTTCACAAAAATATATAAATAAAAGCATACCCTCAAAGTATGTTTAACTTTAACAATAAGATTATGTCCACTTTAAACATGGATTTTCCTCTTTGATCTACTGTATAAACTGAAAACATGAGAAAATAAAAAGTGACTCAGGCAATTCAGTTCAGAATACATTCCTTAACCTTTCATATAGATGAGAAAATAGGCATAGAGCTCAGTAATTTTCAATATTATCTTTGTCACCTTTTTGAGCAGCAATCCACACTTTTAGTATCTTCAGATATCTTGAGAATTGATCTTACAATGGTGTCACAATTGATTCCTCCAGCTTGAGCCTACCTTGCTCAAGACTACCTTGGTCTAGTTCAGCTGCTTTTCTATATTTGTTCTCTTCTATATCATTTCCTCTTCCTTATAAGTTCTAGTGGTGACCCTCTGTCCTTAATAGTGAAAGAGTTTATCGCAACAATCTTTGCTGATCTTTTCCATCTTTCCTGTGTTTGTTGTCCTCCTCCAACTTTATCATTAAATGACTTTGTTTAGTGGGGTTTAAGCTTTCTTTAAATAAGTTTTACTCTCTACTGCTCCTCTTTGTTTAATGATGTGATACTAAAAAACCTAAAAAGCCTATCTCTTTAATATCCTACAGTGATTTGATATTCTACACTGGCATTGCTTCTAGCCACCAATAAGTCTCTGATTTCCAGGGTCACAAGTTTGATGACTGAGATTATAGGCCCTTTGGTCTCTTCATTTTGGCCACTGATTTATAGCTTTAATATAGTTACATCAGACATATTTTATCTAGTTTTCCATTTTTTTCTTAAAGATTTCATGATGAATAGGCATGAGGCTTTTGTGTAGTCTACCAGTTTTGTACTCTCTCACTCTTAACTTCCAGGCTATTCCCAATTCCTAATCTCCAACATTTTTTTTACCATCTCTTCTATTCCCACATTTGCACTGAAGGCACTGAGTATCAATATATATGTTTATATAATTGGAAGGGACTTCATGAGTTCTTCCTAAAAGTTCTCAGCCTCTTTACCTTTTACAATGAATGAATGTTGGTAATTAAGCTGTAATTACTTTCATGGTGGTCTTTTACCAAATACTTATCATGAGCACTGCAATATGAGAGGACCAAATAGTTCAGAAAATGATTTTTCTTGTTACCTTTCATTTTGTGATAAAAAATCAACTCCCTTAAGTCCATAGTCTCCTTTATTAAAATGTATAGAATATCAGATGGAAGGGTCTTGGAGATCATCTAGTCCAAATTCTTTATTTTACAGAAGAAACTAAAATAGTATTCTTTCAACTGTGCAATGCTACCTCCCACAATATGTGAAATTTAATCCTTTCAGAATGGAATAGAAAATCACCCACATTATCAATCCAGATAAAAGTGTTACCTTAGTCTGAAATTGCCAGGATGTAGATAGTCTGCCATTCTCAGGGTGACCAAGAGTGCTGTTTCATTGGCTACTCAAACAGCACTGTTATCTTTAGGGAATTGTGCTATTGTTATGCAGAAAGATTTTTCTGACATCTCTTCTACTCTCAGAAAATTACTTGCATAGTGTTTTGCAAGTAAATTTGTTTACAGTTATTCATCTATAAATGCAACTGTTTCTATCACATATAAAAATCATTTTCTTTGTTTAATTCAGTCATTTGGGAAGTACTTGCAAAGAACAGCAACGTTAATGAATGTGCATTTTTTACTAGCCTAATTAAGCTCAGAAAAGAGGTTGGTTGGTTACCAAGCATGAAAGTCTTCAGTGAAATAATTCATGAAATAACCTTTTGTTGTCAGTTGGTCATTTCAGTCCTGTCTGACTCTTCATGACCCCATTTGGGGTTTTTTGGCAAAGATACTAGAGTGGTTTGCCATTTCCTTCTCCAGTTCATTTTATAGATAAGGAAACTAAGGCAAAAAAGGGTTGTGACTTTATAGGGCCACATAGCTAGTAAGTGTCTGAAGTCAGATTTGAACTCGAGAAGATGAGTCTTCCTGACTCCAGGCCCAGCACCTTTCTACTATACCAGCTATTAGCCCCAAGCAGCCTTTTCTAAAGCATAAAGGGGTGGGGATTATAACAGTGGAGGAAGTACCCTCAAAATCTAGAAGGAAGAGTTTAAATTGAATGGTAAATTAGTGCAGTTTTAGGTCCTATTTACTTAGTGATTTTTCTGGGTTTCTTTTCCAGTTTATATCTGGGGATAGTAAAAAAAAAATCATGTTGACCCATGAGTGCATTTTCTACCTCCTCATCTGACTGTCCCATTTTAATAATGAGTATGTGACTAGATGAATGGATTATACTTCAATGGAATTGTTTGTAAGCCGCATTCCCAGTCTTGGTGGTCCCATTAGCCTGTAGAATCACTACCTCCCAGTTTCCTCATTAGTTTTCTGCATTCTTTGGCTCATTTAGGTCATTTCCAGTTAAGTGATTCATTTTTCACTCAGATTTCAGAGCTAAGTCCAAATTTAATTGTCCCAGGACAGTTAGCTAGATTGTTGTTGTAATATCCTAGCACTAAGATCTGTTTGTCTTCTTTTCTGTGTTATAATGCTATCTTATTCTGAGGAGTTCTCATTTTTATTACAGAATCACAAAACTTGAAAGTTGGAAGTGACCTAGGCAGTCATTAAATCCAAGCCACACATGAAAGGAATGCCCACTATAATATATTTAATAGGTGATCCTCCAAGTTCTGCCTAAAAACTTCCATGGAGGACAATTTACTAGCCTCTCAAGATAGTCCATTCCACTTTTGGAGACTTTTCATTGTTAGAAAATTCTCCTGTTATCAAGCCCAAGTTTCTCTCCTTGCAACTTCCTCCTAGTTCTGCCCCTTGGAAATCTAACAAGCAAGTCAAATCTCCCTTCCGCTTGAAAATCCTTCAGATACCCAAAGATAAGTGATCTTGTTTCCCTCAAGTCTTCTTTTCTCCAGGGCAAAAATCTCTAGTTCACTCAACTGATCTTCATCAGGCATGGACTTAAGACCCCTTGTCACTCCAAGTGCCCTCCCTTGGCCACTCTCCAGGAGTTTTTCTTAAACTGAGCTGCCCAGACTGGACACAGAACTAGAAGAAGACTAATGATGTTTTAGAAAATGTAGTAGGACCGTCACTTCTTTTTCCCTCTCTATATGCAACCTAAAATCTCAGCAATTTTTTTGCCTGCCATATTGCACTACTGATTCCAATTGAGCTTACAGTCCTCTGAAACATCCAGGTTGTTTGCAGAATAAGTGTTTTCTAACCATGACTCCCCCATCTTGTATTGATGCACTTACTCTTTTGTTATCCTTGTTGAACTTCATATTATTATTAAACTCAGCCAAGCACCACAGCCTGTCAAAATTTCTAGACAGTAGCATGTTAAGTCTATTCAAGTCTATTCAGGATTTCGAGTCAGAAAACTCAACAAAAGTATTTAGTACCTACTCTGTGCAAGGAAGTGTACTAGACATTGGGAATACAGAGACAAACTGAGAGCGTTTGTTGAGATTTAGATATGTAGCATAAAGAATTGAGATTCCAACTCTGGCACATACTGCTTGTGTGACCTTAGGTAAGTCACTTCACTTTCCAGTGCCTCTAGATAAATGTCTATAGTTGATCTTCATTGGTAGGGGGAATTTCCTCACCTGAGAGTTCCCTATGCCAATTAATTCTGGTCTGCTCGCTATTCCTATCACTAACTGCCTAGGTTTAGAACTAAAAGCATCTTTAGGAATCACTTAGTCCAACCATTTCATTTTACAGATAGCAAAACTGAGACCTAGATAGGGAAAGGATTGTCCTATAATCATACTGGTAAATTTTTTAAAAATAGAGCTGAAGTTCACACCCAAGTTTTCTAATTCCATGTTTATTTGTTATCATGACTGGCATAAAATAGTTTGTGTTTTTTAATTTTTATTTTGGTATTTTGCAGTCAGTCTGCTTATTAAATAGGGGAACATGAGCCCCTAGGAGGGTTAATTTTCAAGGTTTCTGGATGGAAAGGGAACATACAATGCCTTTCAAAATAACCCATGTTTTAAGTTAAATGTGAGAAGATACAAAATAGCTTTAGGGCTATATCTCTTGATCACACTAATTGTTATTTACAAGAAGAGGTTGAAATTTTAAATGGTGGTATGGGGGCAGCTGGGTAGCTCAGTAGCTCAGTGGATTGAGAGCCAGGCCTAGAGATGGGAGGTACTGGGTTCAAATCTGACCTCAAACACTTCCCAGCTGCGTGACCCTGGGCAAGTCACTTGACCCCCATTGCCCAGTCCTTACCACTCTTCTGCCTCCAAGATGGAAGGTAAGGGCTTAAAAAAATAAAAAATAAAATAAAACAGTGGTATCACATTTAACTTACAAACAAACTTGAGTTGCTGGAAAACAGAAAGTCTTCCTTAGATGAAAAGATGTTAGAGTGACACAAACACAAAATTATTCACATACATGATAGGCATGGCCAATTCAAAGTGATATGTTCATTTTGAGACAGCAGCTGTTGTTTAGATACTCACCTTGAAAAAAGATAATATAAAAGTGAAGCATATAAGTCAATATATAAAATATCCAACTTAAAAATACAGAGAGGCCAATGACTATTTTGCACATTTGCTTTCTTAAGCTATGAACTCATATAATCTTATATTTCAATGTTCATTCCCTATCCTCAGGGAATTTAAATTACAAGTTTTGCTCAGTAAACAAATAACTATAATATGAAGTAGATTATATTAAGTGCAAAGAAAGGTCCTAAGGAAATGGATAGATAAGTATCTATGGGTCACAGGAATTTAGTAAGGGTAATTCTGAACATTTTCATGGAGAGAATGATTTCTTGAATAGGATTTTGAAGGAGAAAAGGAATTTTTCTTTAATGAAAGGTGCTATTTCCATCAAAAGCAGTGACTTAGGTCAAAATTGAGAAGAAAAAAAAATAAGAAAAGGATGGTCCAATGATGGCAGATCAGTTTGCTTAGTAGAAATGGAGAGTCAAAAATGAGATGTGGCAAGATAAGAGAAAACCATTTAGAAGAAGGTCTTGAAATCTAAGCTAAGGAATTTAGATGATCTCTGATTAGCAATAGGAAACCTTTGTCAATTACTTGACAATCGAGTGATGTGATCAAGGTGGTATTTGAAAAGGGAATGATTCTTGCCAGTGTAAATTGGGTAGATTAAAAGGAAAGAGGCTAGAGGCAAGCTCATTATAACTTAGTTTTTAATATAATTTCCTCTAAATTTCTCTTTCCATTGCAACCTCTCCTACCTTGTTTCCTTCAACTCCAGCTGTCGGTTAGGCTTTGGCCTGCTGGCATTTGTCATGGTTTTAACAGCTCATTGGTCCCTATGGAGTTTGACTCTGAGCTCTTCCAGTGTACCAGAAACTTCAAAAGACTTCAACAGACACAGCCACATTACTATGGTTTTAGGCTTAACCTGAACAAAAACTCCCAAGAGCCTTGTGGCTTCCCTTCTCCTCCCAACCCACCCACCCCTAATCCCACATTCCCCAGCATTCCTGCCTCACTTAGAAGTACTTCCCCTGAGACATAAACAGCTCTCTTTTTGGCTCTCTAGAAAAAGTCTAAGGCATATGGGCTTTGTCTTGTCCAGGGCAGTAGTAAGGTGATTTAACCCTGTCTCTTATCAGAGATCATGAAAACTCACCCACTTGCAGGGGAGGGAGGAATTGACTGGCCCTTTTAAGAGTGTCCCCGCAAAACATCAACAGAGACAATGCAGTCCATCTAAGACTCTGGCAAAGAATCTGACTTATTATGTCTAGTTTTTGCGACACCTTTCTGAGAAAGCCTTGGCTACCAAAATAAAATACGTTTTGTTTTCTTTTCCTTTTAATGAGTGTCTCCTAATTAAGCCATGGGTCTAACATGCCTGTTTTCAACAATTTCTTCTCCCTGAGTGACTTTGCTTATATTATTCTTTCCCCCTTTGGAGACGAACTCATAAGAAATTCCACTTTAGCTACATATAACTTAAAGAGGTGACCGCTTGCTTGCTGTACACTGCGTGTGCTAGAATGTAGCATAGTGGAAAGAGAGTATTATATATGGAGTCAGACTTCCTAAATCTGAATTCAGATTCCTCCGCTTTTTTTTGGGGGGGGGGGGTCACTTAAACTCTCTGAGCTTTAGTTACTTCATCTGCAAAACTAGATATGAAAGTGGACTAGATTCCAGCTCTGAAGTCTAGGATTTTCTGTAAAATATACCTGATGAGCTTTTCCTCAAAATACCTGTTCAATTTAATGTTCAGTCATTTCAGTCATGTCCAACTCTTTGTGATCCAATTTGGGGTTTTCTCAGCAAAGATACTAGAGCAGTTTGCCATTTCCTTCTCTAACCCAGTTTACAGATGAGGAAACTGAGGCAAATAAGGCTGACTGACTTGGCCAGAGTCATACAGCCAGTAAGTATCTGAGATCAGATTTGAACTCAGAAAGATGACTCTTCCTGGCTCAAGGTCCAACACTCTTTCCAATGTGCCACTTAGCTGCCTGTAGTCTGGTGTACTGTCACAGTCCAAGATACCCAGCAGCCTCTGAGTAACTAGACTGAGGCTGAACTTTTATGTACTCTTTCAATTAAGAGACTCAGGGTTTAATCACAGTAGGGCATTGTTTGATACTGCTATATAATGAAATGATTAGAGCTTTTGAAATGTATCATTAAGACAGCGGACAATTCATTCAGTGTCTGTGGAATAAGATGAACAGAAACTGAGCCAAAAAGAAGACCAATTGGGATATACAAACACACGAGACATCGTGGTTAGGGAGCACAGTCAATGGGATTATCTCCCTCCGTAATGAGAGCATTTGTGTTTGGTACAGGCACCAAGAAATTCTCATGATGAAAATGAAAACCACTTGAAAGAAATAATGGCATTCCTTTGAGACACTATATGCTATGGCAAAGGCAAAAACGTCCCACTAAACACATCTTTGAAAAGGACAGCTTCCATGCCTTTTCTGGTCTGTTTTGTTTTTAATGAATCACAAAGACTAAGTTAGGTTTGGGGCTTTCTACTGTTTCTTCTGGAGATGAAGCTCTATTTGAAGCCAAAACTCCATCCCCTCTAAGTGAATAGAATTTGAAGCTCAGGATAAAAACTGAGGTGTTTGGTCTCCCATAAAACCTTCTTTTTAATATTTTTTCCTAGTCTGAATATATTTTTAGTAAATAAAGAAGCACTGTCTTGCTTTGTTTATTTTACACAGAAGTCATTTTCATTTCCAATCCCTGTCCTGTTCCCATTTTCATGATTTTCCAAATGGTCTAGGAAAATTGGCATAACAAGGGGAATGGATATCCAAAGCAGGCAATGACATTTGGAAAACTAAATTACTCACTAATAAATAAAAAATAACTTTACTAAATAAACATATCTTGTCATTTAGTAGAGGACTATTATAAAAAGGGAAAGCTGATACTTAGTGGGATAAAGTCAAATGTTTCTTATATTTCATTTCTGTTCTAGTGGCATTGAGTAACATTCAAGTGTCTGACTGTGTCCTTAGTCATTGTACCACTTTGTTGCTTTTGAGGACATATTAATTATGAGAGTCAATTTGAATCATCAATTCTGGTCCTAGACCCAGATTTCTCTCCAAGACTTATGGGAAGACACCATCAAACAGTAGATTAATATCTTTATAAAGGACCACATGAAAAAAGAAGTGGCAAGTCTCAGATCCAACCTTGTGGTTTACTGGATTCTGAAACCAACCAGATTTCTGAGGCTTGACTTCAGTAATCTGATCCATGTAATGACCCAGATTAGATGTGCACTTGTGATAATTAAAACAGATCCAGTCACCATCCCTACAAGCCTTACCAAATTTGCCCACTTTCCTAATGAGGAAGGGCATTTGCCAGCATTTATCCACTGTCAGGAAAGAGCCAAATTTCTTTCAGTGATAATGAATATAGAAAAAAAAAAGTTAGTAAACAGACTAGTTGAGTTTGGGAAGTTCAGATTTACTTTGGGGTTTTTTTTGGGTTTTGGGTTTTTTTTTTTCCAAAAAATATTCTGAATCACTGACTGGAATGAAACCCAGACCACAAGCTTAGGGAGGGATCACAAGTTTAGGGAGGGTTCTTTATGGAGAACCATTGAAGAAAGGAATTCTCTTCAGTGCTTTGCTCTGTGCATTATCATTCCAGTAGAGTTTAAAGCAATCTCCTTAAATGTTTCCTCCCTTTCTTCTTTTCACTTTAGATATGTGTCAAAGAACACATTACAAATAGGGTACTTGGAGTTCTGACAGTGGACCAAATTCTCAAACTTTATGGTTCTCCAAGAGGATGGATATTCAAGGAGCTAAACAAGATACCTATAGCTTGAATTAGTCCCCCAAACTTCACCTTGCACCAGAAACTTGGATTCTGTAAGATGTATAAAACAAGAGCCAAAAATGAGTTGAGAGGGAAATGTTCCTAAAGGGCCAAGTGTGAGGACAATACACAGGCTTCCATATGCTGTCTGGGCCTGGTTTTTGATAAGCCAAATCTCTCAGGGGCAAAGGGCAAAAATGCTTCACTTCCTGAAGTAGAATCTCTTATCTGCAGCTCTCTGCAGAACAAACAATCAGGAATCTGCAGATGGGTGTCTTTCTCCTTCCCCCTACCCTCAGGAACCCCCATGTGAGAACAAAGTCCCTAGTATCTTGAAAGTAATGCTAAGAAAATAAACACTACAAAGACTGGTAACTGGGGGATGTCTCTCTTGCATGTTTTTTGTGGCCATCTTGGTTCAAGGAGAAGGGGGGCTCCTCCAGATATATGAGCCAGCAGGATCTCTTTGTAGCAAGCATTAGTGTGTTTGGCCAGATGTCCTCCCAGTGGAGGGCAGAGAGAGAAAGAGAAAACAGAATTCTTATTAAAAATAAGTCGGGGAGGGGGGGAACACAGAGAGAAAGTGTGTCAAGTGGACAGGGCCCAGGAGGTGCCATCTGATATTGATTAAATGCTGATAAAGTCAACAGAGAGAAATGCACATCATGAGGAAGTGACCCTGGCTCTTCGGAATGCAAACTAGTGACAAATGTCTGGGAGCCAGTTTGCATTAATACCATATGTACTTGATACAGTGCTGAGAACCCAAAGCTCAAAGGAACAGCAAAAGAGAGTGGTCTGGCTGAAAGAACACCAGAACAAGGGTCAGAAGACCTGGGTTTTTTGTCTCAGGATTTAGTCCCAATGATTCTTCCACTGATTCGTTCTACAACATTGATCAAGTCACTTTACCTCTCTATGCCTCAGTTTCCTCTCCTATAAAATGAGAAGGTCGATCTATGACCTCTCTAAGGTTGCTTATTACTCTAATAGCTTATGATTAGTAAATTCCCCAACCTGTTCCCCAACAAGTGATTTTCATTTATTATCCTCAGGGGCTTCTTTCAAATAAGGACAATAGATCAAAGAGGAGAGGAATAGAAAAATAATCTATTTGGGTACTAAAATTCAAACAGATTTTTCAAAAGATCATAAATATGTCTTCCAACCTCTCACTATTTGAGATCTTGTCTCAAAAGGCCTATATTTGGGCCTATATTTCACTGTAGAACATGACGACGTGGGCATAAACATGAAGATGATATGTAAAGGAAGGAAAGCACATCCCTACAGTCTTCATTAGCCAATTTCAAAAGCACCTTCATTGTGACATTGAGGTTAGATGATGCCTAATCCCCTTATAAAGAATGCACATTCCTTAAATGGTTGGTTGGTTGTTTGCTGATAAGTTTAAACAATAAAAAAAGAGAGAGCACAGGACTATCAAGACTATATACAGTGTAGGTGAATTTGTAGAAGTGAATGAATGATGCAGCCCGTATCAAAGGAGGTTTGACTTGGGCCTATGTAATACTTGTCAAAGGGAAGAAAAACAAAAGCAAATGTTCCTTTTTCATGCCATTGGAAGTCCTCAGGACAGCTTGGGGAGGGGTTTTGGGGGGCCTCCAACTTTGTCCGATTTTGTTAGTTCATAGTCATTTGTTTAGCAAGTATTTGTCGATGGCTAAATATATGTAAAGCATCATAGGATAAAAAAAGGATCCAAATGAAATCAGGCTACATTCTCTCAGGGCTGTCTTTTATATTTCACTTCAGAGACAGACAGAGACAAAGAGACAGAGGCAGAGGTACAGAGAAAGACAGAGAGAGAATTCTCCAGTACTTAGAGAGGCCCAAAGAATATCTCTTCCTTACCTCTGGCTTGAATCCCCATTGACTGTGTTCTCCCTTTTTTAGGTGCCCTTTGACTAGCCCCCTAGATCCATTTAACCACTTACTATTGGATTCACTTTTACAAAGAAATGTTTACTTCAAAGACAGAACAAGGAAAAATATACAAACATTTCTCCCAATACCTCAAGGATATGATCCATATGTATAGACACACCCTGCATACATACCCATTCTACCTCTGTCCCTGGGAAGGGTAGGGTATTTAGGCCTGCAGTTTAGCTCAGTTTTTATAAAGTAATAGTTCCACCAAATTCAGATCCTAGGCAATTGCTCTTCAGGCTTTTACATCTGGGCTACCTGAAACATCTGGCCTAGATTCCTGGACTCCATGAATTAAGTTTCTAGGTCAGAGAGTCCATTCCCTTCACATAGAACAGAAAAGGACCAAGGAAAAGGTTAAAATCCTAGGCCTGTTTCTTAGGGAATTAGAGGAAGGAGGTGGCCTTCGAGCCTTCCCTCTTACTACATACATAATGTCATCTGCCCTGAAAGAATCCTTCATCCTCTGAGAAGTATGCAGAAAAGCCCCAACTATACTCAGGCAGTATTAAAGATGCAAATAGTCACCCAATGGGGAAAAATGCAGATCTCAGCCATGTGGTAGGCCAATAAAGAATATCCAAGCATGCCAAAGTCCTCTGTCCCCTCAAGAATCAAGTTTGCCCCATAAGAGTGATTCCAACTTAGGTAATTGAAGAATTTGCCAAACCTCCATTATAAATGTGAAAACTTAAAATCCAAATGGAAAAATAATAAATATGCATGAATTAAGTAGCTATGTAAAGAAGCCCATGATTAAATGCCAAAAGAAAAGTCTCAGCCAGACCATAAAAAAGACAAAGAAGATCCATGTCAATCAGAATAGTCAGAAAAGGAATCATGAAACATTTAAAGTTTTTGGTTCTTGAATGAAGAGTATTCAAGATAGATAAAGATCAGGCTGTTTTAAGTATAAAGAACATTCTGAACAAGTTCAGGGTCCAGGAATGTTTGACTTATTCAAACAATAGTGAAACAATTGGTTTGACCTGAGTAAAGGATTCCTCTGCAGAAGAGCTGAGAATTGTATGGGAAAGGTTGGGTCAGATTATAGATTCTGACTTGCTATGCCAAGAAAAATTCACTTTCTATTGTAGTTTATATGGATATTTTGAATGTTTTTAAGTGAAACCATGATATGACAAAATTACTATTTAAGGAAATTCATTCTAGTATGGTATATAGGATGGATTGCAGCAGAAAAATCAGAAAACTAGTTAGAAGGTTGTAGTTATCCAGGAATGAAGTGATGAAGATTTTAGGGTTTTGTCAGTAGGAATGGAGACAAGAATTGTGAATTAACTAATCTTAATGATTATTTGCATTAATCATTCATTAATGCAGGGTCAGGGGTGTGTTGGTGGGAGGCATATAGGAGATGGAATTCAGGGGAGAGGAAGAATCAAAGATGACTCACAAGTGAACTTCTTGAGTAACTGATTAAAAGTGTGGTGGTGCCATTGAAGGAAATAAGAAAGAAAGAATGAGAAACTAGCTGATTTGGCAGGGAATCTAATAAATTCAGTTTTGAACATGTTGGATTTGAGTTGACATCAGGATGTCCAACTGATAACACTGAGTATGCAATTAGAAATAGGCTAGATTTGTATAAGAGTGGAACTAGAGATTGAAAGTCACATGCATAGGAATAATAATTTTAGTAAGTGATAAGACTATCATTTAACAAAAAAACTCTCAGATCTTTTTCCTCTCGGTGAGCTGCTTCTCTTCCCCCAGCCTCTAAATATGTTTGTTACCAGAATTCCTTTTTTGAGAGCATCTCATCCTTGACTTTACAAAAACTTAGGCCACAGGGTTCTAGCTATCCTTTCCATGAACTCTGAAATTCATCCCCTTCATCCTTTTCTCTATACTCTCTCTTCTTGGCAACTACCTCTATTTCAATGGCTTCGGTTATCACTTCTATATAGTTGACTCCTATGCAGTATCTCCAACCTCTGAGTTCCATTCTTACATTTCCAGCTAGATATCATCAACTAGGTGTCCTGCCAACATCTCAAACTCAATATGTCCAAAACTGACCTCATTTCCCTTTGAAAACTATCATCATTTCTCTATTTTTCCCATTGTCACCACCATTCTTACAATCACTTGAACTAAAAAACCTTTGAACCATCTTTAACTCATTTCTCTCCCTACCTTTAATCAATTACCAAGCAACTGTTTTCCTCTCCCCAAAAGAAAAAAAGCTGGGGATGGCGGGGGGGGGGGGGGGGGGAATTGCTTTGCATGGAACTTGATTCATGCTTCTCCATGCAATCAAGTTGATTATTCCTTGCAAAATGAACAATCAAGGCATTGCTCAGCAACTATCTGATCCAAATTGTTACGCAGCCAAATCACCAGAGTGAATCCATTCTACTTTTGTCTACAGTCCAGAGACATGTGACACAAGGAGGCATAGGTGTGCCCAAGAAGTTAAATTTCAGTTATTTTAACATTCTGTTTTTCTCATCATTGTACAATAAACAGGGCTGAAGATGCCTTTCCACCAAAGAATGTTGCTATGTATAAAATCTCAAGTTGAAGAAGAATAACTTCAGCTGTGACTTAATCCACATCATTTATCCATTAAGAAATACTGAGCATAGTCACAATAGATTAGTCCTTTACGTACTGTTGCTCCCAAGGGACACTATTAATAAGGAAAACAGGTCAAGAAAACAAATATATTCTTGATCAACATATTCTTTATAACATGATTTTCACATTAAAATATCTAATGTCTGTCTCCTGTGTTTCTCATCAGTTGGATGGAAAGTTCCCCTTTTATGGTTTACTTTCTGAAGGTACTTATAGAAATGACAGCTGGTTACGACTCAGAGCAGTATGTTTTTTAACAGGTTGAAATTACTATACCCTAAAACATTACTTCCTCTCACTAAGAAAGCAAAATCGCAAAACCACACCATAATTTATAGGACTAGTATTCCATTTTTTACATATCTTCACCGTCCAAACAAATGGCCAGTTAGACATTTTAGTTTTTAAATGATCTGTGTTTTTTACTGAGAAGCAGATCAGCCTTAGAATCAGGAAAACATGGGTTCAAAACCTGCCTCTGACATATACTGACTGTGTGACCCTTAGGAAAGCTATTTAACCTGTCAGTTCCTCAGTGAGCCTCTAACCCATATCTCATTCCATTACATTTTCCATGGGACTATCTAGACTCTTAGGGGTAGCAAGGTAGTACAGTGGATAGAGTGCCGGGCATAAAGTCAGGAAGACTCATTTTACCAAGTTCAGATCTGACCCCAGGCACTTGCTAGTTGTATGACCCTGGGCAAGTCACTTAACCCTATTGACCTCAATTTTCTCATCTATAAAATGAGCCAGACAAAGAAATGGCGAACCATTCTGGTATCTTTGCCCAATGTGGCCATAAAGATTCAGACACAAACTGAAATGACTGAACAACAACAACAATAAAATCTAGACACTTCGATTTGTGTTAAATTTTTTCTTTTGTCCAACAACTGGACCAGAGCTTTGAAATACCTTTGTCATAGAGATTTTCACTGAAATATTACTGCAATGAGATTTTGTTCATACAGTGAAATAAATCCATGAACCTGACTATTGCATATGTATAGTTTCTCCAAGAGCTTTGTATTGCTAACATGATACACAAGGAATGTATCCATTTTAAAATACTATTTGTAGTATAGAAGCACAAATGTAATATTTTTATAGATTATATATGTATATGTACACATACATATGTAGTATGTGTGTGTGAAATCCTCTTAATCAATCTGTTTGTTTAAATACCTACTCGAGTATGAACTTTGAAATAACACTTCTGGGCACAGTTTTTAAAATATATTCTTTTCTTGCAGGTATTCAAGAAGGAACACAATGTACCAAATGTAAAAATAACTGGGCACTGAAGTTTTCTATCATATTATTATATATTCTGTGTGCCTTGCTAACAATCACAGTAGCCATCCTGGGATACAAAGGTATGTAGAGTATGAATTTTCCTTTCCAACAGCAAGTTCTATAACTATGGAATAAAAAGGAATTTATCCACAAGTATAAAAATTAAGTGTCTTACTTGTAACGAACTTAGTGACAGAACTTCAGGCCCTACCTATACCTTTGTTACTTCCGGCCAGCTATAATGCCTACGGGGAAAAGCATCCCCAGCCTCATTTCAGAGATTCTCCCCCACGTAGGGGAGGATTTTTGTTTTCCAGGTCTTTCAGGTTGTACAATTTTCCTTTTCTGCTAAGTGAATTATCATTTCCAGCTACGCTTTCTTCCTCTGCCTTTTCCTGTACTATCTTAGTGGTCATATAAAAACCTTGGAGCCAGCACACAGTAAAACCATAGTGATGATGGCCAAATAAAATAAAAAATCTCCATGGCTACTAGTTCCTTCAGCCAGTGTCCACACAGCCTTTTCCCCCTTTTCTCCTCACTAGATTTACTGTGGTCATGGTTGGTTTTGGCTAGTTTGATGTCTATATCTATGATACAATATAAATGCTTCCAGGAAAAAGTTGAAAGATAATATAGGTGGAAAAGGGAGCTGCAATTCAGTTAACTTTCCTGAATTAAAAGGAAAATAAGATTTTTTTTTGTTTTTTTTCCCCAATCATCTGATTTCCCTTTCATTTCATACTTCATAGAATTCTAATTCTAATCAGGTTGAGTAAAATTTTCTTCTCTAGTTTGAGCATTTCCCCCCCTTTCTATGACTAAAAGCAAAAGTATCATGATTCAAAGTCACCAGTGCAAAACAACAAAGAATTATGGAACTCTTCTGAGACACATCCATGTTAGACAGGCTCATTTCTCTGATTTCAACACACAGACGTGGACAGAGTCTAGTAACCTTAACTCGACAGCCAGCTTCAGCTGCCTTCCCTCAGACTGACAGATTATGCAATTGCCATAAGAAAAGGAAAAGTCAAAGACTTACTTCCTCTCCTTTCCCTATGCCCATTGCAGCTGCTTTGGGAGTGGAGGATTGGGGTAGGGCAATTTTCCTAACTATGCAAGTGTCTTAGACATTTCTTCACACCCTTCATGTTCTTCAGAATCATATAGTGTAGGAGCAGCTGGGTAGCACAGTGAGTGGATAGAGTGCCAGACTTGGAGTAGGGATGACCTCCGTTCAAATTTAGCCTTAGACACTGCCTGGCTGTGTGATCCTGGGCAAGTCACTTCACTTGGATTGCCTAGCCCTTGTTGCTCTTCTGTCTTAAAACTGATACTACCATAGGCGGTAAGGGTTTAAAAACAAAATGTGTTCTACAACACCTGTCATATGCAAGGCTAGGTATTTTACTGAAGTATTCTTCAGTCTCTCCTCTAATGCCAGGTATACTCAAAATAAAGCATAAAGTGGAGTTTCCCATTTATTCTCTGATGAATTGAGACAGTGAAGAATTGGGAAAATTACTGGATCTTTTATTCCCTTTCAGCTGTGATAGCCTGACCTAAATAAAGGATATCTATATTTTATAAATGAGGTGCAACAAATAAAAGTGATTCATACTCAAGATATGGGGAGATATGTATTATATACATATATATTCTCTTACATATAGGCATATATTAGAGAATCATAGTTACCTGAAAGTGGTTCCACCCTCTAAAAAAACCACTAGAAAAGGAACGTTTTCTTTTATTCTGAATGATTCAGCTTAGCAGATTTTGACAAATTACTCATCTTTCCATTTATTTCAGTCTGTGTAAACATGATTAGCAGTGGCAAAGCTGTGAACTAAAAATCAAGCAGTCACAATTAAATGTTGTTAAGTCTCTGTAGGGGGCTCCTATAGAGAAGTATATTAAGCCCTTGGAGTATATGTTAAAGAAAGACAAGGCACAGTCCTTTCCTTTGAAGAGCTTACCTCTGTCTAACATTTGACCAATTTTTAGTTTTCTTAGGAAATGATTCCAAAAAAATTTTGTGCCTTCTTAAGGCACAAGAAAAAATCCAAAAAGCAAGACTCTCTGAGATTTTTAAATGTTATTCCCTCCATTTTTATGACCTTAGAAAGGAAGAAGAGTGAACAAAAAGACCACCTGGGCTCTTTCCTGGATCTTTACTGCAAGCACCCCCTCATTCTCCAGGTCACTGTATGTTTGGTCTCATATAGTTCTCCTGTTCCCTTTATTTTTTTTAAGCATTACGCTCAAAAGTACAACTTTCTTGAATAGTTCTTGCCTACTTCCTTTCTTTTCAGTTCAGTTATTTACAAAAAACTGCGTATCCCATGGCTGTGCTATGGTCTTTCTCAATGAGGAGACAGTTTCAGTGACCAGATTACATAGGCAGAACCTTAAGCCAAATACTTCAAAGACTTATTTTAATGTCACATGTTTGTTCTGAATGTACTGGATCTTGAGTCTTGGGGAAATATATTCCAAAGGAACTTTTGAAATTCCAACTCCTGACCTTCCCCATTCACCTCCACCCATTCTCCCTTTTGTTTTCTTCCCTTTCAGCAGACCCAAAATTGGCCTTTTCAAAAAAAAAATATTGTTATTGCAGCAAAAGGTTTATGTGAACAGCAGGGATTCTTCTAAACTCTTCACTTAAGATGTCCTCAATATGCCCATGATTTATAGATCACAATGCTGCTTTGAAAACTTCATTTATTGCAAATTCTTTGGATACCCGAGGGGAAGAACAAAACGCACAAATTCATAAAGTTTTGTGCATTGTTGTTACCTTTCACTGAAAGTGTTTACCTGTATATACTCTCCCCTAGCCTTTGTAGTTCAGCAAAGCACAAGAGTAAAGTAGATAAAATAAACCATCTATAATTTTAACTTGCCATTCAATCCACTCTAGCAAACATATATTAGGCACTTACTGGGTTCAAGGTATTATGTAAGGTCGGGAGATATGAAGACAAAAACAGCTCCTGCCTTCAAGGAGCTTATATTCTACAGGGGGTGAACAAAAAGACCACCTGGGATCCTCCTTGGATCTTTAATGCAAGGATCTCCTCAACTTCCAGGTCACTGAATATGAATGTTTGGCCTTATACAGTTCTCTTGTTCTTAGATATTGTGTTTAAATGTACAACTTTCTCAAAAAGATAATTATTTTTAGATATTGTGTTCAAATGTAGAACTTTCTTGAATAGATAAATTAATACAAAGTATAATTTGAGGAAGGAGGAGGCATTAGCAAGTGGAGATGAGAGGGGAAGTCGGGAAAGATTTCAAAGCAGAGGTGACTTTTTTTTTAATTTAGAATAATTTTCCATGGTAACATGATTCATGATTCCCCCCCCCTCCTTTCTTTCCCCCTCCCAAAACTCACAAGCAGTTCCACTGGGTTATACATATATCATTGTTCAAAACCTATTTCCATGTTATTGATATTTGCAGTAGATTCTTTAACATCAAAACCCTAATCATATCCCCATTGAACCACGTGATCAAATCATATGTTTTCTTCTGAATTTCTGCTCCCACAGTTCTTTCTCTGGATGTGGATAGCATTTGTTTCTCAGAAGTTCCTCTGAATTGTCCTGGGTCATTGCATTGCTCCTAGTAGAAAAGTATTATATTCAATTGTGCCATAATGTCTCAGTCACATAGGTGACTTCTGAATTGAGCCTTGTCAAAAGATAAAGATTCTAAAAAGCAGATATGAATTATTATTCATCCAAAGCACACTGCCACATAGCTGAAGTATATCTGCATATTTTGAATTATTAATCAAGAAAACCATTGCAGGAATTTTTCTAGGAAAAAAGGAGAATCAATTAATTTCAGTTGAAAGAGACCCAAGAGAACATTTACTGTATGAAAAAAAATCCCTTCTGTGGTCATATTAAATAGAAAATTTTGAGCCTTAAAGACTTCCAGGGAATAGAAACTTATCTACCTCCCATTCTACATTTGGACAGTTCCAATTGTTAGGAAGATTTTCTTCACATCAAGAATAAATTTGCTTTTTTGCTACTTCCACTCGTTACTCCTAGTAATATTAATAAAAGGAAACTAGCATGAAGGTTTGCTAAGCACTTTACAAATATTATCCAATTTTGTCCTCACAACATCAAAGGGAATTAATGCTATTACACACTGAAATAATTTTGCTAATTTTTTCTCCCTTTTGCAGAGGAGGAAACTGAGGCAGTTAGAGATTAAACAACTTACCAGGATCACAAAACCAGTATATATGTGAGGACAAATTTTAACTCTGGTCTCCCTGACTCCAGATCTAGTATTCTGATCTGTCCTGCTTAATTTTGAAAAGAGGCATTCTAATTCCTCTGAGTCTTTTCTTCTCTAATCTAGAAATACCCTATTCCTTGAGTGGCATGGACTCAATACCCTTCACTGTTTAGAGATTCTCCAACTTTTCAATGCTCTTCTTAAAATGGATCCCCAGAAGAATGCAATACTCCAAATGTAGCCTCATCTGAACACAATATAGTGGAACTATCATCAACTTATTCCTGGAATTTTTGATTCTCTTAAAAGTCACAAGCACTTTTTTAGCTGCCACATCAAACCATTTACATGTTTGAGTTTGTGGTCCACTAAAATCCCCATAAAATGTTTAGATAACCTTTCCCCTACAAAGATCTCCCTCATCTTGTACTTGGAAGAGAGATTTCTTTGAAGCCTAATGTTACACTTTATATTCATCTCTATTTTCATCTTGTTAGAATTGGCCCAATAAGCTAGCCTGTCAAAATCTTTTTTAATCCTGACTCAGTCTTCCACTGTGTTTATTATCCCTCCCAGCTTTCTACCATCAGCAAACTTGGTAACAATGCTATCTGAGCCTTTATCCATTTTATTAATAAAATTGTTAAGCAGATGTGAATTAAGTACACACACCTGGTATATTCTACTAGTTATCCTCCCAAATTGACATAAAACCATAATGACTACCCTTATCATATGGTTATTCAACCATTTCTGAAACCACCTAATTATACTAATATCTAGTCCAAAATATTCTATATTTTCCACATTAGAAGCTTTGTCAAATGTTATAAAACAGAAACACACAGAAAAAGAGAGAGACAGAAGCAAAGATAGATGAATGGAGGGAATAGAGAGAGAATGAAGAGGAGAATGAGGAAGGGGAGGAAAAAAGTGAGGAAGGAAGGAAGGATAACTGGAAAGATGGAAGGAAGGATGAATGGATGTTAGAGCTGTCCTTGATGAAGTCATGTTGGCTCTTTGTGATTGTCAAATCTTTTGCTAGATGTTCTCTAATCAGCGCTTTCATAATACATTCCATAATTCTGACAGGTATTGAAATCAATATGACTGTTCTATAGTTTATAGGCTCCATTTTCTCCCTTTTCTTGAAAATCAGAACATTTTGCCCATTTCTAATCATGTTGCACCTTCCTCATACTCCACCATCATTCAGAAATCACTAAGAATGGTTCAACAATTACACAAAGACTTTGACTTTACCAAAATAGAAATAGCCATTAAATAAGAAAGATTGAAGATATGTATTTATATACATAAACTAGAGGATTATGATACAGCTGTTGTTGGGATCCAGGCCATGAATCAGTCTCATAGCAAGACTTTTTTTTTTAATTTCCATAATTCAACCTCATTGGATAAAAGCCAGTATTTTTACTTCAGTACTTTTAAAATCTATGATGTCATCAGTGAGTGTAATCTTATCACCAATGCATGTTGCTATTCATGTTTTCCTATAATTTTCCTATAATTACTCCATGGATGACATCCAATGCTTCTTTTTGTTCTTTATTTTGGGGTACCATTGTACCACCCAGGCTGTTTACCATTTCTTTTTTAATCAGACAAATTCCTAATTAGACCTTTTACTATACTTCTTAAGTGTAAGTCATCAGTAACATTATATTCTATTTATGTCCACCATGCACTTTCCTTTGCCCTTTGATTTATGATTTTATTTCTTCTGAGATCATACTCTTTCATATTTGGAAGCCATATAAAATCACCAGGAGAATACAGGATTAAAAGAGA
Source organism: Monodelphis domestica (assembly GCF_027887165.1). Taxonomy (NCBI): domain Eukaryota; kingdom Metazoa; phylum Chordata; class Mammalia; order Didelphimorphia; family Didelphidae; genus Monodelphis; species Monodelphis domestica. Next base: position 271,531,597 of record NC_077229.1, read on the forward strand.
GTCCTGCTGAATTTCACTCATAGTGAATAAGACCTTTTTGGAGGATCCAATATAGATGCATATTTGGGGAGGAAGGTAACAAGCCAGACATTGTGCTAAACATTTTACAAGTATCACCTTCTTGTATCCTCACAAAAATTCTATAATGTAGTTGTTATCATGATCCCTATTTTACATTGAAGAAACAGAGATTAAGTAATTTGTTCAAGGTCCACAGCTAGAAAGTATCTGAGGTTAAATTTGAACTCAAGTTCTTCCTACTCCCAGACACAGTGCTCTATAAGCTGTACCATCTAGAGGCCACACAGTACCATCTCACTGGCCTGCTGGGAGATAAATCCATTCTATTCCTTCCCTCTCCACTTTATCCTCCATGAAGCTAATTTTGTAGGGTTTTTAATGCAATCGTGCCACTGGACCCAGGCTTCCAACGCCAAGAGAGTGGGACTGTCTCTGTGCATTGACTTTTCTGCTTAAATCTTCATGCACAAGTGTCTTTGTGCCCAAAAACGCACAAAGACGATCGTCATCCTCGGTTACCAAGAGACTACTACCATACCATCAATCAGTCAATATAATTTTTAATCACTTATTGTTACAGAGAACTGGGTTGTATTTGAGGGGACATACAGAGTGCAAATAAGAAATGGTTATTGCTATCTTGAAGCTTATAGTTTATTGGAACATATTACTATGTGCTTATTAGATGCATGTTGACTGGATGAGAGTGGTACTCACAACTTGCTGTAATACATAATATTAAGTGATAAGAGCTTTAGAAGGCTGCACAAATAAATGTTACTTAATAGATCTGGACTGTATATAAATCTGGTCATTTCACTTCTCTGCTCAGTCATCAGTTGTCAATTTGTCACCTAATAAGTAAAATAGCCGATGTATAACCATTGGTTCCACTCATATTGATTAAGTATCAAGAGATATGGAAGAAGATGCCCACGTACATTAAGTGGACTCAGTAAATAATTTACAAACATATAAAGAAAGATGCAGGATAGGCACCCTTAGATGGGTTTTGTTCTGCATCATTGAAAGAAGTACTAGCCTCATGAAATCACAGATTTACCAATGTATCAAAAATGAAATCAAATTTAAAGTTCTTTTACTGAAATTTAAGACTCTTAGTGCAAAAAGAAAGGGAATTGTTCCTGAAAAGTGACACTGCCACATAGGGACAGTAATTATAGGAAGGAAACAGATGCCAAGAGGAAACAATATGGTTTTGCTATCCCTACTGACCTACAATTGCTTTGGGAGCAAAGAGCTGGTATCTTGGAGATGCAGCCAGAAGCTTTCTCCAATCTAAACCACGATATACTCAACTAAAACTTGTATCTACTTTTTAAGACAAAGATCTGGCGTGGCACTAATAGGAAGCTGCCTCATTGCCAGCCAGTGCCACATAATATTTTGCTCTGTACTTCTCTAATGCATTTATATCTTTTTTAGATTTTTGAGTGTGTGCATATCACATATTCCCCTACTTGACACCAAGTTAAATGAGGACAGGAACTCTAACTTTCAATCTCTCCTAGAATCTTACACAGGGCTCTGAATATAGAAGATGATTCATAAATAGATTTAACTTAATTAATTTGAACTTAGAGCTGAAAAAAAAATTAAAGATTATCTTGCCCAACCTCCTCTTCTACAGAGAAGGAAACTGAGATTTTTTTTTTATAGAAACCCTTACCTTGTGTCTTGGATCAATACTTGTGTTGATTCCAAAGCAGAAGAGTGGTAAGGACTAGGCAATGGGGGTCAAGTGACTTGCCCAGAGTCACACAGCTAGGAAGTGTCTGAGGCCAGGTTTGAACCTCTCATCTCTAGGCCTGGCTCTCAATCAACTGAGCCACCCAGCTGCTCCCTAAAACTGAGATCTCAATAGTCATAGACATGAAGTGAATTGCCTAAAGCAAAAAAGTTATATGACAAAACTGGGAATAAAATTAGAGTTACTGATTTCCCTAGTGTTCTTTCTATTACACTATTCTGTTCTCCTCTTCATACTTTTAATCCCTGAAGAAGTACCCTCAGTATAATAGATGTGTAATAAGTATTTGTTGATGATTAGTAGAAATATCATGTTTCTACTTTTCTTTAAAGTAGTTTTCCAGTACCTCATTATGGTATTGAGGTGACCTGGCATTCTCAAAGACTATATCAGGAAAACACAATCTCTTATAAATCTAACCAAGCTTTAAAGGCTCTACTTATGGTCCTGGTAATATAATGTGTGCTTCATTCAAAGGCCCATCACTATAAATTTGACTACTAAAATGATGAAATTATTGTCAATAGCAACTTAGAGAAGTTTATTAGATTTCAGTCTATATCAGTGAAGAGACTATGCTACTAAAAAAAAATCCTCAATTTGTCAAAATATTGAAGCACTAACAGAATCCTTAGAGTGTTTGCCACTTGGTTGGAGAAACAACTTTATTTATGCCTAATAAATGCTTAATACTTGCAGCAAGATTATGATGTGAATAGTAATGACTAAACCCAGTTCCTCTGCACCAACTCAAAACAATGTCAAATGCACCAAGTAAAATAAAAGAACAAGAAAAAAGAAAAATGAAAAAACTCACAGAAAAAAGAATGGCAGGAAAAATAATAAAAAAAAGGAAATGAGTAAGCAAAAGAAACCACTCTAGTAGTACATGAATATTAAGAGTGCAGCAAAATCTTCAGAAGGAAAACCAGAAGTTACAACAATCATTTAATCAATAAATAAACACTTAAGTGCCTACTATGTACCAGACATTGTGTTCATTGTGTTAAGAGCTAGAGTTACAAAAAGAGGCAAAAGATAGTTCCTGCCCTCAAGAAGCTTTCAATCTAATGGGGAGAAAAATGTAAAAAAAAAATATATATATATATACAAAGTAAGTTATATAGAGGATAAATAAGAAATAATTAACAGAGTGAAAGGACTAGAATTAAGAGGAGTTAGAAGATAGGGTTTTAGTTAGGACTTAAAGGAAGCTAGGGAGGTCGGTAGTTGGATTCCAAGCCTGGGGAAAAGTGAGAGAAAATGCCCAGCCAAAAGTTACCTTGTAGAAGAAAGAACAGATATACTAAAAGAATGTCCAGAGTGATTTGGAGTCATAGTGAATATAAAAAGAAAGATCTGCCTCTATAAGACTAGAAACAGTTTTACTGAAGGAAGAGTTCAAGATGATGATAATTGACATTTATTGACATGATAACTGATAAAATGGGAAAAGTGGTGGAAGAGGTCCATTAAGTAATGAACTCTTGAGGAATAGGATGGCTCAGGTAGAATGAAAAGTGAAGATACTAAAGAACAAATTAATAGAGAAACCTTTTTTTATTGAAAAATTGGAAGAATATAGATTAAGTTTCTACCAACCAAAGAAAAAAGAGCTAGAGAGTAGAATGCAGTCAGAAAATCATAGCATTATTAGTCTTCCAGAAAAACATAAAGAAACAAATAGTCCAAGTATTAAAGGAAATAATTTTTTAAATCGCCTGGCTATATTGGAAATAGAGGACAGGATGACAATCAATAGGATTGGAAAGAGTAGAATCCTTTGTTTAATACATTAAGTGATAGGATTGTCAACTTCTAGAGTTTTAACATCAAATATAGAGACTTGAAAGCAGCCAAGAACAAGCAATTTATGTTATCAACAGACTAATTTCAATAGCTCAAGACTACTAAACAAAGACAAGGTACTATAATGAAATACAGAGTAAATCAAAGGAAACTGACCATCACTGCAATATTAACTCTCCTATGAAACTTAAAGAGGCTCCATCATAGGAAAAATGATTCCTCAATGATATCAGAAACTTTTATTCTGAAAACTGAGGATTTGATACGAGCTTTAACCATGACTTAATAATAAACAAGCTTAGAAAAGGAAATTTTGAAAATTAAAAGGTGAGATTAATAATTTTAAAACTAAACTCATCAAGAAAACTAAGAACTGCTTTAGAGACAATAAAATGAAATTACTGAAATCAAGAATATAAAAGACAAATTCACAACAGTAAAGGAAATAAAAGAAAATTACCAGAAACTACTCTACCTAATTATATGGCAACAAAACCAGCAGTGTAAATGAGCTATATGAATAGCTTAAAAAGTAAATAAAATACTAGAAATATCAAAATAAGAAACAAACTACCTAAATACCTCAAAAAATAAATAAATTCCTCAAGGAGAAACTCCAGATACAAATGGAATAGTGAATTCTATCACAGATATAGAAATCAAATTGTATCTATTGTAGCAATTAAAATTAGTTTCTCTGATAAAGATATTATATTTTTTTAGGTTTATTAAAGATTAAGAAATAAAAGAAAATACAAATAAGAAAGCATGTGCCTAAGAGGGCCAAAAGGCCCATTCAATTTCACTTACTATATGTTGAGAGATGCGTATGCTTGGAAGCGGAAGCAGGGGGAGAGAGAGCTCAGTAGGCTTTACAGCCAGTTTAAATAGAAATTTTTATCTCATCCAGGTGGTGATCTCACTGAGATTAGAGGGCATCTTGGGAACTAGAGCAAGGACTTCTGGGGATTGAAGTCTGGGGTTCAAATCTCCATTTTTACATTCTCCATTTGATTGTTTGAGAAAAAAATTCCCCAAAAGGATCATGAAAACACAATCAGCTTAAAGATTACAATAATTTGAGGATAAAAGGAAAAAAGAACAAAACCAATAATTACTGGATGCATTGACAAAAAGCCAGTTAGGGGGCAATCCCCTCTGGCATGAAAGTATAGATACAAATAAATGTTCAATCAACCACACCCAAAGTTCATTCATGATCTTCTCGTGCAGCTTGTGGTCTGGAAGCATCTTCATGGTGTCTTCTCTAAATAGTTCAGTTTCTGGATTCAGAGAGGTAACATGTTTCTTAACCTAAAATTCTTCTCAAAAGGAATTTAAACTTTGCAATTTAAAATAATAATATTTTACATTTCCCTGTGAAGAGGGTGATTGAAAAACACAGGATCACTTAGGGATGCATGGCTGAGTTATGAGGCATATGAATCAATAGACACGAGAAATTAAAAAGACATCAGAAAAATCCAAATAAAAAGAAAATTTCTGGATGAAAATATAGACTACCAAAGTCTTATGTGTAAAAATTCTAAGTAAAGGAAAAATAAATCTATAAAAGGTCCTTGAATCAGGGCCCAATTAAAATGATCTAAGCAATGATGCATTTACCCAGTCAGTAGCCAGGACTACAGAAAGTGTGCCACACTATGAAAGACAGAAAAGGGACAAGATTATAAGAGCCAAGGTGAGCCAAGTTTGGGGATACTCTTCTGTAAGTATTTTCAGAGTAAGTGTGGACACAAGGAAGGCCTATGTCTTAACATATGTTAAACATCACAACCTTGAGTCTTCACACTAGGTTCAAGACCTTTGTATTAGCTTAGAAGTGCATCAATCTGTCCTGGATTGGTTTATCTTTGGCCCTGTGCAATGGCTCTTTTGTATATATCTTGTCCTGGAATCAGACAGAATCATTAAGAAAGTCCCATCATTTTTTTTAAACAATTAGTGGCATCATTTTTATAGTCTCAAGCTTTTGGGGCATGCATTAGCAAATGTATTTTAAACTTATAGCACTGCAAAATCAAAAAGTTAAAGAAAATCTTAATGCTGGTGACATGTGCTTCAAATATAATTCAAATAAATTCAAATATAAATACAAAAGCAACAGAATATAAGACTAGTTAAAACCCAGTACATTAAACTGATTCAGTGTAACAGAATAGTATTGAATGCAGTAATAGATGAACTTAAAATCACAAAGTTAAATCTTAAACAAAACAATCAGCAAAATGCAATAGAATACAGAGATTTTTATAAAACATTGGAGTCTGAAATGCCTTAAAAATATAACCTCCAGTCTCTTTAAAGTTCCTTGGGTTTTTATCCATTTAGATGACTATTGTCAGAAGGCAGAAAATTGGTAATGGTTAGGCAATGGGAATTAAATGACCTGTCCAGGGCCACACCACCAGGAAGTGTTTGAGGCCAGATTTTAAACAAAGACCTCCCGTCTCTAGGCCTGGCTCTCAATTCACTGAGCCACCCAGGTGCCTCCCCAAATTTGGTTAAAGAGTTGCAGGGAGCTGAATTTTTCCCCTGGCATGCAGGTGAAATAAATGAAAGAATCAATGCAGTCAAAAGATATCTTTTTAAAGTAGCCATGCTTTAAGTTCCTGTTTGGAAAATATCTTCCTTCTTTCCTTCTTTTTCCCTCCCTTTGATCCCGTGCCCCCAGTCCACGTGGAGGCTAATTGTAGCCTAAGGAAAAACACGCCCATTTTTTACCAGCTGGTAGAAGTGAGTCTTGGGCCTGGGGTGATGAGCGATCTGCTCTGAGGCCAGGGTTGCTGGGCCGGAATCAGCTGGGCCAGGTGAGCAAGAGAGAGACCAGGACCAGGAGCCAGAGCCGGAGAGGGCAGCCAGGGTGGGCAGGGCCGGGACCAGATGAGTGATCTGAATCAAACAGGTCCAGATTACAGGCAATAGTAGCCGGAGCAAAAGGGCTGGGACCAGGTGAGCGATATTGAATCAAGAAAGTCCGAAGTGGATGGCTGCCAGCAGGAGCTGATCAAGATGGTTTTCTAAAAAAGCATCTTGGAGAAACATGGCTTAGAAATCACTATCTAGGCTAAAAATTTTGAGAAATTCTCATCCAATCTAATGGTCACCATAAACTGTAGCAATTAAAATTAGTTTCTCTGCTAAAGGTATTATATATTTTTAGCTTTATTAAAGATTACGAAATAAAAGAAAATACAAATAAGAAAGCACATGCCTAAGAGGGCCAAAAGGCCCATTTAATTTCACTTACTACATGTTGAGAGACCCATGTGCTTGGAAGCAAAAGCAGGGAGAGAGAGAGCTCAGTAGGCTTTACAGCCAGTTTAAATAGAAATTTTGATCTCATCCAGGTGGGGATCTCAGTAAGATTAGAGGGCATCTTGGGAACTAGAGCAAGGACTTCTGGGGATTGAAGTCCGAGGTTCAAATCTCCATTTTTACACTATGTCACATAAACTATTTTAAATAACTGCAAGTAAATACTCTATCAAACTGTTTCTATGTGCTTAACTTGGTCCTGATTGCTAAACCAGGAAGGGATAAAGCAAAGAAAGAAAATTAGATTACTCTACCAAATTAATATTGAAACAACACTATTTTTAAATACTGACAAAGAAATTATAGGCATACATTTAAAAATTTTTATGACCAAGGTAGATTTATGCCGGGAAAGCAAATATGACTCAACATTAAGAAAATAATTAACATAATAAATATTATAACAGACCTGTGATGTTATTAATGTTAGGAACTTCCATTGAAGAAATTCTACCTGTCCATGAAGACCAGCACCTGCTCTACAACTTAAAATGTTTGAAAGCTACATAGGACACTGAGATAATGCCTAGGATACCTAAGTGACTTGCCTAAAATCATATGGCCAATAGGTATGAGAGGTGAGACTTAAAGCCAGATCCTCCTGACTCTGAAGCCAGCTCCTTATGAACCACACCATATTACCTCATTTAACCTATAATATTAATAACAAATATCAAAAACCACATGATTATATGTAAAAAAAAGGAAAAGTCATTAAGAAAATATAGAACTCTTAAAAAACACATTAAAACATAAATGAACTGTTTTAAACAAAATTAAGATAAAAATAATGGTCAATTTGGTACTAATATTTTAAGCAATTAACCCATCTCTTTGTGACTAATAGAAAACTACTGGAGTATAAATCTTAAGCATTCATTCATGTTGTCTTACTGAAATTTTTCAAGACATCGTGAGTATTCAATAGGAAATGTCCTAGGGATTTGAAGAATATTTTGAAACAAAATTTTTCAATAAAATTTTTCCATAATGGTAGAATAATGGACTTAGGGGCAGGATGGTATGAATTCAAATCCTATATCAGACACCTAATATTAGGATGCTTTTGAGCCAGTAACTTAACCTTGCTGAGCCTTGGTTCTTCATTTGTAAAAATGAAAGATTTAGACTAATTTCTTAAATCTCTTCTAGGTCTATGCTTCTGTTCCTATGATCCTAAAAGTGTTGTGTTGTATGGTATAAATAAAAAGTGTTATGAAAGTTCAGAAAAAAAAGTGAGATCAGTGTAAGGTCAAATAATTGCAGAAGGCTTTGGAGTTGAGATAAGATTTGAACTATAACTTGAAGGATAGATAGGGCGTGGAGAGGTGAAGTGGAGGAGTGGGGCAAGCATAAGTAAAAACAGAATCATCCAGTATTTTTGCAAACATAAAGATAAAATTAGCATTTGGATCCAGGTTTTGAGAAGGGGAAACATCTGGGTACTAGGAAAAGGACATCTAGGTTGAGGAGGAGCCAAGCTGAAAATATTTTCCATCCTTTGCATAGTCACTGAAACACCAATATTGCTTAAGAGAACTGCTCTATCAAGAAATACACGGCCCCACAAAAAGGAGCCCTTACAAACCAGGCTGCTGGTACCACTTTTCTATCAATGATGTTTTCCTTCTGCAAGAGTTATCTAACAAGGGCCATAGGCTGATAGGTCTCTAGAGTAAGATAACACATGTTTTGTGTTTAAAAGTTAATAATAAGGACCAAGGAAAATGCTGTGGGCTATTACAGCAAGTGTTAGTTCTGGATCACAACCAGTCTGTTATTTGTATGCAGTAGGCAAACTGCCATCTTCTCAAGCCTGAAATTTGCAGCTCTACACTAAAGCTCTATTTTTAAACACAAACACACAAACACACAGACACACGCACAGATACACACAGGGCTATGTGTAGCTACTTCATTAACACTTGTGCACAGGGCAAATAGGTAGTTCCCTTGCTAATCCCAAGTGAAATTAATACTTTCATTAAAACATCTGCTTTCTTTTTTAAACTGTGTAAACTCAAGATATCTTTTTATATTTTTTTACCAATTCTATGACTTTTTAAACCAAAATGGAAGAAAAATAAAGAGATTGAAAAATGAGTGACCATCAGCATATTTAGAGGAATTTCTTGCTGCCAGCAAAATGGGGCGAGACTTAAGTACCTTCTTGTGGTTTTAGCACTGCCTGAGGAACATGTTTTGATTTGAGAATCAAGTCAGAATCTAAATGTGTAAACATTATAAATTTTTTTCCCTGTTCCTGTCCTCATGTAATAATTTTATTTTTGTTTTACTGAGGTAGTTATAACACTATTCCTAAGGACTAAGAAAAATGCTTATGAACAAAACAAATAAATTAAGGGTGAAAATTATCATAGCTAGATCTATATTACTGGACCACCAATATTTCATATTATCACAAGTTTATCAATAGGCCTTAGTTCTCCTGAGTCTTTTGCAGATCAACCTATGGGTGTTTTTTGCCATTGCCAGCTGAGGAACTAATTCTAACACCACAGCCTTCTGATTCATGCAGCAACTTCCTCCTTCCAGACACAGGAACCAGGAAGATCTCTATGGAAAGGGCATGTGGGGGGTAATAAAGTGATTCTACTCAGAGACAGAAACCAACCACATTGCAGAGGAGTTGGTTGCACAGATAGATCTTTCATTTTGATTCCCTTTCATCTTTTAATTATTACAACATTTGAAGAAATCCAAATGACCTACACTGTGTTCTTTGCTTAAAATAAGATTAATCATAATCATCATCATTTATATACTACTTTAAGATTGGCAAAATATTTTACATATTATTTCATTTTGTCTTCACAACAACACTGTAAGAGAAGTGCTCTTATATCACCATTTTACAGATGAGAAAACTGAAGATAAAAAAGATTAAGTGACTTGCCCAGGGTCACACAGCTAATGAGTGCTAATAATTTTTCTGAAATAGTGATCTGAGAAAGGTAATCTCTCATTAGGAGAGTGAGATGCCCCTGAGCAGCTATTCCAGAAATGAAAGAGTTAGAATTCTCAAAGAATAGTCCTAGAAGAAGACCTAGAGAAGGATGTTATGAGACTGTGGAGAAAATGGCCAGAGACTGGAGAGTGAGAGGTCACATTCAATCTAGGGGGTATTATTTGTAAGGATTTAACCAATCACAATCTCACCAGAAAACCTCTTCCTTTTATCTACTATATTTTCCTGAATTCTGTTCATACAACTATACCATACAGGTATATCAAAAAACAGGTGAGCATTTTTAATTCTGTATGTGGTGTTTTTTCCTTACCTATATGTAGTGATGGTTCTAGACTCCATCTTCCAGAATGAGGGAACCTATGTTTCCCTTGAGGGCTCTAAGGGTACCCTTGAAAGGATGAGGTTTCTTTCTCTAATTCCATATGACAGAAATCCCTCCCCATTCTATATTGTTTCCACCTCTGTCACAGCAGTAATAACCCCAATTACACTTAAACAATCAATTAGCTTTCACAAACTAATAATTACTGGAAGGACACGAGTGAAAACAATATATTCCTCCAACACCTGAAGGCATACTTTCCCTTATACATCTCAGTCTCTGGGGAACGTGGGTTCAAACTTAAAGTAGTTTCTACTTCCAAAGTCAGTATAGCCATTAGGTGAGTCTAAGTCTTAGAAACTGCTGAACTCAATTCCAAAAGTAAAAACTAGACTAGATCACTCAGCATCTTCCTCAGGATCTTGCTGCTAGACTTTGTTGGCCATAAAAGTTTGCATGGACCCCTCTCTTGTATCCCCTGGTGGCTTGTCTCATTATCTTTCAAAGACCATGTAATAGTTAAATTAAATTATGAGGCTGTTAGTAGCTTTGGTAGCTTTATTACATCAAATTGTGATAGTAAAGAGAGGTAAATGTAGGAAATATGTAACGAGTTGCTTAGCTAAGTACCCTAGTTGCTGTTCTGATGTATTAAAGCTCATCACCGACCTGTGCTCCTTCAGGTTCCAATCTCCAGCCAGAAGAGTGCAAGAGTGTGTTTGTCCTGATCCTTGGTCTGGCCTTTATAAGCAGTTTTCTCCACCCACTAGCTCTCCCACATCACATCTCAGGAACCAATCATAGTTCCGTAATTTGCCTGACATCACCCAGAGGGGGCAGTGCCTGTGTGATCAGTTTCTCTTTTCATAGGTTTCAACTTCCTTTCTCTGAGGGTCTATCTGTCCTTGCACATCTCAATGGTAAATGCTGATTGATTATATCAAAACAAAGGGAGGGGAATTCCCTTCCCACAATCATAAGATCATAGCCATCACCAATCTCCTTTACCTAGAAACAAGAAATAAATTACAATAGAGACAAAACTATAGCAAAGACATGCACTCTCTCAAAGGCCACCTCCTAGCAGCTTCATGGGGGAGATAAAAGACTGAAGAGTCTTTTCCTATGAGGATTTTCAGTAGCCTTTGCCACTTTGCTTGAAAACATCAATAAGAAAAAATTAAAAGTCAATAAAATGGCTCTTGCTGACTAGTGCCTTCTCAACACACCCCAGCAGTGGCTATACAGTCAATCAATAATTGGGCTCTTCTTTACAGAATTAAGAGACCCCAGCAAACTATAGGAGCACATACTCCAAATTGGGGAGCAGGTCACATCTATTAAATGTCATCTTGCCCTTCTGGAAGTAGGCTCCCTAGCATCTTCTTCATAGCATATTGTATCAACTCTTCATTATATATCCCTCCTCTAATATATATTTATAGAATCATGAAAAGGAATAAAATCACAAACCTCTTTAAATAACTACCACATATCCTATATATTCATATCTTCTTACAGATTTAAAAGTCTTTAACCAAGCTTCAGACACAATCTAAGTCACCTAACCCCATTTGCCTGGTCCTCACTAAAAAGTAAAGTAAAGATGGTTGTTTTTTTTTTTAACCAAACATGAACAAGGATTCTTCTTACTAATTCATTATTTTTTTCAAATGTCAGTTGTAGAGAAAATGGACAATGTTACAGGTGGCATGGAGACATCACATCTACGATACAATGAGAAACTCACAGAAGTGGAGAGTGGTCTGAAGAAATTAGGTAATCTGAAAGTAGATAAAACTTATTCCTCTAATTCTAATTTGAATAAATAAGCAAAGCTTTTTCTAGAAGAATTCTTATACACTCTGGCAGTCAGGAGAATGTTTAGATTTTGCCTCATTCGTAGTCTTTCCACTGGATTCAGTTCAGAAAGTTTTAAAGCTAAGGATTGGTTTGGGAGCAGATCAAATAAAATCTTTAGGCCAAATAAAATCTCAAGACTCATCCTGATCTTAAAGTGGCACAAATGCCCTTCATTAAATGTTCTTTATTAAAGACTCTGTAGGCTTATGTTTAATATGCTTCTGGTTATAAAAATAATGGCTGTGTGAATTAGTTTCCTATCTACAAGAAGGATCACAAATTCTATTCCTCCATTTTTTATCCAGGGGAGGGGGGGACCATTTCTGATTATTAAAGAGCAATAAATTACTTCCCCCATGACATTCGAGGGCACAGAGTTATTCAACCATATTTGTTTGGCATTCCTGATATTAGACATTCTTGAGATTTATTCATATAAATCAGGTTGTTAAGAGGTCAAGCTACCCAGTTAGGGAACACATGCTTTTCGTGTTCTAAGTCTGTTCATGCCCAGATCATACTGCCCAGAGCTTATATATACCAGTGCATGTCAATTAAACATCAGCTACTAAAAATCAGCCATGTCCCTTGTACTCTCTTCAATGACATCATATCTAATTATTAATATTTCCTATTTCAGGAGACCAAACTGGGCAGAAAGCTGTGAGCACCAACACAGAACTTTCCTCCTTCAGATCAGACATACTAGATCTTAGACAACAACTTCATGAGATTACAGAGAAAACCAGCAAGAATAAGGATGCACTAGAAAAGTTGCAGGAGAGCGGGAATATTCTGGATGACAGACAGAGCCAAATGAGAGAAACATTGGAGAATAACTCTTTCCTGATCACCACTGTCAACAAAACCCTCCAGGCTTACAACGGCTATGTCAACAATCTGCAACAAGATACAAGTGTTCTCCAGGGCAATTTACAGAGCCAAATGCATTCACATAATGTGGTCATCATGAACTTAAACAACCTGAATCTAACACAAGTGCAACAAAGAAACCTAATTAACAGTCTGCAGAGGTCTGTGGATGACACAAGCCAAGCTATCCAGCGAATTAAGAATGACTTTCAAAATCTGCAACAAGTTTTCCTTCAAGCAAGGAAAGATACAGATTGGCTTAAGGAGAAAGTGCAGAACTTGCAAACACTGGCTGCCAACAACTCTGCCTTAGCCAAAGCTAACAATGATACTCTAGAGGACATGAATAGCCAACTTAACTCTTTCAATGGTCAGTTGGACAATATCACTACTATCTCACAAGCCAATGAACAGAACCTGAAAGACCTTCAAGACTACCACAAAGAGTCAGAAAACAGAACCACCACTAAGTTTAACCAGCTAGAGGAACGATTTCAACTCTTTGAAACAGATATAGTTAATATCATTAGCAACATCAGCTATACAGCCCACCACTTGCGGACACTGACTGGCAACCTGAATGATGTCAGGACAACTTGCACAGACACCTTAACCAAACACACAGATGATCTAACTTCCTTGAATAATACACTGGCCAACATTCGCTTAGATTCTACAACTCTCAGGATGCAGCAAGATGTCATGAGATCAAGGTTAGATATCGAAGTAGCCAACTTGTCTGTGATCATGGAAGAAATGAAACTGGTCGACTCCAAGCATGGTCAACTCATCAAGAATTTTACAATACTACAAGGTAAATGGAAACCCTCACTTTCGCTTATATTTTTAAATATGTTCTTGATGCTTTGCCATTCCTATGCACTGATGCAAAGAATCACAGCTTGAACTAAAGGTTAGATGACATTAGCCGAATTTCCCCAGTGCCTTAGCTATTTCACAGTTATAAGTCAAACCCCTTTAGAAGTTATGTTAATTCTTCCAAGGATACCATTTATCCAGTTCCTGCCTCATTAAATTAAATGCAATCCTCCGACCCAATGCTATGAGACCATATTGTGAGACTGCACTATAACGAGGTCCTTTTAGTGATTGGGAGTCCTAGGATAGAATCCAAAACTGACCCATTTATACCCTATTCCACATGAGAGCAAATTGTATTATACTGAGGCTTAATTTGGTATCTGGGTGACCAGAAAAACCTCATCCTAGTCTGTCTTCAGATTTTTGTAAGATGAGGTAAATATGGATGTCACAAAATGTTCTGTAGGACTTGAGTGAATATAAGGGAGTGCTCAAGGGATTTGGGCCCTGGAACTGAGAAACAGTGCTTAATAGCTAGAACAAAGTTAATTTTTAAGAGGATCCCCTGGAGTAAAGATAATTTAGTATTCCTGAAAAGCATTTCATTAGCAAAGAATAGGAGCAGATCATTTTCTATTAGAAAATATATAGTAATGTGGCATCAATAAAAAAAAAGTAAATAAAAATGCCTAGAACTCCGTGGTAGCTGCATGCAAAAATCTGAAGATTCCATGAAATTCATATCTAATTTTGATATTCCATTATTTTTTCATTTTTCAACCAATGTAGATTGTATCCCTTCTGTAACATAGTAGATAATAGAATGTAAGGTCCTTGAAGGCAAGGACTGGTTTGTTATTGTACGGCATTCCCAGCACAATGCTTAGTACTTTATAGGAGCTAATAAACATTTGCAGATTTGAATGGAAGAGTCTTCAGACCAAAAGGTCCAACACACAGCATCTAACATTGAGGGTCACCAAACTTAACTAGACTGATCACCAAATAATGGACATTTGATCTGTCACACAGAGTGTATTCTCAAAATCTTTCCAACAAAATGGTCTTTGAGAACTTATACTTTTTTTTGGCATATCCTTCAAGAATTTAGGTTTATCTGTATCCCCCTAGTATCAAATATTAGAAATATTTAGGCCCTGAGGACAAAGGTTCTCAGGCATTCCCTTTTTGTGCTATAATACTTATAGATTAATGGTGCTTCATGTAAAAAGTTGTGTTTTATGCCCCTAATGACTATAATATGTCATGAAGGCTATGCCTAAGATGTAAAAATTTGTCATGAATTCATGGAATCTGCTTCATATAGTGAATTATTAAATGCTTGATTAATCTTTTCCTTCTTAACCTAAACAATGAATGAAACCAATGATGAAAAGACTAATAATGTGTAACATCAAAAGATAATATTTTTCAGATTTTGTCTTTGAGTACTAACATATTAGTCCCATAATGTTATATTATATTTTTCCCATTGATTCTTGGACAATACAAATTGTTTAAGTATAGAGAAAAATATAGTAGATTCAGATGCTAGCTTTCCATTAACTGTATCTCTTTTTCAAGACCTATAGTAGGGAACATAGAATCTAGATAATCCTCATTTCCAGTTATATCAAATATGTCACAATTATTGCTGCCAGTTATATTTCCTAGTTGATCTCCTGCTAGTAAACATTCTTATTATTACTAGCTGATATAATCTTGAGTTCCATCTACAAAGAAATACCGTAGGAAACTTAGATGTTTTCAAGAAAATGTTTGCTTTTAGAAATTGATTCTAAAATAATAATAATAATTTAATTTAATTTTTAAAAAAGGTAATTGATTCTTCTAGTTAGTGAGGTCACACAACACATGGACCACATGAATCAATCCAAAGAAATGTATTTCTATAAATCTATTTCTTCAGGACGTCTTACTCCCATGTTGTGTTTCTTTGTCTCCTCATAGAAAGAAACCTCATCCAACACAGTAATAAAGTGGTAGAAGATACTAAAGAACCAAGCATTGTTGGATTATATTGGCTTTATGTAGTGCCTTTACTCTTAAAAAGCTCAAAATACACTAATGCTTTCCTGGCAACCCTTCTTGTCCACTCTAAGCCTGCCTTGCACTTTGTATTCCCTTAAAAGTTTGCCTAAGATACAACTACAGCTGTGCAAAATTCTTGGCCTCCACAAGTGAATCAAAAGAAGCTTCCTGTGCTCAAGCTAAATTGTATCTGAAATTGTGACTAAAGAATATACTGCCTTTTTTCTAGAAAGAAGTTCATTTATGAACAAACAAAACTTTCCAGAAAAATGTTTTGTTTTTACTATAAATTAAGAATTTTTCTATTAGCTCCCCACAGAGAACATTCCAAGCATTGTGTCACATAGTTTTGAACAGTAAATTCACTAATGACTCAACCAAGGTTCCCTCTTCATATTCAGGAACATACAGATAAAGTCACCTAAGTGCCATCTCCTCATTTCTCTGAGGGTATCTGTTCTAAGCAAACAATCACCTACAGAGACTCTTGTGACTCTAAGAATTGAGAAGAGGCTTCCTGGTCACACCAATTCATAGTGTACAGAGTAGGGGTGGGCATAAGAAGTAAGGAAGGAAGCTTCCCCAGGTCCAGGATCACTGAAGGGAAAACATTACAGCTGACTTACCTTCATGCAAACATTAGGTCCAGCCTGGAACCAGCAGCCTTCATGGCCAAGAAACTGTGAAATCAAGCAAAGAAAGAAGTGACACATTTAACAAAAAAAGTAGCTTTAAATTTTTTTTCAATTTTTGCTTATTTTCAATTAAAATTTTATTTTCTCCATCCATTGGAGGAACAAAAGAAAAAAGAAAATTCTTATAGCAAATGGGCACACACAAGCAAATGCCCATACCTGCCGTGCCCAAAGATATAGATCTTCCCTGCATCTTGAGTCCATTGTCTCTGCTTCATAGCAGTCCTCTGGAATAATGATTGGTCTTTGCGTTGATCAGAGTTCTTCCAGCTTACAAAGCTATTTGTTTTTATATTGTTATTGTTATTGAACAAATTGTTCTCCTGCATGTTCTCCTTCACTCTGCATTAGTTCATACAAGTCTTTCTGGGTTTCTCTGAAATTGTGCTTTTTATCTTTTCCTGTGGCATATTAGTATTCAATTACATTTCTGTACCATAAATCATTCAGCCACTCCCCAGTTAATAGGCATCCTCATAGTTTCTAGTCTTTGCTGCCACAAAAAAAAAAAGCTGCTATAAATATTTTTACAAGATGAGTCCCTTTCATCCTTCTTTAATCTCTTTGGGATTTAGGGAATAGAGACATTCTCCAGAAAATTAGAGTTTCTATCTGGGGTTATCCAATAACCTGTTATGCCTAACCTTAGGAGTTAGAATAATAACAATAATAATAGGTAACATTTATAGAGCCCTCACCATGTGCCAAGCATTGTACTGAATGCTTTACAATTACTGTCTCATAAGGGCAGCTGGGTAGTGCAGTAGATAGAGCACCAGACCTGGAGTCAGGTGGATCTGGGTTCAGATCTAACCTCAGACACTTCCTATCTGTGTGATCCTGGCTAATTCACTTAACCCCAATAGCTTAGCCCTCACCACAGAAGATAAAAGCTTTTTAAGAAATTATCTCATTTGATCCTCAGAACAACCCTGTGAGGTAGTTGCTATTATTATCCCCATTTTACAGGTAAAGAAACTGAAGCAAATAGATGTTAAGTGACTTGTCCCAGGCCACCCAGCTAGTAAATTTCTGAGGCCAGTTCTGGACCCAGGTCTTCCTGACTCCAGACTTGGTGCTCTACCCACCACACCAGGCATTTTTTATATTTTCAAAACCCATAAATGCAAATAGTTCTCATTTCCATGGCACATCAAGATTTTTAAAATCCCTTTTCTTCCAACAACACTGAAATGTGTTACATAAATGGTACTATTTCCTTTTTATAGATGATTAAGATTAAGCACTTTGCCCATAATCACCCAGTATCAGAGCCAAGATTTGAAACCTTGTTTCCACAAAATTAAAAGTATTTCATTCTGGGCTTGGTGGTATTGCCTGTAATCTTGCTACTGGCAGGTCTGAAGCTGGTGGGTCACTTGAACTTGGGAGTTCTGAGCTACTTGTGAGCTAGGAATCCTTTAGCTAAGGCCAAAGTCAGCCAAATGTCCATATCAAGTCTGGTACCAATACGAAGATCTTCAAAAAACGAGGAGCCATCAGACTGCCCAATGAGGGGGTGAACCAGGTTAGGTCAGAAAGGGACCAGCTCAAAGCTCCCATGCCAATTAGGAGCAGGATCAGACTTGTAATTGGCCGCTGCTCTTCTAACCAGACTCCAAAAGAATAAAATAAAGCCAGGATAATGATTTCATTCGTAGAGGGAACTCCAGGCCATGGAAACTCCCTCTACAGGGAGGATGCAGCTCCTCCTACATGCAGGTTGATAACTCCTTCTCTGCAATTTTGGTATGAGAAAGTTGCCTGAGCACTTAGAGGCTAAGTGAATTGTTCAGAATCACAAAGACGATATGTGTCAGAATTGACACTTGAACCCAGATCTTGGCTTCAAGGCCAGTTTTCTAGCCATACACCAGTTCTGTCAAACTCAAATAGAAACAGATCCCTAAAGAATTAGAAAACCACAAATGAATACTATTTATATTGCATTGTATTTTATTTATTTTGCCAAACATTTCCCAATTACATTTTAAACTGATCAACAGCACTGTGGAGTTTGTGGGATGCATGTAGCCTTCAGGCCATGATTTTTAATACCTTTGTATTACTCCATGCCTCCCTCCCTCTCTCTCTCTCTCTCTCTCTCTCTCTCTCTCTCTCTCTCTCCCCCAAACACACACACACACACACACACACACACACACACACATCTTCCACTGCTCGAATTTCCCTCCCTCCCTTCCTCCCTCTCTCCCTTACCCCCTCCCTTTCTCTTTCTCTTTCTCTCCCTTTCCCTCTCACTCTCCCTCACTCTCCATCTCTCCCTCCTCTCTCTTGCACTCTCACACACACACATACATACATACATAAATGGTTGAAATAATGAATAAAATTTTTAAATAAATCAAATGGTTCAAAATAGTCATCTGAAGATAGCATATAATATGCAACAGATTAAAATACTGTTCATAATTACCTTTCCTAGATGCCATAAAATACTATATAAATGTATATTATTAAAATCATTATGATCCTAATTTCCAATGGTTCTTGAAGCCAATGACTAAAGTCCCATAGACTTTATTAGAGGCTTTGATGACTTGGTAGAAGTTAAAAAGAAGTTTCTGCATAGAGGCACCTAGGTAGTTCAGTAGATTGAAAGACAGGTCTAGGAATGAGAGGTCCTGGGTTCAAATATGATCTCAGATATGTGCTAACTGTGTGTGACCCTGTGCAAGTCACTTAACCCCATTGCCAATTCCTTGCCACTCTTCTGCCTGGGAACCAATATACAGTATTGATTTAAGATGGAAGGAAAGGGTTTAAAAAAAATTCTACATCTCACATCCCAGATATAGAGGAACAACCCACTAATGTTACAAATGAGAAAACTGAGCCCCAAGGAGATTTAATGACTTACCCAGTCACCTAGGTCAAAGGTCCCCAAATTAGCCCCACAAGCCACATGCGGCCTCCTGAGGCTATTTATCCCGCCCCCACTGCACTTCCGGAAGGGACACCTCTTTCATTCGTTGTCAGTGAGAGAAGCACTGTATGTGGTGGCTGAGGGCTAAAGTTGCTATTTTCATATGCTCAGAAATATATATATATATATATATATATATATATATATATATAATTTCTATTGTTTTGGCTAAAGCCCTTTTATAGAAGATGGATTTTATTTTAGCTTTAACAGCAGCCTAAAAAAAGGAATCTAGTAAGGCATAATTAGTCAATGCTTTATGTCATTCCAGATGCTAACAAGTGATGCCAATTTGAGTATTCCAGAGGGACAGAATATGACCCTTGGCATCAATCAGCTACTTTTTATGAGGAGCCAATGCTAACTTTCAAAATGATTTTAGCTGTTTTTCTCAATGATCAAACGAATTCATGGCAAACAGGCAAATTCCTAGTCAGGCCCCAATGAAAAGAGTTCACAATGTGCCCTACAGTATGCATAGCATGAAATAATACTTTAAACCATTTCTGAAGGCTTTTAGGGTCAGCTTTTAAAGCAGCAACTTGGGTTCTAGCAGCAACCTGGCACTACGGACAAGGACCTCAAAAATGACATTGGCCAAAAGTTCATCTATAACCATACATATTAGAGCACATTTTATTAAGAGAGATGGAGATGGTTGTAAATATTTCCTCCTGTACCTTTATAAAAAGTCTTTGGGCTATTTAACTCCCACCTGACCAAACCTCTTTGGTTAAATTAGAAATGAACCTCAAATTGAGGGTCAGACCAACTGTCTAGGTACAAAAACCTAATTAATCTTTCCCTAATGAGTCCAAAACATTGCACACAGATAATTTTAGACATTTATCTAAGCAAAATTCCCCTCTTATTGTCTCTTAAATTGTCCACCCTTTACAAGTTGTGTCAGTCAGTATCATCTAAGAATATATTTCCCACTCAGGTTTAGTGCTGACTATGGGAATCTGCTTTTGATGTTACCCTTAAGATTATGAGTCAAATGGATCAGAAATCTTTCCCAGCTCTGAGGGAAACTACTGGAAAGCCACAGATTGTGGTCTGATTCTCAAGTAGATGTTCAGAAAAAGAAAAAAAAATCAGGTCCTGAGAAGACAAGAAACTGTAAAAATAAATTTGGTGAGTTATAAAATAAAATATTTAGATGGAAAAACTGTTCCAATATAGGTTCAAACTGTTCAAAACCTGTTTGGATACTTTTGATAGAGGTAATCAATAGTATCCTCAGTGATGAATTGAAGCTCAAATGTGAACTTCCATTCAGGGCCAGGCACAAGGACACTAAAAAGACTCCTATTATAAGAATAAAGTATTTATTGAAATATATAAGGATAAATAAAGAATTTCTAATTCTACAGGATTCTAAATCCACCCAAATAAACTCCCAGGTTCCAAAAGGAACCGTTTCTCCTATGTTTCACAGAGTCTCTTAAGACTCAGAGTCCAAACCAAAGAGCTGGTTTTTCTTTGGTCTTCTCAGGGTTAACTCAGATTTAAACAATCTATAAAGCCACAATAAGATAGTCAATCATGTTTCCCAAATTGGGAAAGGAAAAATTGGGAAAGGAATATAAATGAAAGAAAAGAAAATTTCAATGAAAGTCAATAATTAATGAAAACACATTTGCAGAAATGCAAGTGCAAAACATACAATTACAGAAATTCAAAATGGAAAATACAAAATGCAACCTTTTGAAAAACTTTTATTTTATTTTATTTTTCTTTGGTTATAATACTCACTTTATTTCCCTCCCTCCCCTCCACCTACCCTTCCTGCAGCCAACATGCAATTTCATTGGGTATTACTTGTATCCTTGATCAGAACCTATTTCCATGTTATAGTTTGCACTAGGATGTTCATTTAGAGTCTACATCCCCAACCATATCCCTTTGACCTTGTTAGATTTAAAAAGTTGAAGGCCTTAAACTGTAACAGTTAAAAGAGTGATGTTGTAAACTGTAGTGAGTTAAAATGGTGGAAGATATAAATTGTGATAGATATAAGAGAGGGTGAGTAAGTTTGACCACAGAAAATGGGTTTCACTACAGTGTCTTGGTTTTTAAATCAAATATAAGGTGGTCGCCAGGGAAATATTCCCAATTATTCAAATACCCAAGTCAACTTGGTTTTATAGAGATTTTAATTAATACAAATGTGGAATTAAAGAAAAGAGAGAAAGAGAGAAAAAGGAAATAAGTATAAAGGGCCTTAAGCCAACATGGCCTAGACCTGAGTCTTAAGAGAGAGAGATCAATCAGTCAGTCTTTTAACACTCACCACAAGGTCTGTGTAAGCAAGGATTCTAGTGACACCAGGCCAGCTCCATCTCAGCTGACTTCACCAGAGAGAGTTCCAGCCAGAGTCCTCCTTAAAGAGCCTTCCAGCCAGAGACTGTTCCAAAGGGCCTCTCTCCAGAGCCTCCAGAGGGACAGAGTCCCCTCAGAGGAGCTCCAGCGAGACCTCCTTAGAGATTGTCTTCCAAGAGCTTCCCTTCTCCAGAGCCTCTCTCAAGAGATTCTTCCCAAGCGATCCTCATCAGAGATCCTCCAAAAGGATTTCTTTCTCAAGAGATTCTGCTTTTTCTTACATAGGGGTTTTTCTCCTATGTCACCTCCCCTAAGTCCTTACATCTACCAATCACTGTAGACGTTTTCCAAAGGACTGCCCATCTGAATTCCTGCTAAGTCGACTAATCTCCTCAGTAAGTCTGAACCAGAAAAAATGCTGCTGTGTCCACTAATCTCCTCAGTAAGTCTGAACCAGTGAAAACACAGCTGAGTCAACTAATCTCATTAAGACAAAACTTGCCCGACCCTTTTAGGTACCTAGCATCTCATTGTATCAATTCTAAAAAACAGGCATGACTCAAAGAACTCCTTGCCTTATTATAAGCATGGGTCCAAGTACTTTCATTGTTTAGCAAGAAGTTTTCTCCCCTAAAGCAGTCTTAAGTACGGGTGGAGTAGAGGTCCTCCTATTTCTGATCCTGGCGAGTTCTCACATCAAAATGGGGAATGTTTCCAGTAGGGAATTTGTTCCAATGGAGGATTCCTCAATGCGGAAATTTTTAACATTCACAAGTCTAAGAAATTTCAAGATTTACAACCTATCTATTCAAGCAATTGTTTTTCTTTGGTGCTTTTACTCCCACGGTGTTTCCTCTGGATGTGGATAGTGGTTTTTCTCGTAGATACCTCCAAGTTGTTTAGGATCCCTGCATTGCCGCTAATGGAAAAGTCCATTACATTCTATTGTACCACAGTGTATCAGTCTCTGTGTACAATGTTTTCCCAGTTCTGCTCCTCTCACTCTGCATCAATTCCTGGAGGTTGCTCCAGTCCCCATGGAATTCCTCCACTTTATTATTCCTTTGAGCACAATAGTATTCCATCACCAACAGATACCACAATTTGTTCAGCCAGTCCCCAACTGAAGGGCATCCCCTCATTTTCCAATTTTTTGCCACCACAAAGAGCTCAGCTATGAATATTTTTGTACATGTCTTTTTCCTTATTATCTCTTTGGGGTACAAATCCAGCAGTACTATGGCTGGATCAAAGGGCAGACAGTCTTTTAGTGCCCTTTGGGCATAGTTCCAAATTGCCCTCCAGAATGGTTAGATCAATTCACAACTCCACCAGCAATGCATTAATGTCCCAACTTTTCCACACCCCCTCCAGCATTCATTACTTTCCTTTGCTGTCATGTTAGCCAATCTGCTAGGTGTGAGGTGATACCTCAGAGTTGTTTTGATTTGCATTTCTCTGATTATTAGAGATTTAGAGCACTTTTTCATGTGTTTATTAATAGTTTTGATTTCTTTAACTGAAAATTGCCAATTCATGTCCCTTGCCCATTTATCAATTGGAGAATGGATTGATTTTTTGTACAATTGGTTTAGATCTTTGTAAATTTGAGTAATTAGACCTTTGTCAGAGGTTTTTGTAATGAAGATTGTTTCTGAACTTGTTGCTTCCTTTCTAATTTTGGATGCATTAGTTTTCTTTGTACAATAACTTTTTTAGTTTGATGTAATAAAAAGTATTGATTTTACATTTTGTGATTTTTTTCTAGCTCTTGCTTAGTTTTAAAGTCTTTCCTTTCCCAAAGATTTGACAAGTATACTATTCTGTGTTTGCCTAATTTGCTTATACTTTCCTTCCTTATATTCAGGTCATTCACCCATTCTGAGTTTATCTTGGTGTAGGGTGTGAGATGTTGATCCAAACCTAATCTCTCCCATGCTGTCTTCCAATTTTCCTAGCAGTTTTTATCAAATAGTGGGTTTTGGTCCCAAAAGCTGGGATCTTTGGGCTTATCATAAACTGTCTTGCTGAGGTCGCTTACCCCAAGTCTATTCTACTGATCCTCCTTTCTGTCTCTTAGCCAGTACCAAACTGTTTTGATGACCTCTGCTTTATAGTATAGTTTGAGATCTGGGACTGCAAATCCTCCTTCCTTTGCATTTTTTTTTCATGATTTCCCTGGATATCCTTGATCTTTTGGTCTTCCAAATGAACTTTGTTATGTTTTTTTTTTATTCAGTAAAAAAGTTTTTTGGTATTTCAATGGTTATGACACTAAATAAATAAATTATTTTGGACAGGATTGTCATTTTTATTATGTTAGCTCGTCTTACCCATGAGCATTCAATATTTCTCCAACTATTTAGATCTAGTTTTAATTGTGTGGAGAGTTTTTTGTAGTTGTGTTCATATAGTTCCTGTGTATATCTCGACAGATAGATTCCTAAGTATTTTATATTGTCTAGGATGATTTTAAATGGAATTTCTCTTTCTAATTCTTGTTGCTGAAATGGGCTGGAGATATATAGAAATGCTGATGACTTATGCGGGTTTATTTTGTATCCTGCAACTTTGCTAAAGTTGTTGATTATTTCCACTAGCTTTTTGGTTGATTCTCTAGGATTCTTTAAGTAGACCATCATATCATCTGCAAAGAGTGATAGCTGGGTCTCCTCATTGACAATTTTAATACCTTCAATTTCTTTTTCTTCTCTAATTGCTACTGCTAGTGTTTCTAGTACAATGTTAAATAATAGAGGTGATAACAGGCATCTTTGTTTCACTCCTGATCTTATTGGGAAGGCTTCTAGTTTATTGCCATTGCAGATGATGTTTGCTGATGGTTTAAGATATATACTGTTTATTATTTTTAGGAAAGGCCCTTCTATTCCTGTACTTTCTAGTGTTTTCAATAGGAATGGGTATTGTATTTTATCAAAGGCTTTTTCTGCATCTATTGAGAAAATCATATGATTTTTGCCAGTTTGTTTGTTAATATGGTCAATTATGTGTATAGTTTTCCTAATATTGAACCATCCTTGCATTTCTGGTATGAATCCTACCTGGTCATAGTGAATAACCCTTGTGATGACTTGCTGGAGTCTTTTTGCTAGTATCCTATTTAAGATTTTTGAATCTATATTCATTAGGGAGATTGGCCTATAGTTTTCTTTCTCTGTTTTTGACCTGCCTGGCTTTGGGATCAGTACCATGTTTGTGTCATAAAATGAATTTGGTAGAACTCCTTCTTTGCTTATTCTGTCAAATATTTTGTATAATATTGGGGTTAGTTGTTCTTTGAATGTTTGATAGAATTCATTTGTGAATCCATCTGGACCTGAGGATTTTTTCTTAGGGAGTTCTTTGATGGCTGGTTCAATTTCTTTTTCTGATATAGGGTTGTTTAGGTAATCTATTTCTTCCTCTGTTAGTCTAGGAAATTTATATTTTTGTAAGTAATCATCCATATCACCTAGATTTCCATATTTGTTGCCATTTGAAAAACTTTGGAAACAATAAAATACAGTTACAAACTAACTTATGTTTTACAAAAAACTAAAGTCTATCTAAAATAACTATGAAAAACTCAAGAAAACTTCATTTTACAAATCCTATTTGAATAATTCAAATGAAACTTTTTTCTATGCTAAGACCTTATTCTATTGCTAATACAGAAAACCAAAACTAACTACATTAAAACTCAAAATCAACATTATTCTAATAACATCAAAACTTTTAAATAATTTAACTATATACACATCTATATAAATATACAGCTCTGTACAATTTCTACATTTATGTATATGTTATGTATCAACTATTTACATGTTGCAGGAAGAAAATAAACTTCCCCCCTTAAGATAGTCTAAGAAAACCTTAAAGATTTTCTTTAGAAAGATATGTATGTTTCCTTGATTTTATCTCTTAAGATCACATAAAGTCTTCCTGTGAGACAAGATCTTATTATTTTAATGTGTATAATTATTATTTTACCAAGGTGATTTATCTGTATTTATTTCTATGGATACTCATCACCTGGTTATGATGTTGCAGAGTTTGTAAGAAATATGTCCTATATGCGTATGTTGTTTTGTAGTGAATACTTACCAAATCTTTAAAGTTATCTCCTCTGCTACTGATTTCTGTCTTCGTGTTGTTACCATGTAGTGTTTGTTTGCAACTATAATGAAAGTGTATAGAGTTAGAATGGCACAAAAATCTTACAGTTCATGTCCATAATTAGTCTGTGTTCCTCTTCTCTGCGTTGATTTGTTTTTCAATGTCTTTGTTACAGTTCAATTGTCCTTTTTACTGATATCTATGTTTCTTCTATGTTGTCTTCTCCTTTGTCTTGATCTTGATCTCTGTCTTCATTTCATTCTTCTACTTCTGATATCTTTTTGATTGCAGTAATGTTGTCTGAAATAATCTCTTCTTCTGCTGTTCCTGCTTTTCACATGCAACCAATGCAGCCACAGTTTTTACTCTAATACACTTAATACTTAAAGTTTTTTATGTAAACTAAATCCCTAGGTTTTATCCTATGGAGTGCATAATCTAATAGACAACCATCACAGCCACAACTTCCATTTAACCCACTGCTTTGCATTCTTCTGGGGATTTTACAACACAAGCTTGGCAGCACCTGTGTCTAAAAGACAATCAAACTTCTGTTCCTATTTTTAAGGTTCTGTGCTATTTTCTGGAGAATGGACTGGTATCACAGGAGCTAACACACTAGGATCAGGAAAACTCAACATTTGTTCCTGTTCCTCATTCCCTAATTCTTCATTGATTTCTCCTGTACTAATTTTCCCCATTTTTAAAATCTCTTTGTCATTTTCATTCGTTTTTATTACATTACCCTTATTTCCTATTCCATTTTCTCCATATACAATATTTTTAACTAAACAGGCCTTGGCACACCTTCATAATGAAGTGGCACCTTTTTGCATATCAAGTTTTTGGGGATTCCCACCAGCTACTTGGGAATATTTTGGACCAGCACCTGCTTTGATATATTCTTGCATGATATTCAGGTCTGTAGCTTGTTGTGAATTATGGTAGCATCCAGTATCAAAATAATTTGGGTAGTTTGGTCTTCCATACTGGAATGCATTATTAAATCCATAATTTCTATCTCCAGTTTGCCTGAATCCATTAAAGCAATTAAATGTATTGCCTCGGTTTCCCCTGAAGCTTTATCCAAAGAATTGTCCCCTAAATCTGCATTCTCTCATGAGATGACCAGCTCTGTTACAAAGAAAACATCTTGGGTTATGTCTGTATTGTCTGGGGTTGTAATTATTTCTGGGTTGTCTATAAGTTCTTAGTGCAGCTACAGTTTCTTCCTGCACTCTACAGTTTCTTCCTGCACTTCATTAGATTTCAGTTTTTGTTTAAGCTCTCTGATTTCTTTGGTTACATTATCAATTATATCATTTTTCTCTTCTGATTGCCTATCTTTCTCATCTTGGAAAACATAGTTAACAATTCTCCTAATTTCATTAAGACCCATGTCAAACCAATTTGGACAGTTACTCCAAAAATAATTTCGGACCACAGGACATGCATTTTTCACAGGCAAAATTCAAGACTCCCAGGAACCTGGTCTAAATTTGAGTGCCTAAAGCAGGAAGTGGGAGAGACTCCTTCCACTTTCCTTGATAGGATTGTTGACTGTGCAGAAAAATGGATTGGATTGGATACTTTAACAGATGAGAATGTAAATCACATTCACACTTGAACTGCTTTACAACACCCATGGGTTCTTCTTCATATGATGGAGTATTTTCCTTAAAACTATCTATATCAGCCTGTATAAACTTTTTGTGGCACATGAGATTCATTACACCATGCTCTGGGGACACTATGGGTACCTCCCTTAGAGGAAACATATGAGCTGGTTTGCTTTCTAATGCTTCAGTTTTTATTTCTAATTTAGCTGGATTATCTGATTTAGTTGCACCCACTTATTTAGTTGCATCGTGTTCTTTACTTTCTGCCATTGTTCCTTTAGCCTCAAGTAATTTCTCATATTGAGTTTGCATTTTATCTAGTTTAGTCTCTAGATAGTTCACTTTTAACATTAGATCACTCTTTGCAGTAGCTTCTTTGATGCTTGCTTTTAAATGTTTAAATAGCTGCTAAAGATTTGATCATAATATAAAAGCACATGATGAACAATTCTAGCACAGGGACATAAGAGATTAGTTGTAGGAGTGTCATTGAGAGTACTGGCATTAAAAAAGTCACAGACAATTACATTTTGTATAAATTCTGGTACAATAGTAAAAATGAGAGAAGTCATATCTAACAGAGAAAATCCCATGATGATTTTATGTAGCTAATTCACCAGTTTTTAAGAGAGTACAGAATCTTTATATCAACTTGCCTGGGGGTTGGATTTTGTAGCCACCTAAAGTTCAGCTCTACGGGCTTCCACAGACCCCCTACTGAGAAAATAACTCCAACTGCCTAAATTTACAATTGGACCCTTAAAATCAGACTGTTAGGTTCTTTGTCCTATTTAGCTCACTAAACTGTAAAAATAAATTAGTGAGTAAAAAAAATAAAATATTTAGATGGAAAAACTGTTCCAATATAGATTCAAAACTTTTCAAAACTGTTTAACTCGCCAATCAGGTTCAAACTGTTCAAAACCTGTTTGGATACTTTTGATAGAGGTAATCAATAGTATCCTCAGTGATGAAGTGAAGCTCAAATATGAACTTCCCTTCAGGGCCAGGCACAAGGATGCTAAAGAGAATCTTATAAAAATAAAGTATTTGGTGAAATATATAAGGATAAATAAAGGATTCTAAATCCACCCAAATGAACTCCCAGGTTCCAAAAGGAACTGTTTCTCCTGTGTTTCACAGGCTACACTAATCCTCCCTGATCTGACTAACTCAAATTTATACTATCTAAATACAAACTACTACTATTATCCTTATAAATCTTAACTTCACCTTCAAATTTTAAAATAGCAAAGTCTAGCTGGTTGAGTCTCACCAACAATCAAGTTAGGACTCTGAGTCTTAAGAGACTCTGAGTCCAAACCAAAGAGCAGGTTTTTCTTTGGTCTTCTCAGATTTAAACAATCTATAAAACCACAATAGATAGTCGATAGTGTTTCCCAAGTTGGGATAGAAAAACACTGAACTCCTTCAGATCTTTCCCTCAGATAGAGAGAGAGGCAAAGATGTTACCTCCTCTTGAGAGAGAGTCTCTGAGAATGTGTCTCTGCCAACTGCCAGAGAGTAATTGATATAGAAAAATGTCACATCTGAAATCAACACACTCTCTCAGCTCTGCTTCTAACTCGAGTTCTTTTCTCTAGTCACCCACTTTATTTCTTATCTCTAAACTAATAAAATAATACTTATTTTCTAATATCATCCTTACAAAACACAGAGCCATCCTAAAGCCAGAATAGATGATCCACCTAGAGAGTGAAAGCTATCTGGGTAGAGATGACAGTTGAATCCATGGAGTTGCAAGATCACCAAAAGAAAGTTTATTAGAAAGAAAAGAAGAGAATCCAGGTCAGAGTTGGGGTCGTTATATCTAACAGCAGAAAAGATACCAAAATAAGGGAGTGTTTTTTAGGTAGAATCTTGTATATATCCCTAATGTAATATAGATGGGCTCTAGTTCAAAGATACTATATTATTATCCTCATGTCTTTCCTTCTCATTGTTTAGGCAGTCAGGGACTATTTCTCATTCTGAGATGAGATATGCAAGCAGAGCCTCTGGAAAGGGAGGAAGGAAGGAGAGGGAAGGAAGGGGAGAAGGCTGTGCAGAGACTCCAAGCCCACCTCTCTGAATTAGCTTGTGTACCTGCTACAGGAGCATAAAGCCTGGTAGAAGAGAAGTGGAGTGTGAGCATGTTAACAAGTCCCCTCTTTATATAAGTACAGTAATCCCTCACCTATCCCTGGAGTTACATTCCAGAGACCCCCACAAGAGGTAAAAATCTGTGAAGTAGCAGCATTCAATTTATTTTATTTTATTATATATATATGTATATATATATATGTATATATATATATATATATATATATTATATTAAGGCTTTATAAACCCTTCCCAATCTCCTACAAACCTTTTCCACATCTTATTAACCTTTCCCACACTCTTATGAACACTGATCCAATCAGTGCCCAGGAAACAGAATACAGCTTTGTGGTTGGTCACCTTTCATTCCATCAACCAATAGCATGCTGTGTACAATCTCATGTTGGCGAATGCACAAGTGGTAGTGGTGTACTGCATTTCCATTGTGTACAATACAGTATTCTTCCACAAAATCCTATAATATATCAAAAACTCCACAATTCAGAATTAGTTGTTTTTTTTTTTAACTTACGATACAGTGAAGCTGGGATAAGTCAATCATGATGTAGTGAGGGACAACTACTCCACAGAGTAAAAAGCATTCCTAAACTGGCCATCTTTGACCCAACAGTGACAAAGCTTCCATTGAAAAGAGACAAGTTTAACATCTAAAAGAGGGAGAGACAAAGGGCACAGGGCAGTAAAGGGATAAAAGGTCTAAGAAAAGGAAGCACTAAATATTCAGCTGGAAAGAATCTTGAACTCATTCTCAGCTGCCTTTCAAAGGACTACAAAATCTTTTTTGGAAGCCATGATTGAAGAGCCTGAGAAGAGTGAAAAACATCACTTATTTTAACAGGAAAGAAGAAAGAAAGGGAGAGAGAGAAAGGGAGGAAGGAAAGAAAAGAAAAAGAAAGAAAGAAAAGGAAGGAAGGAAGGAAGGAAGGAAGGAAGGAAGGAAGGAAGGAAGGAAGGAAGGAAGGAAGGAAGGAAGGGATGGACAGAGGGAGGGAGGGAGGATCCAAGAATTCTTTCAAACTGCCAGGCTGACATTGTATGTATACATGCATCCGTATATGTCCCTGAATGTATATATGTATATGCATAGTTATATAAACATATGTGTTGTGTGTACATGTGTATACATGTATATGTGTGCTGTGTGCATATAACTATATGTAGATATATATATATATATATATACACATAAGTGTGTATATATGAACTAGGAGGTAGATGCTATTATTATCCCCATTTTAAAGTTAAGAAAACTGAAGCAGGGGGTAAGTGACTAATCTAGGGTTACAAAGATAGTAAGTATGTGAGGTTGGATTTTAGCCCAAGTCTTCCTGATTCTAGGCCCAGTGTTCTATCCTTTATCCACACTGTATATAGATCTCCCCTTACCTAAGCTGTGTTACTGAAAAGTTATGAATAAATTAAGTATTTGAAATGAACTAGGAAAAAGTTGTTATTTAAAGGATGTTTTTTTGATGAATCCTTAAAAAATAACACAACAACAAGTCCTTTGACAAAGTCAATAATTGATCCATAATATTGGCTATTTTGTAAGTTTAGATTTTTGCATGTTGGAAATTTTATATAAAAATTGTGCAGATATTATTTTGTTTTATCAGTTCTTTGTTTAAACTTTGTTAAAAAAAAGTTAATTTTTTTATGCTATTTCAGGCCCTCCTGGTCCCCGAGGACCTAAAGGTGACAGGGGACCCCAAGGACCTCTTGGTCCTACTGGCAACAAAGGACAGAAAGGAGAAAAAGGAGAGGCTGGGCCACCAGGCCCAGTAGGGGAGAGAGGCCCTGTGGGGCCAATCGGTCCTCCAGGGGACAAAGGCAGTAAGGGCTCCAAAGGGTCCCAAGGACCAAAAGGACAACGAGGATCCCCTGGGAAGACTGGCCCACCGGGACCAAGTGGAGACCCAGGCCCTCCAGGTCCTGCTGGCAAGGATGGTGCTCCTGGTCCCCAGGGTCCACCTGGCTTCCAAGGATTACAAGGCACAGTGGGAGAGCCTGGAGTTCCTGGTCCCCGAGGACTTCCTGGACTACCTGGGGTCCCAGGTATGCCGGGTCCAAAGGGACCACCTGGGCCCCCAGGCCCCTCAGGAGCCATGGCACCGTTGGCCCTACAGAATGAACCAACACCAGCACCAGTGCCTAACGGTAAGTCTGGATAGCCCCAGAGGAAAGCCAGAGGTGGGCATCTATGAGAGAGAGCGAATGGCTTTGACTCTCCTTCCTAGAATGTTGACTATGCCTCTCCTGCTATCCCATCTTATTTAGCAGTAAAAGTCTCATGCAGGGCAAGCATGAGAACCCTGCTGCTTTAACAGGTCAGAGCACCGTGTGGTGTCACTCCAACTCACGTTTCATTCTCTCAATGTGATTGGGTTTTCTACTCCTTGTTTATTTAGCTGGATCGGACTTTCAGAAAGCACAGCCTTCAGAAAACATTGAAACCTGAGGTTGGCCACCGCAAGAGTCTTCTTTTGATTTTATTCTCTTCCCCCTAGGGATAAAAGTGTTCTTCAATTTACCCCCTTAATATTCATGTGAAGCCCTCTATTACCCTTCTGTATGCAATTCATTCTTCTAAAATGCAGTCATTTCTATACTGATATATTCATTACCCCTTTAGTAGTTGTGTCCCATGCCCCATGTGCCACAAACTCTGCACCTCAGTCTTTGGACTTCAAAGCCATATGAGGGTACACTGTAGATGAAAACGCACAAAGACAATTGTCATTCTCGGTCACTGAGAAACTACTACTATATACACATATGCACATAACCTACACATATGTATATATCATTTTTATATGCATGCACATATATACATTTGTACACATACACAAGTAGGGATGGATGGATGGATGGATGGATGGATGGATGGATGGATGGATGGATGGATACATACATACATACATATATACATACAGAGTCAATCTAGCAATTTGAAAGAAACCTTGCATCCAGGAAGAATGGAGTTTGAAGTCCCATCTCTAACACTGATTGGCTGTGCACCTCTGGGCAAGTCACTTAATTTTTCAGTGCCTCTAAGACTATCTAGAAATTGCTGAGTAGGTGCCACTTTACATAGGTAAAGGGCATTTCCCACCAATTAAATCAAGTCTAATCTCCACCCCCCATAAAAAATTTGTTAGATTTTAGACTTAATTTTCTCCTCTAGCCAACAAAGTACTCTTCTTTGAGAAGACTCAGATTTTCATTATTGCCATCTTGGTTTATTTTTTTGTCCTAAGTCCTGGGTCCTCACATCTATTGTTTATAGGCACCATATGGATTCCAGACCACAGTGCACATCTGTGTGTTTTCCAGTTTTTTGTCCTGTCCTTGCAAAGACTAATCCAGATGCAGATCAGATCTAAAGAAAGGGAAATGAGTTCCACAAATAGCTATTTCCTAAGTTGTGTGGTCTCAACTACTGTGCAGAATCTCGTAACTCACTTCTAGGTTAAACTTTGAATTAAGCACATATGAAAAGTTTTGCAATGTGTTTCTCTGGCTTCTGCGTAACAAAATACCTGGCTGTTATGGAAGCAACCAGAGGTCAACTGTATGTCACCTGAATGTTCCTGAAAAGGGACATCATACTCATGCTGTTTTAATTTGGGTTTAAATGTTCATTTTCCTAGGGTGCCCTCCTCACTGGAAGAACTACACAGACAAATGCTACTATTTTTCAACAGAAAAAGAAATTTTTAATGATGCAAAACTTTTCTGTGAAGACAGGTCTTCACATCTAGTCTTCATAAACACAAGAGAAGAACAGGTATGTGAATCCCATTCAGTTGGAGAAAATGGCAATTAAAATATATTTGGAAAATGGCAACTTCATGAGAAGTAGACACAGAAAAGATACTAATCCTTCACAGTCAAGTAACCATATCTAGAAGGCAAATGCTTAGTATTTAAGCAGTAAGCAAAAGGGAAGAATTAATGTTATAGAAAGGTTTTCTCATCCCCTGTAGTTTGGAAACACATTAATTTTTTTATAAAAGCTAATTAATAGACACTGAAGGTAACCATGTTATTCAATCCATTACTAAGGAGCACCATTTTCATTTATGGAAAAAGGAAGATTATTATAAGGGAAACCAGATTGTGAATCAATGGGATATAGGAACGAAGCATTCACTGATATATGCAACAAAAACTTAAGTGTCAAATATATGCTTTGCAAATATATTTTTTTATATATACTAAAGGGAGTTATAAAGATCAATAAGATGCAGGCCATGACCTTACAGAACTAGCTTATAATTTCATGAGTGTGGGAAGGATAAGACATATCCACAAATGATATAATACAGAATCAAAAAGAGTTCATAGAAAAGATATAAATAGGGCATTGTGCAAAGTCCAAAGAAGTAAAGAGTCATCTGCAACAATGGAGAAAGTAGCCTGTGAGCTGGGTCCTGGAGAGTGGGGACAGAAATGAGAAAAAAGGTCTGCATTCCAGACATAGGAATTGGCAAAAGTAAAAACAGAGCTTTGGGGAAATATGAGATGTATACTATGGATCTCGAATAGTCCACTTTGGCTGAATAGGATTGGTTTTCCCTGCAACAGAGGATGGGGAAAGAAGAGACATTAGGCTGCCTGGAATATCACACTTAGAATGTAGCTGCTTGTCTCTACTAAGGTCCTCCTACAGTAACTTCCCAAGGCCCTTCCCTCAAAGCTGACCATGTTTGAAACACAGAATAAGAGATACAGAAGGATCAAGGGACCCAAGGGTTTTCAGCAGATTATCCTAAAATAATTTATCATCAAAGAAAAGCTATCATCACAAGCTCCCAAAAAGGATGTGGCTGGTTACAAGACAAAGAAAAGTTTAAAATATATAATTAGAAATGAAAACAGGGCAGGAGAAAGTAGTTCAATGTATTCTGACAAACATATTCCTTAAAAACAGGCTGGATTTCTAAATGGATTTTTTTAAAGGTAACCAATTGACCTCAAAACCCCCAGAAGTCATCTATCTCAAGGAACAGTCATAATACCCTACCATTTGTTTTGTAGCAATGGATAAAAAAGCAGATGGTGGGAAGAGACAGTCTCTGGATTGGGCTTACAGACTCTGAACAAGAGAATGAGTGGAAGTGGCTAGATGGGACTACCCTGAAATACATGTGAGTACTCAAAAGTTTCCAGGAGTTTCATTCAATTGTAAACCCCTCATTAGAGTGTAAGCTCCTTGAGGGCAGGAACTGTCTTTTGCCTCTTTTTATATTTCTAGCATTTTGCATGGTGCTTGCACATAGTAGGCATTTTGGTTCAGTAATTGTGCAGCCTTTTTTCCACCCCTTTATTTATTTTCTTTCTCCTTAGCCACATTACTTAGAGAACTCCCTCCAAATTTAAAGGCACTTATAACTCTACATCAGGAAATTGCTGTTGAGTCCTGTGAACAATGAGGACAAGGACGATGATGGTAATGAAAGCTAGTACTTAAAAAGTTCATACTATGTGCCAGACTGTGCTAAGGACTATACAAATATGATCTCAGTTGATCCTCACAACAACCTTATCAGTTACTATTATTGTCCCCATTTTACAGCCAAGGAAACTGTAGTAAATCTAATTGTGACTAGCCTAGAGTCACATACCAAATAAGTGTTATTCCTTATTTGTTATATTACTTGTTAAATAAGTGTTATGCACTTATTTGATATATATAATATATATGAACACCAGGTTCAGCACTCTGTTCAATGAGTCGTCGAGAAGCCTGCTGCATTTTGGGGGAAGAGACTGTTTGGTGGACTTTTGTTTTGTTTTGGTTATTATTTTTGGCCAAAAGGATAACTGAATATTGAATGGCAGAAGCATAGAATCACAATGTGATACTTTTTGCCAAGATACTTTTTCTAAATGTTGTCTTAGAAAATAATCAAAACTAGGAGTTTCTTGGTAACTCTTTCTTTAGCAGTAGTTCTGTAGGCTAATGTGGAATTCCTGACAATGAATGCTTTCAGGACAACTAAGCCCAGTTCATCATCTTCACCTGATATCTAATTATGAAATGAAAATGTTATGCCCTTCTCACAAATTGGAATTTCGGTTGGATGGTAAAAATAGAGTTTGTAGGCTAATCTAGAAGATCAAGGATTTTTCAAAATTCTAACTGAGATACCACCCCTATAAAAATATAGAACAACAACAGCATTTCAATTGACTACATGGATCACATTTTCGACATAGTATTATCCCCAAACATTTAAGCCAAAAGTTTCAGCCTTTTTCCCAACTTGAATAGAATCATCTATTAATGAAATGGAAAAAAATACAGATTTGAATTTTCTTTTCTGTTCTTGCTTCATCGAAATAGGACATGTATTAATAACAACCCATTGAAGAATCTAGATGGGTCAAGGTACTTATCTTCTCTCATTCCAGATAAGGGCCCCTTCTCACTTCTGGAAAGAAGTGGGTGGGCTAGGTTCATAATTAATGAAGCTGATGGAATTCTTTTATCAAATTTTCTGGTTCCTTATGTCCCTAACCTGCAGCCCCAATAAAACTTATCTATAGCTCAAATTAAGACTCTCCAAAAAGGAAGGGGAATACAGAGATATTCAATGTATAGTGTTAGTCAGATATGGGGCAGCTATTTTTTCTTCCTCCATACAAAATAAATGCTTAACACAAGAGAGACACAAACACACATTGACAAAGATTTAAATACTCATCAGAAGTAACAACTTATAGCTATTATTATACTCTTCCCAAGTGCTTTATACTTAAAATATAAAGACAAAGCAGTTTTCAGGTACTGCTAAATTGACCTTTCATATTTCACCTCAGTTTAACATTGTCCAAATGATTCCCAAATAATTTTCTGCCAAGGTTGCCCAGGAATTGGGCTCTTCTTTCTGTTGGCAGTCAGTCTCTCTTAAGCAGAAATTACTTCTGTTATCTGTCAGCTCCCATTTCCAACTCCCCAGTCAGCTCCCATGACTTTGAGGTCTCTTTTCAAAATTACAAGGTTGCCTCCAACTCTGGAAATTTCCCTATCAGGATCCTTAGTCAGTCAACCTTGATCAATTGAAAAACACAAAACAGGGGGCAGCTGGGTGGCTCAGTGGATTGAGAGTCAGGTCTAGAGATGGGAGGTCCTAGGTTCAAATCTGCCCTTAGTCACTTCCTAGCTGTGTGACCCTGTGCAAGTCACTTGATCCCCATTGCCGAGCTCTTATCACTCTTCTGCCTTGGAACCAATACACAATATTGATTCCAAGATGGAAGGTAAGGTTAAAAAAGAAAGAAAAACACAAAACAGAAGAAGCAACTACAAAGGTCCACACTCAGGCTCACCTAACCCAGCACATGTGCTTTAGCAGTCTTGTTCTGGGATGGGAGGAGGGTGTAAAGAATGAAGCACATTATTCTGCAGCTGAGCAAACAGGCTCAGAGATGTCACACAGTTAGTGAATAGCAGTCTCAGAGTTTGAGCAATTCTTCTAACTTCATGCCCAGTGATTTTCCCACTACACTAGCTAAAAATAGAGCATAATTCAAGAATACTCAAGCAATGAAATCTGTGTGCAGAGCAGGGCAAAGTTGGCAAGAATGGAAAAGAATAGAGATCTGGTCTCTTAAGGTGCTTCTAGTATGAAGGAGATATCTGGGATTCCAACCTTTCTTCAGAGTCACGAAGAAAGAGAATCACTGGGAAGAAGCCAGTGTTTGATTTTTGATAATACCCCCATTTCCATCTTGCTACAATAGAGATTTCAGGGAATTTCCTTTGAGTGTCACCAGGTACTCTTTCTCTTAGCTGAACTGAGTTACCTCACTCCCAATGGGAGAGCTCCTTTGATCTGGATTGTCTGGTATATATTCTCATAAGTATAATTTCTCTAATTTCTGTTTTGCTATTAACTTAGATAAATGGGTTACTTTGCTAAAAAAACAACTCAGTAGTAATGTGGCATTAATTGGCCTTCAAATAGCATGTAGAATGTCAGAATACAGAAAACATTTCTAAACCAGGACATGCGTAGGAGACATTTCTAGACTGATAAATATACATACCTTTCCTAACAGAAAAGAGAAGGTAAATGCCAGATGTTTCTGACATAATGCCCAGATATTGAAGTTTAAGGCTTATAGCATATTGAGTAGATATCCCATAAGAGATTCTTAGAAACTCAAGAACAAATTTACACAGGATGAAAGGGTACAAAGGGGTTCTAATCATAGAAGGAGTACACACAGTAGGGAGAATCTGGATCCATCAATTGTATTATTGACATTTTGAATCAAACAGCCTATCTGAATCAAATTGGGAGACATAAGACTTGAAATTATGAGGAGGCATCAGCTAGAAACTGCAAAATAAATACTTTCTTCTTGGACATATGATGCAGTATAAATGTCTAAGGAAATATTCATTAGATTCAGCAAGCAAAGTATAGGTAAAGCACTAAATGTGTCAGCCAATCAATAGACATTTACTGAGTTTACTGTGCACCGGGTATTGCTCTAGTCACTGAAGGTACAAAGAAAAGTGAAAGAGTCTTTCAAAGAGCTGCTCCCACTCTAATGGGGGTCAGGGGGAAGCACATGCAAACAATTATGAACAAGCAAGCTAGATTCAGGATAAATGGGAGATAATAAATAGAGGGAAAACACTCAGAGGCCATGCTTGAACTTGGCTTTGCCTGGCTCTTGGGCTAATTTTCTATCTGTTCCACACCACAATCGCATATCAAGTCTTGGTAAGGGTAAAAATCTTTCAATGTTGCTACAATAGAAAAGTGAAGCAAGAGCCACAGAGGAAAATGGCAGTGAAGGGGGAGGGCAGAAGAACAGAACATTAAACAAAAGAAGATTGGCTTTCTTTGCTTGATAGGGTGCCAGGATCATTATTTTTTATTTGGAGAAGTCTCCTCCACAATTGCAGCACTTTCCTCATGGCTATAAATGCAAAAAAAAAAAGTCAAGAAAAGAGAAAACTCTAGATTGTACTCTCCAAGAAAGCCAATCTTAATCCTTTCCTCTAACAAAAGGCTTGATGCTGGCCCATATGGAATGGATTGAGCAGGAACAGATCTATCCAAGCCAGCTCTCCCAAGATGAAACTGGGCTGTCCTTCCCCAGGCTCCAGCAAGAATTATGTGCTTTAGGAGTGAAGCACCATTGGTAGTACCTGGAACTCAGATAAGTATTAAATAGCAAGCTATCTGGTTTGGAATGCAATCCCTAAACCACAGACGCTTATTCTGAGACCCTCTGAGAGTTGGGGCTTTGACATCATAGCCGCAGTACTCAGATTCTGCTTCTAATTTTCCACACAAAAAAATAAATGTAAATATAAGAATCTTGAGGATCAAATTTTAAAATATAGTATAATAAAGATAAAATACTCAGAGATAATGCAAGGCCCCCAAAATTAAATACCAAAATGGATAATAATGGATGTCACATAAACTGAAAGCGAAGACTCCACACATTGTTAAATTGCCTAATCATACCTTCCTGTGGGAAAATGCAATGAAAAAATCATTCATGATATATCTTACCACATACTTTACTGAAAAAAATGGAGGCTATCATCACAAGTTCCCTTTCCTCCCCAAATCTGCACTTATAATCAGTTCAGCCATAATCAATTCCTCATTCTCTACTTTGCTCAAATATCTATGAAATACATAGTGTTTGTCCTTGCCAAAATCATCCCATGTGTTTATACCTTTGATCCCATTCCCCTGTGTCCCTTCAAGGTGCTTGCCCCTTTTATTATTTTCAGTCTATCATATCCAGCCTATTTTTATCTACTCCTTCCTTCCCTCCTACCTATAAATGCCCCCAAGTCTCTCTGTTGTTTAAAAAAATTTTTTTGACCCTGATATCCTCTCAACTATCAACCCATACCTGTTCTTTTCACAGCCAAATTCTGAGAAAAAGTCATCTATATTCATTGACTTAACTTTCTCACCTCCCACTCATTTCTCAATCCTTTTCATTTATGATTTCACTCATTCAAATGAAACTGTTCTGTCCATGGTCTCTAAAGATGTCTCCATTTGTAAAGCCAATGGCCTTTTCTCAGTCTTTATCCTTCTTCACCTCTGCAGAGTTTAGATATTTTATTATTTGTTTGCTTTTTAATGGCACTGCTTTGTCATGATTATCTTTTTACTACACATTCTTTTGAATCCTTAGAAATGCCTTTGTGACTTGGTAGCACCTGCTAGAGCTTGTCATCTCCTGGCATAACCTTTTGGAACACAAGATCTTTCCATAGGTACATGAGGAGTGTGGGTTGGTACGCCTGAGAGCAACAATGCCATTGGTCTTTCCCTGAACCCTCAGGGGAATGTTCTTCCAAGGTGGGCCAACTTACCCAGCCCCAGGCTCCACACGAACCTCAAGTTGGCACATTTTGATCTGTAAAACTTTTGTGACATACATTACACAACTGTCATGTGCATCTGTATTACAAAAGATGAAAACATAATCTGTACATACTCTTTCCCTCTAATCATACATCCTCCCCCTGTCTAATACAAAAATGGACTAGAGGAATAGAAAAAAGAAAAGCCTTAGCAAATAACTTTTTTGTACATTGAAATAGCAGCTAGAATCCCATTAACCAGCAATAAGCTTGTCCAAACAAAGGAATAGCACTTCCATAACAACACAAAGAGTAAGAGTATGTTCGGAGGGGCATAAGCAATAACTCACTTCAGCTTCACTCATCACAATTCAACCAGAATGGCAATGGGCCAAACCACCAGACAGCAATCCTCTTCTTTGCAGACCACTGTACCAGGAAAGGATTCTCTAGCAAAGACATACTTCTTACTAGAAATACTTCCCAGTTATAAGGCCAGAGACTCGCCAACAGGAGTTTCTTGGCCATAAAAATTTGGTCGATTTTGTGGGCAGTAAGAAAGCGCACTGGTTTGAGAGGTTGGAAAGGACTGTGACCAACATTTAGAACTTGAGCACTGCCTCCCTCTGGATGAAAATGAAATCTTTCTGGAATTTTCAGACCCAGTGATGTGACTCAGAGAATGTTGCAACTTTTGTTATTCTATTTGTTAGGTAAGTATATCAGTGAAGTAGAAACAGTTTCAGAGTCTTCTGGTGTACTTAAAAGTGGTTATTAAAGTACAAATGCTTTATACAAGTAATCCATTAAATTGTGAGCTCCTCAAGAACAGAAACTGTCTTTTGCTTTTCTTTGTATTCCTAGCTTAGGCTATAGTATGCACGAATTAAACATTTATTGACTGACTAACAAATATCTTGATGCAATTTGCTGCAGATTTATGCTAATCTGTGTGAGATTCAGGCATTTCCCCATCTATGTCTTCAGCCTCTCATGCAGTGAGATAATACTCATAAGTATAATATGTAACCCAGGGAAATATTTAAATATGAAAATTTTAAGGAGAATATGGAGGAGGCGAGGTGTGCAGGGAGGAAAAACATTAAGTTTTGAAAGGGATAAAGAAAAGGATGTTTCCAGGACTTCACATAATACAGGTCAGTTACTATTTTAGCTAGAATTCATCAAAATATATATGATCATTTTCTGATTGAGCCTCATTTTTCTCTCCACAATTGTAAATGAGTGCTATATCATTATATTTTATTCAGATCCCATGCTATTATTTCTGACAAGAAATAACATCCTAATGTGCTTGTCCATATTCTTCTAAATAAAATTAGTAATTCCTGTGCTTTTCTTTGTATCTTCAATATTCAGCTTAGTATCTGGTACACAGTAGGCATTTAATAAATGCTTATTGACATAAAAACTACATGGTGATTTGTTCCTCTGTTGTCCTGCCTTTAAGTTACAGTTTGAGACCATTTGTGCTATATTACTATCAAGGATATACCATTCTTCCAGTTACCCAGGCTCAGAATCTATTGACTCCTCTCTCTCACCCCACCTTATATCCATTCTAGTTGCCAAGTCGTATCAATTTTACCTTTGTAACTTCTGTTGGAAACACCCCCCTCCCATCTCTTCTCTGACACTGCCATCATCCTAGCATAGACCTTCATCACTTCACACTTGGATTATTGCAGCATCCTGTTGATCAGACTCAAATCTCTTCCCACTCCAACCCTTCCACTACTAATATTCCTAAAACACACCTGACCATCTCACATGCATGTACACACACACACACACACACACACACACACACACACACACACACATGCTCAAAAAACTCCCATGGCTTCTAATTACCTCCAGGATCAAATAGAAAATCCTCTGTTTTGATTTCAAAACCCTTCCTACCCTTCCAGTCTTCTTACCACTTATTCCCCACCACATACTCTGCAATTCAATAACACTGACCCCCTGGCTTGTTGCTCACACACAACATTCCATCTCCTGGGCATTTTCACCAGCCATGACCTGTGCCTCGAATGCCCTCCCTCCCCATCTCCACCTCCTAAATTCCCTGGCTTCATTTCAAGTCTCAGCTAAAATCCCACCTTCTGTAAGAGACCTTTTCCTGTCCTACTCAAGAGGTGCCTTCCCTCTGAGAATACCCCCCATTTATCCCATCTTTCCATTGTTTGTACATAATTGTTTTCATGTTGTCTTCCTTATTGGACTGTGAACTCATTGAGATAGTTGCTTTTTGTTTGTTTGTTTGGAGAGAGTTTTTTGCCTTTCATTGTATTCTCAACTGCTTAGCACAGTGCCTGGAACATGGTAGTTATTTAATAAATATTAATTTTCTAACTGGCCAAAATCACAAGTCATAAACATAAAAAAAAGCTGAGAGGTCGATTTGTTCAAATAAAGCCTGAAGCATGGGTCCCCTCTACAATATCCCCAAAATTCTTGTATGATATCACTTAAATTTTATACAAAGTCTGCTAAGAATAGATATGATAAACTCCTGGCGTGGCCCATTCCAGGACAACTCTCATTGGGAGGCAACTTGTTTGCTATTTTTTTTTTCTCATATAGAGCTAGAGTTTGGCTCTGGAACCACCACACACAGATATTATCTGACCTCTGAGGAACATCCATGTTATCTCTGCTCCAAACCCCCCTTTAACAGATTTTGCTTATACATTTGTGAACTACACAAAAGTCACTGACTCTCCAATCCACCATGATCCTCAGCCTGCTGTTCAGTCATTTTTCAGTAGTAGCCAACTCTTCATGACCTTATTTGGCATTTTATTGACAAAGATTATTTGCCATTTCTTTATCCAGCTCATTTTACATATGGGGACCTGAGGCAAACAGGGGTTAAGTGACTTGCCCAGGGTCACACAGCTAGTATGTGTCTGAGACCAGATTTGATGAGTCTTCCAGACTCTGGGTCTGTCACTCTATCCACTATACCACCAAGTTATCCTGAATGGTCTTCTGCATGTTGAGGAAAATTAAAATATAAGCCCAGTAAAACCCAGTGGAATTGTGTGTGGGCTACAGAAAGGAGTGTGAGGAGGGGAAGGAGGGAAAGAATATGATTCTTATAACCAAGGAATAATGTTCTAAATTGACTAAATAAAATTTTTTAAAAGATTATATAAGCCCAACTTCACCTGCTTACAAAAATTAAGGGTTGTACCATTCATATAAGCAAGATGCAGCTAGGTGGCTCAGTGAATGGAAAACCAGGCCTAGAGATGGGAGGTCCTGGGTTCAAATCTGATCTCAGAGACTGCCTAGTTGGCTGACCCTGGATGAGTCATGTGTCTCCTATTGCCTAGCTCTTACCACTTTTCTGCCTTCTTATTAATACTTGGTATTAGTTCTAAGAAAGAAAGTAAGGGTTCAAAAAAATTTTTTTAATCTGCAGAGAACTCAGGAAAGATGACACAAAATAGAGAAACATAGAAGATATATAAATTCAAAAAGCACTCTATATTCCAAATCACTATGCATTTTCCTTACCTTCCTCCTTTTCCATAGGGAACCTTCTTCCAGCCCTCAGCAATATCTTTTGTTTTCTTTTTTAGGGTGCTCACGTAGGTAGACAGTGAAACAAACTGAAAGATAGAAAAAACACTTACTGAGAATTGATTGCACTTCAGGCAATTCACTGAGCTCTGGGTCAGCCCCAGCTCTCAGAACATCTGCATTCTAATGGTGGAAGGAGAGTGGGAAAGTGAGGGGAGAATGTAAGGGGAGATGGCAGGAGCAAGGCTCAGAGAGGCACTGAAGCCTGGTTCCAGATAAAGTCAAAGCTCCCTTACTTAGCAGCCGTGCCTGGCTCACACCTTGTTTCTGGTGCTTTTTAAACCCTCATCTTCTGTCTTTGAATCCCTACAGAGTATGGGTTCCAAAACAGAAGAACAAGAAGGGCTAGA
The DNA here is from genome assembly GCF_027887165.1 of Monodelphis domestica. Classification (NCBI taxonomy): domain Eukaryota; kingdom Metazoa; phylum Chordata; class Mammalia; order Didelphimorphia; family Didelphidae; genus Monodelphis; species Monodelphis domestica. The sequence goes on from NC_077229.1 coordinate 271,575,615, forward strand.
AAACGAAGGCTTGCCCAAGGTCATAGGGCTAGGAAAGGTCTGATACCAAATTTGAACCCAGGATCTCCCATCTCCAGACCTAACTTTCTATCCACTAATCCTCCTCACAGTCTCCTCTTCAAGCAGCCCCTTCCAGATGGTCTTTCCATCACTAAATTGTCTTAAGTATGGTCTTATTTACTCTTCATAAAGAAAAACCCAAAATAGACATTTGAAAGGAAATCTGACCTTGTGGGTGTGTTTGGTTTGGTTTGGTTTTTTGTAACTTACTATCAATATCAAATGTCTTTTGTAAACCTGATTTGAGGTGCCTGGTCTTAGCCGTAGAGGTTTCTGATGATTTGGGGTATCCCGGAGTAACCTCAGGACTGTGTGTTACTGATGGGAAAATGACTCACCATTTCTGGAAAGCTATGTGCATCCTTTTCCAGATGTTCTCTCAGACCCTCCACATTAAGCAGGCGTGTCCTGAAGCTGAATAACCACAAGCTTCTGTGTAGCAACCTGTTTCTTGGGGGTGGGGTGGGGGGGGGGGGAACTACTTCTTTGGGCTAAAGTTGGAAGTACATCTAATTTATTTAATGAAAGCATAATCAAGAAATACTACCCCAACCAAACAAAGATTTTAAGGTTTGTTTCAAATTACATAGTCAAGGTTAACAAGCCTTAAAATCAACCCACCTTAAAGAACCTTACTTGCTGTTGCTATTTTTTAATTCCTTGAAAAAACTGAAATACGGGGCAGCTGGGTGGTTCAGTGGATTGAGAGCCCAGCCTATTGACAAGAGGTCTTGGGTTCAAATATGACCTCAGACTTCTTAGCTGTGTGGCCTGGGCAAGTCACTTAAGCCCCATTACCTAGCCCTTACATAGTATTGATTCCAAGATGGAAGGTAAGGGTTTAAAAAAAGAAAAATAAAAAATAAATGAAGTTAATGGTACAGTGGCATGAGCACTGGATTTAGAATCATAAGTTCAAGTCCCAGTTCCAACACTCACTATGTGATCCTGAGCAAGTAAATTAAGCTAGAGAGCCCCTAATTTCCTCATCTATAAAATGAATATGTAAGACTGAGTAACCATTAAAATCCCTTCCAGGTTGAAAGCTATGACTTTATGGTCAAAAGTTTTCAATCATCTCATCATGATAAACTACAGAATTTATTGAAAATTGGAGTATTCCTCCCCCCTCTGCACTGAAACAGCATACTGAGTTGACTCCATTGGAGTAAAGTAAACAAACCCCCCAGGGGGGGTAGCATGGAAAGCAGATTTGGGGCCTCCTGACCTTGACATCCCCATTGTATTGACTTGAGAGATTCCCTTTTTGGCAGCTGGCCACATGCTTCTCATTCCCAGGAACACATTCTGGGCTTTTTTTTAAGAATGTATTTTCATTTCAGGACAGATATAGTGGTCTATTTTTTATTTTACTTTTCTGTTCTTGATCAAAGAAAGATGTTACGCCATGCAAATAATGCTCCATTTTTGTCTTTGCAAAAGAAATTGGAAACCAGGACAGCCTGATAACTGGGGTCACGGCCATGGACCAGGAGAAGACTGTGCTGGGCTAATTTATACTGGGCAATGGAATGATTTCCAGTGTGAAGACATTAACAACTTCATTTGTGAAAAAGACAGGGAGCCAGGTAAGGATATGGGGTTCTTAAAAGGAAGAGTTGCAGAGTCTGGGTCACTATGAATGGATATTTTATTTTATTAATTTATATTTATTATCAATTACATGTAATAAATTCTCTTAAACATTTTCTGAAGTTATACAATCCAAATTATCTTCATCTCTCCCTTCTCTCCCCACTCCCGAAGCTGGCAAGAAATACAGTCTGGGCTATACATCTATTACCATGCTAAACATAGTTCCATATTGTTCATTTTTATAAGCAAGTAATCTTATAAAACCAAAACCCCAAAACATGTACCCAAATAAACAAGTGTCTGCTTTCATCTGCATTCTGACTCCAACAATTCTTTCTCTAAAGGTGGATAGCTGAATAGATATTTTATCCATATAACCTTTATCTTATTTTAATTAATCAAATACAACAAGCATTCATTAAATTTCTTATGTTATACCAACACCATATAATTTTTAAAAAAAGATATTGGGAGAGAAAATGAATATTTGATGATTGAAAAACATTAATTTGGGAAGAAAAAAAAAGACAGGGACACCATAAGATCCCAAAAGGCCCACAGTGGGCCTTTATGAGATTTACTTGACTTTGCTCTGTTCTTGAGTGTCTCACGTTTCTAACTTAGTCTCCTTACATATATGCTTCTTTTACACTAGGGATTTTAATAGAGTTTCTGTCAGTGTACCTATAATTCATTTAAAAGAATGGGATTGAAAGCATCCCAAGTTTATGATTTATTTGAATCAGGTTTAGCCATCGTGAATGTCAGTGGTATAACCTCTAGGGATGAGCATCTGGTCCTTGAATTTGAGTTTTGTGGGGGTTTTTGGTGGAGGAGGTGTCAAAAACTATAATTGTTTCCCTTGTTAATTGTTCATTTCTTCTAAATTACATATACTGGGTGGACTATCAGGTAGAGAATGGAGCAGGACATGGGAAATCTAGCCTATGTCAATATAAAAATATCAAGAAAAACCTATTTTTAAAAAAGAAATCATTTACATTGTTGATTAAACCATGCATTTAAAAAAAATTATAACCCTTTACCTTCTGTCTTGGAATCAATACTGTGTATTGGTTCCAAGGCAGAAGAGTGAGAAGGGCTAGGCAATGGGGGTCAAGTGACTTGCAGGGGGTCATACAGTTAGGAAGTGGCTGAGATCACTGACCCTAAATCATACATTTTAGAATTCTGAGCAGCAGAATAGACTGAGTAACTCATTATTTTAATACAATGTTAACTGGATTAAATATTAAAACTCATTTTGTTCCTTTCAGCACCAACTTCTGCATCATAATAAGCTGTGAAATGAACAGACATGAATACAAATTCTGAACGTCTCCCAAAAGTAAAGGATGTGCCTTTCTGACTAAATCACCTTCTCACCCCATGGAAAAAGAAAGCACTGAAAACTGGTTCACAAAAATACTGGCTGCAAGTTTTTCTTCTCTTCCACCTTTACTCAAGGACTTGGGACCTAATCAATGGTCAGTGCACAGCTGGATGGAATCCCATAATCTTTTTCAGCCAATAGCCACCCGTGTATGGGAATTCTCACTTCAGAAGCACAGGGATATTCCATTCTGAATAAGAATGCTTGTTACTCAGCTATAGAAAAAATTTAAACATCTACTGTGTAAACAGCGTGTTACATTTGCTAAAATCCCAAATGTAGGAAAATTATACAGATATACATATATATATAGTCCAAACTCTTAGTAATAATATGGAATATACTTTTAAGAGCTTTTAAAACTTTGTATTTTTGTACAAAATATTTGCTTTTTTATATATATTTTTCTTTTTTATGGTCATTTTACCAACACAGTTCATGAAACCAAAGAAAACAATAATGATACTAATAACTCATAGGGTTTCTTGTCAAATGCAGCTCTTCCCAACGGTAAAGGATGTTTTTCAGTTTTTTTAATTACATACACATATATAAATTTATGTATGTATAGGTACATATACATATCTATGTATGTAAATGTATGTATACATATGCATATGTGTATATGAGTGTATCACTTCCCCAGGGTATTCACTAACTTGAAATATCTTTATCAACTCTGGCAAGGAGAAGTTTATGATTTCATACAGGTCTAGACTTAGCCAATAATGGTTAAAGCTGTCCATGTTGTTCACAGAACTTATCGCTAGCAGTCATCCCGCTCCATCATGTCAAAGGAAGTGGCTATCTAATGGCTGTTTCTCTCTTCTTTATATGGGTGGCGTTTGTGGGAAGGTGTTCCTTGGAAAATATAGACGGTTCCCATTTCCTGCTCTCTGGAGGGCTCCGCTTAGGGTTCTGAGGAAAGACTCAGTATCCCAGGAACCCCACAGCAGCAGGTGCTGCCTGCCAAGAGACCTCAATATTAGTTCAGCCAAGAGCACTGCCTTTGGAAAGACAGGAATAAACTATGTGCTGCCTGAAATGTTTGCATTTTTTTTGAGTCAAGTTTCAGAAAAGTAGTTCCAAAGTACATAGATTCTGAAATGCTCGAATAAATGAAAAGCCACTAAATCACCATCTTGAAAATGAACTTTTCCCAACCCCTCTCCCTCATGAACCATACTCTAACCTCTCCCCTTATTCAGAAAACTAAAGGAAAATATGTTGAAAATGGGCATCGGGCACTGCCCATGTTCAGGGTGAGGTCTCTACCCACCCGATGTCCTACTCTCCCTTCCTCATGGAGCTGCCTAGGCAGTGCTGCTATCTATCTTTAATAAAATTTTAAAGAATAAAGAAATAGTTCAACTTTATCAACTGTGTGATTTGTCTTCAGTTCAGCCATGATCTGCGATCCATGGCCCCTGCACCTCCTTTTAGCTCAATCTAGAAAAACTAGCTCTTTGACAACTTGGTGCCTGGGGTTTACTTGAGTCAAAATGACCAGCTCATGACAGCTCTGCTGGAAGCCTGAAGGTTTAGACTTCTAGCCACCCTGCTCAACCCCAAAGGACTCGGGCCTCTTAAGGCTCAAAGACCTTTGTGGGCAAACTTCAGCCCCCTTTCTTCCTGTTTTTCATCTGTCAATTGTGATTTGTCTTGAAAAGTAACTTGAAAAAAATCCAAGGAATTTCTAATATATACATCAGCAAGGAATGCTAATGCTGCTTGAACAGCTGAAAATATTCATGCCACAGTCCGTATTTTTCTTCCAGCAAGATGTTTTAGTTTTCAGTAGGCACTAGGGAGGCTTTTAATGATTTATTCAATAAAATCAGATGGTTTAAAACATTATGAGACAATCAACATATATGTGACTCTATATTTGACTGTATGTAGACCAGATGTCTCTCCACACACGCAGAATTTAGGCCATTTTCAAGGAAATGAGTTTTAGCAAAAATGTGACATTATCAAATGAGAGAACATGTATTGTGCTTTGTAAATTTTAAAGCTATATATATATATATACATATATATATATATATATATGTTAGCAATTATTATATCAAATGAGATCTTCAGATACCTGACTTGCTAGCTGTTGTGAGAGGATAGGAAATGGTTTCCCCTACAGTGACCTAGAGAGAATGAAGGCTCAGTTCACAAAAGAAGAAAAGAAAGAACCTTCTTCTCCTTCCTTCCTCTGTGATCAATGCTCATCATCCTTCCACATCCTTACAATTTTGAATCAGCTTGAGCTGAAGCAGGCAGCAAGCAGGAATAGCTACTACCACAGGAAGAAGACTTTTAAGGAAGTAAAAAAATTGTATGAATCAAGTAACTATACTGAGCATCTAGATTTTTGCCACACACAGCAGAATTGATTTCCCCTTGAATAAAGAGCATCTTTTTAACTCATTCTTGACTTCAAAAAAGACACCTACTTTCATTAAAAGAGGTAGTATGGCTTTATATATATTACCACTAGCAATCAGAGTAACTGGATTTGAAAAACCTACTCTACCACTAACTAGCTGGGAAACACTCAACAAATGTCTTTCCTCCTCTGAATGTCAGTTTCATATGTATATAGGACTACTCAAATCTTGTTTTTCTGGCCACATATACTTAATAAAAACAAAGGATATGCCCTCTTATCTTTTTACTTGTTCAGATCCATTTGCAAGGTGAATTCCAAAGTATCTTAGAATCCCAGTAATAAACTATGGGGGCTCAAATCCACGTAAGTCTGTGTAGTTCTTTTGTCAGAGGGTCCCAAAATGGGTTTGGAGACAGAGAATCTATAGTAGGAATTTTAATTTGGAGTTATGAGGACTTTCTAGATCTAAGCGAAATAGAAATGAAGATTAGGATATAGATCCTCCTTATAGGAGAAATGGAATTCAAAAATCAGACTTCATCGCAGTTTAGGAGCATGCTGTCTGATTAGCTGGATATAGTGGCTCATAGCATCAGCTATAACTAACGAGATCTCAGTCCACCCTATTAGGGAAAACACTTCTAGACATTGTACCCTAACAGAGAGAAGCCAGATGTCCAGAAGTTTCTCTGAGGAGATGAAGCCCAGAAGCTGGCAGCCCATAAACACTTATCAACTATAAGACTAACAACAGACGTGGAACATAGAGCCATGAAAGAATCAGAGAAAATGTAGCCGCAATTACATACTAACGGAGAACAAGACCCAGAAAAAATGTATTATAAATTCAACAGCTAGGCAACATGGTGGATAGAGTTCCAGGCTTGAAGTCAGGAGAACCTGGACTCAAATCTGGCCTCAGGTACTTCCTAGCTTTGTGACCCTGGACAAAACATTTACTCCTGTTTGCTTAGCTCCTGTCCTTCTCTCTTAGCGTTCATAACTAAGACAGAGAGCAAGGGTTTTAAAAATAAAGAAAAAGAAAAAAACGTATTAAAGAGGAGAGGAGAAGAGAGGACAGAGAGAGAGACGGGGGAAAGGAGGAGAGGAAAGAGAGAGATGGGGGAGGGAGAGAGAGGGAGATAGGAGAGGGAGAGAGAGGGAAAGAAGGAAAGAGAAAGATGGGAGAAAGAGGGAGGGAAGGAGGGAAGGGGATGAGAGAGAGGGAGAAGGAGAAGGGGGTGAGACAGAGAAAGAGAAAGGGGTGGAGAAATGGGCTGAGAGAAAGAGAGATGGGAGAGACAGACAAAGAAAGAGAAAGAGAATGAGAAAGAGAGAGAGAGAGAAAGAGAGAGAGAGAGAGAGAGAGAGAGAGAGAGAGAGAGAGAGAGAGAGAGAGAGAGAGAAAGAGAGAGAGAGAGAGAGAGAGAGAGAGAGAGAGAGAGAAAGAGAGAGAGAGAGAGAGAAAGCGAGGGAGAGGGAGGGAGGGAGGGAGAGAATACCCCACACAAGATCAGAAAGAGTAGCAACAGTGTGATGACATCACCAGAACACATCTTCATCTCTGTAATCAAATGCCTCTCACATATATACCCTGGCCACATATGTTCCTTATATATGTCCCCCTAAATCTCAGTTCCCTATGTGTCCACTTTTCCCAGTAATGTGGCATGTATGTAGGAGATTATGCCCTAAATTTAGAGGACAAATTATCCCTAAATATGGGCAGTTTTTTTTCTACTATACTACATGTACCATATATATTTAGTATATATAATAATATGTTTTATATACTATGCAAACTACACTATATTTTATTTTTACTATGCTATTTTGTTAGAAAGCTTTACTTTGAATTAGAAGCAAATTGACAGCTCTGACTGACATGTCAGTCAACTAGTATTTTTTAAGTGCCTACTCCATGCTAGGCACTGGGAAAGAAATAAAAAGGAAAAGTCAGTCTCTGTTCTCAAGAAGTCAAACTCCTCAACAGGGATTGGAGATTCCTAGACTATGGTTTTGAAAAGACGGAGACTTACAGAGAGAACCTGGGATCTGTGGCAACGTTTGTGCAGGCTCCATGTGCTGAATGTGCAATGCCTCACAAACCACACAGAAAATGGGAATGATACTTATATCTATCTACACAGGATTGTTGGGAGGATGAAGTAAGATAATATTTGTGAAGCATTTTATATACCTTAAAGTTCTATATAAAAGCATATGCGCATTATGCGATCATTGTTATTGTTCAGTAATTTTTGAGTCATGTCTGACTCTCCATGACCCCATCTGGCATTTTCTTGGCAAAGGTACTGAAGCATTTTGCCATTTGCTTCCTTGCTCTAATTTTGAGTTTAAGAGTGCCATAGAAACTCACTGGATAAAGATGGGTTTGTATATTTTGCCTAGTGTCCAGTAGGCATAAGGTGTTGAAAGGAAAACATTTGGACAGCAAAAATACTATGTAAGGAGTGGAAATTGGCAACTGCTGTCAAAATTATGAGATATTTTAGGAAAAGAGGTGGAGAAAAAATAATCATGAGGAATGGCAGGCTCACCAAGGGGCATATGTCCTAACCTGCTCTGAAAGGATAAAGAGTAGGGGGCAGCTGGGTAGTAGATTGAGAGCCAGGCTGACAGACAGGTGGTCTTGGGTTCAAATCTGGCCTCTGACACTTCCTAACTGTGTGACCCTGAGCAAGTCACTTAACCCTCATTGCCTAGCCCTTACTGCTCTTCTGCCTTAGAATCAAATATTGCTTCTAAGACAGAAGGTAAGGGTTCTTTTAAAAAAAGAAAGGATAAAAAGTATAGCAAAAATGGGGACATGTATCATCATGTAAAAGCTTAATAAACCATGAAAAAAGAAGATTGGCCCAAGTTTTAAAATAGAAAATATAAGATGTATCAATCTCAATATTAATTTGACATAGAATAATAATGATAAAGTATTGTTGTTCAGTCATGTCTGATTCTCCATGACCCCATGGACTTTTGTCCATGAGGTTTTTTGGTAAAGATGCTAGAGTGGCTTGCAATTTCCTTCTCCAGTGTGTCCCCGTTTTATAGATGAGGAACTAAGGCAAATAGGGGTCAAGACACTTGCACAGAATCACACAGCTAGTAAGTATCTGAGGCCAAATTTGAATTCAGGTCTTCCTGACTTCAGGCCCAGTGTTCTATCCACTGCACCACCATCCTGCCTTAGAATAATGAGTAGTATGCAAAATACTGAGATATAGTTTAGATAGGCATGTTCATAAAAAGAGAAATTTAGAGGGAAGAAGCAAACTTATGGAAGACACTGACAGATATTAATAATAATGCTTATTAAATGTCAACTGCATCACTAGTTATTTCAAAAGACTTTTGATCACTCACAGAACATTTCCTAGAAGAATTTAATAAAGAATGATTCTGAATAAATTGCATTATAGTTTATTGCATACTAGATAATTTAAGTTTTGTAAAATGTAAAAGTATTAAATATTTATCATGTGCCTATTCATTATTGTATGGAGGTGACAAAAACAGAAAGTAGCCTCTGCCTTTGGAAGATTGTAAACTAGTTAGAAAGAGAGTAAATGCGGGTGAAATGGAGAGAGGAAAAAAATCAGGTTTTGTCAGCTTGGTTAGTCAGCTGCTAGTTCTTAAATGAATTGAAAGGAAAGAGAATGCAAAAAGATGAGAGAAACCATGTCATTGATTCATTAGTAAAGGAGTAAGGGAATGACAGAGATTGATGGGGAGGCCCATGAAAAAACTCAGATGTTAAAATGGACCCCTTCTACTTAGAAAAAATGTGACTGGAAGGGGGAGTGAGAAGCAATTCCATAGCAGAGTGGTGGTGCATTTTTTCCCCACTAACATGTTCAAAACTACCCCTTAAATCACAATTTTTAAAAAATTTCTGGCACTGTCTACATTCTGATCTATCACTACTTTGGAGAAGTCTTTTAATGATTGTGCATCATATTTATCTAATAATTCATAAAGAAGGTATCTATAAAGTCTTTCCCAACTTTGTCCATTTTTCTTCTTTCCTACCTATTACAAATGTAAGAAAGCTTTGTATAGACTACTGTAACATTCCAACTTAGTGGACAAACATCCAGAGGAAAACATCCCAGAGAACCTAAAGATTCCCCCAGTACTGAAGTACAGTAGAAAAAGTTACAAGATAATAATATCTCTTCTTTTCAATTGAATAAGCCTGGGGAACTACACCAAGACAAAGGGGTTGTGTCTTGAATTTGTCCCTGCCTCCCTCTAGATTCCAGGGCCTTATCAGCATTTAATTTATAAAACAGAGACCTTCCAGATAATCTGAACAGTATTTTGGAAAGATTTCTTGCTCTGTTTGATAATACAGCTATAAATTTTATTTCTGTGATCCAAGGGTCTCAATTTGACCCCCTAATGCAGAAGTATCAAACACTCTTATCTGTGATCACATTGTGGTTCCATAACCCTCACAAGTACAGCAGAAATCAAATGAAAATATAATTGAGGGTTATTTAAAAAAATAAATAAAATACAATAGAACACAGATAATGTTAATATGTAGTTTTCTTAGTCAATATAAGGCCTCCAGAGATCATTCTGTGTGGTTTAGTGGCTCCTAGTTTCTGTTTGAGCTTGACATCATTGCCCTAAAGGAATTGTCCTTTTACCATCTTCCAAAGTTTCACTCTTGGGCAATTATTATATTAAAGAGAGTGTGATGTGGTAGAAAGAATGGTTGAGAATAGTTTCCATAAATTAGCTAAATGAGTAACCATGACTTGAGTCTAATTCTCCATCCCAATCAGAGCATCAACAAATGCACCAAATTAAAAATATGGGGGGAAAGAGGGGAAACAAACAAACCAAAAAAAAAAACTTCTACAGGAAGCTCAAGGGAAAAGCTAATGAGAGCCTGAAGAAATTAGTAAACAAAAAGGAAACCACAGAACATGGCTTAAATATCCTAGAGGAAAGGATACACAAATAAATCTTGAGAAGAAATGAATAAAACTACAATAGCAGCAACAACAAGATTCCCCAAAGACATAACAGACCTTTAGAAAGACTACCCAGAATTATTTAGAAACTCAAGAAGAGCTGTGTGAAGAGAATTGTTGGTCTCCTGAAGCTATATGAAGAAATTAATACGATTTGTACATTTCAGAAAATCATGCAAGAGCATTGTCTGGAAATATTGGAAATACTGAGCAGAATACAAAATTGTAGAATCCAAAGGATTTTGATAGAGAAGAATCCTAAGCATAATTCACTCAGAAATATGGTGACCAAGAAATTCTATGTCAAAAAATAAATCTTGCACACTGTCAAGAAGAAGCAATTCACATCACTTCAGATTACATGATATTTTCCCATAAGGGCAAGGAATAAAGAGAGGCTAGACTGTACTATGTAAAAAAAAAAACAGAAATCAATGTGCTCAACTAAAAAAAGACTAAAGAAAACAGCATACTTTATCATTTTCGAAGATTGCACCAACATTTATACAGAGTAACAAAAGGACAAAAATATCAATGAAGATGATGGAAAAAAAACAGAAATGATTAGGGGTTGGCATTAGCAGAGTATAAATTATCTATTAAAGCAATATTTATGAAAATTATTTGGTACTAGACCAAAAGTAGAAAAGTTGAGCTGTAGTATATATTAGATAAACAATATTTAGAAGCGAAAGTGTATAACATTCTAATTTTTTATAAACCCATAAAATACAAAACACTAAGGAAAGAACTTTTTAAAAAGAGAACACCTCATATGTTATACCACAAGAAGTTCCAAATAAATGAAATATCTAAATATAAAGAGTTGTACAATAAAATATTAGAGAAGAATTAAAAATTCTCCCTTTCAAATCCATAAACAATGGATGAATTTGTCTATGGCACAGAGAATATAATGAAAAGCAAGCCAAAGAAATAATTTCATGTAAATTAAAAATAAAAATAAAATAGTACAACTATAATAAGAAGTAAAGATATACATTAGAATTTACCTTTGCAGTAATATCTCTTTTAAAAGTCAGACATCAATAACATATAGGAAAATGATAAACATACAAGATTAAAGGTCATTCCCAAAAAAACAAGTAGTCAAAGCATGTAAACAAAATGTTCTCAAAAGAAGAAATGTGAACTACCAACAAAAAGCTGGAAAAGTTCTCAAACTTGATAATAATAGACATATGAAAATTAAGACAATGCTAAAGTATCACTTTACACTCAACAAATTGGCAAAGATGATTGATTAAAAAATGGAAAAATTCAGTGCTGACTGGACTATGGAAAAACAGGCAAGTTATTCATTTCTGGTAGAGCTGTCATTAATCCAGTGATCTAGAATTATGTAAGAATGATTAATGAACTGTTCATACCTTTTGGTTGAGTGATCATCCCATACAGTTTATACAAAAAGATGATTCAGAGCCCAACCTTGTACAAAAATATTCATTGCAGCCCTATTAATAATAGCAAAAAGTCAGAAACAAATTATATACCTATGATTATGGAATGACTAAGCAAATTATGGCGTATGAATGCAATAGAATATATTATAGTGTAAGAAATGACAAATATTGAGAATTCCAAATATACAGGATGATTTCTTTGAATTGATAAAATTAAGAAAATGGAATAAAATGTACAATATATACAATGACCACTGTATACATGAAGATAACTGTAACTGGCAATACAATTTTGATAAAATAAGCAAGGGGCAAAAACAACTTTACTAATATGTTAAAGTTAAAGACAGACAAAATATAAGACTTCATTTACACATCAGTAGAAGTCACTCTTACAGTGTTTTGCTCAACTATTTTCAGAGATTGTGCTTTGTTCATATGCAATTGTTAATTTTATAGAGGCATGTGAGCTGTGTGAGAACTAAAATTATCAATAAATAAACAACTTTTAAAAGTATTGGCCTTGGAGTCAGGAGAGACCTTAAGTCAAATCCTTCCTCTGATACTTTCGAAATTGATTAGCAGCTTACCTTCTCTAAGTCTCATATGCAAAATGGGAATGATACCTGCAGTACACCTTGACGGATTGTTGTGAGATTAAAACAAGATAACCTATTTAAAGTGAATGGCAACATCATAGGTGATACTTTTTGACAATAACAAAAAAAAAGCCAACCAAAAATATGTTAGCAAATATAAACCCATATGTATGTTTTCCCATCTATTTAAAATCTTTTTTTTTAATTAGTATCCTTTTCTTTTTTCTTTTTTAAAATTCATTTTTTCTTCATTTCAATCTTTAGGAATCTTTTTTACTAGCATCCTTTTTTCCTTTCTATTCCAGTTCTATCTTTGTAAAATCTTTATGAGAGCATGAATAGAACAAAAATATATCATATACATATAATAAATAATACATGTAACATAATAAATATATACATAAATTGTGAACAGTGAAGAATTTCCTATAATATCACATCCTATGATCACACTATGGTAGAGAACAAAAGAATATACTCCGTAAAGTTTAAGTATTTGATTAAGTAGAACAAAATTGAGATTTGAAGATTCTCCCTGTATAAGATGTCTCACAAAGGCAATTTGCTACTTCAAAAGGTTATCTCTTTAATAACAATATTTCCTAGAAAAGTTAGAGAACCAAATTTACAGAACACCATGATTTCTAAATTAAAATTGTAGGTGACCGAAAGGAAAAGGACCCAGAAGGAGTAGAAGCAACCCTATTAATAATACCACTATTTGAGTATAAGAACTGACATAAAAAAATTATTGAGAATAAATAACTTGCAATCTGGCTTTTATTTCCACTGCACTAATAAAATAATTGTCTACCAAAGATAATGTTAGCACTAAAGAGAGCTGGATTTGGAGTTAGATAACCTGGATTTTGCTGACACATTGCCCATTTGATTTTGAATAAATCACCTAACCTCTCTGAGCCTTAAAGGTTTCCTCATCTATGAAATGAAGAGATTGGACTTGATGAGTCTCTTCCAGCTCTAAACCTAGGATAATGCTTTTCCTACTCATCTTTTAAAGCCAGTTCACATATCCTCAATAGCATTTGGTATATCTCCAATTTCTATTTCATTTATTTTTTATATTATGCATAATCCAAGAGGCAGAATGGCATAGTGGATGGATAACTGACTACAACATCAAGAAGACCTGGGTTTAAGTCCCTCCTCTATTATATCCTATCCCAGTAACACTGAATAATTCACTTAATCTCTCTGTTCCCAAAACAATTCTCTAAGACTAAGTTGCAGAGAAGGACCTGACCTAAAGGAAATATAAAAGGGAATGTCCTGACCAGGGTGTTCTCTAAACAAATGAAGTCAAGTCCAGTCCTTATCGTTTATCCTCCTAGAGCAGGATTTTTGCACCAGGGACCCTTCTGACAATCTGATCAAACTTATGGGCCTCTTAAAGGCATAAAACGAAATGTATAAGATTGTAAAGGAAATAAGAGTCTAGTAAAAAAATAGATACAATTTTTCCCATCTAAATTCTTTAGAGGTACTAGACCGTAAGTTCCATGAGTGTGTGTACCATGTTTTATTAAAGCTATTTATCTCCCTCCAGGACCCAGCAGTCTATACATAGTAGGTGCTTATTGTCTTCTTTGAACTAACTTGGATTATTCTTCAAACCCCTCACATCCTAACCTCTCCTGTCTCCATGACTTTCCTCATGTCACTCCTGTTTCCAGAAAGAACTTCTCCTTGTCTCCTTATGTCAGAGTCCCTTCCTTCCTTTAATGTTCTACTCAGGAGCCACTCCTTCCATCGCCTTCCTTGACCACTTCATCCTCTACTCCCAGGTGAAAGGGAGCTCTCCTTCCTCAAATTTCTCTTAGCACTTTAATGGAATTCTTATTACCTATTACACTCTCTACTGATTCATTATAATGTGGCTATGTCTTTATGACAACTATTAAGGTGAAAACTTGAGAGCATGGTGTGAATTTTAGATGTACTCCACCCTGCTTAGTCTTTAGAATTTTAGCAACCAAGGAATGTATACACCTCCACTTAAGGATTAACTGTGAGGAGGACGGCCTATGACCAACATGTGCTAGCAAGTGACAAATCAGAAACAATTGACAGATCCCTTGGGCTGTCCTAAGCCAAGCTTAAGCTACCATTGGTACATGTGAGACACAGGAAGTGATGTAAAGAACTACCTATTTATTTCATGTCACTTCCTCTCTCTGGCTCTCGCTCTTGAAGACGTTGGGCTCTCATGGTTCCGCGAGGGGAGCTCGTGGCTGTGTTCTTGGCGTGCTTGTGGGTTTTGGTTCTGTAGCACAGTTTAGGTGAGGCATCTTCCCTGAACGATGTTGGTGACTGCTGATTCCTCCTTTCCTTTATCTCCTAAAGCACTATCCTCCTAGGAGGCCCCTCATCTCGGAGGAAACCTCATAGCTGGAAGTCAAGCTAGATTTAATCTTCTGAGGAGGCCTTGTGGCTGAGGCCTCTGAACTTCCCTTGGCTTAGGCTAGGCCAGAGAAATATTATACCCCTTCCTCTCTCTTCTTAATTTCTTCCTACTATTGTAATTAAAAGAACCTAAAAATCCCAAACTGAATTGAGTATTTTATTGGGATTGAATTTAAATCCCTGGTGACCACTAAAATAATATGTTCAGTCAACAACCCCTACTTTTACCCTTAAGGATGGTCTAGGACCTTCTGCCTCTAGCACTGTGGTATGAAGGGCATTGGATGTATGCTTGTTGACTAGAATGTAATAAATAAACAGTAGGGAGGTTAAGTGGGAAGAGAGAAACCATAGAAAGAGTGCTGTACCTTGAATCAAGGACCTATTTTTTAATCCTCTCTCTGATATATTAGAATTGTGTGACTTCATATATGTAGCTTCACCTCTCTGGGCCTCAGTTTTGGCATATGTAAAATGAGTGACTTAAACTAAATTGCCTCTAAGATCCCTTTCTTCTCTAAATCTTTGATCAATGATCCTACAAAGAATAAGAGACATCAGTGATGGATACCCTGAAGGGCACAGTAATTTCCACTAAAAAATCAAAAGAACAAGAGGAAAGCCTTTAGTGGAATCAATCCTCTTTTTAAAAGGATTTATAGCAAAATCCAGACAAGGGCTGCCTCTGATAAGAAGGTATGATAGAATTGCTATCTGCATTGGGCCTATTTAGCTAAAATCATGAATTTTTTCAAGTTTCAAAAAGAGTGTGAGAGCTGACTGGTATTCTGGGATTTATAGTTCAGAAGAACAAACCTCAGAGGTCGTAATAATGTAAATCTCTCAGCGTTGGGAAGCAAAACCATGTCCTTCTCCATTACAAATCCTAGAATGCCTGGCTTTCTTCCTTCTTTTCTTTCCCTCTCTCCATATGTATGTATATCTGTATGTGGGTATATGTCTGTATATGTATAAATCACTTTTGTGTCATAGACTCCTTTGTCAAGCTAGTGAATCCTATGAACTCCTTCTCAGAAGAATGTTTTAAATATTTAAAGGAAAAGCTAAATTTCTATTAAAGTTAATGAAAATAAAGATGGTTTTTTTTTCCTGATCCTGTTCATCAGCATTTGAAATCTATACACTTACTCCTTGGAGATCTGTATATCTCTAGTCAAGAATCCATCCTCTATACTCCAGTGTAGTGCAATGCCTGGCACATAATAAGCATCTAATTAAGTATTTCTACATTTCATTTTACAAAGAGGACATTAAGTTTGTACCATCTCAAATAGTTACAGGGATGAGCCCAGTGAAAGAACAAACTGGTGGCTGTACAAGAAAGGAAGAAAGCTACCTCTGGGAATTTTTTAAAATGTAAACCCTTACTTTCTGTCTTAATTCCAAGGCAGAAGAGTGACAAAAGGCAGCCTACTTATGTCATTTTTCTTCTAGAAGACTTTCTTCTACCTTTATTCTATTAAATGGGATACTACATACATATTCATATGACTACATATATTCAATGCTATTGAATTTGAGGATACTACGATGAGATTTTTTTTTGTTTAATGAATATACAATTATTTTTCTTCCTATTTTCTCTCCCCTCTTTTCACTGAAAAGTTTTTTTTTTTTTTAAGAATAAATGGAGCAGCTGTGTGGCTCAGTGGATTGAGAGGCAGGCCAGAGACAAGAGGTCCTAGATTCAAATCTGGCCTCAGATACTTCCTAGCTGTGTGACCCTGGGCAAGTCACTTAACCCAATTGCCTAGCCTTTATTGCTCTTCTGCCCTAGAACCAATACACAGTATTGATTGTAATATGGGAGGTAAAGTTTTTTAAATAAATAAATAAAATAAAAAGGATTAAAATAAAACCCTTGTAATAATAACAGCAGGGTTGCACAGTGGATAGAATAGCAGACTTAGAATTAGGAAAGTTTAAGTTCAAATTCTGCCTCAAACAATGCCTAGGCACATGGACAAGTCATTTAACCACCATTTGCCTCAGTTTCCTCCTCTATAAAATGAGGATAAAATCCCCTAACTCTCAGGGTTATTTGAGGGATAAAATGAGATAATATTTGTAAAGTTCTTTGTAAACCTTAAAGCACTATATAATGCTATTTATTGTTACTATTAAATATCCATAGTTGCTGGCCTCAGATACTTCCCAGCTTTGTGACTCTGGGCAAGTCACTTAACCTCCATTGCCTAGCCCTTCCCGCTCTTCTGCCTTAGAACCAATACATAATATTGATTCTAAGACAAAAGGTGAGATTTTTTTAATTAAAATTTTAAAAATATATTGTCAAAGAAGCAGGTCAGCAGGAAGTTTGAAGGAGGGGAAAAGCCAACAACTGTATTGGACAGTTTTAGCTTCCACTTCTATTCTCCTTTTTAGAGAAAAAGGCCACAAAAGTTTCCTCATTCATCTGAAACACTACCAGAAATGCCACACAAACAAAAAGATGTGGGTTCATAAATTTGATTTTAAAAGAAAAATATTCAACAAGACCAAAAAAAAAAGTCACTGTCTGCCCTCCCCCAGGAAGTAGAGGTAAGGAAAAAATCAGCACTCTTTCCAGCTCATTCAGCATAAATGGTTATTGTGTTATGTGCCCAATAAGTCCTGAGACATGGTTTTATTTTTCCATGATAGTGATAACTTCTTCTTTCTCTATGGCAAAGCTCCTATTCAGACAATAGTATAATTAAAAGCAACAGTTTTTTGGACATTTCTTAACAACTTTTCCTAATTGCATTAATAAAAAGACTCTAAATTTATGATTCTCTGATATCTCACTGGAAGACAGTTGGAGTATAGTGCAAGAAGCAGAGAACCTGAAGTCAGAAGACCTATTAATTAAGCCCAAGTTTGCTTGTGAAAGAAACTGGGTAAGGGAGCTGTAGAACAGTGAAGAGGCTTAGCCTAGCCTTGAGTTCATAAAACTTATTCCTAAATCACTAGACTACAGTTTTGAACATTTTTAAAGTACAACTCAAAAGACACATCCCAAATCCCAAAAATACTTCGTATCATAAAGAACACTGATTGCTTCTGATAATAAAGACATGAGTTGTATTTCTTCCTCACTCAGGCCAAAGGTAATTAAAAGGCCATTTCATTCTGAATGAGGTAGGGCAAGCTTGTCCTGCAAGGGGTGCTGGATGGAAGAGACCTGCTACTAACTTTTATTGGGGAGAGGGAGAAAGGAACAGCCCATCTGTGCCTCCCTCCGGGGAACTCTGTGCTGCAGGGATGGGTGCACTGGGTCCTTGGCATGTGTACACACAGAGAGATCTAAACGTGCCATCTCTGGCACTCATGCCACAGGTTTGCTATCATGGGCCTAGTCCTTACTGCTCTTCTACCTTGGAATTAACATATAATATTGATTCTAAAATGTAAGGTAAAGGTTAAAAAAAAAAAGAACTGATACAAAGACAAGAATGTAAGGGTTTTTAAAAAGAAAAAAAATAAACTCGAGCATTTATTAAGAACACAAAAATAGTCTTTTCCCTTAAGAAGCTCACAGTCTACTAGGAGGAAACAATATACAAACAACTACTTACAAACTAGGCTACAGAATAAATTAAAAATAATCATCCTAGGGAAGGTGCTAACATTAAGGAAGACTGCAAAAAGCTTCTTGTGGAAAGGAGAGATTTAGCTGAGTTTTTTAGTTTACTAAGCATTTATAATATGCATTAGCATATGGACTTCCTTATGGTGATCAAATTCACAGGACCAAAAAAAAAGTGTACTGCAGACGTCATTTACTATTATTACTATTTAAACTCAGCAAGTAGATGATTACTTCATTCCAGATTCTTCTTTTTTGATTCTATGCATGAAGAATATCGCTTTAACATGTAACAAGCCAAAAGTCTCCAATTGATTGGCACTAAGAGTAATCTGAGCATCTTCTTATAGATGCTAATAGTTCAAAAAAGGATGGAGGGTGGGGAGGCCTGAAAGAAAATCAAAATGCCAAACTACTTTTACTTTTTGTTTTTTAACATTGGGAAGGATGAAAGAAGCCTATCCTGGTAGAGAGAGCACTACCATTGAAAATCCATTTACATCCTCCAACCCAACCCCCACTTGTAAGTTTTTGATGATTATGTTTATGATAGATTGGGAGAAGCTGGCTCTAGTACATGTTATACTAAAAGAAAAAAAAACACATCTGCTCAAAATCATTTGTGGTTGCTTCAACTCTGTAGGTATAGCATTTGGAAATTACAGACTACTATAAATTACCTTCTCAAAAAATTTCCGGGTGCCATCACAGGCAGCAGAATCATGTGGCTCGCATTTTCCATGGCTCCACAGTAAAAATTGGCACGTTGGTCAAGAAACCCTAAGGTTTGGGGTTACAGTTCTTTTCTTTGGGAACTATTTTGTTCCCTGCATAATTCAGCTCACTCAGATGTATTCTGAAAGAATGGGCATCTAGTGAGTGCAGAGCCCAGAAAGTCAGAAAAAAGCTATTAATAAGCAAGGCAAAAAAGGTTCCTGCCTACCTACTAGAGCAGCATAACCCATATGCAGCCTAATTTTATGTAGGACCAACCCTGCTCTTCACAGTGACAAGCAGATTCCAGCAACCTCCTATAAGGAGTAGACAAATTATGGTGTAGACAAAGTTAATCTTCAGTCTCAACCTTCCCTATCCTGAGTATTTCTTCTGTTGTGGGGTACAGAGGTGAACCCCCGAGGTTTTGGGAAGGGTTCCTTTTGCAAGAATGCAAGACTCCAAAACTTAGCTTAAAAATAAAAAGAGAAATTTATTAATTTAGAAAGTAATGTCGAGAATGGCCAGGAGGATAGCAAGGTGGAACAGCCAGGATGGAAGGCTGTTCCCCGAATGCAATAATTATTATACTCTTTACAACAGTTTAGACATGACTCTGTGCTGCGGTGAAGACCTGACTCTAGAGTGGTAAACACTCAGGCATTTGGTGGGGGGTTTGGTCATCTGACTGGGCCTGCTTGAAGACATAGGAGGTGACCCTCATAGTTTAGAGGACAGATGGATGTCTGAGATACAACTTGATAATATCTAGGAGGTGTATCTCTCTGTCCATCTAAAGGATACTCTAAGGAGGATAATTCTCTCAGGGTCTTATAGGAGTTATCAGATGTTTGGGGTTAGGAGTCACAAGGACAGAAGGGAGCAAAGGAATTTCTCTGCTTACAGTTTACCTGGGTTTGGAAGTACGATGCCCATGCCACTTCCTCCTCCTTTTGGTTCACTTTCTTCTTCCCAAATATCCAAAACTTCTAGGCTTCCCTTCCCCGCCTATTAGGGAGAAAAACATCTAAACAATGAATTCATATGCATAAATTTGTGGCTATGTGTTTATCTTGCAAAGACTATCAGTTGGTTTTAGTGGAGGCTGATGCTCAAACCAAAGGAGTGTCTTTTTAATGATGAATTTCAGACAGTGAATGATGGATTATTTTTTAAATGTCTGGAATGAGTAGAAGAGAAGGCAAAAAGGACCTTTCTAGAGCCCTTCAACTCAAATTCCCAAGGTGGCCCCACTTGGACAAAAGGCTATTCCTAATATGGTAGTGTAGGCACCATACCCCCTTTTCTTTCCCAATAGAATGTAAACTTTTCCAGGTACCTAGGTGACACATCCTAGACTTTGAGTCAGGAAGGCTTGAACCCAAATCTTGCCACAGACATGTACTAGTTATGTCTCCCTGGACAAGTCATTTCGCTTCTATCTACCTCATTTTCCTCATCTGTAAAATGGGAATATTAATAGTAACTCCCTCTCTGGGTTGTTGTAAAAATAAAATGAGATATTTGTAAAAGCATTTGGCAAAACTTAAAGTTTTGTATAAATGCTAGTTATTATCAATATCATCATTCTTTCAGATTGTGGGCTAGAAGGAAGTAGGTCGCTCAGTGGACACAGAGTCAGGCCTAGAGATGGAGGTCCTAGGTTCAAACCTGACCTCAGACACTTCCTAGCTGTGTGACCCAGGGCAAGTCACTTAACCCCCATTGCCTAGCCCTTACCACTCTTCTGCTTTGAAACCAATACACAGTATTACTTCTAAGATGGAAGGTAAGGGTTTAAAAAAAGTTGGAGACTTTTTCATTTTGATTTCACATCCTCGGTACCTATGATTGTACTCTGAATATAGAAAGTGCCAAACGAATTTTTCTTTAGTTGTTGTGTCCACAGAAGCTGAGTTTAGGGATCTTAAAGAAACTATCTTGAGCTATGGGAGACTAATGGAGTCTTAGAAAAGCAGAGATCTGGAAATGGGAAAGGAACCAGCTTTTTATTCTTTATTGCTTCTTGCTGCCTTCCATAAGCCTCTTACCATCATCTTCCATGTCTCTTTGTTTTGAAGGACTACATTCTGGAGCAAGGACAGAGCTAATGTCTGTATATGAGGAGAGCCAGTCAGTCAACACACTCATTTATTAAGTGCCGATTATATACTGAACATTGTGGACACAAAGAAGGGCAAAGACAGGCCCTTCTCTCAAGGAGCTCACATTATAACAGGGGAATCACATGTGAACAATTAGGTACCAACAAGAAATATACGAGTAACTGGAAATAAACAGAGGGAAGGTTCTAGTAAACCTGGAGATGGATCAGGAAAGGCTTCTTGCAGAAGGTGGGATTTTAGCTGAGACATCAAGGAAGCCAAGAGAGGAGACAAGGAGGGAGAGAATTGCAAGTGTACCAGACAGTAAGTGGCAATGCCAAGAGATTAACTGCCATGTGGAAGGACACCAGTGTTACTGGACCTTACAGAATGTGGAAGCAAAGATGTAAGAAGACTGGCAAAGTAGGAAGGAACCAAGAGTTTTAAAAGTGAAATGAAGCATTTTGTTAAGCCCTTATCTTCCATCTTAGAGTCAATGCTGTGTGTTTGTTCCAAAGCAGAAGAGCAGTAAGGGATAGGCAAGGAAGTTTAAGTGACTTGCCCAGGGTCATACAGCTAGGAAGTTCTGAAGACACATTTGAAGTCAGGACGTTGCATCTCTAGACCTGGCTTTCTATCCACTGAGCCAGCCAGCTTCCCCCAACAGATCATTTTCTGTTTGATCCATCCTTGGAATATATTCCCTCCTCCCCTCTGCTTCCTAGAAACATTAACTCTTTCCTCGGTTCAAATCTAGTCTCAGACACTTCCTAGTTTTGTGACCCTGAGCAAGTCATTTCACCCAATTACATAGCCCTTACCACTTTTCTGCCTTCAATACTTAGTATAGATTGTAAGAAAGGAGGTAAAGGTTTTTACAAAAAGAAAGGAAACAAAATATCTCTTTTCAAGGTTTGTCCTAAGTGCTAGCTCCTATGATGCCTTTCCTGATGCCTACAGGTGTATGAGCTCCCCCAGCCAAAATAATTTTGGATTAAAAGCTAATTTAGGAGGATGTGATAAGAGAAAGGGAATAGGTTCCTATTCTTCTGAAGTAATACAATTTAGTGAAGGTGTAAAAGGGCCAGGATCACATTCCTTAGAGATGTCATGTCATTCAACTGCTTTTTTCAGTACCATGATCCTCTGATAGTTCCAGTAGATCTTTAAATGCTGGAGTCAAGTTATATTCCCAAGAGACTGAAGCAAAAAGAGTATCCATGACAGAAAAGGGACAATCATTTGGGGTTAATAAGCTGCAACCTATTCATCATTTCTGTGAAGACACCCCTACCACTCTCATGCATATATCTTCAAGTAAAAGAATCATAATAAATATATCATTGAAAATCCACAATGAGATTAGAAGTGTGAAAAGATAATAGCTGCTGCCAGAATCTTTTACTTAGACCCAAGAATAAGCAAAGGAAAATATATCCAGTAAGTACAAAGATTTTTTAAAACTGTTCTACCTTTTTAGAGATCTGCTGCTATGTTGACTTTTGGATTTTGCCTGACAAGCCTTGAACAATAGGATGTATCTCTCTGGGCTGTTCCTAGTATTATCATCCGCATGGACCCACAGGGAATACCAAGACAAGTATTCTATGGTGAACTGTCAGCTGGACTCAGGAAACAAGGCTGACCAAAGAAAAGATTCAAGGATCAGCTAAAGTCCAACTTGAAGTGGGCTGGCATTACACCAAAGCAACTAGAACTCTCTGCCTCTGTCAGAAGCAGCTGGCGAACCCACATTAACCATGCCGCCACCACCTTTGAAGATGAGCGACATCGACATCTTACCGCTGCGCGTGAACGCCAACACCAGGCCACAACTGCATCTCCAATAACAACTGGCGTCCCATACCCCATGTGCCACAAACTGTGCGCCTCAGCCTTTGGACTTCAAAGCCACATGAGGGTACATCAATAGATAATAATGCACAAAGACAATTGTCATTCTCAGTCACCGAGAGACTACCACTATAGTGGTGAAGTGTTCACTCATGGCTCCTTTGATTAGGTCTACTTAAAGATTTTGATGAGAGGGATGGGATTTGGTTGGAATACCAACATGCTGAAGGCCTCCCCCACAAAAGAGGGGCCACTTGACAACAAGAAGCAACTGGCTCTCCCCATTCTCTCCTCCCTGTATACTGTAAAAGTAAAATTTGCAAGCTATAAAAATAAAATATTTAGATGGAAAAACTGTTCCAAAATTGTTTAACTTGCCAATCAGGTTCAAACTGTTTGGATACTTTCAGATACTTTTAATAGAGGTAATCAAAAGTATCCTCAGTGATGAAGTGAAGCTCAAATGTGAACTTCCCTTCAGGGCCAGCCACAGGGACACTAAAGAGACTTTTATTATAAACAAAAAATGTTTATTGAAATGTGTAAGGAAAAATAAAGAATTTCTAATTCTCAGGGATTCTAAATCCACTCAAATAAGGTGGTTCCACTAGGAATCGCTTCTCCTGTGTTTCACAGGCTACACTAATCCTCCCTAATCCTCCCTAATCTGACTAACCCAAATTTATACTATCTAAATAAAAACTACTACTATTATCCTTATAAATCTTAACTTTGCCTTCAAATTATAAAATAGCAAAGCCTAGCTGAGTCTCAACAAGAATCAAGTTAGGACTCTCAGAGTCCAAACTAAAGAACAGGTTTTTCTTTGGTCTTCTCAGATATAAACCAATCTATAAAAACTGCAATAGATATTCAATAGTGTTTCCCAAGTTGGGAAAGGAAAACACTGAGCTCCTTCAGATCTTTCCCTCAGATAGAGAGAAAGGCAAAGATGTTACCTCCTCCAGGACTGAGAGAGAGTCTCTGAGAGTGTGTCTCTGCCATCTGCCAGAGAGAGTAATTGACATAGAAAAAACAGTTTATAATTGTCACATCTGAAATCAACATGCTCTCTTAGCTCTGCTTCAAACTCCAGCTCTTTCTCAAGCCAGCCTCTTTACTTCATATCCCTAAACTAATGAAACAACACTTATTTTCTAATATCATCCTTACAATTTAGAAAGATTTTTAACTTCACAATATATATCAGATAGAAAACATGGGAAAATATTCCATTCATTCTGAATATTCTTATAGAAAGATGCATAACTAATGCTTAAGAGATCTTTTAGGAAAACAATTCCTACTGATTGGTCTTATACTCTCTGATAGCTCACTAGTCAGTATTATTGTTGGAAAGAGAAGTGATGTCTTCTTCCTAGATTTTTATAGGCTCCATAACTATTCCTAGGACCCTATAGTTATGAAATTCTTACCAATGACCTCAATCCAAATAATATTTCCTTAATGATTCTCAAGAACAAGGAAGTCAAGACCATACTCTTTTATGAACATTTATTCTTTTTTTAATGATGTTATAAAAATCAGACTTTTCCGTCAAAGGGAGATTTGTTAAGCCTGATAAAGGTATTGTATAGTAAAACCTTTAAAAAACAGTTGGTTAAGCTATATTCACCAAGGAACCTTATGCAAAATAATAGTCTTCTATTTTGTTAAAGGACTTTTTTATTGTATTCTTTGTCCAGTGAAATCCTTCTATTTAAGCATGTTTCTTTTTATTAGGTGTTATGAGCCAAAGCTCAGTGGAAGAACTAAAGGGCTGTGCCATGAGGCACCTGGAATTTAGTTCAACATTACAGAAAATTGGGCCCAGTTGGAGGTGAGGAAAATTTACATGACACTTTAAAAATTCTCCAAAGACATTTAAGGGATGCATACTGAATGAACTCCTAGTGGCAAGAAGGAATTGATAGATTTCCCAAGAGAGTCTAGTTCTCTCTCATGTTGGGCAAGCAAAGGCCTTGCCCATCAAATGTTCCAGTTAATCAAGTTTATTGCTCTTTGACATTTTTGTTCAAGTTCAGCTTGGAAAAAAAAATCACATGTGGGTTACTGAAGCTCTGAGGAAAGAGGTAGATATAGAAATCTACTCTGGGATCTACTACAGACTAAACCATGACCAAATGATGTTCTCTAGTCAAGATATACTGAATGACAATATGTCTCAATGATAAGAAAATGTTTAAAAATACTAATACCTTCATATTCTTCACATATACTTTTGGAAAAATAAAGGGGGGGAAACCATAGATTTAGAAATATCCAAACAAAAACATGTAAAATATTAGCATAAATTGAGGAAAAATCTTCCTAACAAAAACCTCTGACAAGGGTCTAATTACTCAAATTTATTAAGAGCTAAATCAATTGTGCAAAAAAATCAAGCCATTCCCCAATTGATAAATGAGCAAGGGACATGAATAGGAAATTTCAGTTAAAGAAATTAAAACTATTAAAAAGCACATGAAAAAGTGTTCTAAATCTCTAATAATCAGAGAAATGCAAATCAAAACAACTCTGAAATACCACCTCACACCGAGCAGATTGGCTAACATGACAGCAAAGGAAAGTAATGAATGCTGGAGGGAATGTGGCAATTGGGACATTAATGCATTGCTGGTGGAGTTATGAATTGATCCAACCATTCTGAAGGGCAATTTGGAACTATGCCCAAAGGGCAATAAAAGACTGTCCTTTGATCCAGCCATAGCACTGCTGGGTCTGTACCCCAAAGAGAGAAAGAAAAAGGCATGTACAAGAATATTCATAACTGCGCTCTTTGTGGTGACAAAAAAATTGGAAAATGAGGGGATGCCCTTCAGTTGGGGAATGGCTGAACAAATTGTGGTATTTGTTGGTAATGGAATACTATTATGCCCAAAGGAATAATGAACTGGAGGAATTCCATGTGAACTAGAAAGACCTCCAGGAATTGATGTAGAGTGAGAGGAGCAGAACCAGGAAAACATTGTACACACAGACAGATACACTTTGGTACAATCGAATGTAATGGACTTCTCCATTAATAGCAATGCAGTGATCCTGAACAATTCGGTGGGATTTATGAGAAAGAACACTATCCACATTCAGAGGAAAAACTGTGGGAGTAGAAACCCAGAAGAAAAACAATTGCTTGATCACCTGGGTCAACGGGGATAATGTCCCTAGTGCAAACATCAACAATATGGAAAAAAGTTTTGATCAAGGACACATGTAAAACCCAGTGAAATTGTGCATTGGCTATGGGAAGGAGTAGGGGAGGGGAGGGAAAGAACATGATTCTTGAAACCAAGGAAAAATATTCTAAATTGACCAATTAAATAAAATTTTCAAAAAATAAATATGCATATTTATGTGTGTGTATATATATATACATCATACATATATTAGCATAGAGATCAGCATGCCACAGACTTCTCAGAAAGGAGGAAGATAATTTATAGATATCTCAGATTTGGTAATAAATGGGAAACTTGCAGAAATACTTCTGAGATAAACAGACACTACTAAACAAAATAATCAACCACTGGATTTATTAGTTCAATGAGTTGTTGCTGCTTTAGTTTCAATTTTGTTCATCTCTCCTTTGGTTTATTTAGGATTTTTGT
The DNA here is from genome assembly GCF_027887165.1 of Monodelphis domestica. Lineage (NCBI taxonomy): Eukaryota > Metazoa > Chordata > Mammalia > Didelphimorphia > Didelphidae > Monodelphis > Monodelphis domestica. Next base: position 271,602,394 of record NC_077229.1, read on the forward strand.
TTTGGTATTTGGTAGGAGAAAAAGGGAAGTTTATTGGTTTTCTATTTTTTCTTTATTTGTATGCCCAATTCATTGATCTGTTCTCTGTCCTTTATTGTTTTAAGTACTTAGAGACATACAATTTCCCGAGTACTATTTTGGTTGTATCTCACAAATTTTGATATATTGTCTCATTGTTGTCATTATCTTTAATGAAGTTATTGATTGTTTCTATAATTTGTTTTTTAACCCATCCATTCTTTGGGATTGTTATTTAGTTTCCAATTGATTTTTTTTTAAAAAACCCTTACCTTCTGTCTTGGAGTCAATACTGTGTATTGGTTCCAAGGCAGAAGAGTGGTAAGGACTAGGCAATGGGGGTCAAGTGACTTGCCCAGAGTCACACAGCTGGGAAGTGTCTGAGGCCAAATTTGAACCTAGGACCTCCCATCTCTAGGCCTGGTTCTCAATCCACTGAGCTATCCAGCTGCCCTCACCAATTTATTTTTAATCTATATTTCAAATACCTTTTACTGAATATAGTTTTTATTGCATTAGGGTAAAAAATGTATTTAACATTTCTGCTTTTCTGTATTTTTATGAGATTTTTATACCCTAATAGTAAATTTTTGTGAAGATGCCTTGCTCATATGAGAAATTAGAATATTTCTATTCCTATTCAGTACTCTCCAAAATGCTGAATTTATCATATTTAGCTTTTCTAATCCATCGTATCTGACATTTCTGAAATTCTATTTATCTCTCAACTTCTTGTTTATTTTTTTTTATGATTGAACTTATGTAGTTCTGAGGATAAACTGAAGTCCACCACTATCATAATCTTTCTTTCTTTTTTTCCCTATATTTTATTTAACTTTTCCTTTAAGAATTTAGGTGCTATATCATTTGGTACATATAAGTTCATTATTGATACTAATTCACTATCTATGCTACCTTTTATTAAAATGTAGCTTCCCTACTTATCTCTTTTAATTAGGTCTATTTTTTCTTTTCTTTTGTATGGGATAGCAGTCACCCCTTTTTTGCTTTGGGGGAAGTATAGTCAATTCTATTCCAACTCCTTATTCTAATTTTATGCATGCTTTTCTGTTTAAGAATGTTTCTTGTAAATAATAGATTGTTGGATTCTGATTTCTAACCCATTTGATATTCGCTTCTATTTTATGAAGGAGTATATCCCACTCATATTCACAATAATGAATGTTATATTTTTCCCTCCATCTTATTCTATTTATTCTTATTTTTTAACCCTGTCCCCTCTTTGAGTCTATTTTCCTTCTGAGCACTACCTCCATTAATCTGTCCTTTTGCTTATTCTCCTCCCTTTCTTTCTTTTAACCACATTCCCTCCTACTTCCCTATTGAGTAAGAATTTCTGTACCTAATTGTGTGTGAATGTGTATTCTTCCTTCCTTGAGTCAGTTCAAGTGAGAGTAAGGTTCAAGTATTCCCTTCCTTGCCACTCCCCCTCCATTGTAGAAACTCTTTCTTGCATCCTCCATTTATATGAGATAATTTTCTCCATTCTTCCTTTTCCTTCTTCCATTCCCCCATTGCATTTCTCTTCCCCTCTCTTTCACTCTTCTTTTGAGGTTCTCCAAACATTATAGAATCACATCTAGACTTTTCTAATTAGGCTCCCTGTCAGAACCCTAGCAATGATAATTCTGAAGAGTTACATATATTATGTTCCCATATAATGAGTTTAACCATCTTTGGGTAATTTTTCAGCCCCAAAAAACTTAGAAGCCCAGAAAGGAGGGTCTATTGCACTGGGGCGGAAGTCATGCTCTATAGGGTCCATACAGAGGTCCCTCTGCCCAGATGTTACATCACAGTCGGAATAAGGAGATGAAAAACACTTTGCATTCAACCCACGTATGCAGGCATCACACACAGTGCTCTGCCATAGTATCATGGTTTGTTTATTATAATATAGTTTTCAGATACATACACACAATCAATTCATTACGTGACATGCTACAATTTGATTGGATATTATCAAATAACCTAAACAACACTCTTGTGATGTTATTACAACAAGGAATTCTGTGATCATTTACTAAGTTTCTACAACACTCTGTGATAGATATGATTAATGTGAATAGAGCCATTTGTAGGTTAGTACCCCTTGACCTGCTGAGAGGATCATTGTGCTTTTGGTCAGCTTTCACTACCCATCATAATTGCTTGGGAGATGAGTTACAAAACATATCCATATCTAGGTGTGAAGACTTAAGGCAGACCAGTTTTGGGATTTTCCTCAATTTACAAGTTCTTTTTTCTTATGCTACTTTGAAGTGCCTAGCAATGCTGCTTGGCTTCTGTTCCAACAAATTCATTGGACTGTGGTAGCTATAGGAAAAAAATTCATTATAGTACTCAAGTTTTTTGCCAGTGTTTATTGTAGGGCCTTGGAGCATGTCTTGTGCTTGAGAAAGGAGGGGTCATGGGCAGTAATCTTTGGGCTTTAATTCTGTAATTGCAATCTTTTCAGGGTAATAACCTAGGGGGCTTAAAGTAGGATATATGTTTATTGATCCTATAAGTATTTGCTCTCATATTATTTCTCCCGTATTGGGGAGAGAATAATAATCATAACAATTTGGTGGGGAAAATTTGGGGAGAGATGTCACAGAGGGGGATCAGTGGGGGGGGGCTCATTCTGGGGTGTGTTTTGCTGACCTTCCTTCCTTGAACCATGACCTTGTCAATCGGTAGGGGTATGATGGCCTCCAGCATCATCCTCAAAGCAGTATTCTAAGGCAGACTCCACCATATGGTCATGCGGGTGGCTGAATCAGCAGCAAAGGCTTACCACAGATGGTAAGGAGGATTGGACAACTGCTCAGAAAAATTATAAGGGTTCTTTTGCTGGTTCTAGGTGAAAGACTCTTGTCACATGGCCCACCTGCAGATCCAGGTCATAGTACTGGCTCACAGTCTCAGCATAAAAAGGAGCACTAGCACACACCAGCACTCAGCCTCAAGGGAACAGGGCAGAAAAGAGTGTTTGTAGTTATTCAAAATCCAGAGCACAGGCTGGGAGCATATTAAACACATCTTTCCTTATATCATAATACCCTGGAAGAACTAAAGCAGATAGAGCCCTAGAGCTAGCTCTGAAGGAAGATGCACAATGTAAAGGTTAAAAATTAAAAGGTTGGACTAAATGTATAAAAATGTGGTCACCGAAATTATATTATTCAAGTCAGGATGACTTTTTATGGTAGTTTATTTACAAAAGGAAAAAGAGTAAAAGTAAGGAAATAAAAGAGAAAGTGGATAATTACTATATCCTTATTAGAACCAGGCAGGGCTTCAGAGACCTCAGCAAAGGGGACCCAGAGGTTAATTAAACAAGGCTTCTAGCCACCAGGCCTCCTCCAAGAGGAGGCTAGTACCTCCAGAAAAGCCAGGAAAGGGAGTCAGCCTTTTTCACTCACCCACATGGTAGTTCTAAGGGAAAATCCAAGAGCAGTCCAAGGTACCCAACCTGAGCTCCTCCAGGGCCAAGTTTGAAGGTGAAAGAGCTGGTCACAAGTTGCCACTTTTAAAGACCATTCCTGTCCTTACTTCCTGTGCCTTCCTTCCACTTTGCATGGACCAATTATAGCTATAGTTTTGCTTAGGACTGCCCAGGGGGCTGTCAGTCGATTCTGATTTGTTACTCACTATAGCACATGTGGGTCACAGACCTCCTCATACTTAAGGATAAGTGAGGTGTATACACTTCTGGTGATTAAATCTAAAAAGAGCAGGGTAGAGTTAATCCCATCTTCACAACAAAGAACCTGAAGTTTGGAATTATGTTTCCTTCACCATATTTACAGAACCCAACATTAACTGTTTTTTAAATTTAAAAAAAATTGTAAAATAAGCAAAAGAAAAAAAGAAAGAAACAGCAAAGAAAGTTATTTTGTTGACAGGGAAGACCAAAACACAAATTCCAAAGAAAATAACAAAGTCAATACTGCTGCATCCAATGCCTCCAAAAAAAATATGAATTGCTCACAAGTCCAAAAGAAATAACAGAGAAACTCAAAAAGGATTTTAAAAATCAAATAAGAGAGATAGAAAAAACTGGGGAAAGAAATGAAAATGATAAAGGAAAAATCATGAAAAAAGAGTCAACAGATTGGTAAAGGAAGCACCATTTGGCCAATCTACTTTTTAAGAAGTTATCTTCAGTGGATTTTTTTGCCTCTTTTATGAATTGGTCCAGTCTGTTTTTTAAGGTATTAATTTCTTCATTTTTTGGTTCTTCATTTACCAATCATTTTTTTTTGCTCAATTTTTTTTCTTTCTGACTATGTGCAGTATTTTCTCTTTGACCTAGGAGTTCTGGATTCTGTCTAGAATATACATAGGGATTTTCATTTGGGGGCTTCTTTCAGGAAGGGACCAATGTATTTTTTCCATTTCTATTTTGCCCTCTCTTTTGTAAATAACAATAAAATATTATTTTTAAATAAATGTATAATTATTGTTTTTCTTTTTATTTACTATTTTAATATATAAATTTATATAAAACATATCAATAATACTATTATATGATTTGTTATAAATATGTAATAAATTATAATAAATATGCTTGTCCATGAGAAATAAATTCTTATGTTAGCTATGTCCAAAAATCTATTTCTCATTCTTTTTAGTTTTTTCCCCTCAAGCTCACCCCACTCCCCTCCCTAAGGTAGCAAAGGAAAATAAAAATTATACAAGGAATGATTGACAAGGTGTGAGACTCAGAATTCTCCCCGGGCTGTCAGGATTCTAAACTGCTGAAGAGAAAATTCCCTTATTGTCACACTGAACCTGAAGGTAAAGCCTAGAAGGTAAAGATCTGATCTCTCCTGGACTCCCCTGGATAGCTAGCAAGCAGCCTCTTTTAGTTACACCATACAAGGTTGAGAGGACATATCCATATACTCTTGTCGACAGAGTGAAACTTGGAGAAACCCTCTTTTCCCTGGGACAACTGAAAACTCAGCTGGATCCCTGTTCCTGAAATACCAAGGACTCTCTGTGTGTGAGAAATCTGGTTCCCTGTTAGACTACCCTTGGGAAATTTCGGTATTTAGATTAGAGTACTTAGATAGTGAGTTTAATAATTGGGTTAATTGTCAAATGCTAACCTTTTCCCCTCATTCCCAAACCCTTACCCTTATCTATGTTTATCCCTCTGTATTACTTTCCTTCCCCCTATCCAAATTGTATTTCCATATAACACTAAGAAGGCAGGTAATATGATGTAGGCTATAGGTATATCATCATATAATACATAGTTCCATGTTCTTCATATTGTGAAAGACACGTATTGCTTACACTAGAGAAAATTTCTTGAAGGAAATAAAGTAAGGAATAGTATGTTTCAATCTACATTCAGACTCCATTTGTTCCTTCTATGGAAGTGGGTATCCTTTGCATAATGGAGTCCTTTGGAGTTGTCCTTTATCTTTGCCTTGTTTATAGTAGTAAAAGAATTCCCTGGTTTTGTCTTTTAATTGGTTCTGCTTTTTCTTTGTCTGAGGTTATTATTTCTACCTTTTTTAATTCAGTCAAAGTATAATACATTCTGCTCCAGGTCTTTATTTTAACTCTGTGTTCCTTTCTGTTTCAAGTAAACAACATATTGTTGGATTCTGGCTTCTAATCCATTTTGCTATCTTCTTCATTCTCACATCCACTTCTAGTCATATTCAGTTCAGATGGAATCATATTCCATCTTTGCTCTGCTTCTGAAAATTGTCTCCTTTAATCTATCCTCTTTTATCATCCCCCATATCATTTATCCCTCTTAATTCCTTGAGTCAAATTCCTATACTCAACTGAATGTGTGTGTGTATATACAGTATATATATATATATATAATATATATATATATACTTCACTCTTTGAACCTTCTTTGAACAATGAGAGTAAGGTTCAAGCATTGTCTACTAGCCTTCTGTTTTCCCCTCTACTATAAAAATTCTCCCTTGAATGCCTGTTTTATGTGAAAAAAGTTTCCTCATCCTACCTCTCACTTCCCCCTTTTCCCACTGCATTCCTCTTTCATCCCAATATAATCAACTCACATTCATGCCCTCTGTGTAGACAAAAGTTTTTAAGAGTTACATGTATAATCTTCCCATATAGGAATGTAATCAGTTTAAACATTAAGCCTCTTATGATTTCTCTTTCTTGTTTACTTCTTTATGCTTCTCTTGAGTCTTCTCTTTGAAACTCATGTTTTCTATTCTTTTAATCAGGAATTTTTCAAAGTCTTCTATTTCACTAAATATCCATTTTCCCTCTGAAAGATCAAACTTATTTTGCTAGATAGATTATTCGTGGGTGTAATACAAGTTCCTTTGCCTTGTGAAATATATTCCAAGCCCTCCATTCATTTATAATGAAAGCTGCTAAATCTTATGTGATCCTGACTGTGGCTCCAGGATATTTGAATTGTTTCTTTCTGGCTGCTTGCAGTATTTTCTTCTTGAACTGAGAACTCTAGAATTGTATTCTAATATTCCTAGGAGTTTTCTTTTGGGGATCTCTTTTAGGAGGTGATTGGCAGATTCTTGTAATTTCTGTTTTCCCCTCTGCAGCTAAGATACAAAGGTGGATTTTCTTGATAGTATCTTATAATGTGGTGTCTACATTCTTTTTTTATTATGGCTTTCAGGTAGTCCAAAAATTCTTTGTTTTTTAACCCTTAACTGTCATGTTAAAATTAATACTGTGTATTGATGCCAAAGCAGAAGAGTGGTAAGGGCTAGGCAATGGGTGTTAAGTGACTTGTTAAGTCATAAAGCTTGGGAGTATTTGAGCAGATTTGAACACAAGACCTCCAATCTCTAGGGCTGACTCTCAATCCACTAAACCACCTACTGTGTCTTAGTCCAGTGATTCTTAAATTAGCTCTCCTTGATCTAATTTCCAGATCCTTTGTTTTTCCCATGAAATATTTCACCTTTTCTTCTATTTTTTCATTATTTCCTGACCTTGAATCAGGGAGTTGGATTGTGGTCTTAAACACTTACTAGTTGTATCAACCTGAGCAAGTCATTTAACCTTCTTTGCCTCAGTTTCCTCATCTGTAAAATGAGCTGGAGAAGGAAATGGCAAATCATTCCAGTATATTTACTGAAAAACAAACTCCAAATGGGATCATGAAAAGTCAGACATGACTGAAATGACTAAACAACAATAGCATATTTGTTATAATAGTTTATTTGATACTTTGGTTTTTTTCTCTCAGCCAGTATGGTAAAGTTGGGAGAGGGTTAACTTTTAGGTTCAAAATAGAGGAGGGAAAGATTGTCATTGAAATTTTGGAGAGGGAAGGTTTGTTGTTTTTATGCATATAAGCCTAAGTTTGTCTGTCTTACTGGAATTTATCTGCTTAAACTGATGATGTAGCATATTGGCAAAGAATTGGGCCTTATTTCTAACCTTGTTTTTCTGTAACCCTTGGCTTCCATGTATCAATATTCATGGACTGAAGTATATCTATTCCAGGCAGAAGAGAAAGGAAACAGAAGGAAGTTTCTAAACTCAGAAGGCAGTTCTGGATTATTCCAAAATAATGAACTTTCAGTCTGTTAACTAACAGCATTTTAATCTATAATGTCAATGCCCTAGACTTTAAGGTAAGCAGATACGTCAGACTAGAATTCACTAGTCAAGTTAGAAGAGAGGTATTTGTGGTATTCAACACATCTGTTACTAATTTTTCTTGACTAGCTGAACATATATGTATTTGTACATGGACCAAAATGTTGTACTAGCCAGAATACAATGTTAAAATTCAGCAAATAACAAAAAGCAATATAACTTTGAATGGGAGAATAAAAGGAAATTGAAGAGTAATACGGTTGGTCAAATGAATAAACATAATATTTTTAAATATATTTTTATTTATTTCATCAAATGTGTCCCAATTACTTTTTAAAACTTTTTAACATTCATTTTTTTAATTTTTATTTTCAAATTCTCACTTTCACCCATCCCTTCTCCACCCCTTAAAGTTAAGCAATATGATATAGATTATACATATGAAGTCACATAAAACATTTCTATATTAGCCATATTGCAAACACATATACAGAGTAAAATAAAGTGAAAAAAATATGCTTCAGTCTACACTCAGAGTTTATCTGTTCTCTCTCTGGAAATGGATAGCAATTTTTGTCATGGGTCCTTTGGAATTATCTTGAAACATTGCTTAATCAGAGTAGCTAAGTCTCTCACAGTCGATCATTATTTCAATATTGCTGTTACTGTGCACAGTAGATATCTGGAAGGAACATGACTTCTGACTGACTGAAGGAATGCTGAACCATGAAACTACAAGGCAACATAAATGAGGAAGAGACTTCTTCAAAGACGTCCAGAAGACCTCAAATCCTCTTAGAGAATGACTGTAGTAAGCTTCTGGCTCTGCTTATTTTACTTTGCATCAATTCATATAAGATTTCCCAGGTTTTTCTAAAACGACCCTACTCTTTATTTCTTATAACACAATAGTATTCCATCACAATCATATAACACAACTTGTTCAGCCATTCCCCAAGTGATGGTCATTCTCTCAATCTTTTTCCACAACTCACAAAAAGAGCTGCTACAAATATTTTTGTGTGAACAAATCCTTTTCCCTTTTGTTTGATCTCTTTGGGAAACAGACATAATGGTGGTATTGTTTGGTCATAGTTTTATAGCCTTGTAGGCATAGTTCCGAATTTTTCTTCAGAAACTCTACTAACAACGCATTAGTGTTTTTCCCCCATATTCCTTCTAACATTTGCCACTTTCCTTTTCTGTCATGTTAGCTAATCTGATAGGTTTGAGGTGATATCTTAGAGTTGTTTTAATTTGCATTTCTCTAATCAATTGTGATTTAAAGCATTTTTATGACTATCAATAGCTTTGATTTCTCCTTTTTAAAAATCCTTGTTCATATCCTTTGACCATTTATCAATTGGGAAATGGTTCATGTTTTTATAAATTTAACTCAGTCTCCCATATATTTGAGAAATGCCCTCTTACCAGAGAAAATTGCTATAAATTTTCTTCCTAGTTTCCTGCTTTCCTTCTAATTTTGTTGAATTATTTTTGTTTTTGCAAAAAATTTTAAAATTTCATATAACCAGAATTATCCTTTTCACTTCCCTTGGTCCTCTCTGTCTTTTTTTTTAATCCTTACCTTCTGTCTTAGAATGAATATCCATTATTGGTTTCAAGGAAGAAGAGTTATAAAGATTAGACAATTGGGGTAAAGTGACTTGCTCAGGGTCACACAGCTAGGAAGTGTCTGAGAACAAATCTGAATCCACAACCTTTTCCAGGCCTGGCTCTCTCTCCACTGAGTCACATAGATGCCATAATCGTCTCTAACTTTCATTTGTAAACTCTTTAGATTTGATGGGTCAATTTATCCATGCTCCCCTAATTTACTTATGTCATCTTTTATGTCCAAATCATTCATCCAGTTTTTACCGTATTTTAGTATATGGTGTGAGATGTTGACCATTGCTGGTTTCTATCAAACTGCTTTCCAATTTTCCCAGAAATTTTGGACAATTGGTGAGTTCTTGACCACAAAGGTTGGATATTTTGGTTTCTCAAAAACTAGCTTACTACAGTCATTCTCTAAGAGGATTTGAGGTCTTCTGGACATCTTTGAAGAAGTCTCTTCCCCACTTGTGCAGCTTTGTAGTTTCATGGTTCAGCATTCCTTCAGTCAGTCAGAAGTCATGTCCCTTCCAGATAGCTAATAGAAAGCTTCACAAGGTTATCCAGAAGAAAAGACACCCAACCCCTATGAACAGAGATGTGATATATGATTAGGGGGCTTCCATTCCAAACAGATTCACATATGAACATAATAAAAATTGAGGGTAAAAAAAAAGATTACTATGGTCATTTACTACTGTGTATCTAATAAAATAGACTTAATCGTAACCTGAGGTATTCTGGACCTCTTATGGAATGATGGTTCCCGTGGCCAGCCACTAGGAAAGTTAAAGTTTTCTCATGCTTACTAGTTGCCGTACTCCCCAACAAATGGTAGCAGAAAGCAGCAGATGAATGAAGAGAACAAAGATCTGCAGAAGGCAACAGAGTAACCACAAGATAAGTGGAGCCAGAAAGTGGAGACACCACAGCCAACAGAGATGATTTAACAGCCCTCAGAAATGTCCCCAGCAGTGACAATGCACTGTTGAAAAGGGAGACATGATACTCAGTAAAGGATAACATCAATCAAGCAATCAGTAAATATTTATTAAGTGTCTGTTATGTACCAGACACTGTACTAAGTGCTCAGGATACAAAAAGAGGTAAAAGACTTCCTGGCCTCAAGAATATTGTAACCTAATGAAGAGATAACATGCAAACAAATATATATATATATATATATGTACACACATATATGTATATCAAACAAGCTACATATATGTTAATAGGAAATAATTAATAGAGGAAAGGCACTAGGATCAAGAGTGGTTAAAAAACCTTCTTGCAGAAGGTTGGATTTTAATTGGGAATTAAAAGAAGCCTGGGAGGTCAATAGTCAGAGAGAGCTTTCCAGTCTTGAGGAACAGAGCTGAGAGATGGATTGCCATGTTCTCAGATCAGTCAGGAAGAAGCCAACAACAGTGATTCAAAGAGTACATGAGTGGGAGTAAGGTATAAGAAGACCAGAGGGGGCCACGTAGGGCTTTGAATGTCAAAAAGAACATTTGATGTTTATTCCTGTAAGCAATAGGACACAATGACATTACCAGAAGACACTGGTAACAGAAAGTCATAGGTTTGAATGATCCTGGTAACACAGATTCCTAATCTTGTGTGCTTCTACAAACTGTTACAAAGTCAAAAGATACAGTGTTTCAGACTAGGAAACACGGGCAGAGAGTATACAGTTTTCAAATATGAACTTATGACATCTTACAACCTGATTTATCACCATAAAGAGGCCTTTTCTGATAATAAGAATATAATGAACAAGGGACTGGGGTGGGGAAAAACTCAAACAGAAGAAAGTGATTGTAACTGCTCAATTTATACTAAAATGGAAGTTAGTTAGTCATTTAAAGATGGTGTGACTCATGTCAAGAAAGAGAAAAGATACCTGCATGCTTTATTGGAGTGAACCATAAACGGTCCAATAAATTTGAAGGTAGAAGTAGGATTTGTGAGTACATGCAGAAATAAAACTATAACACGTAAAAAAGAGCATCAATAAAAATAAGAAATAAATCCAGACATTTGCAATATTATGATGGTAAATCAGCTAAGGTTAAAAAAAAAAAGGTTTAAATGGAGATACTAATTAATGGAGAAATGCCCGAACAATTAAGGTATATGAATGGAATGGAATGTTCTTGTACCAGAAAAAACTACAAATATGAAGAATTCAGAGAAACATGGGAAGATTTAAAGGAATAAATTCAGAGTGAAGAAAACTAAAGCAGAATATGGAGTATCCCAAACATCTTAGTATACTTAAACTTGAAACTGTACTAAGACTTTTAGGACATCTTGTCCAGATAACAACCATAATAATGAGAATGAGAACAGCTCAAAAAAAAGCAGTTGAACTTAGATCAATTGCAGTGACCAACTGGTTCCAAGATAAACAGATGATAAAACACATTTCCTTCCTTTCTATGGAGAGGTGAGAGACTCTGGGTGAAAAAAATTACATGATCCATCAGACAGGGACTTTGCTAGTTTTGCTCTACAATTTTTCTTTGTTATAAGGAAAGGTTTAGTAAGGAAGACTTTACTATGAAGTAAAAAATAAAAGGCATTAATCAATAAAGCATATGTTTAAAGAAAATATAGATCAGGGTTGGAGTGGGTTATGAGTTAATATTCATACTTTTGTTTTGGACCTAAAGGGTCCAGGTCTAGGGAAGATGCTTTACAAAATTCTAAAACCCAGTACTTGCAAATATATGTGGCCACTGTGTTATATAATTACAAATGGTGAATAGAAGAGAGTGATTATTGAATATGCCAATATATGCAGGAATACTCCAATATATTTTTACAGTAACACCACACTATAAATAAGACCCATTGTAAAGTTGTGAAACAATGTATAACATTTTTCTTATAAATTTATTGTCCCATTTTTCATTTCACCTAGCCTACTATTTTGTGGAAATAATTCATAACATTAGGCAAAGTGTTTCTATATGTAGATATATATTCCTATGCAGAATTATATAAACTAGGCTTAATAGTTCAAATTCAAAATTTGTTTCTCTAAAGAATTAAAATAAACAGTGAAATAATTAGTCTATAGTGGAAGCCACCCCACCCAGGCTTTCTCTCAGACATGCACATGCCATTCTGGGATGAACTGCTGTTGGAAATCCTTTGTGAAATAATTGCCATTTGTGGAACAGATCTCCAGGCTAGGAGGTCCCAAACACATGCTTTCCATGTGAAAGGCACTAGTCATTCCTTTTCCCTGACCAACTTCTACATGCTGGGCCCCCTCCCTCTTTCTGATCCAAATATGGGCCATTAAATGGTGTGAATCTATAAAGCTAATTGAAATGCAATATTTTTGCTACAAGAGTGACTAGACATGAACAAAAGTAACATCTTTGTGTTACTAATTGGCTCAGCGACCTCACAATCCTGATGCACTTGGGAAGCTACTTCCACAAAGAAGCGGGAGTGAAATCTGTTCTTTAAGAAGGAAAGTGACAACTCTTTTCCCCAAAAATATCATAAAGAGTCAATTCATCCAGGCCATTCACCTGGCCAGGGAGAGGCTACAACCCAATGACTTCATGACTTCATGACTTCATGGTCATGACTTCATGGTCAACATTTGCAACCACTTCCCAAAAAATGAAACCAACCAAATCCCAACTTTAAATGCTTTTGTTCTCTAGTTAGTTAGGATTAGTCTAGAGTTAACAAGTAGTTTGGGGACCAATGCTGACATTCTTCCTTATTCTGAAAACCACCCACAAACACACTTATTTTCTAACAATGTCTACTTTCTCTAACTCCCTTAGGTATGCCTGAAGACCAAGCCCTCCTTCCGCTAAGTGTCTAAGGCAGGATTTGAACTCATATCTTCATGAATCTAGTCAAGTCCAATGGTCTATGATAACACTTGATTAAATAGCTGATTTATTTTAGTCAATTAATCAACAAGTATTTATTAACTGTTTACTTTGTTTCAGCTAGATGGTACAGTAGATAGAGTGCCAAGCCTGAAATCAGAAAGACTCATATGAAGTTGATGTTGAAGGCTCATCTGATGTTGAAGACAACATCATTCCTGAGTTCAAATGTGGCCTCAGACACTTCCTAGATGTGTGGCCATGGGCAAGACTCTTAACTCTGTTCACCTTGGTTTCTTCATTTGTAAAATGAGCCAGAAATGGAAACGGCAAACACTCCATTATCTGCCAAGAAAACCCCAAAACTGGATCACAAAGAGTTGGACACATCTGAAACAACTCAACAACAAAAATGTTCCTGCTGCTGTGCTAAGCATTGCGAATAGAAGTACAAGCAAAAAATATCAAAGTCCTTCCCAGTAAGGAACTTACATTCTGATGGGGAAGATAATATATAAAAAGAAGCTGAAAGGAAGTAGAGGTGAGGGAGAAGGTATTCAGTATAGTGACATGATAGAAATATCTGAAGGAGTGTTGGAAGAATGTAGGATTTAGCTCTTTGCTGCAAAGCAGGAAGAAGTCCTACAAGGCAGAAACAGGAAGTCCTTTAGAGCAGAAAGATTCCAGAACAATGGGGAGTGACAGGCTGTTGCTTTCCCTAACAGAAGAGCCAGGAGGGTTTTCTGTCTGGTTATTCTGGGGGTGAACTTAGAGAGCCAGATATTCCCTTTCCTGTGGCTTTTCTTGAGATTCTGCCTATCCCTGCTGCTGTTGCTGAAGAGTGATTTTCAACAGAACTGCTGCTGATGACTTCCTACTGGGACTTCTCCATAGCCAAGAGGACATCAGTTGTGAGACTTCCTTTGGCCTTGTTCCTGTGCATACAAGCCCTCCCTTAATTTTAAGTAGTAATTAAGGAATCAATTGGAATAGTATAGAAAGTTGTTAATGGGTTAGTACACTAATTTGGGGGGTTTAAGTTTAGATCTCCCCAATTCCCTTCCTTTCCTTCCCTTAGCTTAATAAATAGTTAATTGGTTATGTTATTTATTTAAGTGCCTATTATTCTACCCACCTATTTCAGGAGTGAGAAACAAAGAGATGGCCAGTTGGGAATAAGAGGATGGGTAGCGATCCTTAAATGAAGGTTCTGGGAGGAGCTAGTCAATTAGAGGGGAAAGTCCCAAGAGTATAGAGTTCCTCAGGTATGAAAAGGAATGATCTTACAAGATGAAAAAGTCTCTAGGATATGGTAGAGGAGTTGAGAAGAGTGCAACATGGTTAGAAATGGAAAATAAATCAACAATTTGAAGGAACTATGAAATTATTTAAACCAAAGGCCCTATAGAAAATCTAAAATCATTTAATAGGGCAGTTGGGCAACTCAGTGGGTTGAGAGCCAGACCCAGAGCCAGGAGATCAGTTCTGTGTTCAAATCTGATCTCAGACTCTTTCTAGCTGTGTGATCCTGGGCAAATCACTTAACCCCCATTGTCTAGCCCTTACACAGTATTGATGCTAAGAAAGAAGGTAAAAGTTTTTAATAAATAAAAACAAAATCTATATTTCTATACTCTCATTCTGGTGTTCTCTCTTGCCAAAAAAAGGAATTATATAATTTGGTCACAGAAATAATAGGTGACTCAGTTACACCAGAGAAGGGATGGATGAATATGAGGTGAAAGATCCTATGAGTCTCCAATCTAGAGAAACAATGCCAAGTGAGGAAGAAAGCTGAAGTAGTCATGTCCACCAAAAAACAATGTAATATAGAGGAAAGAATACAAGACTTGAACTCAAGAGACTTGGGTTCAAATCCTGTCTCTGACACTCATAGGATCATAGATTTTAGAGTTGAAAAGGCCTTTAAAGTCCACCTAGACCAATTCTTTTACTTTATTGATGAGGAAACAGAAGCATAGACAAGGTTAAGTGACTAGCTCTGGGGTCACCCATCTAACAAATGTCTGAAGTAGAATTTGAGTCTATGTCTTCCTGACTCCAAATCTAGTTCCTTACCAACTATATCATTCTGCTTCTCTAACAAATGTTGTTATTACTAATTCAGAAATTAATAATTTTTAAAATAAAGAGAAACTACTTGTGGCATCCATCATCCCAAATGAGGATTCATTCATCATTTCTAGTGTCTGCCTTCTATTCATTATCTCTACTTCATTTGTTATGTATCTTGTTTGTACGTAATTGTTTGCATGTTATTTGTCCCGTTATATTGTGAACTCCTCCAGAGAAAGAACTATTTTTTTGCCTTTCCTTGTATTCCCAGTGCTTAGCACAGTGCCTAGAAGATAGTATATATTTAATAAATATTTATTGACTGACTTCCTGTCAATTAACCTGTTGCCAACCTGATTAAATGACTCATTCCTTATGAGAGAGCTTTACACAATCTCTTTCTTTGAGAGCACATGGTTAGAGAATAACTTGGAAATGGAAGCTTTTTTATTTTAACTCTTACCTTCTGGTATTAATTTTAATTCTAAGAGAAGGGTGTCAAGGGCTAGGCAATTAGGGTTAAGTGATTTGCTGGGGGTCACACAGTTACAAAGGCCAAATTTGAACCCAGATCCTCCCAACCCTAGGCCTAGAGTTCTATCCACCATACTACCTAGCTGCCTGTGAAAATGAGAGGAAGGAAGGAAGGAAGGAAGGAAGGAAGGAAGGAAGGAAGGAAGGAAGGAAGGAGACAGAGAGAGAGAGAGAGAGAGAGAGAGAGAGAGAAGAAAAAAGAAAGAAGAAACAAAGAAAGAAAGAAAGAAAGAAAGAAAGAAAGAAAGAAAGAAAGAAAGAAAGAAAGAAAGAAAGAAAGAAAGAAAGAAAGAAAGAAAGAAAGAAAGAAAGAAAGAAAGAAAGAAAGAAAGAAAGAAAGAAAGAAAGAAAGAAAGAAAGAAAGAAAGAAAGAAAGAAAGAAAGAAAGAAAGAAAGAAAGAAAGAAAGAAGGAAGAAAGGAAGGAAGGAAGGAAGGAAGGAAGGAAGGAAGGAAGGAAGGAAGGAAGGAAGGAAGGAAGGAAGGAAGGAAGGAAGAAAAAGAAAGGAAGGAAGGAAGGAAGGAAGGAAGGAAGGAAGGAAGGAAGGAAGGAAGGAAGGAAGGAAGGAAGGAAGGAAGGAAGGAAGGAAGAAGAAGAAGAAAGAAAGAAGAAAGAAAGAAAGAAAGAAAGAAAGAAAGAAAGAAAGAAAGAAAGAAAGAAAGAAAGAAAGAAAGAAAGAAAGAAAGAAAGAAAGAAAGAAAGTTATGTTCCTTTTCTAACTTCAAAGATTCCATTTCTTTCTGTCTCTATGAGCCCAAAGGAATAACAAAAGCCTTCTGGTAACATCCTAGGAGTTCATGGCAACAAATAAAAATGGTATCAAATAAATAAGTAAATGAATGAAAAATAATTTAATAAGAACTTACTATTTACCAAGAATTATACTAAGCACTGGAGATATAAATATGAAGAGAGTCCCAACCCTACAGAAGCTTATATTATAATAGAGGAAGACTACACAAATGATGGGTGATGACCAAGGAATCCTTGATCTAAGGAGATACAAACATGATTTTTGATATATAGGCTAGTAAACAGACACAACTTTTCCAGGAATAATGATGCCATTAATTAGATAACTGTTCCCAGATCAAAAGGTAGAAAATGGGGGCTGGAAGAGGCCAAGAGGAAGAGTTCCAAAGATGAGTGAATTAATTTACCGATGGTTTCAAAAATTTCAGAGTATAAAAATCAAGCTGCAGAGGTCAAAATCTGGTGTTGACAATGATGGGTGGGGTAAAGCAGGGCATGGGGCAGGTATATGATAAGATGGTCTGGGTAGACAGCTGGATGACAAGATAGTGAGGTGAGGTATAGACTAGTATCAAGGGCCAGAACTAAATATAGTGGACTAAAGTGGCCAGTTTACACTCATTGAACCACCAATGAACTAGACTAGGCACTAGTGCAGGACTGCCAAATATAAGTGTATTCATTTATCTAGCTGGCCAGAAAACTCATCTTAGATAAAATTTTTCTGGAAAGTAGACACCAGGAAAGTCTGGGTGTTGCATTCTTATAGCTGAACTTACTGTTGAACACAGAGAACTCTGTGATCTAAAAAAAAAAAAAAGATCAGATTACATCTTTGATAAAGCCATTGTACTAATGATCTTTAAATATATACACCCTTCTCCCTACTAGACAGTAAGCTTCTTGTGGGCAGGTATCATTTCCACTTTCATTTTTATGTGCTCAGCACCCAACGTGGTTCCTGGCACATTGTAGGCATTGAATAAATGCTTTTGATGGATTGATTATTGATGCATTTATTTTTTTAAATAGAACCTATATCCCCTTGATATTATTTAGAGTCAAATTCTGAGTTGATGCAGTCAATAATCAACTTGCCAAAAGATGAGAACTCAGAGCATATTCTAAATGTTAAAATAAACTTTTTTTAATCACATTGAATTGAGATGATGAAAACGCTATCCATGACCAAAGAAGTTGGAATATGTGTACAGAGCAAAGCATCTTCCACTATATTTCCTTCATGAGATTTCTATTATATCCATGATATATGTCTTTGTGAGAAGGAATTTGTATTTTGATTTGATCAATCAGAGATTTAGACTTCTCTTCCATTTGCGTTGAATTTGGGTCAATCAGCAACCAGGGAACTGATCCCACAGACACTCCCCCCTCCAGGTGGTGCCAGGCTCATTGTGATTGGTTCCTGGAGGGTAATGCAGGAGAACTAGTGGGTGAAGTTATAAGGTGAGATCTGGCCTGAAGCAGAGGGGTTTTCTAAGGCTGAGATTCTGGGACAGACTATAGGGTAATTCTTTACCTTCTTTCTATATTTCCCTCTCTTATTATCTTTATCTTACTATAATAAAGCCATTAGAGCTATTAACAGTCTTGTGACTTAAGATTTAATTTCCATAAACAGCAACCACAACATTTTTTTTACTCTTATAATTTAGTCAAAGCTATTCTAATCATTACATCTTCTATCATGACATGAACAATATGGAAATATGTATTACATGAAAGTATTACCTATATCAGACTATTCAGTACCTCAGAGAGGGATAGGAGAAGGAGGGGAGAAATCTGAATTTTAAAATGTCAAAAAGTAAAAAAAAAAGTGTTTCTATATGTAACTAAAAAATAAAACAATTTTAATCACATTGAGTTAGTATTAATGATACCCTTAATACTTAAAGCCCATACTTCACATTTGACACATACATGACTTATCAAAGATAATAATGTTGTTCTGAAAGGCAAAAGATTTCCCTGTATCTCCAGTGAACTGTCCATATGTACATGTTCCTGTTTGAAAACCTCCTGAAAAAAAAAAAAGAGTAGTTAAAATCCCATGATACCAGACTACCAGAGAGAGTTTGTTCAAGACAGACTCCAGGCTATTAATTCTCTTTCCAGTCTCTTTGAAAAATACAAAAAAGTTAAGTTTCCCTATAGACCACTGGCCAAATACACTGTCGCCCTTTGGCAACACCAATCCAGGCTCATAATCAATGTCTTATACTACAAAGAGATTGACCTTCCCAGAATGAAACAAGTAAGAAAACTGCTAGGGCTTGACTTCTGAGGGAGTAGTTGAGTGTTTTTCAGGGATTTAAAAGCTGTTGGATTTTTCAAATTAATAAGAAAAACTAATTTCCCTTTCTCTGGATTCTTGAAAATCAGCCAAAGCAACATTCTTTCACAATTGAAGTTGTTATTTAAAAATGTATTCAGGAACTTTGATAGCAAAAGTTATCAGTGGCAAACACTTGAATCATAATCTGCCCAGCAGCTAAAAGAGTTGCCAACTTTTGGTCCTGAGATTCTACAGTTAAGAAAAGGATAACTTCCAAGTATTCCTGAAATCTCTTGTTTTTCTCTGAAACTAGGGCTTTGCTTATTGGTTGAATCTGGTCAATCTAGAGAGTTACCGCACTGGCCAATAATTTGCCTAAAACTTATTTGGATTATTAAATTTATTTTCAAAACCTTTCTTGGTCTGCCTGGTTATTATTGTTCACTCCTACTATCATGTATATACTTATCTGTTTACAAGATTTATCTCCCCAGAAGAACTATAAATTGCCTCAGGGCTGAGAATTTTTTTTCTTTTATTCATATGCCTATCAACTACACCTAGTGCATTATAGGTAGTAGAACTTAATGAATGCTTGTTAGACAAGATTGAAGCAGTGATTGCAGAAATGTAACTACACAGAAAAAAATAAACCTACATATTGCTTATGCATTCCCTTTCAGGAACCCTCCAAATATAACTTGGATCATGGCTACCATTTTCCCCATGATTTCCCTTAACCAAAGAAGTCCTCTTGGGATTGAATTCATTTATACCCACCATAGATAAATTTATGGGTTTGCTTTAGGCACATTCCCACACTTGGGTAATGTAATGTGACCTAATCCTACTGTGACCCCTTATTTTTTTTCCCATGATTACATGATTCTTGTTGTCTCCCTCCATTCTTTCCTCCCACCTCCCAGAGTTGACAAGCAATTTCAACTGAGTTATACATATATTAACACTCAAATCCTATTTCTATATTATTCATCTTTGTAATAGAGAAATCTTTTAAAATCAAAACCCAAATCCCATACCCATATAAACAAGTGATAAATCATATGTTTGCCTCTAATTTTCTACTCCCACGTTTCTTTTTCTAGCTATGAGTAACATTCTTTCTCATAAGTCCCTCAGAATTGTCCTGGATCATTACATGGCTTTTAGTAGCAAAGTTAATCACATTTGACTGTCCCATTATACCATATATAATATTCTCCTAGTTCTGCTTAATTCATTCTGAATCAGTTTGTATAAGTCATTCCAGTTCTTATAGAAATTCATCATTCCTTATAGCACACTAGTACTCCATCACCATCATAAACCACAATTTGTTCAGCCATTCCCCAATTGAGGGACATCTCCTCATTTTTCAATTTTTGCCTAATGTGGCCCCTATTGACTAATTATAGCCAGTGTTTATATAAAGTTTTCAAATTTGCAAAGCAAATTACACTTATTATCTCATTTGACTCTTACAACAACCCTGTGAGGTAGGTGCTTTATAGATTAAGAAAATGAGGCTGAAAGGTTCAGTGACATGCCCAAAGTCTCAAAGCTAGTAAGAATTTGAGGTAGTCTTCAAACTCAGATTTTTTCATGACTCCAATTCTAATACTCTATCCACTGTACTACCTAACTGCCTCATACAGCTCTATGTAAGCCTACTATGTAATATATCTGCTATAAAGATAAAGGTGATCTTAGGCTGCATTAATAGAACTTTCAATATATAAAAATGAAAAAAGGAATTCTTTATTCCTTTTCTCCAATTAAATGAGGGACCTGGAGGTCCTCTTACCATAGAGATGTGTAGGTAATAATCAGCTCACAGTGACAAGAAGTAGAAACCATAGAGACAGAAAAGAGAAACCAGAGGGACAGGAAGAAGGAACCATAGAGACAGGAAGAGAGGTAGTAAAAGGTTATAAAAGGGGGCTAGCATCAGTTGGTGGGACAATCAGTTGTTGACAGTTAGGGGGGTCAGTTGCTGACAGGTCTGTCAGTTGCTGACAGTTAGGTGCTGGCAGTTGAGGGCAAATTTGGTCATTGGGGATTAGTTGCTGCTGGTGTGGGTTGGTAATTAGTTGATGGTTGACATCTAATTGCTGGAATATAAAGGCAGGCCTGAGATTAATGAGAGGGCTTTTGGCTTTAGCCTTTGAGGGCTTTTTGCCTTTTGGGTTTGGGGCTTTTGGTTTGGGCTGTTAGGTTTTTTCCCTTCCTTGAACCTTTTGGAAGGTGGCTGGTCTTCATTGACAGATCTAATTGGGGATGAATTAAACACTGATTGTGTTGGTTTTGATTGGGTAGATTGGGTTGGAACTTTGTGTAGTAGTTGTTATTAGTGGTAGTTATAGGCAGTTATAGGCATTTTTAAGATAACTAGTATAGACATTAGGAAATTTCTTTCTCTATCTCTCTCCTATAGTTCCCTCCTTTACTATATTCACTTTACTTACTATGTTCTTTTACTATCTCTATTTTAATTAAATTAAATTGTTAATTGTTAAAAGCTACTAGAAGTTTTCTTTTCTCTGGCTTAAAGGGATAATATTAATTTACAACTCTACTATATTCTCATTAAAACCTAAGTTATTAAAGGCTACTCTTTTATTTTTGCCAGACTCCTAATTTAACCCTTACAGAACAATGGAAATTAATGGTCCTATTTACACTCTGCTGGTAAGATCACATCCATAGAACTGTATTCAGTTTGGGACTTCACATGTTAAGAGTTATTGATGAGCTAAAGTTCACCTAGAAGCAGCAACTAACATGAGAGGATTAAAAATCTTTCTGTATAAGAGGACATGGAAATATTTAACTTTGAGAAGAGTAGCTTTAAAGGAAGCTTGGTTGCTGTTTTCAAATATTTAAAGGACTGTCACATGAAAGAAAGATTAGATTTATTTCACGTGGTTCCAGAGGACAGAACTAGGTTAAAAATAATATGGGTTGGGGGCAAATATCAGTTCAATATAATGACAAAATTCCTAGCAATCAGAACTGTCCTAAAATAGAAGACTATTCTCTGAGGCAATAAAATATCCTTAACTGGAGGGAGTTATGTTTTTTTAGTAAAGGTTGATTAAGTGACCTCTGCAGTCCCTTTCAACTCTAGAATATTATTATTTATGTCCCTGAGCTGAATGTTTGAATCTTAAATGAGTATTAGTGGAAAAGTAGCTCACTTCTTGGCCCAAGAGGATGACCGGTTCCATTGGAGTCTAATTTTGTCCAGATCCTTAAGGACCCTACTGAAACTGACTTACTGTATCCCTTTCTCAGTCCTACAGAGTTCAAGAGAAAATCATCTATCGTCTATCTTAATACACAACACAAGTCCTGATCTCCACTGGCTGTATCCACTGAAGTCAGTATAGAACCTATGACATCAAAGAATAGGAAAGGATATTAACTTAAAACAGAAAGCAAGGTAAATTACAGGTTTTTAAAATCAGGTATCATGCACTAACACTACCCAATTTTCAAAAATAAACAACCTCCAGAAGTTTAAGGCTGTAACTCTATTCATCTCTACTCTCCATACAGATCCTCAACATAATATTCTAATAGGTATAATACATGCTCTTGAGCTACTCTTGTAACCCTATTTGCACTGGCAGCTTAGGGCCCCAGATTAAGGCTGGTACAACTCGTAAGAATTCCAAAAGTAGCCCTAAGAAGTTTCATGGTATTTTTCTAATGCTATAATTCACAAGCCCCAATTTGTGTACTTCTCTCTATAACTATCGGTTGATTTCAATTAGACTACAAGACTTAATTAGCTTTTAGAAAGGGTTAGTTTCTAAGTTGGTATGGTAATCTTTCCAAAAGTCTGTGACACTCTCCTATGACTGCATGGTAAGTTTGGGGGAAAGTGGGCTCAAGCTTAGACAGACCAGGTAGCAAAAGGGAGCTTCACCACTCCTAACTGGCAGAAGTCTTTTTCCCCTCTAAATGGAATCATCATAAAATTTCCCTTAGGCTTATTACTGCTTTCCGCTAAACTTTTTGTAAGATCTTAAACATGCTTCTCCTCATTTTGTCTAGTTTATCATAGGTTTATGGCAAAGCTACTGCATCAGCTATTCAAGGATGCTGCTAGGACTCCACTGGGAAGTAAATACAAATGGGCATCCCTGGAAGTACTAAAATCCACTAACCCTCTAAGTTTGCAAAGTTCTTGTCCAGTAAAGGAGAAGAGTGTACCAAGGCTGTAGCTCTTCTCTTCTTCCTTCAATCAATTCTTTCTTAAGGATTTGCCTGAAAGGTTTCCTCCACCTAAGCTACCAGAAGTTCAGATCCTTGATCCCAAGTTAGTTTGCTTATTATTCAAGCTTGCAGGGAATGGCCAAATTCCAAAGAGATTTCCTGAAACAACTTTTCATTGAAATGTCTGATTAATTCAATTGATCTCTTATTCTTACTAGTTCACATCTTTTATTAAATTCAGTTGAGATGTGATCTTCCTTGACCATGTATCCTAAAGTAGTATCTTCTTGGTTACTTTTTGTGAAGTAAGATAATATTGTTGATTGATAGATCCTCTTACAGGGGGAATTGGCAATGGTGTTTGAGGTCTGCTCATTGGACAGTGACTTGTTGATGCCAGAAAGCATCACTTCTTATCACACTAATGTGAGCCTCAATTCTCAGAAGGCACTTCTCAGCACACAAATGGTAAGGCTTCAATACCTGGAAGATATTTCTTTTTTTTTTCTTCTTAATAATGTATTGAAGTGGGATTTTAATGAAGGAACAAGTAATAATGATAAGTGAAAATGTGTTTTCTAGTACTTGCCACTTTTTGGTTATAATTTTTTACATTTTTTAAATTATTTATTTACTGTTACATTAAAATACCTGGTTAACCCCTTCCCTTTCTTCCCTCCCTCATTAAAGAAGGCATCATATAATAAAAAGATATATGTATATGTAAAACTATGTCTTATTTATTTCTATTTATCAGTTCTTTCTCTGGATGTGGACATACACATCATTTTTCAAAAAATTTTTCTGTTGTTGTATATAATATTTTCCTGGTTCTGCTAGTATTACTCTCTATAATTTCATATAGTTCTTTCCAACTTTTCATAAATTAATCTTTTATCATTTCTTACTAAAGCACCTATTCCTTTCTTTGGACCTGGGGGGATAGAAATGCCTTTTGTTGCCCTGTCAACTGTTTGGAACTGGCAAGAACTAAACACAGTTAAAGGAAAATGTTTCCTACCACTAGCAACAGCATTATGTATCTAAGGAGAAATGTTTCACACTGCCAGCCCTGGCATGAATTAGATACAGCTAGCATTTTCTTCTGTTCTTTCTCTATAGCACTGGCCTCCAGGCTACCTCACTCCACTCTGAGATTCCCATCTTCCTTTCAAACTGGACATACTCAAAGCTAATGAGTTAACATAACGGGCTTTCGGTAAATGTAGTTCAAAGACTCATAGACCCCTTTGTGGTATTAATATTATTATATGATATATTATATTATTATTATTATAGTAGTGATACTATTAGCATCTTCAAATAAAAATGAATATAAAGTCCAGGTTAAAGGGGAAATCTATTACAAATCCAGAAACCATCAACCCTTTTCTATATAGAGCAGCAGAGTGGCATTAAACAAAATCTAGTCTTAGCTCAGTTTACTTTACTTACTAGCTATCTGATCTTAGACAAATTTCTGAATCCTTATTTCCTTTTATATAAAACAAAGAGTGGAAAGTAGTTGAACTAGATGGTTTTGATGAGCTTTTCAGCTTTAACATTCTATGATTATAAGCATTCGTTATATTTTGAAAATGGAGTTCTTCCAAAACAAAAGTGAATAAATTTACATCAAGAAATAAGTGTATAGGGGGCAGCTGGGTAGCTCAGTGGATTGAGAACCAGGTCTAGAGACAGGAGGTCCTGGGTTCAAATCTGGCCTCAGACACTTCCCAGCTGTGTGACCCTGGGCAAGTCACTTGACCCCCATTGCCTAGCCCTTACCACTCTTCTGCCTTGGAGCCAATACACAGTATTGACTCCAAGACAGAAGGTAAGGGTTTAAAAAAAAAAGAAAAAGAAATAAGTGTATAGTTAAATAAGAATTTTGAATAATTTTCTACAAAAAAAAAAGGATGGTATTTTTGCCTACTCTCTAAGACTGTAAGTTGCAGGAAAGGTACCAGTCTGAATTGATAGAGCAAATTTTTCACTGGGAACTCTGTACATCATTGAAAATTACCAGTCCAAGACAAAAAAAAACAAATAAATAAATAAATAAAATAAAACAAATTTAAGTTTAAGGGATATAATTTGTGTCTTGTTTATTCAATAATTCTTTTTTATTCCACAGTTCTAGATCAGCTAATACAACCCAAAAGCTAATCCCTAGTACATCACATTATTTATGGGCTGTTGGAGAATGAGAGTGATCAACCTTTCACCATCCAAACTGTCAAGCACTCACTTGAGAACAAGTCCATGGGGTCAAAAAGAGCTCTTCATCATTGCACTAATGCAGAAAGACATACGAAACATGACCCAGATATCAAACAGAGGCCAGTCCTTTTAGCAGATGCCCCTTCTAGTTGAACTAAAAGAGGCTGCTATCTGGAAAGTGTGTTTAACAAAGAAAATGATGAAGGTTTTTTTTCTGTGCTGGAAGCAACAGTATATTGGGAAGAAATTAAGACAAGACCAGAGGGAAAAAATAATCTTGGAACCTAGGGGAACCGAAAAATAGTCTTTAAAAAAAGGTCTAAATAATTTCTCCAAAAAGATTAATCATTTAAAATAAACACACACACACACACACACACACACACACACACACACACACACACACACAGCTCTCCTTAGTTAGATCCACCAACCACCCCCACAATAACTTGTAGCTAATTCAAGAATGAGAATCACTTTTTACACTGACCAACATAGTATTAGATTGCTAAGTATGAATTTCAGTGAGGTTCAGAATGATTATAATCTTGAAGAGAAGAGACAGGTCTATTTATCTCTTTATTCCCCCTTCATGCTTTACTTAGAGTAGAAATTTAATAAGTGTTTGTTAAAATAACATTCAAAACATAGAAATAGGTTTTGAACAACGATACATGTATAAACAATAAACAAAGCTTGTGGGCTTTGGGAGGGGGGAGAAAGGAACCAGGGAGGGGATCACAAATCATGTAACCATAGAAAAAAATATTCTAAATAAAAAAGGAAAAAATAAAAATAAAAAATAAAATAAAATAACATTTAATGAGTTCCCTTTGGGCATGGCTTTTAGATCATCAGTCCCATTATTGCTATAACAAAAGGTACACTGGAGAACACTATGTCTAGTCTTTAGAATATTAAGATCAGAAAGCCAGTAAAATATCAGAAATTTTTCTAAACAATTTAATTTTTTTAATTCTTGAAATGGGAAATAGGGAAAGATAGCCTAAGTACAGGACAATGACCCATATAAGCTTAAAACTGACCCCTTAAATGATACTTTCTTCTTGAGAGAATATTTCAATATAGAAACTTTTAATAACTAATCTCTGAAAAAGTGTTAAAACAGGTAGTTAGAAGAATTATAGAGTTACCTAAGGGAGAAAGGTAGGTCCAAGAGAGCATTGATACAACAAAACAAGCTAAAAATTGGATTCAAATTTGAGGGAAAGAAGGAAGAAAGAGAAGAAAGTATGATAAGGAGATAGCTTTTAAAAAAAAATCTGCTTTAGGGTTATCCACAAA
The DNA here is from genome assembly GCF_027887165.1 of Monodelphis domestica. Taxonomy (NCBI): domain Eukaryota; kingdom Metazoa; phylum Chordata; class Mammalia; order Didelphimorphia; family Didelphidae; genus Monodelphis; species Monodelphis domestica. The sequence goes on from NC_077229.1 coordinate 271,628,886, forward strand.
TTCCTTTCAACCCACACAGGAATTTGAATTCTATCCAGCTTGGAGGAGTGGGGATGGATCAATCAACAAATATTTATCAAAAAATTATTTTGTAGTAGGAGCTCTGAGGGCACTAAATAGTGTCTCAAATGTGCTTTCCAGTCCTAGAATTCTATAATTTTGCATGATCAAAGCTAAAGATTTAAAAGTTTATCCAGTGCTAACTTCAAAACAGGAAGCTCCTCACTGCTTTCCATTCACAAGAAAGTTAGAAAGAAGTGGAAACTGGGTCAAGAAATACTGTAGATGGAAAGTCTCTCTCACTCAGTCAACAGTGGCTGTCCTTGTTTTTCAGCCCTAAAATCAAAACATTTCTATTTTCACTGAAATGTTAAAAATGAAATATGTCATTAAAACTTTAAAAGAAGCATAAATACTACAAGCATGTATTGTTTTTGTATGTTTTTAAGAATTGTCATAGTTAAGTAGAATAACTGCTTCAAAGAAATCAACGTTTAAGGTAACGAGAGCTTCTCACTGGCATTACAAGCCCAGGGATGTGTTAAGTGCCACCATAATGAAAAGGGTTGTGACAAGGCATCACTTTCCCCATACCCTTGCACAAAAATTTGTTTGAATGTTTACTGACAAATTTAGGGTTGGTGCTGGAAACCCACTGAAATACAAATCTATTTTTGTCTTAGATTTTTTTTCTCATTTTATTTCTTTAGGACTAGTTTGTTGAGCAAATACTGTCCTCTAGTGGTATGAAAAAAAATATATTGCCACACAATTATTTAACTTCTTTAACAGAAGGCCATGTCTGGAGCTTTTAAGTAAACTAATTTGTTGCTACTGATGTGAATTGAACAGGATAAATTAAATCCTCACATTTTATGATAGGATGTTTAATGATTTTCTCATCCATAAAATTTGTTTTCCTTCATAATTAACATTCCCTTTAGTTTCACCTGTTCTCACTAAATTTTAGCTTTCTTCATCATCCTCATCTTTCTACACCATTATTCCTAATCCCTCCAACTAAGCATATGCTGGATCTCTTTTTTTATCTTTTTTTTCAAAATCACTTTATGTATGTGGGGAGTAATCCCTATGCTCATTTTTTAAAAAGCTATAACTTTTCCACCATGGAATCACACTTTTAAAGCTAGAAGGAATCTTAGACCAACCCTGTCATTTATAGATGAAAAAACTGAGATCCACAGTAGGGAAACTATTTTGCTAGTTAATCGTATGGCCAAGTCAATTCCCAAGCCAATGATCTTTCTATTCCATCAGATAACTTCCAATATTTTCTTAAAATATATAATTTTGCTTCTGAGAACTCTTCTCTGGGCCAGTGAACCAAATCATCAAAAACAGAATCATCAAGAAAAATGCCAAATGAAAAGATTAAAATTATTTCCTCTGGATCCCAATCCCTGGCAGCTGCTAGTTCATTCTCCTCCATTTGTTGTCATACCCAAATAACCAAGGTCTGACCCATCCATAAAACCCATCAGTTTACTTGGCTGGTGCAGCTTTTCCACATGAAGGAAGCTAAGGGATTTGCTTCTAAAGTCGTGATAAAGTCCATTCCACTAGAACAGAAGTACCTTGGAGGGATGTGGAGAACGTTTGGAAATGCAATAACTGATTCTAGTCAGCTAAACATGGGGTAGAGAAGAGTCTCTTTGACTGTCTTCAGAGATATTCAATTCAAAAATGGTCAAGACAAACTACTACTTTTTTTGCCCCTGTCAGTCTTGGAACAACTTGGTGACTCCTCATGGTGTCCAAAGAAAGAACATGTGATGAAAGAAGTTTCTCTCCTCTGAAACCATATGGCCCTGAGAAATAGTCCTCAGTTCTTGACCCTTTTGTTTGTTCTTTCTATTCTAGGTGAAAGAAAATGTAGTCTCTGACAGAAGTTTCAGAGATTGGGAAAGTGAACCACAGAAATCCAGAAGTCAGAATCCAGGCTGAAATTTGTAGTCAACAAAGCATCATTGCCTTAAGGAGCAAGAAAGACTCCAGTCCTGCAGGACTCACTCAGCAATCATGCTGCATCTGGACTAAAAGATGGAGGAATCAATGCTATATAGGATCTAAGCTAAATTGAGGTTAATCAAAAAACTAACTTCCAAAACTAGCATAGTAAAAGAAAGATAAGGCAGCCTAGGTATCAGGGAAATGTTCATTCTATTTTCTTTAACTATGCCTTCAAAGTAAATTCTCTTTGTAAAAACTAATCAGTGATAAGTGGTGAAAAAGAATTGGACTTCTTGTCCCCTAAGCCCCTAAAAATCAGGGAAGTTCTTAATCAATGGAAGCTTGAATCAATGGCAAGAGAGGAGATACTCCAAACCCTCAGAGTGATCCCCTGAAATCCATCAGGCATACATAGCAGGCAGAGTCTGGAAGACTCTGGAAGACAAAACATAATCAATGTTCCTATGTATACAGGACATCCAAGCTGTTTTATGCTTTAATGAGGAGCTGCTTTAATAAGCTTAAAACTGTACTAGGACTTTTGAGATATTCTTTATGCATCTATATCTCTCCTTCCTCATGTAATATAAAGTCCTTGAGGGCAGGAAATATTTTCCTTTTGTCTTTGTATCCCCATGCTTACCATAAGGCCTGGCTCATAGTAAGCTTCCAATAAATTCTTTTTTAATGAAGGAAGGAAGGAAGGAGCATTAATTAAGTGTCATGTGCCAATCACTGTGTTAAGCAGGAGGGAAAAACTACAAAAAATATGATTCATGCTTTAAGATTTAGGTTATAACAAGATAATATAATATAAATAGAGAGGGGACATCCAAAGAAGAGTGTTTTGGGCTGGAATATTACAAAAATGATGAGTGGAATCAAAGACCAAGTTCAATACATTCTTTCTAATAGTAATAATATTGATATGATTATTGTTCCTAGAGCAAAGAGATGAGAAAAGGATGGGGGCCACACCTCTGCATGATAGGAATTTGGCATAAGTGCAGGATGAAGAATTTGAGGCCTATTAGAATTAGTCCATCAAGAGAACATGGAGAAGATGGCAGAATACAGACAGCAATCCAGCTGAACTCTCCCAATATTCCTCCCCAGATAATTTAAAATAATTCCACAAATCAAATTTTGGAGCAGCTTAATGTACAAAAGATCAGAGTGAGACATTTTTCCCACCTAAGATAACTTAGGAAGTCAATAGGAGAGCTCTGTGACAGTGAAGTAGTAAGCAGCAATAGCTGCTTCAGGAATTCTCAGCCCAGAAACAGTAAGGGGATCAGGCAAATAGTCAGAAAGAGATTACAAGGGACTCCTTTTTTGGGAGAAGATGCAGTTGGCAATGACTGGCGACTCTATGCTCAAAAATAGTTGGGGGGGGCAGCTGGGTAGCTCAGTGGATTGAGAGCCAGCCCTAGAGACGGGAGGTCCTAGGTTCAAATCTGGCCTCAGCCACTTCCCAGCTGTGTGACCCTGGGCAAGTCACTTGACCCCCATTGCCTAGCCCTTACCACTCTTCTGCCTTGGAGCTAATACACAGTATTGACTCCAAGACAGAAGGTAAGGGTTTAAAAAAAAAATAGTTGTGGGTCACAGTTCCAGGGAGGAATGCACCAGCACAGGAGAGCAAAGGACCTGGCCTCAGTTTCATGAACAAGAAGAACATGTGCTTTGTCTTCAGGGGACCAAAGACCAATGAATAAATGCCAGAGTTCAGATCAAGAAAGCAGTGATAACACCTTTCTTTTGATCACATCACTTTGGAAGCACAGTAAAATTGCAAATTCCCCCTTGCCCCAAACTAACTCTGAAAAGAGCCACTCAAAAAAGCCTAAAACTTAAAACATTGCCTTCTCACTCTCGAGTGAACAAAGATCAATTTTAATATAAAGTTCAAAGTCAAGAAATAAGTGAGGAAAATAAACAAACAATTAAAAAAAAAAGAACCTGACCATAAAAAACTACTACAGTGGCAGGAAAGATCAAGATATAAACTAAGACAAAGACAATGATATGAAAACAGCTAGAAACAAAATCTCAAAGAAAAATTCTAATTGGACCCAAGTCCAATAAGAATTCCTAAAAGAATTTTTTAAAAGTAACAAAAGTGATTGAAGAAAAATTGGAAAATGAGATGAGAATGATGCAAGGAAATTATGAAAAGAGAATTAACAGCTTGGTAAAAGAGGCACAAAAAATGCTAATGAAAGTAACATTTAAAAAAAAATAAAGTTGAACAATGGCAAAATAAACACAAAAATTTCCTTTAGAAAAGAACTTCTTAAAAATTAGAATTGGAGTTTGAACCAAGATGATGGAGTAGAAACAGGGAAAGCTCAAACCATCATGAGAATCTTCTCCAACCAGCTTCTTCAAATAATACCACAAAACAAATATTGAGTGAGAGAACCAACAGGAAGAGAGACAGTGAAGCAACCTTTATTCAGAGAACAACTTGAAAGGAAGACAGAGTGTTGACTGACCTGGAAAATAGAACCAGGAGAAATTAGTTAAGTATTATTGGACTATCTGAAAGCAATGATCAAAAACAAAACAAAACAAAAACAAAAACAACCTGGTGTGACAGAGGGTTTTCACATAAGAAAAAGTGCCAGGCTGAAGAGTTTGTGGATTTGTTCACCTCAATGAGAGAGGGGTCCCAGGAGGTCTGGAATGTTGAAGAGTGAGAAGATTCTGGCTGGGATTTTCAGTTGGATAGCTCTCTCAACCTTGAGAAGCCTAAGAGAAAAGACTGGTCAAGCCTCCTGGAGATATCCATCTCTTTCCTCTCCTGGTGTCTGAACATTCTCCTCCCCCCTAAATCTAACCCTAAATCCCCAAATGACTACTCTCAGGACTAGTATAGCTAAATTCAAGAGCTCCCAAACCAAGGAGAAAATAATGCAAATAGCCAGAAAGAAATAATTCAAATACTATGGAGCTACAGTCAAGATTTCACAGGTCTTAGCAGCTTCCACATTAAAAGATCAGAAGGCATGGAATTGAATATTCCAGAAGGTGAAAGATTTAGGTTTGTAATCCAGAATCAGTAAAATTCAGTATATTCCTTCAGGGGAGAAAATAGTCCTTTAAAAAAATAGATTTCTACTCATTCTTGATGAAAAGACCAGCCCTAACAGAAAATTTGATGTCCAAACAGAAGATCCAAGAGAAGCCTAAAAAGGTCAATAAAAATTAGAATTGGGCCAGTGGAAAAAGAGGTACAAAAGATCACTGAAGCAAATAATTCCTTATAAATTAGAATTGGGCAAGTGGAATATAATGTCTCCCTGAAACATCAAGAAACAATATAATGAAGTCAAAAGAGCGAAAAAATTAAAGATATTGTGAAACATCTCCTGGGGAAATGAGTGACCAGGAAATTTGATTGAGAACTGATGATTTAAGAATTATTAGACTATCTGAAAGCAATGATAAAAAATTAAAAAGGAGCTGAGATCATATTTCAAGAAATTATCAAGGAAAATTGCCTTGATGTCTTAGATCCAGAGAATAAAATAAAAGTTGAAAGAATCCAGCAACCTCTCCCTGAAACAAATCCAGAAATCAAAAGAGGTAGGGGTAGCAATCTTGATCTCAGACAAAGCAAAAGCAAAAAAGGGATCTAATTAAAAGACATAGTCAAGGAAACAACATTTTGTTCAAAGATACCATAAACAATGGAGTAATATTTAAAAATGTATAGAAAATTTTTCTGGCAAATACCTCATTTCTCAAATATATAGGAAACTGAGTCAAATTTATAAAAGTAAAAACCACCCCTCAACTGATAAATGGTCAAAAAATATGAAGAGGCAATTTTCAGCATAAGAAATCAAAGTTATCTATAGTCATATGAAAAAAAGTCACTCTTCATTAGAGAAATACAAATTAAAACAACTCTAAAGTTCCTCCTCAAAGCTATCAGAAATGACAAGTGCTAGAGCAGGGATCCCCAAACTACAACCTATGGGTCACATGCAGCCCCCTAAGGCCATTTATCCGGCCCCCACTGCACTTCTGGAAGGGGCACCTTTTTCAATGGTGGTCAGTGATGCATTCGCATTCTGTGCTCCTGGAGTACTGTATGTGGCAGCATCACAAAGCACAGCATCACTCACATACAGTACTACTGGTAACATGATCCTTTGCGTGGCACCTTGTTCTGAGAATGAGGTATTACACAAAAGATTATGTGACTGCACAATGGAAAACGTTAGCATGGTGAGCAGCAATCTGGGAAGGGGATTCCTCACTGTGTACACTGCTGCCTGGTATAGGGGTGGCAGTGATAGGCCTGTGCAAGGTGTGACAGGCCCATCACAGCCAGCACTGCAGCTTCTGCTATCCCAGACAGCGGTATACAGTGTCACAGGCCCAGCACCACCTCCAGTACTGTATATAGGCATCAGATAGTGATGATCTGGCCTGTGACATCAGTGGTGGGCCTCTACTGTGAGAAGTCCACCATTGCCACTGGGTATTTTATATGACACTCCCTGTTTTTCGGGGGTCAAATTAATATAAGACTGTGTCTTATTTTCAGGGAAACACAGTAATACAGTGGCCCCCATAGTCCCCCAGATTGTCATGAAGATTGTTACCCAATTTGTTGCTTCCCTTCTAATTTTGGTTGCATTGGTTTTGTTTGTACAAAAACTTTTTAATTTGATGTAATCAAAATTATTCATTTTACATTTTGTGATTTTTTTCTAACTCTTGCTTGGTTTTAAAATCTTTCCTTTCCCAAAGATCTGACATGTATTCTATTCTGTGTTCTAATTTACTTATAGTTTCCTTCTTTATATTCAAGTCATTCACCCATTCTGAGTTTATCTTGGTGTAGGGTGTGAGATGTTGATCCAAACCTAAACTCTCCCATACTGTCTTCCAATTTTCCCAGCAGTTTTTATCAAATAGTGGATTTTGGTCCCAAAAGCTGGGATCTTTGGGCTTATCATAGACTGTCTTGTTGAGGTCACTTGCCCCAAGTCTATTCCACTGATCCTCCTTTCTGTCTCTTAGCCGGTACCATATTGTTTGGATGACCATTGCTTTATAGTATAGTTTGAGATCTGGGACTGCAAGGCCACCTTCCTTTGCATTTTTTTTCATTATTTCCCTGGTTATCCTTGATCTTTTGATAATTACTTTAAATGGGGGTAGGGGGTGGGAAGAGAGGTTTGTTGATTTAGTTAATCCCTACCAGCTTTACAAAGAAAAATACAAATTGGCCATGATTCTTGTGGTGTTTCTGCCATCAGTAGCAAAATGGAAGAAAGAGTAGCAAAGGATGCTAAGAATTAGACAATTCTTAGTCCATCTACAAAATCTTAACTCTTGTTACTCTAAATATAAGATCCTTTATGAATAACCAATGAGTTGACACACACTAGAAAAGCTAAATCATATCAATTTTTACACAATATAGGAAATGAGAGGACAAAAAGAAGTTTAGCAAAAAAAGGAAGGTTCTTCCTTATAGAAACACACAAAAGTGTTAGCAAAACTCACTTTATTGTACATCCAAAAGCAACAAGAAAGATTATTTCATGGGTTTTTGGGTCATATATTGTCTGGTGTAGTGGGATCTTCCTTCAGGGGGGAAAACTCTCCTATGACAAGGTCAAAACCTGGGGTTTCTACCTCCCAACTAAATAAACAGGTTGTAATAATTAAAATAGTGGCAGACATAAATTGTAGTAGATATAAGAGTGGATGAGTAAATTGTGACCGCAGAAAATATGTTTTTCAAGACAGTGTCTTGTTTAAATCAAATATAAGTTGGTTGCCAGGGAAGAATTCCCAGTTATTAAATATACCCAAGTCAGCTGGGTTTTATAGAGATTTTAATTCATACAAATGAGGAATTAAAGAAAAGGAGAGAAAGAGAGAAAAGGAGAATAATGAGAAAAGGATAGGCCGGCCCAGGGCAGCCCTGGCCAACCCAAGCCTAAGCCTTAAGAGAAAGATCAGTCAGTCCTTAATCACTCATCACATGATCTGTTCAAGCAAGGATTCTAGTGACACCAGGCCAGCTTCATCTCAGCTGACTCCACCAGCTCAAACCTGAATCTGAATGTCCATCTCAATGTCTCTGAGCTCTTATTTAAAGGGAATTTTCTCCTATGTCACCTCCCCTAAGTTCTCCTATCTACCAATCACAGTAGACATTTTCCAAAGGACAAACCATTCTTAATTCACACCTAACAAGTCTAAACTTTTGAGTAATTCACGCCTGAGTAAGTTCTCACCTCTTTGCCTTTTGCAAGTTCACAAGTTGCCTGACCTTTATAGGTACTTAGCACCCTTTTGTGTTATTTCTAAAAATAGGCACAGCTTAAGAACTTTTTGCCTCATTATAAGTATGGGTTTAAGTACTTTTCATTGTTCAGCAAAGAGTTTACAACTTTATCTTCCCCTAAAGTATGCTTAAGTAGGGGTGGAGTATAGGTCTTCACATTCCTGATCTAAGTAGAAGTCTCACATTCCTGATCTAAGTTCCTTCATTGTTTAAAGTGGGGAATGGTCTTAACCCAACCTTATGAAGTAGGGTCTGAGAAATTTTAAGGTTAACAAGGTGATCTCTAGATTTCCATGTTGACACCCTGGAATACTGAAGAATATCCTAAATGATTAGTGGAAATAGAAAGGCATTTACATACTATACCCGCTCTGGTAGTGTAGTTTAGAACTAGGCTAACCAATCTGGAAAGCAATTTGGATCTACCCCAAAAAATATGTTATACCACATACTCTTAGACCCAACTCTACTACTATTGAACTTATACTACAAAAAGGTCAAAAAGGAAAAGGACTTATAAGTAAAGAAATATTTCTAGTAGCTCTTTTCATAGTAACCAAAAACTAGAAATTTAGGGGATACCTACCAACTAGGAAATCTTTGAATATGAAGTATATGAACATAATGGAATATTATTGTGTCATAAGAAATGATGAAATGGATAGTTTCAGAGGAAATTTGGAAGGCCTCTATGAACTGATGCAGAAAGAAATTAACATAACCAAGAAAAGAATTTGCACAATAAAAACCACATTATAAAGAAAAGAAATTTTGAAAGGTTTTAGACCTCTGATTAATGAATTTATAAACTACAAAATCATGATTGAGAATCAGCCCACCCACATCCTGGAGAAGCAATACACCACAGAGAGCCAAGTACTAAAAACCACACAGAGTTGAACCCATTACACTAGATGATTCTCCAAAGAACAATAGAACTTGAGGACTTATATACTTTTGGGGGAACTAAGGTCAAGGGAAATTTGACTGATTTGGCATTACCATGGCTATAAGGAAATGATAAGTCCAAGACGGGATTATCAGAGAGAGGCTGATGCTTTACAATGGATACTAAAAAAGGAGTCTAGCCAAGGGCTGGGCTTCCTGGTCTAGGACTTTGATACAATGGGAGAAACTTCTAAGACAAAGAAAGGTACTTAACATTTGATTAGATCTACTAGACCCACCTAAATTGGGACCATTACATACTTTAAGTTTAAGTACTTTTTATTATTTATTTTTATTGTTATTCATTTTCATTTTTATTATATGTTAATAATAAAAATAATAATTAAGAACTATTGTTCAGTCTGAAACAAGGTCAGTCTGGGGCTCCCCGTTAGGTAAGTTCCCAAGGGATTGGGGCAAACTTTGGGTTCCCAAAACCCTGTTGACAGTAAGAACAACCCTGCATATATGCAGTAAGTTGGGTCTAATGTTGAACAGAAAGAGAACTCCTTAGTATTTGGAAATTAAATTCATTTTGATAATTTCATCTGTCAAAGTGGAATCCAGAAGCTCCCAAACTTGTAGCCTAGAAAGATTTAATGACCCCCATTTTACTTAGCTTAAAGGTGAAAGCCCCAGGTTTGACCTTGTTACATGAGAGTTCCTCCCTGAAGGAAAGTCCAACCTCACTAGCCTCAGACTAGCAAGAGACCTTAAAATAGTTTAGGTGGGGATGGCTAATGCTATCAGGTGTTAAGTACATCTTTTGTCTCAATGGTTTCTCCCCTTAAGCCTTTGGCTGTCCCTTTTGTGTCCATTGTAAAGCATCAGCCCCTCACTGTTATTCCTATCCGGGACTTCTCATTTTCCTTGTTATCATTGTAAAGTCAATCAACTGTCCCTCTCATCCTCAGTCCCCATGTTCCCCTAGAAATGTATTTAAGCTTCCTAACTTTAATGGCTCCTTGGAATTGTCCAGTCTAACAGGATTGGCATTCCCAGGGGCTAGTGACCAGAACAACCAGAATTTAGTCCTAATACTCTGTGTAGGCATGTGGCACGCAGCTCTGCATGGAGGCCTAATTTAGCACTGAACCCCTTTCCTTAATTAAAGAGTGGTTTTTCCGACTATTTAATAGAACTATTTAATAGTTCTGTGTTTTTTCCCAATGTTCTCCTAATATTGTGTGACTTTAAATCATGGAATAATTGTGATATTTAAATAGGTTGGAGCAAGGGAAATAAATATTCCCAATTATTCAAATACCCAAGTCAATTGGGTTTTATAGAGATTTTAATTAACAATACAATGAGTAATCAAAGAAAGAGAGAGAGAGTAAGAAAGGAATAAGTATGAAGGGCCTCAAGCCAATATGGCCTAGACCTGAGTCTTAAAAGAGAAATCAGTCAGTTTTTTAACACTCACCACAAGGTCTGACTAAACAAGGATACTAGTGACACCAGGCCAGCATCCTTCCTCAAAGAGTCTTCCAGCCAGAGATTGTTTCAAAGGGCCTCTCTCAAGAGCCTCCAGAGCTCCTACCTCAGAGGGACAGAGCCCCTCAGAGGAGCTCCTCAAGGAGCTCTCCTTCAGAATGAGATTTCCTCCAAGAGCACTTCTCCTCAAAGAGATCTATCTCCAAGGAAAGAACCCTCCAACATCAGTCCTCAAGGAAATGAGTCTCTCAGAATGAGATCCTCCAGAATGCGAATAGGAAATTGAGAACCCTCAATGAGATCCAAGCTCTTATTTTTAAGGGCAAAATTTCCTCTGTCACCTCCCCTAAGTCCTTACATCTACCAATCACTGTAGATGTTTCTAAAGGACCGCCCATTTTGAATTCACAGCTGAGTAGTTTTAATCTCTTTAGTAAGTCAGGAAAAAAATGCTGCTGTGTCGACAAATTTCATTAAGAAAAAACCTCTGAATAAGTTATCACCCTTTTAGGTTTACGTAGTTTACAAGTTGCCCCACCTTTATAGGTACTTACTATCCCATTGTATCAATACTAAAACAGTCATGACTCAAAGAACTTCCTGTCCCTTCCATAAGCATGGATCAAAGTACTTTCATTGTTTAGCAAGCAGTTTTCTGTACTAAAGCAGTCTTAAGTAGGGTGGAGCAGGGACACTCCCATAGCTAGGAGCCCCCACATTCAAGTAGAGTTCTCACCATCTGCTAGGGAATTTTTTTAAGTAGAAGATTCCCCAATGGGGGAAACCCCTAACATTCATAAGTCTGAGAAATTTTGAGGTTTACAATCCCCCCTGATAATCATGGGAGACTAGTCTCCCCATTGATCAATTAACATAATCAATTTTGTAATTCAAAATGCACTGCTAACTATAGATATACACAATATTCAATTTTCTAAGAGAAATTAGAATAGTGAGAGAGGAAATAGAAAAGAAAAGAAAGCAAAACCAATGTTTTGCTAGGCGCATTGACAGAAAGCCAAATTAGGGGCAGTCCCTTTTGGCATAAATGTGTACATTTACAATAAATATTCAATCAAAGTTCAGTTCAATCAATCATATACAAAGTTCATTCTTGATCTTCTTGATGAAGTGTAGGTTTTTCGGCATCTTTCTGCAACAGTTCATTCTCTGTATATAAAAGTTTCAAGCTTCTTTCTTGAAGATCTTTTCTCGAACAAAATCAAAATCTTGAATTTTTATAAAAGTACCATCTTAAACAAAAACTCAAAATTCTTGGATTTTTATAAAAATACAATCTCAAACAAAAAATTCAAAAATTCTTAGATTTTAAATTAAAATACAATCCCCCCTGAGGTAGGCATTAAAAAACATTCAGTTCAACTCAGAATGCAATGTTGAGTTATGGGGGTGTATGAGTCAATTATCAAAAGAAGAGAAAAATAATCAAAAACATAAAGAAAAATTCAAAATAGGCCCCTGTATAGGTCCAATATAAAGTATTTTCTATCCCACAAGTCTGTAGGACAGAATGCAGTAATATGTCACTTAGCCATTTGCAGCCAAGACTACAGGAAGTTATCATAATATAAGAAGAAAAGAATTAGAATTCTATTTTGATAGGGAAGCGTCATTCCCTCGTCTGATTTTTTTCTTCATTCTCAGGCATATAGGGAGCCAGCATGATAGTCAAATTTTGTACTTGTATGAGTACTTTGCAGAGAGTGTAGATACAAGGAAGTCCTATGACTTAACATATGTCAAGCGTCACAACCTCGAGTCTCACATTAGTATTTCATGTGTGCTCTTTTTTGGCACTATTCAGGTTAAGTCTGTGCTCCTTATTTTCATCCCAATTTCTGGAATCAGACACAAACATTAATCACAGTCCTATAATATTTTATCAATAAATGGCAGGTTCCCATAGTTTAAAGCTTTTAGGTATATATTGATATTATAGCAAGAATATATATTAACTTCTATTATTGCAGGAAAAAATATTAATATTAATTATGTGTACCTTCAGTACAAAAATGAGAAAAAAATCAAATATTCTAATCAAAATAAAGAAAAGAAATAATAAAAATAAGGGGAAAATCAGTAATTCAATGTGTTCTCGAAAAACAGCATCCATTTGTGTATGGATTATTATCTCCAATTCATATGATAGGTTTTAGTCAATCAATCTCAGCAGAAGATGCTTTCTTCACATGTGAGCAGTGAATCCAAGAGTCCCTTTCTCCAATCTTTATAGATGTTGGAGTAGTTAATAATATTTGGAATGGTCCTTCCCATGAAGGCTGAGTTGCTCCAGTTCACTTGAAATTCTTAATATAAACTTTATCTCTTGGATTCAGGTCATGCAGAGAAAAGTCTAATGGTCCAGCTTGTACTGCAGCTCCAGATTCATGAAGTCCACATAGTTTGTGCTGTAACTCCTGTATATAGGAAGCAATAGTAATATCTCCCCCTAATAGTGAGGTATATGCCGGGGAGAAAGGCTTAGCCTGTATAGGCAGATGTCCAAAAAGCATCTCAAATGGTGAAATATGTAAGTCTCCTCTAGGCCTGCTTCTAAGATAAAATAGGGCCAGAGGGAGAATTTCAGGCCATTTTTAATGGGTCTCAGTGCATAATTTGCCAATCATAGTTTTAAGTTCTTTGTTCATCCTGTCTACTTGGCCTGAGCTCTGGGGATGATATGGAACATGAAATTTGGGAGTTATTCCCAAGCAAGAATATATCTGATTTAGAACAGAATCAGTAAAATGACTCCCCCTATCGGAATCAATACGTGCTGGCAGGCCAAAACGAGGAATAATTTCTTTTAAAAGTATCTTTGCAACAAAATCCTCCGTGGCTCGGGTCGCAGGAAATGCTTCTGGTTAGTTGATCTACTGTGACCAAACAAAATTTATAATGTCCAGCCTTTGGCATTGTTATGAAATCTATCTGTAGATGTTCAAAAGGTGTGTAAGCCAGAGGACGTCCACCAAAGGCTTTTCCACGAAATGCATGTTGGTTATATGCCTGGCAGGTAGAACAGGCTGAACACACTTTAGAGGCTACAGTAGTTATACCAGGGGCTATCCATACTCTCTTAACAGAGTCCATGATGCCCTGGGTGCCAAAATGACCATTTTTATGAATAGATTGGCAAATTTGGTTATAGAAACTTCTAGGGAGCAGGGGTTTTCCTTCAGATGACACCCATACTCCATTAATCTGTTTTGCTTTGAATTTTTGTTTCCATTTTTCCACTTCCTTTTCATTATAGGAAAGTGGTAAATTTAAATCATTAGTAGTTGTTAATGTTAAAATTAATTCAGGCCCTTCTATGGCTGCTAGCTTTGCAGCCGCATCTGCTCAATCATTTCCTCTAGAGACAGGGTCAGTGCCACCTGTATGGGCAGAACAATGAACTACAGCTAGGGCTTCAGGAAGCTGGAGAGCAGAAAGAACTTCATTAATAATTTCCGCATTAGCTATAGATTTTCCAGCTGAGGTTAAGAATCCTCTCTGGAGCCATAACATTCTGACTGAGTGACAAATGCCAAAAGCATATCTAGAATCTATATAAATTGTTGCCTTTTTATCCTTGGCAATTATACAAGCTTGCTTCAGAGCTATGAGTTCTGCTCCTTGAGCGCTAATGTTAGAAGGTAGTGAAGCTGACCATTCAGTGGCAAATTCTGAGACTACGGCAGCTCCAGTGTAACGTATGCCATCCCTCATAAAAGAGGAACCATCGGTAAATAAAATCAGATCTGCATTGTCTAAGGGAGTGTCCAAGAGATTATCTCGAGGTTTTTCCACCATGGACACTAATGTTTCACAATTGTGAAATGGTTCTCCTGAAGTTCGTAAATCTGGAAGCAAGGTGGCAGGGTTAAGAGTAGTGCAACGTTTTAAAGTAATGTTTTCACTATTTAATAAGGACAATCTCTAGAGGAATGAAGTTGAGCAATGAAGGGGCACATGGCAAACATAAGAAGATGATAACATTACATATGAGGACTTATAGAAGATAAATAGTCTAAAAAATGTCATAATAGAAATTTATTATCAAAAAATAAGATCAACAAGATATGGAAAAGAATCAACTGTCAACATGGAACCTAGGAATCCCAAACTTGTGGGGAGTCCAGGGGCAGGGAAAGATGATGTTCAAACTACACAGACAAGATACAATCAAGCTTGGGAAAGGAATCATAGCTAGAGGCTAGACTGTAAGAGAAGGGGCTACTTACAATGGATACTAAAGGATCCTTAGCATATGCTTAGTCCCACTCAACTAGGATTGTCATTCCCCAGAGGGTCCCCCACTCAGTCTGAAACTGCTAGCCTGGAATTCCCTTCAGGGTAGATTCCCATGGGAACAGGGAACAAGTACAAACTTTGGGGTCTCCAACCTATAAACTAGTCCTGAAACTTGGGGTTCACCAGATCCCACAAAGCCCACAAGTTTGGAATTCCTATATTCCATATTGACACAACCAATATCTGAAATATCTAATAATATCCTTCCAATGTCAAGAAAACTAGGAAAATCACCCTAGTATGTCAGACAGATGCCCTTTAGATACCTTCTGGGAGGATATAGAAAAGAATAGTCCAGGATAGAAAAGTTTGAATTGGTTGTGATCTTCATTATTAAAAAGTATACTGTAAAAAAATTTTTTTAAGTATACTGTTAGTAAGGGATTTCTAGCAGGGCATAACAGGGCAAGCTGAAAGCATGAGACCCTGCAGATCAGCATTCCACTCAGAACTCCCAGGCCTGGGACTGGACACAGAGGCAATTGCTGGAGAGAAAGTAGGTAAACTCTGGTAGAGTGAGGCTATTTTCCTCTGGCAGTCAAGAGAACCCAGGAGTGCTATCTGGCTATTTCATGGACCCAGAGAGCCAATGATCCCTTTTCCTTTGGGCTTCCTTGTTTCCTGCCTGTCCTTGCTACTGGAGTTGGTGCTATTTCTGTGAAGAAGATTTCATCTGACATCTTCTGGAATTTGCTTTTTGGATCAAAAAAAGACTCGTGTTGTGAGATTTCTTTGTGCCCTTTTATCCTTGCCCTTACCAATCCTTCCTTAACTTGAATTAAGTTAGTTTAGTATAATTATAGAGAGTATAGGATTTTAATATTTGGGTGGGTTTAGAAGTCACTCCGTGATTCCCTTCCCTTCCTTTCTCTCGTTAGTTAAATAAACCTTTTTTATATATTTATAGTTAGTTTGAACCCTTCCTTCTACTCCTCCCCATATCAGATGGCAAGTTAGTTATGTACTAACCTGGAAAATAATTTACTTTGGCTAGAGAAAACCAGATAGAGAGCATATTGGCAGTTGGGGCTATCTGGGAAGATTCCATTGATCTTCTCTAGCACTTGGGTGCTCGCCAGGGGGTTTGCCTTGATTGACACGGAACTCTCTGACTCTTGCTGGACTCTGGGGGGATTTAAAAAGTTTAAAGGCCACTAGCACATTTGCTAGGAAGTCATTTGGGGTTTTTTGTTGATTTTTTAAAAAAATTTTTGTTGTTCTGTTCTTTGGTGTTTATTTATATTAATCAAAGTGGATAATAATACAATGTATTCTGTATCTTATAATAGCTTCATATACACTGTTAATATCATGTCGTGTAAATGTTGTATTATTTTTATGGGACTGTTTCCTATATATTCCTTATGGAATTTTTAAACTATTTCCCCAGTGTTGCTATATGCTTTTAGGGTATGAGTGGACGGAACCAGTAATGGTGTTATGGGCACGGAAGGATCCCTTTGGGGTTCAGGAAGGATACCTTTTGCAAGCATGCAATGACTCCAAAACTTAGCTTAAAAACAAAAGAGATTTATTAATTTAGAGAGTAATGTTGAGAGTGGTCAGGAGGATAGCAAGGTAGAACAGCAAGATGGGAAGCAGTTCCCTGGGAGGACAGCATGAAAGGCTGTTCCCCCATGGGGACAGCATGGATGGAGAGGCTGTCCCCCAGAGGACATCAGTTCTGGGGATTTTATACTTTTTAGATGCTAGGTCCTGGTGTGGATGAGACCAGAGTGAGTGTTAGTCCCTCGGGCATTGGGGGGAAGGGGGGGGGTCATCTGACTGGGGTCTGCCTGGAGGCATAAAGATTCATCTCTTTAAATCTAGAGGACAAAAAAGGGTAAACATCTCAGGAGCCTAGGTGGGGTCATTAGAGTCACAAGGATGCAAAGCAAAGGAGTTTCCCTGATAATAGTTGGCCTGGGTTTCTGGGGTACAGTGCCCATGTCAATGGCATTAACTATAAGACCCATGTTGGCCTATGTGCCTTTGATTTGTTTATTTGATTTTTTTTATGTTTATTTGTGTTATATAAATGTAAATTTGTGGTTTTTTGGTTGTGGCTCAGAACAATAAGATAATGGAATACTGGAACATTTATAACTATTCCTTCAGCAAGTCTAGTTAATTATGGTGTAATTCTTTGTTAACTAGAAAAAACATAGAACTATTAAATAGTCAAAATCACTCTTTAATCAAGGGCAAAAGAGGTTCAGCGCTAAAAGGCCTCAGCGCTAATAGGCCATGACAACAGAGCTGCTCGCTCCCCACCACTGCACAGGGTCCGGATTGAACTCTGGCCGCTCTGGTCACTGACCCCTGGGAGTACCACCAACTCAGGATGGACTCAGAGGAACAAAAGAATTTGGGGAACCTATATATCACTCTAGATGACCTGGGGGCTTAGAGTAGGAGGGACAGTTGATTGACTTTACAATGGTAAGAAAGGAAAATGAGGAGTTCCAGACAGGAATAACAGTGAGGAACTGATGCCCCACAATGGACACAAAAGGGAAAGACTCCTTGGTAATGGACCTTCGCCTAGGGAGAGAAACCATAAGGACAAAAGAGATACTTAATACTGGGTGGGATTAGCTGCTCCCACCCAAATTACCAGGATGTCCATTGTCCAGGTAAAGGGGGACCTTCCCTCGGGGAAACCTCTCCGGTAACAAGGTCAAAACCTGGGAATTCTACCCTCAAACTAAAGAAACTGAGGATCTCTAGATTTCCATGTTGACATCTTCATCCATAGTTTCAAAAAAGAAATTAATCATCAATACACAACTTTATTTTCATATTTATATTTCATTTGTGCAGTTGAAACCATAAAGGGAAAAGATTATGAATATTTTCAAGGATCCATATCTCTGGATCATAAAAATGATTATTTGATGTCTGGAGTAAGAAATCAGTGTATTATTCTCCAGTTATTCATAGTTTTACAGCTTTACAGCTTTAAGTGAGTCTGTCTGAGAATTGCCCTAGGCTGAAGGTCTTAGATTCTGAAGTACCCTTGATCAACTTTTAAGTACCAATCTTGAGTATCCTTTTGTCTTAGAAGACTCTCCTATTGTATCTTTGTATTTGGATCATGTAGGCTTCTTCCAGGAGGTCAGGCCCAGTGGCTTGACTGATCTTCTAAACAGCCCCTTCTAGATAATCCAGTCCTGAACTTCTCCCTTCCTTGTATTTGTCTCCAACTTCCTGATCATTTCTTTAAAATATTGATTTGCATTCATAGCTTCACTCTTTGTGGTGGCAAAAAGTTGGAAAATGAGGGGATGCCCTTCCATTGGGGAATGGCTGAACAAATTGTGGTATATGTTGGTGATGGAATACTATTGTGCTCAAAGGAATAATAAAGTGGAGGAATTCCATGGAGACTGGAACAACCTCCAGGAAGTGATGCAGAGCGAAAGGAGCAGAACCAGGAAAACATTATACACAGAGACTGAAACACTGTGGTACAATCAAATGTAATGGACTTTTCTACTAGCAGCAATGCAATGACCCAGGACTATTCTGAGAGACTCATGAGAAAGAGCACTTTCCACATCCAGAGGAAGAACTGTGGGAACAGAAACACAGAAGAAAGACATTTCCTTGATCACAAGAGCCATGGGGATATGACTGGGGATGTAGATTCTAAACCATCCTAGTGCAAATATTAATAATATGGACATAGGTCTTGATCAATGGCACATGTAAAACCCAGTGGAATTGGGTGCTGGCTACAGAAGGGAGGGTGCGGGAAGGGAGGGAAAGAACATGATTCTTGAAACTAATTAAATAAAGTTTTCAAAAAAATAAAATATTGATTTGCTTGAATATATCCATTGTGAAACTATTCTCCAATTTCTTGAAGATGTTAATTAGCTTGAATGTGTTCATTGTAAAGCTAGTCAACGGTCTGTCTCCAACTATGGTAAAAATGTTATAATCCCTTCTGGGAGGTTTGATTGCACCAGGACCCTCCTAGAAGTAAGGAATGTTTCTGTGACTTCTTGGACATTTGTCTTTGGTCAATAACTTGAGGCAATGCTCCACATTTTCTCTGTAATCCTTTGGGGTATCTGTCTTGGGTCCATGGAGACAGTGCCCCTCTCCCCCTCCCTCCCCCTTCTCTCTCTCTCTCTCTCTCTCTCTCTCCCTCTCTCTCTCTCCCTCTCTCTCTCTCTCTCTCTCTCTCTCTCTCTCTCTCTCTCTCTCTCTCTCTCTCTCTCTCTCTCTCTCTCTCTCTCTCTCTCTCTCTCTCTCTCTCTCTCTCTCTCGTTCTGTTTTAAATGGTTGCTTTCCAGTCATTTATATTTTAATAAATGGTAAAAGAGGGTGAACTAAGATCACCTCAATTTTCACTCCACACATTTGATATATGACATTGGTTCTTCCATGTGGTTATTTTTATTCTGCTGCTAAGTCCAGGAAGACCATAAAGCACTGTATTTCTTAGCCAGGCACTGACTTAAATTAGTTGCATGCAATATTTGAATTGCCCACAAGATGGCACCTTTCTTGAACAAGTAGCCAAGGCTATTTGGCCCTTCTCCAGCTACAGGAACACAGCAGTAGCCATGAGTAGACTGTAGTGTCAATCTTTGGCCACTAGAGGGTGATCAAGACCGAAAACAACATACTTGCTCTCCAGAAGCTTTGATGAACACTTCCATGGCTCAGTTCCCAATTTGATGGCATTCAAAATATTAAAATGTATAATTTGCTGTCTTTATCTGCCTTTCATTCTCTTGGTTCATTTTCTGATGCATTCATAGATTAAGACAATTAAGCAGGCTGTGATTATATAGCTTATTGTAAGCTAAAATGGAAATTAGGTAAGGAACTCCTAAGGCAATCATTACCTACTATCTCCCTGACCCAGAACTCCACTTCTTCGTCTTTTTTCCCAATCTTTAGGAACAGACAAGAGGAATACCAGTTGAGTGGAAAGGAATGGAGTTAAAGGAGGCATTTACATCTGACTTTGAATTATAGTTTGTTTTTTTTTTTTTAAAAGACTAGTTTATCCAAGGTAAGTAACCAAAATCAAGCAATTCTGGATGTCTTTTCTCCTCACAGCTCCTGGTCATCATTTCTGTTCCAACACTAGAAACTCTCCAGCTTCTCTTTTCCCATTCCACTTCATTTATTTTGATCCTTCTGGTACCTGTAGGAGTACCAACCAGTCTTGGTAGCTGCTGAACCTGGGGTGCTTCTGTTGAACACTGATCACATTTAGTGAGGCGAGAGTCTCCTCTTCACCAGAAGGTCTTCTAGTATGAAAAAGGGGAGCCAATAGATCCCAGATCCAGTGGCCAGACTAGACTGACTTCTGGGGCCGATGGGAGAAAGAGCACAAAAGAGGTCCCACAAAGATGTCACCCAAAAGATGGGGGTTTCAGGAGTCCAAGAGAGGCTGCTTCCTACCTGAGAAGCCATGTCCTCGTGGAGGATCCAGGGTAGCCAAACACGTTGGGCGCCAGATGTTATGGGTTGTAGATGTCTACCCCTGAGGTTCCGGAAGGATACATTTTGCAAGAATGCAAAACTCCAAATTTAGCTTAAAAGTTTTTGGCAAGCAAGACAGCATGAGTGGAGCAACAATGCCTCAGTTCTGGGGTTTTTATATTCAGTGAAGATGACTCTGGGACAAGGGGCTGGGGAGGAGTTTTCCCTGAAGGTATGGGGGTGGTTCTCATGATTTGGATCAATGGGACAATCAAAGGAGGATAATCCTCTCAAGGTCAGATGTTTGGGGTTGGGAGTCAGAGGGTGTAAGGGAGCAAAGGAATTTCCCTGATAATAGTTTGTCTGAGTTTCTGGGGGTACAATGCCTATGACATGACCAGAGCAACCAGGGTCTTGGGACTCTGTGTGGGTTTGTAGCACGCAGTTCTGTGTGGAGGCCTTGAGGAAAACACTGAACCCCTTTCCTTGATTAAAGAGTGGTTTTTCTGACTATTTAATAGGTCTGTGTTTTTTTTCCAGTTAACACACATTAACCAGTTAACATGGTCTATTTTTAATTCTGAGCCTACCTTATTGTCCATCTATAGTACCTGTCAAAGATATGTTAATCCAGCAATGGTGCAGTGGTTATGTTGCTAGGCTGTACAAGTGTGTAAGATTACTCCTTACTAGCCCCCACCTTCTGTAGGTCAGGTTACTCCTTTCCAACCTCTTCCTCATCTCTTCTGCTCTAGAGAAGTGTTTTTCCTTTCAAACTACTTTCTAGAAAACAATGGGAAGGGAAGTAGCCTAGACCCTGCCTCTCCACTCCAGCCTGCCCAGTATAGCTGTCCTTAGCTAAAACTTGACTCCTTTGTAAAATGGAGCAATGATTGTTCTGTTGTTCTCTCCAAGCTCTCCAGTCATAAACTGGACAAACATAATAATAGCCTTGTAAAAATCTAATTCTCTCTTTCCTTAGTGCTTTCTCTCTGGTCTTTGCCACATTTGAATCCTGAAGTACTTAGCTCAGTGATATAATAATTAACCATGTTTATCTTTAAACCGGTTTTAAAGAGAAAGTGAACAAGAAGCCCAATCATTTTAAAGAAGCTGAAATAAGTTTTGGTAAGAGGTAAACACCCTCTAAGGAAACACCATTTTGGAGGTCTGTCCTGCTGGGCAAGTTAGAAAAAATAGATCTGTTCAAAGATACTTCCTAATTCCAAAGTCCAGTGCTAGCAATGTCATTGCTGAAATTCTCTTGCTTCGGGTGAATTTCTCTCCCCATCTTCTGCTTCTTCTGTTCTCCTCTGACATTTGTGGGAGATGCTCCAGGGCACTCTACTTCAGTCCACATGCACTGGTACTAGCTCAATTTCTCCCTCTTGATGTCTTCCACATTCCCTTTCCTTTAGAATCAGAGGGCCTAACTTGTCAACCAAAGTCTTTTCCCTCGGATAGTCCATGGGATCAGTGTAACCCTACAAAATGCCAAGAGAGTATGATATGCAGGTGGACTAACTACATGGTCTGCCCATTCAACTGTATTTAATTCTTTAAGTCCATACATGTGATTTCATTGATCTAAGGAACTCTTCCCTATACCATCTTTATCTTTACCTATAAAACTCTCTACCAATGCAGACTGGCCAATCTACAACTTACAATCTTGGTATGGTCTGTATCCTGTGAGATTTAAAATGGTTGAGGTCTTAAACTGTAGTGAGTTAAAATAGTGGAAGATATAAATTGTGATAGATATAAGAGAGAGTGAGTAAATTTGACCTCAGAAATATGTTTCACTACAGTGTCTTGCTTTTTAAATCAAATATAAGGTAGTCGCCAGGGAAATATTCCCAGTTATTCAAATACCCAAGTCAATTTGGTTTTATAGAGATTTTAATTCACAATACAATGAGTAATCAAAGAAAGAGAGAGAAAGTAAGAAAGGAATAAGCATGAAGGGCCTCAAGCCAATATAGCCTAGTCCTGAGTCTTAAAAGAGAAATCAGTCAGTTTTTTTATAACTCACCATAAGATCTGTCTAAGTAAGGATTTCTAATGACACCAGGCCAGCAGCATCTCAGCTGCTTTCACCAGCTCCCTCCTCCATCTGAATGTTTCAGAATCAGTTTCCTCAGAATGAGTCTCTCCAATCTGAATGTTTCAGAATGACTTCCCAGCTCTTCCCTGAGCTCTTATTTTTAAGGGCAAAATCTCCTTTGTCACCTCCCCTAAGTCCTTACATCTACCAATCACTGTAGATGTTTCTAAAGGACCGCCCATTCTTAGTCCACACCTAAGAAGGTGTGGATTTTTGAGTAATTCACACCAGGAAAGCTCTGAGTAAGTTTTCCAATTCTTTGTTCCTTGTAAATTCACAAGTTGCTTGACCTTTATAGGTACTTAGCTTAAGAAAAGTATGGGTCTAAGTACTTTTCATTGTTCAGAAAAGAGTTTACAACTTTATCTTCCCTAGGGCAGACCCAAGTAGGTAAAGTAGAATTCTCACATTCCTGCTTTAAGTAGAGTTCACTGCCCAAATGGGGAATGGTCTTAATCCAATCTTATAAAGTAGGGTCTGGGAAATTTTAAGGTTTACAATCCTGACAGATAAAATAATTTACTGAACTCGGGTTTTCCTAATTGTAAGGTCAGCTGCATATCCACTCTCTGACAGTTTATAATTGGGGCACTTTAAATTCTTCATTCATTTGTTTTTTGGTTGTTGTTTCTATCATGTCTGAATTTCAATTTTAATCTCTTAAGTGGTCACAGGATTCATTAAGTGGACTCTACAAGATCTAGAGTTTTATTCAATCTATACAATATCTCCCATTAACTGGAGCATCTAGGAAAGCTTACTATATATCAGGATCACTTCCATTTGGACTCCGAGCATCTTTTATGACCAAGTTGAATGCATTTGGTGGGCATGTCACTTTTTTTATGCCTTGCTTAATATCAATAACCAAAGAATTGACAAACAGATTTACCTCGGTTGCATTGATGGAGGATGCTGGTATGATCCATATATATGTGTGGTAGATACTGTTACAGATAAAAGAGTGCTTGCCTTAAACTGTGACCATGAAAATATGGTTTCAAGACTTTGAATTGCCAAAACTGTAAAAATAAATTTTAGTGTCTTGATTTTATATTAAAAATAAAGTGGTCGCCATGGGAAAATTCTCAAAATATGAAATACCCAACTCAGCTGGGTTTTATGGAGATTTTAATTAATACAAATTAAGGAATTAATGAAAGGGAGAGAGAGAGTAAGAGGAAATAATGAGAAAAGGGCTAGACCAGCCTAGCCTTAAGCCTAGGCTTAAGCCTTAAGAGAGAGATCAGTCAGTCTTTTATCCACTCACCACAAGATTTTTCCAAGCAAAACTCTAGTGTTCAGAGAGACCCTCCAGTATAGTTCCTGAGTTCCACTTCAGCTTCCAAGGCTGAATTATTCTGAACCACCGAGAGACTCCAGCCTCCAATTCAGCTCCATAGCTGAATTCCCTTCAGAGGCCTTTCTGACCTCCTTTTAAAGAGAATTTTCTCCTATGTCACCTCCCCTAAGTTTTCACATCTACCAATCACAGTAGATGTTTTCCAAAGGACTGACCATTCTTAATTCACATCTGAGTAGACTAAAACTTTTGAGTAATTCACACCTGCTATCAACTTCTCTGGGTAGATTAAAACCTTACACCTCTTGCTAAGCTTGTTTGAACTTTTAGTGATTAATTTGGCCTTCATAGGTACTTAGCACCTTTTTGGATTATATCTAAAAATAGACCCAGCTTAAGGGTTTTAGCTTTACTTTAAGTATGGTAAAGCAGGAAGGCTGGCCCGCAGCCTTCCCACGAAAGGAAAGATAGAAAGCTGACCTTAGGGAAGGACTACAGTCAAGGAGATAGACAAGAAACAGGCAGATACACACATAATATTTGACAATGGAGCTCCACAGAAAAAGCCCCCACTACTTAGCTATCACGAGGACATGATACCGCTAAGCAGTCCTAAATTAACAACATGTGGAAATTGGAGTATAGAGATTAGCTGAGAGGAAAAGCCATGATCCCTTGCAGCCTGGGCTGCAGGTACGGATCAGTCCGGCTTGAGGAGAGGAGATCAAGAAAGAAATCACCGGTTCCTTAGAGCTGGTACTCTAAGCATGAACCACTTGAGGATAAAAGATTGAGGAGGAAAGGTCTTTCAGGAAGAGAGAGAGATAGAGAGGGAGGAAGTTAAAGATTGAGCTTAGCCAGAGGCTAAGTTCCAGGAAAGAAGAGATAGGTGAGAGGTGATGTGGCAAGAGACCTGGCCTTCTGTGGAGCTCCTATTTATTACCATTGAGATGCAAATGTGCACAATACATAGGGATGAGTGCATAGTGTATTATCATTGGTTAACGACAAGGTATAGGTGTGGTTTGTCTCAGCCAGGTGAGCACAAAGAAACCTGATATCACGCCTAACCTGGGAGATGCTGGGATCCAGGGTCAAAGGCTTTACTAACCATGCGCAAGACTAAGCATGCTCTCTTCTAAGACAATCTTTACATTTCAACTATTTCCCTTGTCCCTAGATAGGTGTGGACTGCTACATATGGGTTAAGTACTTTTCATTGTTCAATAAGGAGTTCACAACTTTATCTTCCCCTAAAGTATGCTTAAGTACGGGTGGAGTAATGTTCTTATTTTTTGAGTTCTCACATTCCTGATCAAGTACCTTCATTGTTTAAAATGGGTAATGGTCTTAACCAAATGTTCTAAGGTAGAGTCTGAGAAATTTTAAGATTCACAATACCCTGTTGAAGGAGAATCTTCTGAGCTATAATTTATTCTATAGTCAAATGCTTTTTTTAAAATTAAGCAATAGATAGAGCCAGGTCTTGTATTTTCTATCCTACTTACTCAGATATATGCCTGTGAAGATGTGATCTGTTGTGTAAAATTCTCTGTAATCATCTGTTCAAAAATATCAATAGCAGCATTATTTGTAATAGTAAAGTAAACAAACAAAAAACTCCTTGAGGTAGGGGAAGAGAAACCCAAGTGTCAGCAGAAGGGGAAATGACTAGACAAAACTTGATATATAAACATAGTGGAATATTATTGTACTATAAGAAACAACAAATGTAAAGGATAGAAATCTGTATGTACATATGTGTATGAGAAGCACACATTTAGTGAGAGCATATACCCAGGGAATGTTTAAGGTTAATGTTTATTAGATATATAATAAAGGGTTGTCTTTTTATTCTTCAAATAACTAAAGAAATAAAAAGTTAACAAAGAAGTTAATGAAACTTTAAAAGCACAAACTTTTAAAATTAGATGCAAAGTATCCATTTATTTTTAAAAATTAAGAGTGTTCCCAGGAACATTGGTACACCCTATACATATGCCTATGGGAAGTCAAGAAAAAAATTTGAAAAGGAAAGCATGTTTCAAAAGGAAAACCAAGAAGAAAAAGGACATAGAGAGGGAATGTACACTAGTGTTGGCATGTTGAAGGGTAAAAGAATACATCATAGAGAAGGAAAGATCACTAAATACTTGAAGTTGTATTATAGATATGTCTTTTTTTTTTTTTGAGGAGAAACAACCATCTCTAGAAGAAATAGCTTCCTATTCTCCAAAGGATGAGGATGAGGATCCAAAACTTTCAAGTCATCCAGTAAAAGTCAGAGTAAGAAGATGAAAACTAACAGTAGTTGATGATTCCTTTCTATGGGGTACTGAGGCAGCTATCTGTGTACCTGACATAAACAACAGAAAGGACTTCAGTCTTGCTTGGACATGGAATGAATGAGTGAATGAATGATGGAGAGTCTCACTAAGAACCATCAGATCTGAAGATAGTGATTGTTCTGGTGATCCATATAGGAACAGATAATGCCAAAATAAAGTACCTGGAAAGCAATGCTAAAGAGCATGAAATCCTGGGCAAAGATATTAAATGCTTTAATTTGGACTCTGAGCATCCTCCATGCCAGCACAAAAAACATTTAGTGAGTATATATCACCTTTTAATGCCTTAGCTTGATATTGACAATGCTGTACCATGACAAAGGGCGACTCCTGGGATCCTTTACTAGTGACTTGCTTCTAAGGTGCCATGGAATCATTAATTGAGTAATTATTGGGGCACTAATGATGTTTTCATCACTACTAATAGAAGGTAAACTATTCTGCAGAGAAATGTGAATTAGAAAAGCAAACAGCTAATTAAGATGGTGTTCAACAGCTAATCAGAATTTCAGAGAACCATTGAAAAAGAATGTAACCCACTTCCTGACAGAGAAAAAATGGACTAATGTGCAAAATGAGACTCATATTTTTGGGCAGAACTAATATAGGAATTTATTTTGCTTCACTATGCTTATTTGTTTTAGTTAAGGGTTTTGATTTTTAATTTTATTTTGCTAGGGGTAAGTATTTGATCATTAAAAAATAATTTTTAAAAAGATGGTGTTTGAGAATAAGATTTGTATTTCTTAGTCATGGCTTAAAATATAAGACTCATGGACTCTTGGCAAAATGTATAGTATAACGAAAAATAGCTGGAATAAACATTTATCTGGAGTCTTATTAAAGTCTTCCCAACAGAGTATGCATAGGCATGTAGCAGAAATCTCTGAGGCAAAAGGCTTTAAAAAGATCTTGGTTGGGTGAGAGTAAGAAGAGGCAAGCAGGAAGACAGTAGAGAGAAGAAAGCAGGGGAAGGAAATGGTTACTGAATTCAGAAATTTCTACCTGTGATGCACTACATCTTGCCAGGGTCTATAGACATAGCTAGTATGTTCTGGGTTTATTTTCCTAGAGCCAGTCTAGCTAAATCTTCCCCCTCAGGATTCTACAGGTACCTAGTGAAGTGTGGAGGTGTCTCTCTTCTTAATTCTATCCACTTAAGGTCCCTTTGATTGTGTCATTTCTATCCCTGCCCACCCTCTGCCTTGTTAGCCATCTATGATTAGCATCCCAAGTCCAATTAACCACTTAACATCAATTTTAGAAAGGATATTTACTTTGAAAATATAACAAGAACAAAAGTACAATACCCTATCTCTAACAGAGGCACACTCCCCTTTACTACCTTGGCCTTGGAAGAGAGTGGACTTAGATTTAGCTGACTTCCTACACAGCATTGGTCTCACCAAGTTTAGATCCAAAGGCAGCAGAGCTACCAATAGGTTGCATTCTGAAGGCGAAGCACTCCTTGCTCCTTGGGCTATCTATAGAAAGTGTGGCTATAAAACTCAGTGAAAACTTCCAGAATCCCAGACTAGAGTCTGAACTACTGGATACTTACTCTCCTGAACTTTTGAAACTAACTAAATTAGTCTCCAGAATAATTTCTTTTACAAAAGAACAAATGATGAGGGAAAAGTTCCAAGACCTCCCTACCCTGCACCCCACCATGTAACACTTTCTATCACTAATCACTATCAGGGAAGGAATCAAACCAGGAGCAGAGATCCATGAGAGATTCATGAGAGAGCAGCTGAAGAAAATTACTAAATGTCTGGTCTGCTAGTGCCTTTTGAAGGCACTCCCAATTCTGACTACGCAGCCAGAAAATCTTCTCCTAACCACCTGGTTGTCAGATAAACCAGTTACACAATGTCTATGCATGTTCCACATTCTCTCCGTAGCACATCATTACTCTCCCAGAAGCAAGGTCTCCAGCCTCTTCTATGTGGAGAATAGCATTAGAGACATTCTTGTATGTGCCAGTCTCCTGTTACAGATACACAGATGTTTCTAGTATGTTCCTGGTAGTACAGCCCTGCTGTAAGCAGTAGAGGTTCCTCTATGACTTATGATGCCAGATTTGCAACCCCATCCAGTGGCAGCCTAATTGCCCTGTGAAACCTGTCTTTCCATGCTTGGAACAGGAGCTGCATATTCCTGATGACTCAATATCCCTGAAGCAAGCAACAATGGCTTGCAAATATTGAAGCTGCACAGTTCTTGCAGCAGAGGATAAGCTTCTAATACTATGACCCAGTGTCCTTCATAGAACAGTCAGGCTTGATCAAACACCCAGAAGTGCAGTGATTGGATCTGAAATCTTCTGCCCCATGTATTGGGGAGGAGGGAAGGTAATTTTAAGAAATATGAATTGAGTAGTTGATGTGGAATTTTTCTATTTGCCATCCTTTTCTGCATTAAATAAATTGTCCTTTTTTCATACCACCAAAATGAGATATGTAACTGATTATTGGCTAGTTATAGGAAAGAAATTCAGAGGGAATGTACATTGACGACGTAAACTAATCTGGATAGAAAACTGAATCCATTTTAGACATCTGGAAACAACATGAGCTCTCTCCACAGAATCTGACACTTGTTGAATACTCTCACCTCCAGGATATTCTCATTTCTCCTTGATGTTTCCTTGATGTTTCTCTGTCTTTTTCTCTTACTAGATCAGATGATTCTTCACTCAATCTCCTTTGCTAGATCACCATCTATAAGCTACTCCCTAATTAGAAGTGTAATCTAAGGACCTGTTCTGGTCCCATTTCTCTCTCTCTCAGTACCCTCTATTGTGTTCATGGGTTTAAATATCATCTGTATAAATGATCCCCAGTTATAGATATATGTACATATGTGTATATGCATGTGTGTACATACACACACACACTATATATATATATATATATGCATATAGCCCTAGGCTCCTGAATTCTAGCCTTAAATTACAAACTACCTATTGTAAAAATTAAATTAGTCTCTAGTAATAAAAATATTATATTTTATGAGGTTTATTAAGGATTGAATACAAAATTAAAAAACACGTGCCCAGTGTAAACCTTAAAATTTCTTAGACTTAGACAAATTCAACATATCCAAAATAGCACTCCTCATCTTCATACACACACATGCACACATACAGCCCTCATCTTTCTTCTTAACTTTCCTATTTCTGCCCAGGCACCACTATCTTTTCAGAGAATGAGATTCACAACCATGGAGTCATCCCCCTCACTTTTATTCTCTTTCACCTCACATTCAATGAGTTGTCTAAATCTTGATATTTCTAACTCCACAAAATCTTTCCCATATATCACTTTCTCTCTCTACTCACATAGTCACTTCCCTAATTAGGCCTTCATCACCTCTTGCCTAGTCTATCATGATAGCCTCCTTTCCAACTAACTACCAAACTAATTTCCTAAAGCACAAGTCTGTCCATGTCTCTCCACTACTCTATAAACTTCATGGTTTAATCTATCATTAACTAGGAAATCCTGTGTTAAATATGTAAGACCCTTTACAATCTGACTCTAACCTACCTTTCCAGAACTATTAAATACTATTCCCTTTCATAAACTCTATAGCCCAGCCAAACTGGTATTCTTTCTGCTCTCCATACATGATACTCCATATTCTATCTCTACGCCTTTGCCCAGGCTGTCTTCTGCATCCAGAAGGCATTCTTAAGAAGTCCTTCCTCATTGGTGTCCTTCAAAGTTCAGTTCAAGTGTCACCTTCTTCATGAGGCCTTACCTTATCTCCCAGTTAAAAGTACCCTTCTGCCATCTTTGAGGCAGGTAGAAAGCACAATGGAGAGAGCACTAGTTCTGGAGTCATGAGGAGCTGAGTTAAAGTTCAGCCTCTATCAACATCTCACACCCTATACCAAGATAAATTCAGGATGGGTAAATGACTTAAATATAAAGAAGGAAATTATAAGTAAATTAGTTGAACATAGAATAGTCTACCTATCAGATCTATGGGAAAGGAAAGAATTTAAAACCAAGCAAGAGACAGAAAATACTACAAAATATAAAATAAGTAATTTTGATTACATTAAATTAAAAAACTTTTGTAAAAACAAAACCAATGCAGCCAAAATTAGAAGGGAAGAAACAAATTGGGGGAAAAAATCTTTTTAACAAAAAACCTCTGACAAAGGTCTAATTTCTCAAATTTATAAGGAACTAAATCAATTGCACAAAAATCAAGCTGTTCCCCAATTGATAAATGGGCAAGAGGCATGTATAGGCAGTTTTCAAATAAAGAAATAAAAACTATCAATAAGCAAATGAAAATGTGTTCTAAATCTCTCATAATTAAAGAAATGCAAATCAAAACAATTCTGAGGTACTGACTCACACCTTGCAGATTGGCCAATATGACAGTAAAAGAAAGGAATAAATGTTGGAGGGGATGTGGCAAAATTAGGACACTAATGCATTGCTGATGGAGTTGTGAATTGAACCAAACATTCTGGAAGGCAATTTGGGTAATCCAATAATTCTCAGATTGTCTCTCCTAGATCTATTTTCTAGGTCATTTATTTTTTTCAATAAGATATTTCCTGTTTTCCTGTGTTTTCATTCCTCTGATTCTGTTTTATTGTTTCTTGATTTCTCATGAAATCATTAGTTTCTAGATAGTCAATTCTTATTTTTAAGATCTGTTTTTCCTCTGTCACTTTTTGGTTCTCCTTTTTCAATTGGCCCATTTCTTCTTTCATCACTTTCATTTCTTCTTGCATTACCTTCCTTTCTTCTTGCATCACTTTCATTTCTCTTCCACACTTTTCCTCTAACTCTAATAATTGGTTCTTGAAGTCTTTTTTGAGCTCTTCCAGAATCTGTGTCCAAGCCATATTTTTCTTTTAGACTTTGGGTATGTTTCCTTTGCTTTTGCTGTCCCCTTTTGTGTCTGCATCTTGCTCTTTGTCTCCATAAAAAGTCTTAGGTGCTTTTCTGATTGTTTGCTCATTTTTGCTATCTAATTATAGGTAGACTCTGTTTTCTGGGAAATTGGGGTACCCTATTAAACTTCAGTCCTTCCTTGATGTTATTTTTGGGTTATTTTCTGGGTTGTTACTAGTTTACCAGATGATCTGAGGAATGAGAGCTCTGAGAGTCCCCTCCCCCTGCTTATTTAATTGACCCTTGAGATGCTGGTAGCTTAAAGACTTTTCTTGGGCTTGGGTATAAGCTTTTGATTTCAATCTGACTCTGATCAGGTCAGGTGCTGATCAGATTCTAGCCCCAGGCTTAGGCTCATGGTTTTTGTCTCAAGGTGTTCTTGATTCAATCAGGCACACCCTTGATTACCCTGTCCTGGAGCTCCACCCTTAGTTTTGGGCAAAAAGATCCCAAGGAGGCTCCTCCTGAGAACTGTGAACTCACCCCAAACAGTGGATTATGTCCTCATCATCAGCCCAGACTGTGATTCCTGGCTTCTCTCTGGGCCCATGTGGATCAGCCCCCTTCAGCACAGATTGCCTTGGGCTGGGACTCCGGACTTCTTCACAGGTTTGCAATTTCAAGGGATGTTAGTTGGCTTGGACCTCTATTTGTCTGGCAGGATCTCAGAGTCTGACTTAGTTTGGGCTTAAATTCAGAACCTGTGAGAACAGATGTGTGGGGCAGTGGGGGGGGTGTGGTTTGCTCTTGGCTTGCTCTTGGCTTGCTCTTCACTCACTGCTGTGCCTCCTACTAGCTCTGGTACCCTCTCACCTCAGCTCCCCAGATGATCTCTGCCTACCTTCTTTTTTTTAAGGTTGTTTTCCTCTGTCTCTTTGTTAGTTCTTTCACTCCTGTATTCATTTTGTGGCAACATTTTATTCTTGATCAGAGAGAATTTTCATGGTGAAATGGTGCTCTGCTGCCCTAGTTACTCCTCCATCTTGGCTCCTGGAAGGCAATTTGGAACCATGCCCAAAGGGCTTTAAAAGACTGCCTGCCCTTTGATGCAGCCATACCACTGCTGGGTTTGTACCCCAAAGAGATTATAGGGAAAAACACGTGTACAAAAGTATTCATAGCCATGTTCTTTATGGTGGCAAAAAAAGTGGAAAATGGGTAATGGCTGAACTGTGGTATCTGATGGTGATAGAATACTATTGAACTAAAAGAAATGATGAATTGGAGGAATTCTATGTGAACTGGAATGACCTCCAGGAATTGATGCAGAGTGACAGGAGCAGAACCAGGAGAACGTTGTACCCAGAAACTGATAAATTATGGCACAGTCAATTGTAATGGACTTCTCTACAACAGCAATGCAATGATCCAGGACAATTCTGAGGAATTTATGAGAAAGAACACTATCCACATCCAGAGAAAAAGCTATCAGAGCAGAAACACAGAAGAAAAATAAATGATTGATCACATGGTTTGATGGGAATATGATTGGGGATGTTGACTTTAGATGATCACTCTATTGCAAATATTAATAATATGGAAATAGGTTTTGAACAATGATACATGTAAAACCCAGTAGAATTGCTCATCAGCTCCAGGAGGAGGGAGGGACAAGGGGAGGGAAAGAATATGAATCACGTAGCCAAGGAAAAAATTATAAATTAACTAATTAAACAAAAATAAATAGATTGATAAAGTTCTGCCTCTGATACTAATTTCATGACATTGGGCAAATCACTTGATCTGTTTGCCTCAGTTTCCCTCATCGTAAAATGGAGATAATAATATCACCTACCTAAGCAGAATTGTTGTGAAGGTCAAATGATGTAATATTTGTAAAATGCTAAGCAGAGAGCATAGCAAATAGAGCACTACATAAATGCTTGTTGCCCTCTCTTCTCTCCTTTTATGTATAACTGCACTTATCCAGGCATGTCCAGTTTGTTTAATATGGAGGTGACCTTGAGGGGGACTTTGAAACATTTCTAAATTGTATAACATGGAGGCTTCTTCATCCCCTGCCATGTAGGTGAGGATACCCTCCTTTGGTTGCCTTTCTCTTTAAAACTGGCAAAACTGAGGTGTTACTCTGCATTGCTGTTTTCAGTCACTCTTATCTGTTACATCCAAAGGGTGAAGATCACAATTAACCCACAGCATGGATGCCATGAAGTGAACCAGTGAAAGGGGAAGGATTTTCCTCTTCTTGCTCCCTCTCTTACCTTGGCTCAGGAAATAGACCTGGAGGCATTTATCTTTGTTCTAGGTCATTTGTTCTCAGTTTCAGATCCTGGAGGCAACTCCCAAAGGACCTGGGAGTTCTAGCCTTAGGAACCTTGAAGCCACAATTGTAGATAGAGTGCCACAGCCAGCCAGCCTGACATGAAAGGGATAAGAAGCCAGAATACCTGGAACTCAAGCCCAAGGAAGGTTTTGGAACTGGGACAGTGAAGACTAAGCTAAAGTGATAAAAACTAATTTCTTCCTCCTTCCAGAGACTGAGATGTTATAAAAGAGGGAGAATTATTTCTCTGGAGTATTAAGAGCAAGGGTCCCCAAACTATGGTGGGCCACATGTGATCCCCTGAGGTCATTTATCCGGCCCCCACTGCATTTCCAAAAGGGGCATCTCTTTCATTGGTGGTCAGTGAGAGGAGCACAGGATGCATATGCTCCTGGAGTACTGTATGTGGCGTTGCTCACTTACAATACTACTTCCGGTGACATAATCCTTTGTGTGGTGCCTTGTTCTGAGAGTAACTGAAGAAGAACGAGGCGCAGGGCAAAGGATTATGTGGCTGCACAATGGAAGACATCAGCATGGTGAGCGGTGATGGGGGAGGGGATTCCGCACTGTGTATACTGCTGCCCGGTATAGTGGTGGCAGTGATGGGTCTGTGCAAGGTGTGACGGGCCCATCACAGCCAGCGCTGCAGCCTCCGCTATCCCAGACAGCCTTATACAGTGTCACAGGCCCAGCACCACCTCCAGTAGAGTGCATAGGGATTTGTTCATAGTTTTTTTTTTTTAAATAGTACAGCCCTCCAACAGTCTAAGGGACAGTGAACTGGCCCCCTGTGTAAAAAGTTTGGGGACCCCTGATTAAGAGAGTGCGTTTGTATATTTGTGATTATTCTTTGGAAGTACACATTTCTGTATAAAAGCTAATCTGATTAGCAGTGGCTAAATGGAACTGCAGTGCAGAGGTCTATGCCCTACACTTGAGGGAACATTGATGAGGGCTAGAGCAGTTTGCAGGGAGTCTAGACATACTCCAATCCCCTTAAGAGTAATAGAGGACCCCATATGTGGGCTAAATGTAACCTGCCTGACCTTCAGGCAGTAGGGGTCGGGGCAGTATGTGTCATATAAGGATTTTGTGTGTATATTCTTATACATGTTCATAGCCATGCAAAATAGCCATATTATTTACCCTGATAGAATGTAAGCTATTTTAGGACAGGGACTGTTCCTTTTTTTAGCAGCTAGATGGATGTCCAGATTGAGCTCTAGGCCTAGAGTAAAGAAGATCTAAGTTTTAATTTGGCCTCAGACACTCTACCAGCTATGCAGTCTTGGGCATATCACTTAACCACTGTTTGTCTCCATTTCCTCAACTGTAAAATAGAAACAATAAAAGCCCCTATTTCACTGTCTTGTTCTGAGAATCAAATAAGAGAATATCTGTAGTGCTTGGCACATGGCCTGGCATAGGAGGCACAGTCTAAATGGCAACTATTATTAACTATTATTATTAATTATTTTGTGTCCCTTGCAGCATAGCATCCATCACATAGTAAATGCCTACTAAATGCTTATTGATTGATTAATTACGCATTGTAAATATAGACTCTTGTGAAGAAGTTCAGGTACCTTAAGTGAGAAACATAGTCAAGAATATTTGGAGGAAGATCAAAAAAAAAGTTATATTGGTGTAGGAAGACCAGAACATAGGAAGAATCAAGCAAGTCATCTTCAAAACATCACAAACCCAACAAAGAAACATACTCAGGTTGTAATGGAAAAATTCTACCATTCATATATCTGTTGGAATGCTGTCCTAAAAGCAAAGCAGATAATAAAATTTGTACTTACCTTAAGGATACTCACTTCAATAAATCAACAAACATTTTAAAAGGTAGAAGAAATATTGCTAAAGTAAAAAACTGAAACTTGAAGGCATGACTCCTGCCCTTCCGTCTTGAGTTTATCATAGGGAAGATAAAGAAAACCATGCTATGACCTGCACCCTATGACCTAGATTCTGAGAGAGCAAATTTCAAAAGATTCAAAGACAACTAAGATGAGGATCAAATAGTCTAAAATTTTGCAGGGGAAGTTATCTACTGAAGGACAGGGAGCTCTCTAAAATGAAACTTGGGGAAAAAAGCAGAAATGAATGCAGTAAGGTTGGGAAAATATAAGCATTCTGAAGAAACTGATGTGCACAGAAAGGGAGTTAACTCATCATTGAACTTAAATATGAAAAGACAAATACAGAAAATAGCAGCAAAGGCAAATAATTGAAGATTAATAAAATAGAAGCACATAAAAATGTGTTAAGAGTAGCTAATGCTCAGAATAAATGGGCAATCAATGGTAAGGAAATCAAAGTTTTTAATCAAAGACTCCAGTATTTTGGGTGGACTCCCTGTGGTGGATTTTTAGGGAGGGCATGGATGAGAGTTCCACAGGATATACAGGCATAGGTGACTTGCAATCTATATCTTTAAAGGGAATACCCAATTGAATAAGATAATACATCTGAGTATTTATAAAAGAATTGAATATATTGATAAGAGGAAAGAATCAGAAAGGGATAGAAATATAGATGGGCTGATGTTAACTAATGGCAGCCAAAAAAATTGTTAATTCATATTTTTCTTTTTTTCTAACAAAAAATGGCCTTTGGCCTAGAAAGGTCAGAACACCAATGGCTGGCAGGAAGGGGAAACCCAAAATAAGTAAGATGATAAGGTGGTATCAGTTACCCACTATGAATTCAGGTCACCAGGCCAGATGAACTATACCCTGGAAGACTGATAGAATTGACAGATATGTGAAAAAATGGGTAGTAATCACCAGTATAGTGGTCAAGAAGCAAGAATAATCTTTACAGGTTATAGTTACCACACTTACCCCAAAAGCATCCTTTTTTTTTCCTAGTATCCAGTATTTAAAACCCACCCATCTTTCATGAAAGGCAAACAAAAACCCTGAGCTTATTTGGCCAGCATAATCTGGCCTTTAGAATGCAACTCCATTATTTTGTAATGAATCATTTATGGTATGGATAATTTTTATTGTTAGATAACTAAGGGAACTTGTACACAATTAGATGGTACCACTAATAGAAGAGGAAAGGTCATTGTTAGAGAATTATCTGTGGTTCAACACTTAGTTCTTCATGGTTTTAAGAGTTTGAGAAAAGATACATCAGCAATATTAGGATTAAAGTAAGAGAAATGGCCACCATTGTTCTATAAAAGATGGAGTGCTGAATTTGGAATGGGGAGAAACTTTGGCTAGAATCCTGTTACTATAAAATAAATATGAAGGAAAGGGAAAAATTAAAGAAGTGAAATTTTAAACACAACAAACAAGCAACATGGAGTAAAAAAAAGCCAAAGATACCAGAAAAGTATAGTTTCCGCCTTCAAAAGGTAGAAGAATATAACTATCCACAGTTCTATCAACAAAACTGGATCTTTCATAAGGCACTTTGACATGAATTATAAATTCATTAAGAACTAAAGGAAGTTCTAATATCAAAGGCTGAATTAAATTAATAAGGAAAGGGAATCGATTTTTAAGAAAAAAAGTGAGAGGGCAGTTAGGTGGCTGAGTGGATTGAGAGTCAGGCCTAGAGGCAGGAGGTCCTGGGCCCAACTCTGACCTCAGACACTTCCTAGCTGTGTGAACCTGGGCAAGTCACTTAAATCCTTTGCCTAGCCCTTACTGCTCTTCTGCTTTGCAACCAATACATAGTATTGATTCTTAAGATGAAAGTTAACTTTTTAAAAAGAGTAACAATAATATTTAACTTCAACCAGTGAGGAATATTAATAAGACAGAATTATTGAAAAATATATCTTCTGAGATGAAAAAGGCAGAACAAGCAAAATAAAATAAGAAATAAACACATTTGATAGAATAGTTCTGAACAGTACAAACAAAGGTAATGGAATAAGAGAATGGAGCTCATAAAGAAAACCTGAAAAAATATATTAGAATATCCAAAAAAACGAGAAGGAATTCTGTGGCCTTTGAACTGATCTTCTAAATAACTTGATTAGCCTTTAACTATGAATTCTTTTTTTTTTTTTAAACCCTTACCTTCCATCTTGGAGTCAATACTGTATATTGGCTCCAAGGCAGAAGAGTGGTAAGGGCTAGGCAATGGGGGTACTTGCCCAGGGTTACACAGCTAGGAAGTGACTGAGGCCAGATTTGAACCTAGGACCTCCCATTTCTAGGCCTGGTTCTCAATCCACTGAGCCACCCAGCTGCCCCCTAACTATGAATTCTTAACAGTCATGTGCTAAAATTTTTACATCATTCTTAACAAAAGGCCAAACAGTTTCTTACCCATCCCTAGACCTGTGATCATCCCAGGAATCTGCCTTGAAGTAATTAATAATCAGATTGAGAGATGAAAGAAGTCTTGGATTACTTTGATTAATGAAAGTATTACATGAACTGAGAGAATCCTTAAAGGGAATTCATTTATTTCTTGCTTTACATAAATTCTAATTACTATCAAATTTGACTTTAGGTAAAGAATTTTGAAAGAAATCCAATAAAACACCTGTTAACTTTACTGTGCTCTTTTTCTCTAGTCTTGCCCCTCAGCTGGCCCTCCCTGACCTCCAACCATTTCCCTACCACCATAAAAAAAAATCCTCAGAATATTTTAAGCATCAGAATGGATGTTTCCAAAGACTACTTCAGACTGCCAGATAACTTGGACCTCTTTCTGCCTCTCTCCCTTTCCCATTTCCAGAGGCAAATTCAAATTATGTAAAAATTGCTTTATGTAGCAAGGTCTGGTCCATATAAAGCCCATATAAAGCAATCAGTAGTCAAACAGGAACAGAATTGTTTTAGGAAAAGTTTTTCCTAAGGCAGTGATAGTGAACCTATGGCACACGTGCCAAAAAGGGCATACAAAGTCCTCTCTGTGGACATGCCTACAGCCACCCACCAGAGTTCATTACTAGAAAGCCAGAGGGACTTATTATGGAACTGTTCCCCTCTCCCTTTTCCCGTACCTGAGGACATTCCTCTCATCATCCACCCATCTGCCCAGCAGCCAATGGGAGTGCTTCCTCACTTCCCTATCTGGGGTAAGTGGGGAGTCAGGGGACAAAGTGGAGGGGGCAGGGCATGGCATTTGGTCTGGGGTGGGACAGTTATGTCACTAGGTCTGGGGGTTAGGAGAGGGCCTGGCACTCCATCTCTAAAAGGATCACCATCACTGCCCTAAGGTATCTCCCAAATTAAGCAACTATTATTTGATGGGGACTGTTATCTAAACTAGTTTTTAATCCATTCTGCTATCTACTTCCATTTTATGGGTGAGTTCATCTCACTTATATTCACAGTTATGATTATCATCTGTGTATTGCCTTCCTTTTTAGTTCCTCTTTTAATCCTGATCTTTCTCCTTTCACTCTTTCCCTCCTCTCCAATGTTTTGCTTTTAATCAATCCCCTCTCTTTTATTACTTCCCTTCCCACCACCATTCTTCTTATTCCCCTCCTACTCCTCTTTAGTGTGTTTTGATCATCCCACCCAGCTTTTCCCTCCCTTATATTACTCCCCTCCTCACCACCCCAT
The DNA here is from genome assembly GCF_027887165.1 of Monodelphis domestica. Classification (NCBI taxonomy): domain Eukaryota; kingdom Metazoa; phylum Chordata; class Mammalia; order Didelphimorphia; family Didelphidae; genus Monodelphis; species Monodelphis domestica. Next base: position 271,667,848 of record NC_077229.1, read on the forward strand.
TTTTTATTCCCCTTCTACTCTCCATAGGGTAAGATAGGCTGCTATGTACAAGATAGGAATCTGGCTGTTCCTCCCTCTCTGAGCCAATTCCAATGAGAGTATGGTTTAATTACTTGTTTCTGCCCTTTTCCTCTCTTTGTATTAGTTTTCTCCATCCTCCTCTTTATGTGATATAATTTAACACACTTTTCTTCTCTCTTCCCATTTCTCTTTGTACTATCCTCTTTTTCACCCCTAGTTTTATATTTTTTGAAATATCCTAAATAGCTTACTACCACACCCTCTGTGTATATTTCATCTAACTACTAGATAATGATAATTTTTAAGAGTTACAAATATTGGGGCAGCTGGGTGGCTCAGTGGATTGAGAGCCAGGCCTAGAGATGGGAGGTCCTAGGTTCAAATCTGGCCTCAGACACTTCCCAGCTGTGTGACCCTGGGCAAGTCACTTTGACCCCCATTGCCTAGCCCTTACCACTCTTCTGCCTTGGAGCCAATACACAGTATTGACTCCAAGATGGAAGGTAAGGGTTTCACAAAAAAAAAAAAGAGTTACAAATATCATCCTTCCTTATAGGAATATAAACAATTGGTCTTTATTGAATCTCTTGTTTTTTTTCCTTTCTTATTTACCATTTTATGCTTCTCTTGAATTTTGTATTTGGACATCAAATGTTCTGCTTAAGTTGGGTCTTTTTGTAAGGAATGTTTGGAAATCTTCCATTTTATTAAATGACCATATTTTCCCTTGAAAGAATATTGTCAGTTTCAATGGGTAGGTGATTCTTGGTTGTAAACCCAGTTCCCTTGCCTTCTGTAAAATCATATTCCAAGCCTTCCAGTCCTTCACCGTGGAAGCTGCCAGATCCTGTGTATTCCTGGCTGGTGCTCCATGATATCTGAATTGTTTCTTTCTGGCTACTTTCAGTATTTTCTCCTTGATCTGGGAGCTCTTGAACTTGTCCATAACATTCCTAGGAGTTGTCATTTGGGTATTTATTGTAGGAGTAACGTGTGGATTCTTTCCATCTCTATTTTACCCTTCTGTTCAAGAATATCAGGGCAGTTTTCTTGGATGATTTCTTGTAATTCTTGTCTAGAATTTTTTTTTATCATGACTTTCAGGTAGTCCAATAATTTTAAAATTGTCTCCCCTGGATCTATTTTCCAGGTCACTTGTTTTTTTTCAATGAGATATTTCATATTTTCTTCTATTTTTTCATTCTTTTTTTTGTTTTATTGCTTATTGATGTTTCATGAAGTCATTAGCTACTATTTGTTCAATTCTAATTTGTAAAGACTAAATTTCTTACATGACATTTTGATCTTCCTTCTCCATTTGGTTCGTTCTTCTTTTCATGTCATTCTTTTCTTCATTTGATTTTTTTTGCCTCTTTTTCCAACTGATCAATTTTGCCTTTTAAAAGCTGTGTTTTCCTTTTCCCATTTTTCTTCAACCTGTCTTATTTGATTTTTTAATTCCTTTATGAGTTCCTCCAAAGGTGAGCCCAATTTCCAGGGTTTTTCTTGTAGTACCTTGTTTCCTATCATCCTCTATTGCTTCTGCTCTCTGATAAATTTCCCCATAGAAATATTCAGTAGTTACCATCTTTTTCTGTTGTTTACTCATTTTTCAGCCTTTTGTTTTTATATTTTTGCCTGTGGGCTGAAAGGTCTTCCCTCTGTTAATTGACTAGATTAGGTCAGTTGAACTAATCTGACCTGGGGTTAAATCTTCAATGTAGCCAAACTCCAAGGCCAAAGGTGCCCAGCCAGATAGACCCCTGGTCCTCCCTGCTAGCTATTGTTGGGACATAGGAACTCAAGGGGTATGTCTGTGGTGCTCCTCCACTGGTATTGCCCCAATCTCAAGGTCCCAACTTTAGCCTAAGCCTAACCATGGATCCCAGCATAGTAGGTGGGGGTGCGTTGGTGCTGGTAGACCAGGACTTCTTTGTGTACAGTACTGTTTTTTGACTCTCTCTCTGCCTACCTTTCAAGTTGTGTTCAGCAGGAGAATCCTATGACTCCATCTTGCTGTTGAGTTTTGGTTCCTGCCTTTTTGAAGCACTTTTTAAAGACTAGTATGGAAGGTTAGAACAGTTTCAGTTTTTGCTACTACTGAGCTGCCATCTTGACTCCTCCTTGTTATCTAAACTCTGAATTCAATTTGTGCTCAATCTTGACTGTAAACAATAAATTCTAACTCCAAAATGACCTATTTTCAAGAGATTTTCAAGGATATGAGGAATTTGGACTTTTGTCTAAGCAGAAAAATGCTTAGTAATTTAGACTACTAACTTAACAAAAATTGTTTTTTAGACTTGCAACTAAAATGTAGGGTATAATTTTTCTTCCACCCTATAAATCAATTCTGGATTGTGCCTTTAATATGTGCCTGCCATGAAAAAGAGCTTTAATAAGGTAAAGAAACTTCAAAACTATGAATTAATATGTTGACAAAGTATGTTCAACTTCTTTTGAAGAATTTAATAAAAACATTGTTTAATTTCCCATATTTCAAGACAGAAGATAAATAATGACCATTAATTGACAATCACCTCAAAAAAAGTAAAAGGAATATTTTAACTGTGAAAGTCACAGATTTTTAAAAGGAAGGGAAGTAGAAAGAGAAATGGAAAACTGGACAACCTTGAGGCTTGGGGAAGGGTGCTAAAGTTTAAAGATTTTGTATATTTTATATAAGTAATAGCAGAAACTTAGGAATTGTGCTTCATAATGGGGTATGTTTGAATGCAAAGACTAGAATTTGATTGCCACTACTAAAATAATGTAGATTATATATTGTGCTGGCAAAACAATTAAGAGGATATGTCTGAATACAAATCAAACAATAATAATCTTTAATATATCTGGATTCAATTCCCCTACGAAAAGGATTTTAAAAACATGGCCTACAGTATGTCACCTACAGGGAACATAAGAAAAGCATAAGGTCACATACAGATTTAGAATGAAAGATTACAATAAAATTTACAATTCTTCAACAAATGCTAGAAAATCAGAAATTTTTATCATGATTTGAGACAAAATTGAATTCAAATTAGAACTATTGGGAAAAATAAGTTATATTTAAGGCACCTCAGACAATGAAACAATATCATTTAATTTCTTAATGAGAGACAATTCTTTTAAAATAATTTTTACTATGAACTTAACAACCATTAACAAAACAAGGGGCCAAATCTTAACCAAACTCCCTAGCTTTTTCTTTAAATTAATACCTTTTTACACATTAATTTCCAAATATATTCCTTTACTCTCCTAATTAGTGAGCTCTCTGTGCAATCAGTCTATCAATCTTTATTAAGAGTTTACTCTGTCAGCCAATGTGTTAAATACTGAGGATACAGAGACAAAATACAATCCCTGCCCTCAAAAAGCTTACAATCCAAAGGGAGAGACAACATGCAAACAAATATATACAAAGAAATGTATATATTAGATAAATGATAAATAATTAACAGAGGGAAGACACTGAAATTAATAGGGGACTAAAAATAAAGTATAAAGAAAATATATGATTGGCAAAAAAAAGAGTTTATAGGAAGTACAAGGAAGTCTAATGTTTAATCAATGTTATTATTATTGTAGAGAGGGAAACTGAGGCAACACTAAAATAAGAAAAGAGGGGAATTGTGTGAGATATAATTGTATGTAATTCTCAAGGTAATGACATTTGGCTTGTAACCCCAACATTTTCAGGACCCTAGTCAGAGTTAGTATTCCCTCTCAGAATAAGACTGTACCCTTTTCTCAATAAAACATTTGGCCTGTCTGCTCTAAATTTAAAAAAAAAAAAAAAGAAATTAATCGGGGAGGGGGCAGCTGGGTAGCTCAGTGGATTGAGAACCAGGCCTACAGATGGGACATCCTAAATTCAAATCTGGCCTCAGACACTTACCAGCTGTGTGACTCTAGGCAAGTCATTTAAGCCCCATTGCCTAGCACTTACCACTCATCTCCCTTGGAACCAATACCCAGTATTGATTCCAAGATGAAAGATAAGGGTTTAAAAAAAATTTAATAGGGGTTTGAGAAGGCTTCCTGTAGGAGATGGGATTTTAGTTAAGACTTAAAAGAATCCAGGGACTTTAATAGATGGAGATAAGGAGAGAAACTATTCCAGGTATGGGCTACAGCTAGAAAGAATGCATGGAGTCAAAAGATGGCATGTCTTGTTCACCAAACAAAACCAGAAGGCCAGTGTCACTGGATCAAAGAATATACGTGGGAGAGTAAGGTGTATTTTGTTTTGGACATATTGCATTTGTCTACTGGACATCTTCAAGATGTCTGAAAGGTAGTTTGTTTTTTTAACCAGAGGAAAAATAAAAATTATCATTGCTTTAAAAATATCAATTAAAATTATTCAATTATTGAAAACTAGTAATTGTGGGTTTCAAGGATTGTATGCCAACAAAAAGTTTTGTCAATTAATATATTTCCTTATTTTTTTTAGATCTGGATGAAAAAGATGTGAAATTGGAGGTTAGTAGAGAGATTTGGACAGGAAAGGTAGATTTAAGAATCATTAGCATAGAAATAGCAATTAAATCTGTGGGAGTTAATGAGATCACTTAATGAAGTAGAATAGAGAGAGAAGGGGGCCCAGGAAAGAACCTTTGGGACTCTACCTATAGTTAAAGGTCATGATTTTGGAGGACAAAGAAGGAGCAGTCAGATAAGTAGAAGGAAAACCAGGAGAGAGTAGTGTCCTGAAACTCTAGAGAGAAAGTAGTGTCAATGAAGAGTGATCAGCACTGTCAACAGAGATCAAGGAGAATGAGGATTAAGAAAAGACCACTGGAAAGATATCATTAGTAATTTTGGAGAGAGAGCAGTTTCAGTGTAATGTTAAGTTAAGAAGCCAGATTGTAAGGTGTTAAAAGACTGGAGAGAAAGCAGAGCCATCTATTGCAGCCTTTTCTAGGAATGTAGTAGCTATCAAGGGCAGAAGAGATACAGGATGAATTAAGTTTTCTTAAGAATTGGGCATGTTTGCATGAGCCAAAAGAAAGGGATAAATGGAAAATAAGTGAAAAAATGGGTATGATAGAGGGGACAATCTATTGGAGATAGGATGGAATAGGACCCCTGGAACAAGTACAGGTATTGGAATTGGTAAGGAGTAAGGCCACTTTATTATGTGAGACAGGAGTAAAGAAAGAGAGAATAGCAAGAAGACACCTGAGAGATGTGACCTGAGGAAGAGGCAATTTAAGGCCTCAAGTTTTACTTTTTGTGTAAAATATAAGACAAGTTTCTCAGCTGAGTGTGGGGAAGAGGAATTATGTGAGGTTAGAGGAGAAATAAAATGCTTTGGAAGAAAAATTAAAAGGGCAAGTTAGAAAATTCTTAAAGGAAAAATTGATTGATTGAAAGATTAATAGAAAAATAATAGTTGGGGACTAGATTGATACATGAACAAATTATGGCAAACAGAATCTCAAGACTTCAATTAGCGTGCTTAAAAAATTATAAGATTCCACCCTCTTCAGTTCTCAAATCTTTATCATCCTTCATAGTTCTATAAAATCTGCACTGCTTTTATAAAAACTTCCAATGATCCATTTATCATAATGGAAATTAAATGTGCTTTCAGTCATGCTGCTACATTAAATGGCGTTGCTTTTTTTTTTTTAAGGGACTAGCACTATAGGGTGAAGTGGGAGGGGACCTGCTTCCTGGAAAGTAACAGATATAAAAAAACAACACATCACTAAGGTTTTTTATTTGCTTCTTTTGTATTTTGGTTTTTTAAAACTGTCATCTTAGAATCAATACAAGGCAGAGGAACAGTAAGGGCTAAGTATTAGGAGTTAAGTAACTAACCCAGGGTCACCCAGATCAGCAGTGTCTGAGGTCAGATTTGAACCTCCTGTCTCTAGGCCTGGCTCTCAGTCCACTGAACCATCTAGTTTTCCTCTTTAATCCCCCTTTAATCACTGAAACAGAAACATTTATTTGGTCACCAGAGACTTGTTGGATAACTGAAAGCAAAATACTTCCTTATATTTTTTCTTGATTGGCTCAAAATTGGTCTCCTGAAGCAACAGAAAAGAGAACCCACATGCCAAATAGTACTTCACTAGGTCAAAATACCTATGATCTCATCAGTAATGGTACTCTACCCATGCAGTTTACAACCAAGCTGTCTTAGTAGATAAGATTAAGTTGCTATGGGCCACAATTCCTTGTTCCTCTTGTTGGTCAAGAGGCTTCTCAGAACTTAAGTGGGCTGATCCTTTAATGAATGATGCAGAGTAGTTTTCTGGGTCTCTAATTTTAGTTTCCCGAGTTTGTTAGCCCCACCCGGGGCTTGTGCCTTAATGACAAACTTCAAGAACCTTGGGAAGGGCACTGAGCAACAATTCACCACACCAGAAGCCCAACTTAGAAGGGGGCTGACGGGTCAAGCAGAGGGTCCATGGTGAGCAGCAAGAACGGGCGCCTACACCGCACCTCGTTACAGGTAGCTAGTATGAGGTGATATGAGGGAGTGTGGATCATCAGCATTTGCTCCAGACCAGCACGCTTGCTATAAATGCATGGCATTTTCAGTGTGTAGCCGACAGCTCTGTCGGGGCAGGAGGCAGACCTTGGGTCAGAAAACTCATTGAGGTCAGATCTTTTGAGTCCCGCTCTCTACCAACGGTCAAGACCCATGTGTTCCAAGGGGAGCAAAGTCCTCATGTCACCACCTCAGACAAAACTTGACAAGAAATCATGTATTCCCTCAGCAGCTGCAGCAGCAGCAGAAGAATCGAGCCTGTCACCAAAGCTCCGCCCCCTCCTCCAACTGCGCATGTGCATTACGCATCCGCCCAGGGGTTGCTCTAGCCGCGCAAAGGAGGGATCTGGATGCCCCAGACCTTGCGTCATCAGGGGGCGCCACGGCGCGTTAGCGGGCACGCGCAAGCGAGAAGATGTCTCCGTCGCCGCCTCTCTTCAGTTTGCCCGAAGCGCGGACCCGGTTTACGGTGAGATCCAGGAAGCGGAGGGGCGGCCGAAAGCCGACCTGACTGGAGCCACTTTCTTCCCCTTTTCTTCTCTACTTTCTCTGTGGTACATTGGTTCTTCCCCGGGGCGGAACCCAGGGCAGGGGACGTGTGTACGCCGTGGCGTCCTCTACGGACTCTTGGGGGGAGGGGCAGGTTACCTGGCTTTTCCGCGCGCGCGGCTCTTGTCTCCCCAATAGGAACCCCATTCCCACTGCCCGCGTGCCCCTCGCTGCCCGCGCCCTTCCACCCCCTCGTGCGAAGCCCCCCCACCCACTGAGGGTGGACGCGGGAAAACCATGGCCCCAGGGGGACGGGCGGGTGGTCAGTCCCTGAGGAGGAAAGACTGTTACAACCGGGAGACGAGGAAGGCACTTTAAAAATCTTGAAGCTAGAACCCTAGAAGTCCGGTCCCCATCCCGCCTACTGTAACTTAGCTCCGCGGTTCGTTTTCCTTCCTTCTTGCTTTTGATCCTCGGCCTTTTGGCTAAGATCAAGTGTAAATTCCGATTCAAAAAATTATGCATTAAGCATCCACTGTGTCCTAAGGCACTGTGCTAGGTGCTGGGAGATGAATGGAAAACGATCGAGTCCTTGCGTTCAAAGTATGGGCACAAACGTGTAATGACAAATTAAAATGTGACATGGGCAAAAAAGAGAGAATCTAGATATGCTGCCTTAGGAAAATTTGGAGATTCGCTCTCCTCTTGGAGAGAAACTGTGGGGAGGGGACCATTTGAGGAAGACCTCTATGATACTCAGCCTGGATTTGTTTGTAAGCTCCATCGTGACAGGGGTTTAACATCGACTATCCTTTAGCCAACTTTAGTAGCTCACGTTTATAGAAGCGCATTTCCCCATACACACAACGACCCTGTGAGGGACTTGGTGCAGGTGTAGGTAAAACATATTAAAACATCGTTCTGGTACCTGTGGTTATCTTCCTGTAGGGAACCCCTGAAGAAGAATGGCAGGTATGTTTTATAGGTGAGGGAAATGATGGTGGAGTTAGATCTCAATCCCTGGTCTAATCCTACCAAGACCTGGACGATTTCCCTTGCCACCCCACTGCTAATTTTGTTGTTTTATTCTTTTAAGGCCTAGAGATGGCCCATTTATGCTAATTGTACAGGGCATGTTTGAGTAATATACTTAACTCCATGGTCATCTTTGTAAGGTGGTCCTGAATGAGGAACTCAGAAGGAAAATCTAGTCCTTTGTGTTGTTACTATACTAATTTCCTTACCTACAGACATTTTCTATGCAAAATGATTGGGGCTGGGGGAATACTCAGTAAATCTTAAATGATTTACTTGATGTTATTTTCTAAGTATCTCCTTTTTCCAAGTTACTATTTAAAATCTGTCTTCTAGTTATTTGTACTTCTGAGAGGAACAACTGCGTATCTAGCAATGGTGTGTACTGTCTTTAGAGGTTTTACAGAGGCTGAATGGTCATTTGTCAGGTACTTGGTAGTAGGAATCATTTTCTGCTATCAAGTGGACTAAATGGCCCTTCTAGCTCCCAAATTTTGTGTTTTGGTGATATAATTCTATCTACTCTAACCAGTGGTTCTATTCCTTATTTGATCCTCCTCTTTTTTTCAATATAATTTTGATTTTTTTAAAAATCTTTTCTGTAGTCCTTAACATGTCATCAGACAATTCATTCTGAACTTTTTAAGCCTCATTCTTATGGGACTAGGCCATAATTTTATATTTATCATCAATTGCTTACCCTTAATTCTATCTTCTTTATAGGTCTTTAAAAGGTAAAGTGGTTGGTAAATTTCCTGTAAATCCATACTGGTCTCTAAATTTTAGACAATTCTTTTTTCTCATTAGAATCATTTCACTTTGTGTCTTCAGATTTTTATTTTTGCGAGATTCCAGTCCCTTCTGGGCTGACTTTGTCAATAGAGTTTGGGTCATGGCATTTGTTCTATCAAAATCTAAGATTCATATGAAAGAATGATTGTGCTTTCTGTTTTCTTATGAGAAATTCTGAGATGCAGGGATACCTACCCACAAAGTGCTTATCATTTATGTTTCATCATACTCCATGTTGGTTAAATTCATGTCCAGAATAGCAGTACCTTGTTGCTTCTACATTTTACTTGGTGAAACTATCATTAAAACAAGCCATTAATTTATTAACTTTTTCTTTTGGACAGTAAGAAAGACAGCTAGAAGATTTCCCAACAATTGAAGTATGCCATCACTACTATATATTTTATCAATGCCTGTCTAGTGATTTTTCTCCCCAAAACTCATTTACTTGTTTCTTGTGTTTAGCAGTATTGCTGTTCAGAAGAGATGAAATGGCAGAAGAATCAGGACTACCCAACATTTAATTTATGTTTGTTTTCTCTGCCAAGGAGAATGGTGTTTGGACTGGAAAGGACAAAACAAAAATGTTGATGGGAAGTTGAAAACTAAGAGAAGTAAAGAGATTAGAGAATCTGTGGAATAGTATGTTAGACACTGTCAGCCAGGATGATTTTGCCATTTGTTTTTGCTTAGTTGTTTTTTACTGAAGAAAATTCATTGGGAAGGGAGAAACTTAACCATTTAGGAATGACTGATATGTACAAATCAAAAAAGCCCTTTAAAAAATCTTATACAATAGAATAAGTGCTATCGGAATAGAAAAGGACAAATGCCTCATTTTTTTTTTAAAGGAAAGAAGGAGGAAGCTGCAAACTGAAGGCCGTTGAGTTCACCTTGATTCCTGGCAAAAATTTAGATTATGTTATTTTAAAAATGGTTAGTGAATACCTAAAAAAAGAGAGTACTATTTACAGAGTGAGCATTGCTTCAGTAAAAGCAGAACATGCCATTCTAGTTTCATTTCCTTTTTAGATAGGATAACCTGGTAAATCGGGGGACTGTTTAAATGTAACTTACCTACATTTTAGCAACAAATTTAACAGCATTTCCCATATTGTCCTGGTGGATGAGATGGACACGTGCCCAACAATATAGTAGTTAGATGACTTCAGATCTGTTTGAAGGACTGGCTTACAAAGATAGGTAATGGCTAAATATCATCTTTAAAGTATATCTATGCTGGGGTACCCAAACAGTGTCTTTGTCTCTGTGTATTTAACATTTTTATCAGTGACTTGCATAAAGGCATACATATAATGTTTATTAAGTTTGCAGAGGATATAAAACTAAGTGGCAGTTAAGTATAGTAGAAAGAATGTTAGATAGAAGTCAGAAGGAACCTAATTTCAGATCCCAACTCAGAAACTTCAGTGTCTGGGTGATCATGGGTCAGTGATAGGATCATAGACTTAGAGTTAGAAGTGACTTCATAGAGAATCTTGTCCACCTCCTTTATTTTTCATTTTTAGAAGACAGACCCGGGGAGGTTAAGTGGATTGCTTCCCCCGAAGCTACCTTATATTTATTTTGTGTATATTAGGTATGTACTTAAATGTCTCTACATATATACCAGGTTATCACATCAATAGAATGTGAAATTATTTAGAGGTAAAGAATGTTTTATTTTTTGTATTTGAATCCCCAGCACAATGCCTGACTCCATCCACCAAAGGAATTCTTTCAACTTTTTACTTTGTTGAGGATCAAACTATTTAATTTTTGTCCTTATGTCCCTAGTGCAAATAACAGTGCCTTTTAGAAAACCTAAGGGCTTAATAAATGCTTGTCAGATTGTATCTTTTTAGCTTACTTTTACTGGTGATGTTCCAAAGCTACCTAGAGTCTGCCTAACCTAGATTATTCAAAAAAATTTGGTACATTTGTAGCACCAGTGGTTTTAAATCACCAATGTTTATTAAGTGTCTACCATGAAAATGATAAGCTATGTGATTTAGTAAATGCATAATAAATGATTTTTGATTGAATGTACAGTTTCTCTTGGATATGTCAGAGCAAGTGTTCTTTCCACTTAACTTCTCTTGTGAAGTTCAGCTCACAACATTTGAGTGGACTCTGATGTGGTCAAGTGAAAAAAGGTAGGAGATGACTACTTGAGTTATTCAGTGATTTATGTGTTGAAATTTGGTCATTGGTTTTGTGGATTACAAAATTTGAGCAGACCCATTCATAATTATAGCCAATCTAAAGTGAGTAAATATACATAAAAAACTTTGCAAATCTTAAAATTATATGTAAATTCCAGTTAATACTTTAAATGATTAAGAATCCCAAAAAATCTTAGTATTGACTAACATTGGACTGAATCTATTGATACTGAATTTATGAGACATAAATGAAAAAGTCTTACACTTGACTTCAAAATGATCAGTTTCATAAGTTAAGGAGCAGGAAATATGTTTTGAGTGCAGTTCATCTGAAAAATTATGAGGTTTTTGTAGCTAGTGAGTTCATAGTGCTCTGTGGCAACCAAAATAGTTAATAAATTCTTAAAATGTATTAATAGAAGAATAGTATTCAGAATGAGGAAGTTCATAATCAACAAATATTAAGTATTTGCTATATACCATTTGTTTTGCTAAGTGCCAAGAGTAAATGGAAAGTAGGGGGCAGTTGGGTAGCTCAGTGGATTGAGAGCCAGGCCTAGAGATGGGAAGTCCTAGGTTCAAATCTGACCTCAGCCACTTCCTAGCTGTGTGACCCTGGGCAAGTCACTTGACCCCCATTGCCTAGCCCTTACCACTCTTCTGCCTTGGAACCAATACACAGTATTGACTCCAAGATGGAAGGTAAGGGTTTAAAAAAAAAAAGAGTAAATGGAAAGTAACTTTATAGGAGATGGCACTAACACCTAGGGAGACCAAGAATGCCCTGTTGGAGTATATTGTTATGTGTTCTACCCTGATTAGATCATATGTATTATATTTATATCTGGGTACCACTTTTTGGGAAGGAAATTGGTCAGTTGGAAGACTTTCAGAGGAAGGTAACCAGGATGGTAAAAGGCCAGTCTTCTTGACTATTTATTCTATCACCTAGTTGCCTGTCTTAGAACCCTGCTTTTCACTTGCTATCATGGCCAAGCTGTTTAATCTCTTAGTGTCCCAAGACAACTCCCTGAGTTAGTAAATTACCAGTCTTTGTCAGCCTGGTACAGTGCAAATAATCCTGACTGTGAAGTCAGAGGAACTGGATTCAAACCTTAGGCTCTGGTATTACATACTTGGTTGAGTTTCTTAACCTCCCTGGACCTCAATTTCCTCTATAAAATCAGAGTTTTTGATTACATGGCCTCTGAGTTCCTTCTGTTCCTGGGTCTCCCAAAATGTACAAATTTTTGTCCTGGGTGATGAAAACACAGACAAAAATGAAACCACCTCTGATTTTTAGTATCTTATCTTCTACTGGGGAGATATAATATGTTCACAGCTAGTTCAAAATGCATAAAATAATTTTAAGATACAGGAGAGAGGTTTTTGAGGAAAGGGACAAGATAGGTCTTGTGAAAGAAAAGAGGTACCAAAGCCATGCTTTGAAGAAAGCTAGGGATTCAAGTTGGAAAAAATGAAGATGTGTTCTAGGCATGGTTTGTATAGTATCAGTAAGTCCTATCATTAGATTTATGGAGTGTGTGGTTATGTTTCTGTTCTTTAATTCTAGAACTGTATTAACTCATTGGCAATGACGGATATGTTCAACTGCCTCATTTGAATTTAGCCTTCATCTAAAGGCAAGAATCCTATTAAGCCAGCATCGTGGATTTAAGGTTGGAGAAGACTTAGTGGCCTGTGACCAGGCATCTTTTAAAGTTGGAATTCCTTTCTTAAGGGAGTAAAGGGGATGATTAATGGAAAAGGAGAAAAACATTAGGAAATACAGAGAACAGGATAACAAATAGAGATTTTGGTTTTGTTTTTTGTTTTTTAAAAACCCTTACCTTCCATCTTGGAATCAATACTATGTATGGGTTCCAGGGCAGAAGAGTGGTAAGGGCTAGGCAATGGGGGTTGTGACTTGCCCAAGGTCACACAGCTGGGAGGTGTCTGAGGCCAGATTTGAACCTAGGACCTCCCATCTCTAGGCCTGGCTCTCATCCACTGAGCTACTCAGCTGCCCCCCAAGATTTTGGTTTTTAATAGTAACTAAAGAGCTTTTGGCATTCACCTACAGGGCAGTGTAAATGAGAGTTTTAGGATGTAGATCATGAAATTAACATCACTCTCCTCCAGAAAACTCTTAAGGCAGCTCAGTATGTAGGGTTGATAATCCAAGCCAAATAGAAGTCCTGATTCTAGGACATACATTTATTGATCCCACAAAACCATAAAAGATGGAAGGAGCAGGACACCTTTGGGCTTTAGTATAGGAGAGAGAAAAATGTTAGGGTAGTGTTCTCTTATCCACTTTTCCAAGTATGGATAGAGAATGGGGATTTGGAGGAATCAACTAGAAAATCAACCCACACAAAGTCTACTAAATGGTTCTATATTAGACATCCAAAGTCTAAAGTAGCTACCCAAAGCAAATGAAATTTCAAAAGTTTTCCAATATTGTTGAATCTGTGTTTGTACATGGTTTCAGAAAAAGTATATGACACTTGCTTATTAATAGGTCTGAAGAATGTATTTTTTTCGTTGATTGTAAAGTCAGTTACATGTATCAACCTTTGAATCTACATGTGCCAGAGAGTAAATAAAAGGTTTAAATTTTTTTAACAAATTAAAAAAAACTCTTATCTTTCGTCTTAGAATCAATACTGTGCATTGGTTCCAAGGCAGAAGAGCAGAAGGATGGACAGTCTAGGCAATGGGGTTTAAGTGATTTGCCCATGTCACATAACTAGGAAGTGTCTGAGGACATGTTTGAACCCAGGACTTCTCATCTCCAGGCTTGGATCTTATCCACTGAGCCATCTAGCTGATCCCATTGACAAAAGTTGACAGTTTCAGTGAATTCTGATGTGTTAAAGTGGAACAAGGAAGGAGATAACTATTTGAGATATTAATTCAGTGACTTGGGTTTTGAAATTTGGGAACTGATTTTTGCGGATTATAAAATTTTAGTGGACCTATTCTTACATGTGGCCAATCTAAAACAATGTTGCAGAGATTATATGTGTGCATTCATGTGTCATACATGGAGATTAGAATGGGTTTTTTAGAAATAATTTCTTCACATGTGGAATCAAAGAATACCTGGATCTGATTTTCCTAACTTTTTTTTAATGTTAAATTTTTTTTTCATTTTTATTTTTTATAGGTACAGTTTTATTCATTGCTGTTTGGTGTATTGCAGATTATAATGCAATAGAAATGGGGTGCTGATATGATTCCATTATCTGTATCATAATTGGGGAGGTGCTAGATCTGACCTTTCATTTGGTCATGAAGGAACAAAGATAATACAAAAACAGGAATTAAGGCAAAGAGCCTATTTGATCAAAATCCTTATGTACTTAATACTGATCATAACCTTCCTAGGTTTTTTTCCTGAAAGACCTATTAATAGGGTGAATTAATGAGTGGCCATCTCTTCTGGAGAAAAATTCCTGATACAACTATAACAGGATATGTCTGTATCTGGATTGTAATTGTAGCTTAAATTTTTGTAATAGTTTGAGGAAACTTTATTTTTCACATTCTCTTCAGCTTTGTTATAAGATGTGAAAGTGAGTTATTTATTGGGTGCATTCTGCCAAGCTGCACTGTCATCAGACCAGAAAGATTCCAAATTCATAAGTCTAATATATGTGTAATATGTGTAAACACATTGATGTATCTCCACAAACAGTATTGGTCATTGTAAGGAATTAAATTTATGGTTTGACTAACTAGATGAGAATTCTAAGATAATACTGTGAGAAAAATGCAAAAATAACAAAGGAATGGTATGTGTTTTGAGGATTTTTGCAAATATGGTAGCTTGGTTATGATCCTGGTCAGATTTTTATTATATTACTAACTAATATAGTATTTGTGAGTATAAATAGGGAAAACTATTAATGCCAGATTTTGGATGCTCCTTGAAATGCGTAACTGAAATTTTTGAATATTTGTCCATTTAAAAAAAAATTCAGAACTATAGCAGAGCATTTAAAAAGAGCAGTGAAATAATAGTCATAATGGTTTCCAGAACAGAAATTATTAGGGCCATGCTTAAGCAAGAAAATACCTAGCCTATGATAGAAAAGCAGATTAGGAAAATAGAAGGACAGTGCCCTTGGTATCTGGCATATTCACATTTTAACAAACCAGTAGCTAAATTGTATGAGCATTAAATGTAATAATAAAGTTCTATATCAATGTTAGATATTGTTATTAGTTTAATTATTGCTTTCTTTCCCTTTGCTGTAATTCTTTTGTTGGAAACTTTGGAAAGACTTATCAAAAGGTTTTTTTTTTTTAATTTTTTGGTAAGAAATGTTATCTTTGACTACATAACATAACAGTATAACCACAAACTAGTTAAACGCATCCTAATATTGATAAAGGGAATAGACAGATGCATAATATTTATGTAGATATGTCTTGCAATAATTGTAAACAGTGAAATTTACCATATAGGATCCATAAGGACTACATTACTTCTTACTGTTTGGGAGCCTAATCTGATTTTAATTCTGGGCAGGAGATTAAACACTTCTGTTTTAATAGACTTACAGAATCTGATGAATCAGTAACTCACCAAGAGGAGATTGTTAATAGGACTGCTCATGGCATACTAAAGTCATAATACTGGTCCTGTGGAGCACAGCCAGCTTTTAAATCAGGGCCATGTGGTTAAAGGGAACAGGATTAGGAAAGTGTCTTAACAGACATGGTAGATGAACTTTTCTGAGGAGTCTGGTGTTTTCCTCCCTTGAAAGGGATAGCTCCATTTGATTAACTCCAGGTTCATTAAACCTTTTGAATAGTATCAGACATTTCACCAATTGATAATCCCAGATCTAAATTTTATTCAAAAATATGAGAACTAAAGAAAAACAAATGCAAAAGAATTGTTTGAGGTTAATTTAAAATTCCTTGACAAAAGTATAATTGATGTTAACAAAAAGTGACCTTTTCTGCTCTTTTCTCTTTAAATTCTTGACATTATGTGTATGATAGTCTAGGAGAACCTCTAGCTACCTGAGTGTTTATAATGAAGTATTATCAAATCAAAAGGTGGCAAGAAAGTCACTCTGACAGATGATGCTGACACAAGATGAGGTCTTAAGATATATTATATATTGAATACAGCTCCTACTCATGCCCCACTGGAAATTCAAAAAAGGGTCAGAAACACCCCCATGCTCACCGCTGCCCATTCCTAGCCTTTCAGAGCTATAAGTATAAGCTTTCAACATTGAAAGCCCCAAACAAATTAATTTCTCCCTATTTAGGGCATATAAACCCAATCCTTTTCTATTTCAACCGGAATATTGGGCTTGTGGTCTGGGATTGGCTTAGTATCTAGAATTAGCCAGCCTCATAGAAGGGAGGAGTTACTACTTGAATGACCAGCTTCTTTTTATAACTTCAGCTTGTTAGTTATATGATGAAGGAAAGACAACGAAGAGACAGGAGAGGAAGAGGTAGAAAGTGAAACAGCTAAAATCTTTTCCTACCTCAAAACAAATTGAGAATTAAAATCAGTTAATACACCCTTTTCAATTCTTTGGCTATTTGCAGGGATTGATGAAGCAGTAGGACCAGATCTGGCTAAGAGAATGAAGTAAATGAGATTAGAGAATGTTTTAATATAGGTATAGGATGGGGATCCATTCTTTCAGCTAGACACTATAAGTAGGCGTGACCTAGAAAACCCAAGGGTAATTACTGTAGAAGAAGTTATGGACCCCAACAATGATTCATCAAAATCTAGGAGACATCTCCTTTTGAGGAAATTCTCCCAAAAACAGCCTGGGGGTGGGATAGGGGACCTGACACATTCTGAAAGAGCATAAATAGAATATCAGGATAGCAGTTATGGAATTTTTTACTTTGACTTCCCCTCTTTCTCTAATATGTTAGGGCTTCTATAATTTAGATTGTGGAAATAACCAATAGGACAATATTTTTCAGTTGACTTCATGATTTGGAGTAGAGTCACAACCATAATTAAGACAACCAATCTCTTAAGAGCCAATTGGGGAAGAGCTGCAATGTGGAATGGAATCAAGTGGCAAAGCTTTTGAATTACCTTGCCATTTTTTGTCTTCATGGCTACCTCAGCCTGGTTAAACTATTTCCAGCCAGGATTCAGGACCTTGCCAGACAAATCTTAGCAGAGAAACAATTGAAACTACTTCAGGTTTGTTTCTTCACATGAAAAAGAATAAGATTAGGGATGCTTTGTTCCTACAAAGTCACATCTATAAAAGGCTAGCTAGTGTATGTGCTTGACCTGGAAGAAAAAAAGGAGAGGAAGCAAAGGAATAAATTTGGCTAAGGATCTACCAAACTATCAACCACAAGAAGATGCTCCTACCAATCCCAAGTCATTCAAATCTACTTGGAATTTTTATATTCTCCATAGTTTTCTCACCTTCAGCATCAGGAGGGAAGTGTGGGAATTTTCTTCTGGACTCTGTGGGGTATAGAGAACAGACCTGTCTCAGATGTCCCCACATTAAGGAAAGAGGTGGTAGGGAGTAAATATTTCTAAATTATTTGGAGAAAAATGGTGGTTAAAAACAGCATGATTGGAACTGAGTCTCATTACTCATGGTATGTTCTTTCCATCATACTCTGGGATGAATGTAACCAGTGTGACAAGGAAATCACTTTAAAAGACTGATATATATTAATTTAAGGTCGCCAAGGAATTCAGCTATGTAATTCCTAAATGAAAACTGAAGTCAGCCATCAGCCTTTTATGGAGTTTAATTACAAACAGGATGAAGAAAGGTATTAGAGATAGAGAGAGAGAGGGAGAGAGAAAGGGGAGAGAAGGGAATAGGGCTTAAATACCCCTTCTGTTTAGGCTGGGCCAAAAGGCCCAAGCCCTTAGATAGCTGAGGCAAAGAAAAGAGATCAGTCCCTAACACTCACGTGACCAAAATGGAGAAATAGTCTCAGGGGCCTCCACCTCCAGCTTCCTTCAGAGCCAACTCCCAGAGCAAAAACCTCTCCAACCCACCACCCTCAGTCCTCAGACCCCTCTATCTTTAAGGAAACCATCCAAGTTCCCTCCCCTCAGTTCTCACATCTACCAATCACTGTCCATGTCTTCCCTGGCTCTAGCTTAACCCAGGACCGCCCAGAGGTCTGTGGCTTTGCACATGTCTGTTGAAGGTCATATTCTCAAATAATTAAATCTTGATCCTTTGCTGCAGCCCTTCCTAAATCCTGTTAGGACTGAGTGGGGTGGAAATTGTATTTTCCAAGACCTGGTTCTGTCATTCCAAGTATCTCTATTGTATCAATTCTAAAATCAATCATGATTCAAAGAAATTCCTGTTCTATGCTTAAGCATAGGTCAAAGCCCTTTCCATTGTTCAGCAAAAGGTTTCTGTCCTAAAGTAATCTTAAGAAGGGAGGAGGAGGAACCTCCCTTGCCAATGGGGTTCACATTCCA
Organism: Monodelphis domestica; assembly: GCF_027887165.1. Lineage (NCBI taxonomy): Eukaryota > Metazoa > Chordata > Mammalia > Didelphimorphia > Didelphidae > Monodelphis > Monodelphis domestica. The sequence goes on from NC_077229.1 coordinate 271,686,335, forward strand.
ATAGAGTTCCCACTATCAATAGGAAATTTTTCAAGTATGAAATTTCCCAATGGTGAAATTTCCAACATTTATAAGTCTAAGAAATTTTAAGGTTTACACCAGCCAAAGGAACAATAATCTCTGGGCCGCCTGGGGTTGGCACTTGAGTAACAGTAACCTGAGTAGTTATCTTCTGACAGTGAGATAACTATATAATTTTTGATGGCTTTGACATATGGGCTGGAGTCTTCCCCACTCCTTCTCCCAAAGGAGGTTCCTATTCAGATGCACAGTACTGTGTGAAAAAGACAAGGTGAGTAGATACTAGTTGGTTCTTTTATGTTGAAGAGGCCTGCTGTACTCTTCTCCTTAGAAGAATGTTCCCCTACCTACAGATTGTGGGATAGTTCATCTACCCATAGTCAGAAACTGAGGATCATGAACAAGACTGGACAGCCACAGCTGAACTGGACAAAAACTTTGACCTTTTGTTTCTTGTGGAAATAATTCCCATATATACCAAAGACAATGACTCTACTAATACTGGCATATTTCATGTTCTTTTGTTTTAGATTTTCTTAGCTTTTGTGTTAGGATGGTTTTATATTTGTGGGTTACTTTTTAAGGAATCAATGCAGCATACTTGGAAGGAACCTCAGTGGATCCACCTATGTATATAATCAGGCAGGAAATAAAATGATACTATCTGGCCAAATGGATTCCTTTTCCTGGATGCAGTTAGAAACAACTTGAAAGACTAACGAATTCATAAGTGCAGACAACACCAAAGGAATTTGAACAGCTTTTGTGTGAAGCTTTGTCTGGCTTCTTCATGATTGATGTGTTCCAGAGTTGCCTGGGAGGTATCTGCTTATCCTAAATTAGAGTATTCAGAAAAATTAAATTTCTTTGCCCCCACTTGCTGCTTTGCACCTCCTCCCCATCCCCCACCCCAATGGAAAACAGTTCTTCTGTCTAATTTCTGGTTAGAACTGTTTCTGGAACTATTATCACATTTACTGCTTTTTTGCCAATTTCCTAAAAATTAAAGTCACTTCACCAAGTAATGAAGAGGTCTTTTAGCAAAAACTGAATGACCATTTTGGGAGTATGTTGTAGAAGGAATTCTTACTCAGCTATGAGTTGTACACTTCTGAAGTCCTTTCCAACTCAAATTCTATAATATTTAGAATCATAGTCTAAACCAGAGCAAAGTGGTTAAATGATTGGCCCAAGGTCATGGCTGGTTAGACTTTTCCCATTTTCTCTCCTCTACAACATTACACATGGCTGGTTAGTCTTTGAGCCAGCATTGGCAAGTCCCAGGCCATTATGTAAAGTTAATTTCTACATTGAAAAAAACATGTAGGTACTCTTGAATCAGAACTTTAGAACTGGAATGAACCCAGATGTTATCAGGCAGAATTCTATTTCTTCTGTGATTTTTCAGATACCTAAAGACTGCAAACTTATGCTCTTTTTTTAAGCCAAGCATCTCCTATTTATTTTACTGATTCTCATCTGGCTCAACTTCAGTTCTATTCATATGGTTAATCTCATCCTGACACATTCTTTCTTGAAATAGTCCTTAACATTTTTACTTTTTGCCATGTAGGATCTGAACAAATCATGGTATAGGACTCCGTAAATGCATCCTAAGTTCATATTAGATGTTTTGGCTCCTATTTCATACTATTGAGTAGTATGAGATTTCCATCCACTAAAAATTTTAGGTTTTTTGTGTAAAGTGTTTCTAGCTACATTTCTTTCACCTGTACTTGAATAATCAATTTTCTGAATTGCAACATAAGACTTTACATTTATTATCCATTTTACATTATCTATATTAAATTATATTATTTGTCCTTGTTGTAATATTACATTAGTCTCCATGTTACATATATTCACATATAGTCATATTCCAAAAAACCTATTGGAATTTCTTTAGTTCCTGATTCTCTTGCCCATTATATAAGCTATGCTTTTTAAGTTTGTGTCACTTGTAAGTTTGAAACATATATTTTCTATATCTTCATCCAAATTGTTGATAAATTTTTTTAAGGGCCAAAGACAAACTGGCACCATCATTAGAAATCTCCCTCCAGATGGACATAACTATCATTATTTTCTGATATGAGTATTTCAGCCAACCCTATTTCCAAGTAACTCCATTGTTATCTAGTCCATCTTTGTACTTTGTCCACAAGAATACCGAGAGACTTTTTCATATATCCTTCTCAAACCCAATGTTACTATTTCTTTGTGTGCAAAGAACTTGCATGGTATAATAGAAAGTAATAAAATGATAATTAATAATGAAAAAATAATATTTATATGGTGATTTAATGATTACAAAGCATTTTATATGAATCAATTCCTTTGATTCTCTTAACAATCCTGTGAGCTAGATACTATTGTAATCCATACTTTACAGATTGGGTAATGGGTTTAGAAAGGTTAAGGAAGTTACCAAGGATCATACAACTAATGAATGTTAGAGGTGAGTTTTGAACCCATGTTCTCATGTCTTTTAAGTTCAGGTTCACTCTATAATATCATGCTTCTAGACTTAGCATCTAGGAAGACCTGCTTTAAATCCCACCTCTGACATTTGCTACGTGGTATGTGAGGAAAGGCAAGTTACTTGACATCTTTGGACCTTAGTTTCCTCTATTAAGTGAAGATATATCTTTAATTTTTTTTTTTAATAAAGGAAGGTAGAAAGGAGAGAGAGCAAGTTTTTTAGTGTGGAAGAATTAAAAGTTTTTTTAAAGCTAATCCATTTAGTATTGTCTCTCAGGGTTGTTTTGAGGTATAAATGAAATGTGGTATATAAATCACTCTGCAAACCTTAGAGCATTATCATCCTGTAAGAAAAGGAAAATAAATAAAATCAGGACAGTCTGTTATATTTACAACCTGTCCTCTTAAATATTTTTTTGATATTCAATACCCTTTTGATATTCATTCTAGAATTTGTTTAAACCAGCATCAAGGTCACTGGCCCATAAGTTGAAGGATCTTTTTTTCATGCCTTTGAAAAAAAAATTAGCTTGCTTTCATATCCCTAATGTTAAAAATCTCACTTCATCTCAGTGATTATGTATGCATCATCAATAGAAATTCAGCAATCACATACACAAGATCATTGATTATTGTAGGGTATGAATTGCCAGGCTCAGGTATTTTGAACTCTTTGAGGGAAATTAGGTATTTCTCTTTCAAGTCTTAGATTTTGATTACTCTCTTACATATACTTTTCTATCTGAAAATCACTTTTAAAGGGGAAAAAATGAGTAATTGTTCCTTCTTTTAGCCATCTGTATCATTGTATCCTCCATCTAAGTTACATTCCAAGGAATAAATTCTTCCTTTTGTCTCAATATAGTACTCCTCAAGACCCATATCCTATTTGTTCTTAGCTTTATTGCAAGCCTCAGGATATGCTATACTTGAACTTTCTTGATGTTGTTCTTATAGGACTATACTGTTCTTTTGACATTTTTCTCAGTTAACCCTTTCATCTTTTGTCCTTTTAAAGTTGTGCTTGTTGTTATTATTATAATTTTCTTAAGCCCTCATTCTTGAGGACTTTTTTAAAAGTCACAAGTATACATACATATGTAATACTACAAAGCATTTGCCTTACTGAAGTTTTTTGAAATACAGGCAGCATGGTAAAGAGGAAAAGAGTTGAATAATAAACATTTTGAAGGAAAGCTAGAGAGCTTAAAAGAATGTTTTTCTCCAACATTTATCTATACGAGTACGATTTGGAATTATGTTTGGAGATGTTTTGTTTTTCAGTCATTCAGCAAAATCTTTCCACAGATTTATCATTTTTATTTTCCTAGAATTCTACCAGAGACGCCTTGATCAACAAAAATATCAAGCCATTATTGAGCACCTTCAGCCAATTAGCTGGCAGGTAAAAACATCTGTCCTCCTCAACAATACTCATCAAAGTTTTTGTGTTTGTCTGAGCTCTTAACAAAATAAAGGGTATTTTGTTTTGTTTTTTTTGTTACAGTGAAAATGAGAAAAAATGTACCCTTGATCAAGCTTTCAGAGTTATTCTAGAAGAGGAAATTGTAAGTATTCCTTTCTGCTACCAAATCTTAAAATTTTACTGGCAAACTAGGAAGTTATTTTTCATTTAAAAATTACTTGTTTTAAAGATGAATAATTTCATTAAAAGGAGAACCATTTTGAAGTAGGACTCAGTAGGACACAAGGATGCATCATGTAGTGGATAGAATGCTAGGTGCTGTACTTGGAATCAAGAAAACTCAGGTTCATAGCCTGCCTAGCTGTGTGACCATGACCAAGTTATTTAACCTCCCTGGGCTTCATATTTGTAAATGGGTTGTGCCCTGCCTTGGTGGAATTAAGTTACCACATCAGTGAAATTACAGGCCCATGATGTGTTCTAAAGTGATTATTTTATTTATATATATAGGCCATTTTGTCATAGTTGACTGTGTTATAATTGGCATAGCCATTTCTGAACTAGCTTGAATCAGTACCTACTGAGTGTTTGATAATACATAGACATTGTAAGAGTTTAAGACAAATTAAAACTACTCCATCCAAGAGAAACTTAAGATGTTAAGGTAACCCAGGATGGAGTTAAAAGCAGGCCATCTCATTCAATTATACCAGCAGTGGAATAAAGTTTTGTGGTCAGAAAGGTCTGGTTGAGACTAGATGAGGAACTTTTTTCCACTAAAATGCCAAAAGTCATTCTCAAGTGTTTTCATCAGTAAGGCAACCTGTTAGGAATAGTGAATATCTTTTATGTAATATTAAAAATGGTTATATTTTCTCCACTACTTGTGAGCATATATATATAGAGAGAGAGAGAACAAAAATGTTATGTTTTGCCAACATTAAATACATTTTATTAAGAAATAAAAACAATTTTCTGACATTTTTACTATTGCTTATTGTGAACTAAGAACTTGATGGTTAATTACAGTACTATTGTCTTCGATGTCAACAATTTTCCAAATGGGCACCTTTTTTTTTAAATGATCATGAGCATGTTTTGATTCAAGTTAACTTGTCAGCATTGATTCACAGCAAGTTTGTAAAGTGCCTACGCCCCACTTTATATTTGGAACAGTTTTGCTAAGTTTTGTGTAACTATGTTGCAATCACTGTCATTATGATAAAGAGGGGGAAAAACAGTGGCTACATAATCCTAGAGAAATCAGAATGATTTTAATCTACTATAAATCTGTATTCATTCTGTGAACATAGCCCCTCAATTTATTTTAGCTTATTTTCAAAGTAGCACTTCAGTTTATTTTCGTTTAGACCAAAAAAAGGCTAAGTTGGGGGCTCTAGATCTTCCTCCCCAGAATAGCCTTTCCTGCATTTCAGTAGCCATTCATTTCTGTTGTTCAAGAAGGGGGCTAAGTGGATGGGATTGTGTGGATGTAAAGACATTTTTTGGTATTACTTGACTTATTCTACCTATTTGGACTATGTCAGAGTTGACTATTTCAGTCCCAATTCAATTACTTTAACCTGCTTTCCTTTCTCTTTTCTTAGAAATTGCTGAGTATTCAAAATGTATGTATATCTTTTCAGATTGGAATAAGCTAGTATACTGTCATCATGACACATATACTGTTAAGAGTGTGGCTTTATATAATGAGAAATAAGATACTATTGCTAGACTTTATTAAATAATTAAAAAACTTAATAATAAACTATTCCTCAATATATTTTAGAAGTATATCTTAAGTGTTTTTACTTGGAAACAAATGCTTCAGTTCAAAATAAGGATAGAGACTGGACTTGTGATTTCACTGGTATAGGGAACAAATGAATAGCCAATGGTCATACATGCATTGTAGGTCAGATCTGGAGCTTGAACCCAGGTCTTCCTGACTTCAATATTAGAACTCTTACTATTCCACACTGCTTCTTTTACTAAACATTCTTTTAGAAAATTTTTCAATGATCATAGAATTTACACCTGAAAAAGAACTCAATAACTATCTAGCACATTCCATATTTGAAAAGAAATCCTCACTATAATATACTTAACAAGTGGTCATCCAGGCTTTCTGCTTGAAGACTTCTAGTGAGGATAGCACACTACCTCCCCAGTCAAGCCAACTCACTTTTGGATACTTCTAGGTGTTGGTAGTTTTTCCTTGTATGGAGCCTAAATTTGACTGTTGCAACTTTAGCTCATTGCTTCTAGGTTCTGCCCTCTAGGATCAATGGTACATGTCTAATCCTTCTTATGATATCTCTTCAGTGACTTAAAGATAGTCATAGTGTTACCCCCAAGTCTTCTCTTCTCCAAGCTAAGGATCTCTGTTTCGTTTAATTAATCTTTAGAATGGCATAAACATAAACATAGTTTTTTTCAGGGTCCTTCCTAATAAACTGTAGAATTCAGAACTAAACACAATATATTTTGTTTTAACATTACATGTACTTCCCAACAAACTTCTATATAAAGTACATTATATTTCCTTAAAATATTTAAGCAAAACTACTAAATAATAAGATTGTAATTAATAATATGTAATTTTATACTTTGGGAGTTAAAAAATAGTCTTGATTATAAATTAAGCTATTCTAAGTATGCTTTGTTTAACACAGTATATGTTTGTATAGTATTTTTTAAATTTTGTTTAATGGGAAAATGCTGAACTTCTATATACACCAAGGACAAGGTTTTATATTATCTTTCAGCATATCGCTGAGTTTTGGTTAGGATAACTTTATTATAAAGGGGTTTTTTTTGTGTGGAGTTATTCACATTTATATAGAACTTTTATATATTTACATAAATATACATTTACATAAAACTTAAAGTTTCTGAACAACCACATAGGTGGGTATTATAGATGGTATTATCCCTCTTTTACAGATGAGGAAACAGTCTCAGAGAGGTTAAATGACTTGTCCATTCATGCAGCTATTAAGTGTTAGAAGCAGAATTTGAATTTAGATCTCTGGACTCTTAATTCTAGCACTCTATCCACAATTTTACTAATTACCAATAAGTTAAGAAAATCAGTGATGCTTAAATCATGTACTATAAATGTAAAAAGATAATCTATCAGGTTAGTTTTTGTTTTATAGGGAGTCCCTTATGTTAGGCAGTAAATAAAAGCATTTTAATTAAAAATCTTATAATGAGAAATGATCATTTTTAATAAAATAGTTATAGTCATTAAATTATTACAAAACGTCCTTATTTCACAAAGTAAGTTCAGTTCTTTTCATTTGTTGGTAGATAACCCGTGCATCATGTGAAAATGTTTTGGCTATTATTTCTCTTGCTATTGGGGGAGTCACTGAAGGTAAGTATTTTTCATAGATTAATCTGAGTGATATATTCATCTTTTTTTCCTCCTCTCTCCCCTGTCTTTCTCACTCATGTCCATCCTTCAAAGCCCATCTCAAATGCAACATCTATAAAACCCTTCCCAACAATCCTAGTCTGATTTCCCTCATGTTCCTGACCTCCAATGTATTACAATGCTACTCATTTTGTCATGTAATCATGTTTTGTCTTATCCAATTTTTAAATTGTTGCACATATAGAATTCTTGCCTCCCCTAGTAAAATGTAAGCTTTATGGAAGTAAAATTGATGATGTGCTATTCTTTCATCCTTCATAATGTTTTGAATGGTATTAGGCACATAGTAAATTCTTATATGCCACCCTATCCAGATCCTTCTGTTGTCATCCTCTGACCTCCAGGTTACTATCATTCTTCCTTACCCATTGAGTTCAGTACATGGGTTGCAATCTTGCCTTCTGTCCCAAGCCTTTCTCATCATCAGTCACACAAGTATTCCCACAAATAAATTTTTGATCCCAGGGTTTCCCAGCTTTATCTACTCATCAAAGCCTCAAACCGCTATCTCCTGTCCACCCCATCCAGCCACAGGGCAGATCATACCTTTAGATCTAGCCATCACCCTAAGCTCTTCTACTTCCAGCAGTTTGAGAACCATTGATTCCCTCTTCTACCTCTCCTAGCGGTTCATTCCTAAACAGGATCTTTGTCTTCACCATAACCCATTTATTAATTTATTGTTACTTTGCTGGTCTCACTTTCCTCCTTTTAGTCTTGAACCTAAAATTATCTAATTTTCTAATTTAGCATGTCATCAGTGTAGGTATTTCCTTCAGTGATGGAGATGAGAAGCCATCCATGCCTCTCATCCTGTGCAACTCTTTGTGGATCTTTATCATATTCTTTTATTAGTGTGCAGATATTATCGAACATATGGGTTGTACCTCATATCTTTTTTCTGATCATATATAACCCCCAATTTCATTTATGTAATACTAATATAAAATACTAATATAAAACTAATACATCTAATACTACTTTTGAGAAATTCTCCATTTGTAATATGTGGCAGCTTGCTTATGTTTATTCTTGATATCTCCATTTCCCTTTGAGTACTTCTTCTGAAACTAGTAATTAATAATTCATAGCCATGCAGCATCACCAGAAGAAAATCATCTTTAAAAAGATAGGCCCTTGATTCCAAGAGAAACATGAGGTGATTAAAAAACTCTTGCTCATTTCTGAATCCAGTTCATTATCCTTTTGCAGTATCTTTCCAAGATGTGTTTTCTACTTGATATGCCCTATGGATTGACTATGCAGCTGAATAACATAGATCAGTAGATGGAAAATCAGGAGAGAATATCCCAAAATCTAGAGAAAAGAGAATATCAAGAAGAAAGTGTTTGACAGTGTCATAGGTTGCAGAGAGTTCAAGGATATGTATTTATTAGTAACAACCAGATGGTTTAGATTGAATGAAATATAAATTTTTTTTATTAGAAAAAAGAGATCAATAGTAACTTTGGTATTAATTTCTTCAGTATTTTTTCTGCTCCTGTAAAAATTAAAATTAATCCTGCATCACTGTCATTTCTTATCACAAATTTTCTTCTACCTCTCCTATTTGATTTTTTAAATCCCTTTTGGGGCACAAGAGCATTTCATATTTTTATTTGAGGAATTGAATACAGCAATATTGACTTTGTTGTCTTCTTCTGAGTTTGTGTTTGGTTTTCCCTGTCACCAAAATAACTTTCTATGTTTTGTGTTACTTGCTCTTTTTCTAATGTTTTCTTTTAACTTAAAAAAAAGTTTGGCTTGGTCACTATGGTGAAGGGAACACTGTTCTAAGCTTCAGGTTCTTTGTTGCAGCTACCTTCAAAACTAACTCTGGGGAATTGCTCTGCTTTCAGTTATTGTGCAGTGATATGATTAAGGAGAGGTGTATATAAAGAGGTGTAATAAGAGGAGACTCTCCTGGTCTGTTCTCTGATCTGTGAATAACCATAAGCACTCTTTTCTGGCTGGGAACTGTGGTCCCTACTCCCTTGTGACCACAAGATCTGCATATGGACAATACAACAAAAGTTTTGCACCCAGAGCCAGCAAAGAGACCTTTCTCCTTCTGAGCAGTTGTCCAACCTTCCCTTCCTGTCTCTGCCAGCTTTCTAAGTTGTTTTGAAATTACTTTATCTTGTCTTTGGTTTATGCTGCCCCAGAATTCGTTTTGAGGCATTATATAACAGTTTTTTTTGGAGGGTAATTTGGTGTCAGGTGGTTCTGTGTACATTCTCCATCTTGGCTCCCAAGATCATTAATAACTTTGGAGCAAACAATTTCAGTTGAAAGATGAGGTCAAAAGCCAGACAGACTTGAGAAGAGATTGAGAAGAAAGGAAGTGGAGGGCATCTATTGCAAATGGCCTTCTTGGAATTTTGCTCCAAAAGGAGAGAGATGAGAGGATAACTAGTGGAGTTGGAAAGATCTAGTGAAGGTATTTTGAAGGATTGGGGAGATATGGGCATGTGTGTAGACAGTAGACAGGAAGAGGCTGGAGATCAAAGAGTGGGAATGACAGAAGGGGGTTCTGTTGGAAGAAGAGGACATAAAATAAGATCACTTGTGCATCTTCGAGATGTTAGCCTGAAAAAAGAGAATAACTACCTCTTCATGTGAGACAATTGAAAGGAGATAATGACAGAGGCATCTGGATAAGAGATGAAGAGAAAAAAAGGGAGCTTTTGGTTAATGTCCTCAATTTTTTCAATAAATATGTGGTAAGATTCTCATTTGAGAGTGGAGAGCCCTGGGAGGTTTGAAAAAGGATGAAAAAGTTTGGAAGAGCCATTATGGTTAGTGTGAGAGTGAGTTAATTAGGAAGGTATAAAAGAAGAATTTCATAGTATCAATGAGAGCTCAGTAAAGATTATGTTAGGGACATCTGAGGCAACTGGATGGCAAATTTTTAGAATACTAGAATTGGGAGTCAGGAAAACCCGAGTTCTTATTCTTCTGACATTAGCTATGTGACCCTAAGCAATTCATTTAACTTCTCTCAGCCTTGGTTTCCTCATCTTTAAAATGGGAATAATAATAGCACTTAAGGTTATTGTGAATATCGAGAGAGATGTTAAGTGTTTTGCGAACCTTTAATACCTCTATAAATGGATGATGATGGTGATGATGATGATAATAATGATGATGCTGTCATTCTTGCTCAAATAAAACTTCATGTCTTGACATTCAGAATGTCTTTTTCTGACTTCAATCTTTATTTCCAGCCTTATTTTCCTATTATTCCCCTTCAGTTTTGGGATTAAGATCAAAAGAATTCTCTCCTTTTTTCAGGAAGGGTTATATAGAATTTAAACTCCTTGAGGACAAGGGCCTCTTTTGCTTTTGTTTTTGTGTCTCCAGCACCTTGAACAATTCTTACCCCTTAGTTAGGGGGTAGGAACTAGACCTGTTAATTGATATGTACAGAAAACTCCCTCCCATGTGAGGAAACATTCCTCTAGCTATGCAAATTTGTACCTTCTTTGTAACTTTATAGTATTAGTAGTTTATTTATTTTTTTATTTAATTAGATGATTTAGAATAATTTTCCATGGTTACAAGACTCATGTTCCTTCCCTCCCCTCCCCCCACCCCGCTACCGTATCTGATGCACACTTCTACTGGGTTTAACATGTGCCATTGATCATGACCCATAGAAAGTAGTTTAAAGAATTAATAGATCAAGTGATTTGCTCTGGGTTAAGTTGCCATATATGTCCTAGGTGGAACTTGAATAGAGATCTTCCTAGCATCAGGATCTGCTCTCATCCATAACACTATGCTTAACTATTATTTCCTTTTTTATTTGTATCCTTAGCACTTAGCACAGTTTTTACCACATAATAGGCACTTAATAAATGCTTTTCCATTCATTCACATTATCAATTTTTGTCAAATTTAAATACTCTAAGTTTAGAGTCTAAACTTCTAAATTCTCTAAGTTTAGAGTCTAAACTTATTCCAAACTCAGCCTTTATGAATTTGGTTAAGTTGTCCTTTATGCTTGAAATGTACTTCTTATCATCTGTCTTTAAAATCCTCTTCTTTTTTCAAATCATAAATTCCATTTCCCTTTTTATGTGAAGCTTTTCTTGATTCTCTCCCTACTCACCAAAAGTTGTTTCTTCCTCCTCACATTTTTCTAAAGGACTTTGCCTGGATCTCTCCTTTGCCTTTATCACACTAAACTTTGTATCTGTCTGTGTGCCTGTATCCATTCCTATAAAATGTAAGTTCTTTGAGGATTAGAACTGTATCATTTTTATCTTTTTATACCCATAGTACTTAAAATGGTGCTTTGCATTTGGTAAGCCCTTGATAAATGTTTGTTGAATAATAATAGTCTTTCAGTAGCCCATTTTTTAATTGAACACCTCTCACAATTACTTCTCCAGTATTTTTGTTTTTAACTGGCTAAATATGTAGTCATCCAAAAATTGAAATAGCTTGTAAGGAAAGTTAATGTTTAACAAAAGCAGCAGAGTAAATTTGTGATATTTCACTTAGTATTTCCTGTTTTTAACAATATCAATTTTATGTTATGAACTGCTTACCAATATCTGTTTGTTGAACAGATGTTGTCTATCCAGATGTTATCAGATTTCCTTTTGGTCTAAAATCCTATCTTCTGCAAGAAGCCTTTTCTGATCCCTTCTTAATGCCAGCACTTTCTTTCTAAATTTATGTCCAATTTATCCTGTCTATATCTTTTTGGTACACAATTGTTCGCATCTCTCATACTGTGAACTTCTTTAGAGCAGGGATGGTTTTTGTCTTTTATCTCTGTCTCTTGAAACAACCTACATCTTCTGAGATGGTTTTACTGTGTTGAGGCCACTTCACATGTTACAGCTTCTTGGAGCAAGAGATGAAAGTCGAATTAGCAGCCCTGAAAAGGGCTTAGCAAGCCTTCACATCAGAGGTTCTAGTCTTCTCTGAACACCTTATCCAACCCATGTTGAGAGTAACCAATATACCTCAGTTCTGTCAGTGAGGTAGAAAGAAGGATGTGTTCCCTAGGCATGTGAAAACTTCTCCTGGTAGAATGGGTGGGTGAGCACAGTTTGTTTCAGTGGATATGAAGGCAGCTGAACCAGGCATTGTGGAATACCTAGAACTTGGTGAGATATCGAACATGCCATGGTCATCTACTTCATCCCAGGACCTCTGACTTGCCACTGAACTTTGATGACTAGAAGAGAGACTGAGCCTGACAATTTTGTAAAACTACCTCATTTAAATTTCCAGTTCACTCAAAAGTCAAGACATCATCCCTTGAAATCATTGGTACACTTTGAAAACAATGAATGAACAGCAATCTCTTAACATAGTGCTCTTATAATTAATTTCTTCAGTTTGTCAGAACTTGAGAACTTAGAAGGTTTGTGTCAGATTTAGTTGTAATTTGAAGGAGAAATTTTTTTTCCTTGGGGGAAAAATAACATTTATGTAAAAATTTTTAAAGTTATTCATAATACTGTCTAATTTTTTGATGGGCTCATATATAGGAGTTAAACTAGTATATCTCTTCTTTATAGCATCACCAGCTTGCAGTCAATTCATAAATTATATATTATCACCTATTGCCTTCTTTTTGTTCCCTGACTGGCATATTCTACTTTTCTTAACTAGGTTGTAAGCTCTTCAAGGATACGAAAAACAATGTCTTCTTATTTTTCCCACACTACCATATAATAAATAACTCACAATTGTATGATCAGTAACTCATATTTACATAGCTAATAAGTGTTTGCTCTGGGACAAGAAACCAGATCACCTACCTTTAAGGCTATCATTATTTTCCTTACACCACAGTGTTTCCTTGGCACAGTGTAAAACAGATAGGAAGTCCTACATAAATATGTTCTGATAGATAGTAAAAGCAAATGGCAATTCATTTTTACATAGTGCTATTAGATTGACAAAGTAATTTCTCGCAACATCCTTGTTCAATAGATAGTATAAGTGTTATAATTTTATTAGAAAAATAGCATGATGGCTTCGTCCATAGAGAAACAGCCTAGGTGTTAGAAGCTTGTATACAGTCAGACTTGTGTACTAGTCTTGCCTCTGATGCATGGGCTTTGTGACCCTTAGGCTGTCATTTAGTCAATTTCAAAGTAGTGCCACTTTATATTAGTAAAGGTAGTTTCCACACAGTTCCAATTCAGTATGTGTGTGTGTGTGTGTGTGTGTGTGTGTGTGTGTGTACACGTGTACACAAAGGCATAATATACATATATTCTATATTCTGTGATTAGATATCAGATCATTCCCATTTTATAAATAAGGAAATTGAAATTAAGTGATTTGCCACAGAACTTTACCACTAGTAAGTAATGATGAATTTCCATGTGTATATATAATTTGTATGATTTCTTGGGGGGAAAATGTTTTTCATTAAATGCTATTTATCAGTGATTTCTTTAATAGCATTAACTTTAAAGAATTGCATCATGAGAGACAAGAAAGAGAGACAGAAAGAGGAGATAGAGTGAGAACACCCTAAGTGCTAGGGATACAAACACAAGAAGGCATGGGGAAGGGAGCAGATAAAGGGAGAAAAGGAAGGAGATGGCTGAGAAGTGGCATGGAACCTAATCTCCATTATTCTTCTCTTAAATTGAAATAAATCTCCCTGTGCTCTTTTTTTAAGAGTATTTTTAAGTGTCTATTTAAAAGAAATTCTGCATTATTCTTCATAGCTTATATAAACATGCAATTTTCTAAACTTTCTCATTGAAATATGCCCCCTCCGTAAAGGTATATGTACAGCATCTACACCTTTTGTACTGTTGGGAGATGTTTTGGATTGTCTTCCTTTGGATCAATGTGACACAATCTTCACCTTTGTGGAGAAAAATGTTGCCACTTGGAAATCAGTAAGTTTGTTTCTCTTTTTTGCTAACTGTGTTTTTCCTTTTATTATTTATCATTCTGGAAATCCTCCAGTATTATAACAGTATATCATGTAATTCTCCCTATACCTCTAATTTGAGACAAAAGATCATTATATTTGTTAGTGGTTGAAAGGATTGTCCCTATGTAAATCATGCTGGGTGTCCTGAGATAACATGCATTACTCTTAGATACTTAGAGAGTCATGTGAGAGTTCATATCCCTAGAGAAAGTTAAAATAGAAAATTTGATTATGCAAAAGCAGTTAGATGAAGCATTTATTAAGTATCAGGTATTCATCTCTTGTGTTTCTGATATTAAGTTTTTTGTAACTGAAGAGCAAACTTAATTTGTTACTAGACTTCCTATTGCTGCATTTATGGAAGAATACTATAAAATAGGAGGAAATGTGCCACCAATTCTATGCAATAATAAGGTTTTTATTTACAGAATACATTCTATTCTGCTGGAAAAAACTATTTGTTGCGCATGTGCAATGGTAAGTTAAAGCATATTGGCTTTTTTTTTTTTAATGTTTGCACTTTTTAATTTGTAAGAACTGGGGGCAGCTGGGTCACTCAGTGGATTGAGAGCCAGGCCTAGAGATGGGAGGTCCTAGGTTCAAATGTGGCCTCAGACACTTCCCAGCCGTGTGACCCTGGGCAAGTCACTTGACCTCCATTGCCTATCCCTTACCACTCTTCTGCCTTAGAACCAATACACAGTATTGATTCCAAGATGGAAGGTAAGGATTAAAAAAAAAATTGTGAGAACTGTTTGCTGTAAGAAAGGAAAATGATGTTAGCAAATACACTGTGAAAACTTGACTAATGACATGCAAAATGTTTTAATAGTTTTACTTCTAGGCAGCAAGGTATAATGAAAAGAGCATTAGATTTGGAGTCAGGGAAGACCTGAGTTTGAATCTTACTTCCATACTACTCTGTGACAGACAAGTCTGGTAATCTTTCTGAGCCTCTTTAAGATGTGGATAATAATGCCTACCTCAGTGTTGTTTTGAGAGTCATATTTAAATCACCATATAAAATATCAGCTTTTATTATTATGCAGCTTCTTGCTTAAGAAATTTTTTTACTATATTAAGTTTCATTAGACTTGGAGTAATTCCTTTAGGGAAATTGTCAAATATTTTGAATACATGAGAAAGGTGGTCTACAAACCACTTATCCCCCAATCCTTGCTCCTGAAATAAATCAAAACAGAAAAAGGAAAATGATTTTGAGAAGAGGAACTATATTGTAACTTTCTTTGTATTTACTAATCATAATGCATTGCATAGAATTTCATTAAGTAAGTGGCAGAATTAGTGAAATGACATCATTGATTAGTAATAATTTCTATCTTAACGAAAGTAAACATTCATGCTATTTTAGATGACACTAAGGAGGGGGGACTTTACAGATCACACTGAGAACTTGACTACCAAGTAGTTAAGGCATTTAGGTGTGGTTGTGATAAACACAAGATCCTTCCTTGCTTCTGTTATGCTTTCATTTCTATGTGTTGTTTTAGATCTCCTAAGAAGATTATCAAAGTCCCAGAATACTGTGTTCTGTGGAAGAATTCAGCTTTTCTTGGCCAGACTTTTTCCTTTGTCAGAGAAATCAGGTAAGAGTTTACACATTAGAACAAATGACTTATAGCTGGCTCTTTTAATTATGAAAGGCATAGTAGAAAATTAGTGCTTTCTTTTAGATAAAATCTATACCAAAATTCCATTTATTCCTAAAGTAAAACCATTGACTTCTTTTACTAAAAATCTTAATCAATAATATCTTCAGTTGAACCTTGATTTCCAAAATGTTTTTACATCCATTATCTTATATTTTTATAGTATTTATGAATTAATTCCCATTCCTCTTTTTTTTTTTTAAGAAAGTAATTGAGGCATCTGAATAGTCAGTCTCTAAACTTTGGGGTTTATATTAATAAATACTGGTCCAAAATTTCAAACATGGTTTTCATCATTCTCTATCAACATCATGAACAAAAATATATGTTACTTGGTTTAGAGTCTCTTATTGTATTCTTTTTGGGGGGGAGGGCAGCTGGGTAGCTCAGTGGATTGAGAGCCAGACCTAGAGACAGGAGGTCCTAGGTTCAAATCTGACCTCAGACACTTCACAGCTGGGTGACCCTGGGCAAATCACTCCTCCCTACCCCCCATTGCCTTGCCCTTAAAATAGCAGTAGCAAGATACAGCCTTAAATGCTTTCTTTCAAATGAGTGAGTAAGTAATATTCTGAATCTGATTCTCACCAATAAGAGGGGAGTGGAAAATATGGTCGAAAGTTGTCACTAAACTATCTTGGGATTTATAATAGAAAAAAAGAAACCCAGGCACAGTCAGATATGGGCTAAATTTGAGGACAGTAGATTTCAAAAGATAGGATTCTTTGGACAAATCTTAAGGAAAAACCACCCAATGGAAATTGGGAGGTCCTCAAGAAATTCAATCTGAAAACACAAGAGGATCAGTTCTGATGAGGAATGAAAGAATGAATTATTTAAAAATATTAGTATGAATACACAGAGTTCATGGCCCAACTTAAATTTTTAACATGTATGTGTATTTTTAAAATGTAAATTAAACAAGGGCATGTGACAAAGGATAACTGCAAAAAGCAAGGCATATCATCCTTTAAGAATGGTGACAAAATATGAATAATATGGAAATACATTTTGAACAATGATACATGTATTACCCAGTGGAATTGCTTATCAGTGTCGGGAGGGGGTAAGGAATTGGGATGGGGAAAAATCATGAGTCATGTAACCATGGGAAAATATTCCAAATAAAATAAATATATATTTTTAAAAAGGAATGATGACAAAACTGCTAAAGTTCAGATTGGTGAGTCAGAAATTAAAGGCAAAAAGGAGGAAAGGTTAGCTAGATTGTGGAAAAGAGAAAAATAAAAAGTATAGGCTACTGTTGAAAAATTAAGTCCAAAGGGGAAAGGTCTTGTCTACCTTGGAGAAAGACTTTAAAAGAAAGGATAAGACTGCTGATGGAAGAGACTGGGATAACCATCACAAGCAAGATGGCATGCCTACTTACCTCTTAATTTTCTTTTTCTTTTCACTGCCAGGGAGGATATTTGTACTTCACAAAGACAATAGAAATGACTGATAAGAACTCATTGCCAGAAATAATAGGGAGCTAGTAAGAGAGACTATAGATGTTCATGATAAGTTTAGGTCACTAAATATTGACCCTGAACTGTGGAAAGAACTGGTAGATGTGATTACTGAGCTACTTACTGTCTGTAAATGATCTTCAAAAAAATCTTAGAAGGGCAAACATTCCGATTAAAAAAAAGAAAGAAAAAAACAGAGGGAAGAGAACAGATTCTGAAAATTATAGTCCAGTGAAATTTATTTTAATTTCTAACCAAAATTCTTAACTATAATATTAACTATATTATTAAAGGAATTCATTTGTGAATATTTAGAAAGGGGAGTAGTAATTACAAAGAACTGACATTTCTTCAAGACTTAGGGATTTGAGAAGTTAAGTGATTTGTTTATGATTACACAGCATGCATGCATGCATGTACATGTGTGTGTGTGTCAGTAATTGAACCAAGTCTTTTCTAGTTCCAAATTGTACTTTCTGTCCACTATACCTTCTGCCTCCCAACAGGAAATTTCATAGCCATAAAAAATAAAATCTTATTCTTGACTTAATGAAATTGTCTCTGAAAGTACAAGATGATTAGGTAGTTCATCTAAAAACGATTTGAGAAGGTTTACTAGTCTTCAAACTCTGAGTAACAGAGACATGACTATACAACAGTCTAATGTGATCTTTGGCTGCATTACAAGAGGCAATATTTGTGACTGAAAGACCCTCTGTATTCTGTCCAAGTAGACCAGTGTTGAATTATTGTAACAATTCTGATAAGCAGGAGATTGACCACGGTGGTGAAAGTGTCCTTGAGAACATGCCAGATAGGATCTGCTTAGGAAACTGGGTAGTAGGTTTAGCCTATAAAAAAGATAATTGAAGTTATAGTAGCTGTCTTCAAATGTTTAAGAGGCTATTACACCAAGAGAGCTTAGGATTTGTTTTACTTGGCCCAAAGGACAGAACATGGAATGAATAGAAATTTCAGAGATTTAACTTTAGCCTTAATACGAGGAAAAGTTTCCTAACAATTACAGCTATCTAAAAGTGAAATGGACTATGTTGGAAGGTAAATTTACCCCATGAAAAATATTTAATCAAAGTTTGATTACTCAGTTGTTGGGTGTGTTAGAAGAAGAGATTCTTGATTAGATAAAGGTTGGACTAGATAAGTACCTTTCAACTTAGGTTCTTTGATATCCTTGAAATGGTTTAAATGCAGGCAGGGAGAGGAAGCTTCCAAATATAATGGGTAAATCTATGCAGGATTTAAGAAAAACTTGGAGAAGAATCACAGAATGTCAAGATAATTGTGGCAAGGCGAGTTCCATTGCTCTAGGTACAAATCATAGATTCGTCAAAGTACCAAGTATGTTAGAAAATGGAGCCAGGTAATTGTGAGAGAAGTATTTTTTTTTCCTTTTGAGATAAGTTTAACATGAGAGCAGGGTTTAAACTCCATGCCATTCTCTGACCTTTCCTACTTGTTTGCAGACCATTTCCATTATATTTCAAAGACATTTCTCAATTCCTCTTCACTCAGAATTAGTAGTATACATAGGGAAGTTAGTATTCATATTCTGGTTTTCTAAAGGTTATCTACCATCTAAGAATCAATTAGATTTAGAGAACTGGTAGGTTTTCATTTAAGGCATCTTTTTATGAAGTGAATTATAAGTTCTGTCTGTAAAGATAGCAGTTTGATTTTTAGATTAACTTGCTATTGTTTTAACATGTTATTATCTTTGCCCTTCACACTACAAGTGTTTTGATAGTAGTTGTTAGCTCATTCGTTATTGCATAAATGTTTTTCTTTTTAAATAGGCCTTAACTTACAAAGTCAGTTTAATCTTGAAAATGTCACCGTTTTCAACACCAATGAGCAAGAGAGCACGTTGGGTCAGAAGGTGAGAACTGTTTTGAATTTTGATACTGAATAGTATTACAAGTTTACTTTTTGAAAAAGGATTGGTGTCAAGTAAGATGGAAATGCATTTTTACTTAGAGCCATAAAGCATTAATTAAATATTAGTAAAATTTTCTTTTAAAGATTTATTATATAATAGTCTTGGTTTAAAGTTGGACATTTCTGGTATACTTACTCTTCAGATGGGAACACTATTAAAAATATTTCTAAAGCAAACAAAAATTGAGGTTGATTATGATGTATAGCTCAGGTACCTGATAGTTATTATGAAATCTCCACTAACATGTACAATATGGCTATGGGAAACCATTTAGTGCTATAACTTGGGAAACCAGAAATGCCTCCTTTTGCCTTTGGATCCATTTTGGAGGTTGGGAAGGTCCATGAGGGAAAAATGATTGTGCCTTTTCCCATTGTGAATTCTAGGGAATATCTTTTGAATAGAGATTTTTTCCCCCTGTCTTTCCCTGGCCCATACTGTAAAATAAAAATCACTTTCAGCTTCTCCTATGCTTCTAGCCCTACAGTCATTGAAAACTCTACCTTAGACAATCAAATCAGGGGATAGAGGGATGGGATGAAATGGAGATGACAATTCACTCCAAGGAAGTGGCCAGAAAAGTTGGAGGGAGAATAGAAGAAAAATTCTAAACAGTGGCAATAGGAAGGAAGAAGTGCCTAGGACCACTAGGTATTTTATATGGAAACTATGGTTTATGTGTTGTATGGATCTTGGTTTTGAACTTGGGCAGTGGGAAGGAATATACAGGCCTGGATTCAGTATAGCTTTAATCATCTTCCTTTGTTTTTATAATTGATGTGACACTTCAAAGGTTGTCTTATCCCTAAGTGTCAGGCATTATTATAAGTTTAACAGTGGTGCCTATAGTAATTTATAATTGTTCATGATCCCAAATCACCACAAAAGTGGCTACCTGTTAAATAGAGTGGTCTGGAATTCTAGCACTTTTCATGTTCCTAAAAACCAGTGTACTTTTTTTTTTAAGCATATTGAGGATAGAGATGAAGGAATGGAAGTAGAGGAAGGAGAAATGGGAGATGATGAAGCTCCAACAAGTTGGTGAGTTTTGGGGGGAACTTTTAATATTGTCTTTATTATAACAGTATGACTTTTGCATCTTGCACTAGCATGGCTATAGAACAGGGAGGAGGAAAAAGTTGCTTTTAGGAAAGGTGGCAGGGAGCTAAAGACACATCACTGCTTTAAAGTTTCGTAAGTCAATATGACTGTGGTAGTGGGTGACAGAATAATATCTTTTAGTACTTCTGGCATATACCATCAGAGAATACTGCACTTTAAAATAAAAAGCAGCTCTCCACTTTATCCTTTTTCTCCTTGTTATAGATCTGGTGGTGAGTATGATGGACTCTGGTTCTGGTACAAGCTTCAAGGAGAAGGAAAAGAAAACCTCCTTTTTGGCTTTTGTTTCCACCCCATTCCTCACCCTAAAGCCTTGTCCTAATTCTTCATTCTTTCAGCCCTCTGAAATTCTTATCCTGCTAGAGTTCTACTGCCATCACAAATAATTACAGTGGATTAGAGTCCCAATTCCCACATCTAGGGCTACAGACTGGGAAGATCTCTGTATAATTCTAAACATGATTCCAAAGAAATGTTATTATAAACAGGGGTTAAATTCTGTAGTAATATTAGTATTGAACTAATAGGGAATGGCAATCTGTGGCACTTGTGATTTTTGTGTTGTGGCCCAAACATCACTGTGAAGTCAGTCAGGTTGGTCTTTGATAACCTTCCAAATTACTTCGAAAAATTGCCACTTTGTTTTCTCAACCTCTAGCTATACCTTTCTTCATCCTGTCCCCTCTTCATTCTGATCATTTCAGTATCAGTTGACAGTTCCTTAATGTGTGTCCTCTTGTGGAATTTTTTTCAATTATTAAATTTTTCAATTATCAAAGGGTCCATAAAGAGATGTAGGGCACTTTAGCTCCCCATGACTGGAGCATTGCCCTAAGTTAGTCTCCTTTATGGGTCTGCCATTAGATTAGTCTTGGATGTCCTACCTCCTTTGCCCCAGCTTTTCTGGTAGATTACCTGGAGTGATTGCCTTTACCCTTCTGTCTCCACTCCCAATCAAGCTTTCTTTTTTCCTCACAAGGATATGAATAAATGAGTACTTAGAATCATAAATCATTGAATTCTAGCTCTTAGAGGAACTTAAAGAGCATGTCTTCTAAATCCTTAGCTTGAACAGATTAGACAATTGATTTTGCATATCACCTTTTTAGCCAGTGGTTTCAGTCTCTTTCTCTTTATTTCATAAGCTCTTTCATAAGTAAGGAGCAAAAAGGCAAATGAGTTTGTCTTCTCCCTTCTATTTCTTCTGAGAAGCAGCATGAGTATAATGAAAAAGAAAAGTTAACTTGAGTTCATTCCCAACTTTGCTATCAACCAGTTAAATATCTTTCGATAATCTTAAGACTAGGAGAGCACTTCAGCAAACATCTATTGTAATCCATACCTAATCAAGAATTCCCTGTACAACATAACTCCAAAATGATCACCCAGTCTCCATGCAATAAAAACCTCCACTGAAAGGGAAATTAATGTATCTGTAGGTAGATAATACATTTTTAGATATCTTTGGCCATTAGGAAAATTTTCTCTATGTAAAGCCTAAATCTACCTCTCTGAAATTTCTACCTATTGCCCTGAGTTCTTGTCTTCTGAGGCCAGACAGAACAATTATAATCACTCTTCCAATACTTTGACAGCTTTCTTTTTCTCCAAGCTCAATATACTCAGTTCCTTTAGCTGATCTTAATTAGCATGCTTTCACAATCCTGCTTGTCCTTCCAGATGCTCATTTACTTATAGCGTATCACTTTCCTTCCTAAATTGTGGCTTCCAGAATGAATCACAAAACTTTTCAATGAGATTGTAACATTGTGCAGAAAGTTATAGACACTACTTTCCTTAATGCAGACTAAGTGTGGATTAGATTATTACTTTGGTATCACATTCTTAACTCATAATGAGCTTTCCATCCATTAAAACATTTAGACCTTTTAAAAATGAAACAATATCTAGCCACCATTTCCCCATCTTTTATTTGTAAAGTTGACTTTTTTAAACTCCAAGCAAAATACTTGACAATTGAATTCCTATTGGAGTCGTCCTTATGAGTCCTTGAGGTAGGCAGCAAACCCTGAGGGTGGATCACCAGTTCTAGAATCTGAAAGCATGGGAGGCACCCATGGAACGAACATTTACTCTGTAATAAGAGAACATGGGGTTAAATTAGATTATATTGCTTTGAATTCTCTCCTAGAGCTAGATGTTATCCTGTTTCTTGAGTTCAGATCTCAGATCCTTCCACTTTCACATACTTCCACTGGACAGGCGATCTCTTAATTAATCTCTGGGACTGTTTCTTCACCTATAAAATGAGATCATTGGACTAGATGTTCTCTTAAGATTCCTTGCAGTTCTAAACTGTGATTCTTTTTCAGCTCTAGCCCTTCTCCTTTTTCTCCTTAAGGATGATTTGTGGCCCTCACAAATTTCCCCTCCCCTAAATGTAGCATCTTTCTTAATTTCTGAAAACTTCCCACACATTCATAATTACTTCTCCATCTAAAACCCTTGTGCTGTCTTTCCTGCATAGTGTACCACCACAGCCAAGACTAGCTGCATGCCCTATTTCTCTAATATCTTGGAGGCATAGTATTTCTTATAAGTAAATTTTGAAGATTTACTATTGTGTCATGACTTATTTCAACTCTTTTGGGGAGGCAGCCAGGTGGCTCAGTGGATTGAGAGTCATGCCCAAAGAGGGGAGGTCCTAGGTTCAAATTTGACCTCAAATACTTCCCAGCTGTGTGACCCTGAGCAAGTCACTTAACTGCCATTGCCTAGCCCTTACTGCTCTTCTGCCTTAGAACCAATACACAGTATTCATTCCAAGACAGAAGGTAAGGGTTTTTTTTAAAAAATATAACTTAGATGAAATCTTTATAAAATGTATTCTATCTTACTTAATGTTTAGATGGAAGAAATCGCAAGATGCCATCTAGGCCAAACCCCCTAATTTTACAGATGATGAAACTAGGTTCATGGGGGTTAAATGACTTGTCCAAGGCCCACAGGTAGTACGCATCAAGACCAAATGTTGAACAGAGGTCTTCTGATTGTTCTTTCTATAGTATTGTGATATAATTTAACTTAAAATTCTAAAGCAGACCACCATTGTCATCCTTATAGCTAATACAGCACTTTTAAGGTTTGCAAAACAATTGCCTACCTTATCTGATCCTCATAATTAGCCTAATGAGGAAGTTACCATAGGCCATATAATCCCATTTTACTGATAAGAAAACTCTGAACCTGAGAGATGAATTGACTTTACCAAGGTCCTATAATGTCAGAATGAGATTTAAACCTGTGTACCTCATGACTAGCCCCATTATTCATTTTATATCATATATTTTCTTAAAATTACTGATATAGTAAAACCTTTGGTATGTTTCAGAGTCAGAGGGTGCAATAACTACAAACTTGTGTTTTTTGGTTTTTTGGGTTTTTTTTTAAATATAGTTCTTTGGGTTTTTACAATTCTTTTCTCTTATAACCAACTATTTTTTTTTTTGCCCTATCTCTTGAAAGAGATCTCTTGTTCAATTACATTGCTTAAATTTGTTCATCTTAATTTACATATTCTAAGGCACAAAGTTCTGGGGCAGAGTCTGAGGGGGTCTTTATACCTTTCTTAAAGAGAGATTTCATGCTAGTTTTCTTCCAGCTTAAAGACTATTTTTAATTATTTGCCACTGTGTTCTGGCTAGTTGGAGTTATTGAAAATTGAACTTTTAGGTACTACGGAGTTTTGCTCTGAAATTTTGTGATTCTATATATGAGCATATATATATTCACTAAGTATTTTTTACTTAAGGATGTGGAGTTTTGCTCATCTAATATTCCTTGCACATGGCATGACTATGAATTAATGTGACTGATTTTTTAATGAAATACCAGAATTTCAACATCCAAATGAGTGTTAGCCTTTAGAGTAGTCACCTTGGGGAGATTCTACACTTATTCCAATGATGCTGCCACTGCTCAGAACTTTTTTGGAGCTCCTCTTTTGGGATTGCCTTCAGAACCACACAAGAAATTCATTCTCATTCCTTTATAGTCACACCTCGTTTTGGACTGAAAATGACATGACCCAGCTTGATCTGAACGACTGTATTCACCAGACTTCGTTCCAAATGACCGTTGGCTGGTTCCAAAAACCAAATCCACCTTGAAAAGAAAAAATAATTGCCTCCACTGAGGATATTAAAAACAAAAAAATATGTTCTGTAAGCGTCAACAGAGGAGATTCAAAAATGTTTTGAGCAGAGTCAGCAACATTTGAATACGTGCATGGTTCTTCCAAGGTAACCACTTTGAAGGGGACGGCACCTGAATGAACAAATTCTGGTATGTTTGATTAAAAACTTAATAGTTTACACCTCATACTTAAAGAAATTGTATGTAAATTCATTTTTGGCACTGCAGATATGCAGAATAACCAGTTGAAGAATAAGTGTTAAGTGACAGCTGGGTAGCACAGAAGATAGATCACCAGGCCTGGAGTCAGGAAGATCTGGGTTCCAATCTGAACTCAAATACTTCCTAGCTGTGTGATTCTGAATAAGTCACTTAACCTGTTTGCCTAGGCCTTGCTGCTTTTCTGTCTTAGAACTGATACTAAGAAAGAAGGGAAGGGTTTAAAAAAAGAAAAAGAGTAGCTATTACTGTAATTTTTAAAAAAGCTTAACAAAGTCAGGATTTAATTGTCATTTTCCTGTCTTTGAGTTTTAATGGTGAAGTGAACTTAAGAGATAGTGAGTTTTCCCTCTCACTGTAGGACTTCTAGAGAAAAGTGGATTCTATTTGTTAGAAATATAGACAGGTTTTACATGGAGCTATTGGTTGCAGCAAATAGCCCCTTAAGGCCATTTCTACTCTCAGACTCTGTGATCATTAGGCAATGTTTTAGTGGAAAGATCATTAGTCAGAAAACTGAAGCCCAGCACTGACACAAGCTATGTCACCAGGGGTAGGTCATTTACACTTTCTGATCCTCAGTTTCCTCACCTGAAAAGTGGAGACAATGATAATACCAAATATTCTTTTAAACCCTTACCTTCCATCTTAGAATCAATACTGTGTATTGGTTCCAAGGCAGAAGAGTGGTAAGGGATAGGCAATGGGAGTTAAGTGACTTTGCCCAGGATCACACAGCTGGGAAGTGTCTGAGGTCACATTTGAACCTAGGACCTCCCGTCTCTAGGCCTGACTTTCAATCCACTGATACCCAGCTGCCCCCAATACCAAATACTCTTAATAGGCAGTGTGGTATAATGATAAAAAAGGAAGCTTCAGAGACAGGAAAACCCAGTTTCAGGTCCTACTTCTAACATTCTGGCTATGTGACTTAACCCCTAAGTATCTTTCAAGGATTCTTTGTCAAAGAGCCATATTCTGCTTTAGCAGAACTTTCTGTAATAGGTATTCCCTTTACATGGTTGTTGCAAGGAAAGGCCTTTGTAATTCTTAGTTTAGCCTATTATTATTGCACCATTGCCCCAGTCACCAGCTCTAAATTGTGAAGATAAGCAGGTATACCCACAAAGCTAATTCTCTGTTTATGCCTCAATCCATTTTACTACTACTCTCAATTCAATTCAGCAAACTTTTAAATCTGCCTTTAATGTGCAAACTACTCTGTGAAGTTGGTAATATAAAAACAAAAATTTGGGGCAGTTAGGTAGTCTAGCAGGATAGAGCACCAATTCTGGAGTCAGAGGAGCTTGTTTCAAATCTGGCCTCAGACACTTACTTAGTTGTATGACCCTGGCAAATTACTTAACCCCAGTTGCCTAGCCATTTTCATTCACTCTTCTGTCTTAAAATTATTACTAAGAAAGAAAGGGTTATTTTTTCATAACAACTTAAAAGGAGCTAACCTTTCTACTGAGATGGGGAGGATATGACATGTACCATGTATATGTATATGTCAAGTTGTATATTAATAACTTTTATATTTCTGAAGTTGATTTTTTTTTTAAAGTCATGTGTAAGCTGGGAAAGGCATGATTAGACAGCAGTGCATTGGTAAAAGTTTGGAGATTTAAGTGAGCTGTAAGTTCAACATGAGAGAGAGCAGAAGATTTGGGTTTGATTTGAGGAAAAGCTTACTAACATTTAGAATTGTCCAAGAGTAAAACTTGCCGCCTTGGAAAGCTGCAAAGAACTCTCATTCACTTGAGGGTTTTTTAAAGTGAAGCCTACCTGACCATCTTTGTATTAAGGGGAGTCTCATCAGGAACTGAGTGGACCAAATCCTTTCAACTTTGAGATTCTATCATTTTATTTGCCCTAGATTATTTCTAAAGAAATAGATGGTTTTAATTTATATATTGTTTGTTTTCATTAGCTCCATTCCAATTGATTACAACCTGTATAGAAAATTCTGGTCCCTTCAAGATTACTTCAGAAATCCTGTGCAGTGCTATGAGAAGATTTCATGGAAAACTTTTCTCAAGGTAAATTCCTTTAATGCCAATACTCCAGTTTTATAGTTTTCAGAAGTTAAATTATAATTACTATTTGAACTCTTGCTCACATGGCATATATTAAGGATTAAGTTTAATTCCTTTTGTATATAAAAGTTCCTATTGCAGAAGAAGTATAAATAAAGCGGAAATAGTACTGAGCTAAACTATTTATTTCTTCTGTGAACTTGGGCCACCTGTCACCTCATGGGAAAATGTGCCCTGTCCTTGTCCATTTCACAAGGTTATTGGGAGAATCAAAAGAGATGGTAGATGTGAAAGCTTTTTGTAAATGAGAAAGTGGTATGCAAATGTAAGTTAGCATTCTCTTTGTAGTGTTTAGTAAAAATTTTACTATATATATATATATATCTAGCAGCAGAAAAAGCTACCTTTTCAAAAACATTTTGTTTCCATTTAAAATCATAATTTTCTTCCTTGTGAGGGCAAAGCCCAACATCACATTAAAAAGATGGCATGATATATTTTGTGTATTCCTTTAAGTAGTGTCCTACTTTCTTAAACCACAATTAGCTAATTCAAATTCTTTAATGATGAAATTACATTGATGAGGATAATTTAATATCAACATTGCCATGCCTAGATCTGATTTGATGTCACTTAGTTTTTTTCCTTTGATATTTTATTCACAAAAATGTTCAGTAAAATCTCATTAGATACTAGATGTAAGATGTAAGATGAGGAGGCTGAGCTCCTGAGAGGCTAAGGGATCTGCCCAGCATCACATACCTATTCAGTGTCTTGGGCAGAATTTGAACTCTTCCTGACTCCATATGTAGGATTCTCTCCTACTTGAGCTGTTGTTTAAACAATTAATCTCATCAGAATGTAGATAAAGTATGAAAGATTTTCTACAGTTGGCCCTATATCTTAACTGCATTTAGAAAACAATAAGTAATCCTATTTGTATTTCAAGAGGAGGGATAATTAACATTTTAAAATAATGAGAAGTCTTATCTGATGATAAGTATTTCAGTCATGCTTTTCCATTCTTAACATAATATAATATATGAATAAGTTGTCAATTGCCAATGTCTATTTTAGATTCTTTGTTTACAATAACATTAATTAGTATTTCCATTTTCCAGTATTCTGAAGAGGTTTTAGCTGTTTTTAAAAGTTATAAACTGGATGATACTCAGGCCTCAAGAAAGAAGTTAGAAGAATTGAAAACAGGAGGAGAACATGTATATTTTGCAAAATTCTTAACAAGTGAAAAGGTATGAAAGCCTTCATTTTCACAGATATTTAATTTTTTTAAAATCCTATTTATTTTGCCTGATATGATTTCATTCCATATTTGAGTTGGATGATAATTAATATTTGCTCCATAAGTTGATTAAATCTATTGACTAACTACATATAGACAATGTAATCTGAAGAAAGCTACAATTGCTATCTTATATAAATAGTTCTAATTTGAAATCATAGGATAGATAGCAGTGGGTGGGTGGGAGTTGAGTTGAAATTTTTTAAGTGGATCAGAGAATATTTTGATATTTATTTCTTTTGAGCCTTCATACTGCTTAAAGCTAAGAAAACCTTTCAGAATCTGCACAAAATAAATAAGAATATTTTTCTACTTGACTTAAAAAAATTGCTTTTTATATATATAAGTGGTTGTTTCTCAAGTGCTTGAAAAATGAATTTGGTTGTGGTGAATTGGGTATGTGTGGGGGATTTGGAAGAGGGGTGTAAATATCAATTTGGAGGCACTGCAATAATCTAGAATGAATTCAGATAGTGACCAGGAAAACAGAGAGTAAGGATATAAGAGATACTATAGATGCTTACTTAGCTCTGCATGAATTCATTGTCTTCTTGGGTTTTTCTGAAGCCATCCTGCTCATTATTTCTTATAGTACAATAGTATTTCATCATGGTCATATACTATAACTTGTTCAATCATTTCCTACTTGATGGGCATCCCCATAATTCCCAATTCTTTGCCACCACAAAAAGAACTGCTACAAATATTTTTGTACATATGAATACTTTTCCATTTTCTTTGATCTCTTTGAGATACAGGTCTAGCATTGCTGGGTCAAAAGATGTATATATGTACTGTTTTGTAGCTCTTCTGGTGTAGTTCCAAATTATTCTCCAGAATGGTTGGACAAGTTCAAAATTCCACCAACAGTGCATTAGTGTATTTATTTTGTGCTTCATCATGATGTGGAGATGATGCACCCAAATTGGACTTGTTAGGCAATTGGAGATTTTTCAACAGGAGAGAAACAAGAGCAAATAAAATGGAATCTGGAACTTGGGTGCAGAAGGTGCTGAGGGAATGGCAACTATTTGGCTTGGAGAAAAGGTATAGGGACGTATCATGGTGGTCTGCAGTTATTTAAATGTTTGTCCTAGGGAAGGAGATTGGCACCTAAAATAGTTGTATCCAAAAGTATAAGATTTCTTGGGAAGTTTTCAGGCTAAGACTGATGTTCATTTGTTGTGTAGGTTGTAGAAGGAATTCTTAATTTTTTATTTTTTCCATGGTTACATGATTCATTTTGTCTTCCTCCCCTGTTCCCTCTCCTCTCCTGGAGTTGACAAGCAATTCCACTGGAGGGAGGGAGAGAGGGAGGGAGAGAGAAAGAGAGAGTGTGTGTGTGTGTGTGTGTGTGCGCGCGCGCGCGCACACCCAGTGGAATTGCTTGTTATATATATATATATATATCACTCAAAACCTGTTTCCCTATTATTCATTTTTGTAATAAAGTAATCTTTTAAAACCAAAACCCCAAATCATATACCCATATAAACAAGTGATAAATCATATTTGTTTTCTTTTGGATTTTTTAGAAAGAATTCTTGATGAGAGAAAGCTATACCTCCCAATTCTTCTGAGATTCTATGATTCTCTAATCTCTTATTTTATGCACCTGGGACAATTAGGGAAAAATTATAAGGAGGAAGACTTGTGTGAGCATAACCATTACAACTACCCAGTTAAAGAGCCTACCTCATAAGAAGTGTGTTCCCATTTACTGAAATACTAATGTGCAAGGATATTTAGAAGTGATTTCTATTTTACAAGTAAAATTAGTCTAACCGATCCCACTAGGGTATCTTCTAGTTTTTAAAATGATGAGATTTTTAAATTCAATGTTACTTCCACCCATGCCCTACAGATACCCTGTTTTTGAAAAAACTTTTCAGATACCTCCCTGATTTCATATATTCATTCTCATTTATTGTTCCTTGCCAAGTCTAAAGCTCTCTCTACATATTTTTTATTTTTTTCAAGTTCCATAGAAACATTCTTTTGAGGTATCTGAGTCTTTCTGCTTCCCATCTATACAGATATAGTATTTTGCCTGGTTTACTTATATGTTGAAAGATGAAGTCCATACATACTGATTTCATCTGAAACTTAAGTCTCTCCTCAGCTATGCTCAGTTCTCAGTACTTTGGATTTTTTTAAAAATTGCTAGTTATTAATAAATACACATGATAAGAAATAGGCCAAAATGCTTTTTCAATGGATTGTTCATTGCTTTATTATTCATCTTAGATTTCCATAGTAGAAAAACTAAATTTTGGCCAAGTTTGACTTTCACTGTGCTAGATAAAGTAAACACTGTCCTTTGTTTTGTCTTTTGTGTGCATATAGCTTATGGATTTACAGCTGAGTGATAGTAATTTTCGGCGTCATATCCTTCTGCAGTATCTCATTTTATTTCAGTACCTCAAGGGACAAGTGAAATTCAAAAGGTAAGTATATTATAATTATTAAATTACTTATTTGCAGGAGCTTGAAAAATATAGTAGAATTGCAAAATGTGGTTAACCATAAGCAATACTGGGCCTAGGTTGCGTAGTGTTTTCTTTCCACTGCATCCAAGGACCTCCTTTGTGAATAAGGGATGAAAAGTACCTTAATAACTAGGTAATTGAGAATATCAGCCAGAAAGATGAGGGAATAGATGATAATGTAAGGCTTAGATTATAGAACATATATATTCCTGTTCCATTTGGGTTATTTATCCTGCCCCGGATAGTGTGGGAATCAGCTTTTTAGAGCTAGATATATAGGTAATTGATCTAAGGTACTTTACTCAAAAAGGGTAAGTGACAGCTTTTGGTTTAGAAAATCATGAGCTCTGAATGTGAAGATCTCAGTAAAATACCACACTAGTAAATAGACAGATCCAGGAACTCTGGAGCCCAAATACATTTTCCTGCTAAAAATCTCTAATATGTTCTTTTATACAACTGCCTTCTAATGCATTTTAACACACTCATATCTTCCTGACCAATGGATATCACCAGACTTTCTGAGAGAGCACATTTCTTACTGATGGGTGAGTGTTCCAGATCTAGTC
Organism: Monodelphis domestica; assembly: GCF_027887165.1. Lineage (NCBI taxonomy): Eukaryota > Metazoa > Chordata > Mammalia > Didelphimorphia > Didelphidae > Monodelphis > Monodelphis domestica. Next base: position 271,717,619 of record NC_077229.1, read on the forward strand.
TTAAGGAACAACTTTATATACCCATACATTCCTCTACCCCACTTAGGTAAGAATGATATTACTATTTTTTTCCCCCTTAACTTCTCTTCTGTTAGAGACCTTGTCACTCCACTCAGAGTTCTTCCATAACAACTCCAACTCTATATCCCAAGCAAGGTAATGGTCTAACTAGGTAGCCATGAAGTTGGCAACCCAAACAGCCGGGAGGGGTGGGGGGGAGGACTCAGGATTATCTTTCGATAGGGTAGCTTTCTAGCCTGCTTTATTTATATATTTTAGTCTTTCACAAAACTTAGGAAGTATTTTCTATTATCTAATGTATTTCCAGCTTCAGTTATTTCCCTCTTGTCATGCTTATAATTGAAATGAGAGAATGATTATTCCCAGCTGCTTGTACAGCTAACAACATCTTAGAGTATTGCTGTGAACCCTGGTAGAGAGCCTAAATACCCCTTCCTCCACTGAGCAATCCCCTGACTAATCAGACTCAGTAGGAATTAGTAACCACTTAAACCGGATAAGATTCTACTTGAAATTATTATGAAAATGCTTGTTTTATTTGAGCTGTTGTTAAACAGCCTAGGCTTCTCTCAGAGGCAGATAGGATTTTATATGTCTTCTTTTCATTGCTACAGAAAAGAGGAAAAACAGATTTCTTCTAAATACCAACATCATCATCAAACTACAAAAGGGAATGTCTTTTTGCTGTTGTGTTTTAGCAATGAATGACTGAATTAAATGCAGAAAATAAAGAATAAAATGTGTAGTAGTCACAAATATAACTATGTAGAGTTTTTTATATTCTATTTTAAGAATGCAATGAGGGGCTGATTTTTGGTTTCATCAGTGTGAAAAAGTTCCAGTGTGGAAACTCCCTTTCTCCAATAAGAAAAACAACTCATTTGTAACTTTGGAGTCTTAGAAATTTGCCTGGAAATACCAAGAAGTTAAGTGATTTGCTTGTCATCACATACTACTAATGTGCATCAGAGGCATTACTTGAACCTTGGTTTTCCTGACTCTAGGCTGGCTGTCTATATAATATATACCAAACCACCTTTCAGGATGCAATAAGTTTTCAGAAAACCTCCAGGCATCATTTGTCACATTTCCTACAGTAATACTTAGAGTTTACTGTGATATTTATTCCATATATATTTTTTAAAGCAAATATATAAAGTGTCTCAGACCAGTAATGTCAACTCAAATAGAAACAAGTTACTAAATTAATCATAAAGAATCCCTGCAGATTGCATATATCATCACCTGTGTTTTATGCATTTTTATTTATTATTGTTAACTATCTTAATTATATTTTCATCTTGTTCAGGCCTCCTAGGGAGTGCTACGGACCATGAATTTGACACCTTTGTCTTAGACTGTCTTCTTATTTGTTTTGTTTTTCAGTTCAAACTATGTTCTAACTGATGAGCAATCCCTCTGGATTGAAGATACTACAAAATCAGTCTATCAAGTAAGTTCAGTACAAGACATCAGTGATCAAAAAACTTGGAAATTTGGAGTTTTCTCTGTTTATGAACTAGATTTAACAGTTTCAGCTTCATATAGGAAAATAAGGATAACATTAGCTCAGGTACGGGAACCACAAACACTTTTATGGGGTCTCTGCCTGTAAACCATTCATATGATGCAGAAAGTTGTTGAAAGCTTAGTGTGTGCTTTCTGATCACAGCTACTATCTGAAAACCCCCCTGATGGAGAGAGATTTTCAAAAATGGTAGAGGTATGTATCTTACGTTATTGTTATTTTTAATACCAAATAGAATTTTAAGTTATTTCCATTATATAGGTGTTAATTATGTTTGTGTATTTTTTCCAGCATATATTAAACACTGAAGAAAATTGGAACTCATGGAAAAATGAAGGCTGTCCAAGTTTTGTGAAAGAAAGGTAAAAACCTCAATAAGAATTAAAGGCATTTTCAGATATTGTTTGAAATTTTCCATTATGTATACTTTAAAAAAAAACATGTTTACATACATCTTTATTCTGATCAATTTGAGTACTCCTACAAAAGCAAGGCAAGTTATAACCTACCCATATCTTCTCATTCTGTGCAGTTCTTGAACTTCTCTTCCTTTTCCCGTATATTTCCTACAGAGGATCCACCCCAAATGCTTTGGACCTTTCCTCTAGATCTCTTGATATGTTGATACTAGTAGGGCACATGAGGTATCCATCTGTTATTCTTTATTTTTATTATGACTGGTCCATTTTTTTTGTTATTGTACATCTCTTTCATAATACCTTTCATGCATCTTGGTAGATAATTTTTTGTTGCTAATAAAAACTACAACCTAGCCACATGAACAATTTTTGCATATTTCTTAATTGTATTTAAAGTGATTTGTAATTGATTCTTTGAACACTGGGCTGTACTGTGTTTTTCGACCATAAAGCAAGATATTAGTATTTAAAAGTTGTCCAGTTGGGATAGCTCTAATGTTGTTGATCGAAAAGATAGCTTGTTATAAAAATCTTGACAGATCTTTTCCTTTTTTTCCTGTTTATTGTTCTGCTTCCAGTTTCATCTTTACATACTCTCAGGATAATCTGGTTTTCTTCAATCTTACTAAACTTGCTATAAACTTGTCTTTCTCTCCACTTTCTTTCTGTTTTATGCCCATAATCTTGTATCATTTTCCTCTTCAACAATTTACAAATAATTTCATATTTTAAAACAGCATTACCCTTGGCTGCCATGTCTGTCTTCTTGTGTTACCACTTGGTAAATAACATCAAGCTCTTTGTTGATCAAGACAGTTTCTAAGCCCTTCTGGCTTCTGATTATGGTGGCTGGTTTACATAAGTTAAATTACATAGGAAATATTAGCAGTTGGTATTATCTGTTTTTCTATCTACTTATTTAACATCAGTGAAATTCATTTAAAACATTTCCCTAAAGATTATCAATTTTAGTAACATGCATAAGGTGATTTACTTCTAGAAAATTTTTTTTTTGTTATCTATGATAGCTAATGCATGTCAATTATCCTTTTTATTCTAAATAGTTGGAAACAGCTTTATTTATGTGGTCTATTCTCATTTTTAATCTCACTTCTAATTTCATTATGATTCTGGTTTTTGCCTTACAAATTGGGAGTCTTTATATCTTATGGATTAGAACATGGCTCCCACATTGGTAACTGGTCTGATAAAGTGAATTTCATTTTTCATGATTAAGAACTGACTAGCATCATATGGAAAACATCTGCATAATAGTTTAGCACCATCTAGCTCTTTTCTGGAAAAAAATATTCATGATGCAGAGTTGTGAGGCTTCTGGATAAGTTACACACGATTAGCCTCTTTTAGTTCTTAACCTTAACTTCCAATATGTGCCATATATATCACTAGTTTATTCAAGCAGAGGTTGATTTCATTTAGAGAGGATCTTACTATGTTTTTTCTAGAATTGCTCTTCCACCTTTTTCCTTGCCTCATAAGTTGATATATAAACTATATTTATCTCCAACATGGTCTTTTTATCTCCCCCCTCCCCCAAATATTGAAATATATCATGAAATGTTTCTTGTTGACTTTGGACACAATAAAATCAATTCTGCAAACTCTAAACTGCCTTGCCAAAGAGAGCATGTTGGTCATTCCTATTTTTAGCTGTATACTCATTTTTGTTTTCTAATATCAACTGTAGCAAAACAGTTAAGTGTTAAGAGTCATCTACTTTAGTAGAACATCCGCTTGGTAGTCTTCAGGCAAGAGTCTCATTTAGAGTGCCAACAGTTACAGTCATATTTAGAGATAGTTTAAAAATTATGATACATAGTATTCTTTCCACCTTTCTGCCATCCTGCCACAATCACGGTAGAAGCTAGGAGGAAGTACACAAAACTGAAGGCTATGTTGTATATTTCTTTGTTTCATGTGTTTCCATGATCAGAGAATTTATCACCTACTGATCAGTTTGATAAACTTATCAGCACTTAATTGGGTTGGTTGTCAGAAACAGGAATAGTCCATTGCTGGGACCATACTCAAAGACTTTAAAACAATGTGGAAAACAACAAAAGTTTGTATTCATCTGGCCTTTGAGAATTCAGTAGCCTTTGAGAAACCAAGGTTGTGTATATGCTCCTAAGAAAGCATGGGAGTAGGACTTTATTGACTGCTTTATGTGGCAGAATTCTCCACATTGATCAGCAAAGATTTATTATGCCAGACTTGGTCTGGTGGAATACAGACACAAAAGATAAAACAGTCATTTCTCTCAAGGAGCTTACATTCTTTTTGAGGAAATGGGTTGGCAGAAGGTGGGAGCTTGGGATAGGGAGAGTGTGAGGGAACACACAAGTGTTAAATGTTTACCATGTTTAAGGGATAGAGATAAAAATACAAGCAAACAAGGTAGTCTCTGTCTTCAGGAAGCTTACATCATTTGAAATTTCATAGATTTTTATTAATTTCTTTTGTTTTTACATTGTCTAGATATACCTCCGATTTCTTTTTTGAGGCCAAAATTATTCTTCATACCTTTTTGACAGTTCATCTTAAGTTGTTTTGTGGTGGTGTCTGCCCCCCCCCCCCATTTTCTTTTAATATAATTGTTATGCACAAACATGCATACATACTTATATACATACAGAGCATTTTCGTGTTTTTGCTTACTTCTGTTTGCATCAGTTCGTGCAAGGTTTTCCATTCTTGTTTATATTTTTATAGGAGAAAACAACACATAATAAGGAGGTTAAGAAGCAGGAAGGAGAATCTTGAGTGCAAAGATGTACTTTAGAGTTGGTGACCAGGAAGTGAGGTGGGGAAGCTTACTTTAAAAAACCCAGACTAGTTCTAGTAACCGCGAGTCCTAGATTCCTATGGGGAGAAGATGGGGAAGAATAAATATAAAGTAGGTAGGGGAGGAAGGCACTAAAAATTAGGACCATGAAAGGCTTCATTTAGAAGAGGACACTTAAACTACATCCTGAAGAAAGAGGAGTTATATGAGAGGGAAATGAAGAGGGAATGCTTTATATGTATTGGGGATGGGTATCATGAAGTCAAAAAGAGTGCATAGAAAGAAGACCTTACAGTGTAAGAAGGAGAGTAATGTATAATGAGGAAAAGATTGGTTAGCTCAGGTTATGAAGGACTTTAAAAGCCATATTAGGAGTTTATCCTGGAGGCAATAAGGAGCCATTATAGTTAATATTGAGTAGGGGAAGGCCACAGCTGCACTTAAGGAAATAAATTTGGCAGTTGGGAGGAGATAGACTGAAGCAGGAATATACTTGACAGGGAGACCAGTTCAGGGACCATGACAACAGTTTATGCAAGAGATGATGAGGGCCTGGACTAAAATGGTACCCATGTGAGTAGAGAGAAAGAAGCAGATATGAGAGAAATGTTATGGAGACTAAAATGTCAAGATTTGCCAGCAGATTGAGTATGTAGGGTGAGGGAGAATGAGAAGACAAGGATAACCCAGGTTATAACCCTGGGAAACAGGAAGAATGGTTTATGGGGACATCCTTTTATATTTATCTTAATGCTTTAACCTCATTTCTTTTTGCGCATTAGTTATTCCTCACTTGAGATATTCCCAAAACAAAATTGCCATATTAGTTATTAATTGCTTTATATATTTTCATCTTCTAAAGGAGTAGTACAATGTATTCATGTAGAACTTTTTTATCTTAAGAAAAGTGACCTAAAAATGTTTCCTTGTCAGATCTAAAACTCTTTCACCTTTCCTAACTACGTATAATTCCAAAAATAGTGTGCGTTCTATTTGCCGTAGACCATCAGACTCCAAGCCTACAAGAGTTGTAAGAAAGAGAACAGCACCAGAGGATTTCCTGGGAAAAGGACCCAACAAAAAAATTCTGATGGGAAAGTAGGTCAGCTTGTCTTCATATCTGGGCCAGGATTGGTAATTGTATATTCAATATGTTTATTTTTTAAAGGTGCAATTATAGAATTTTTAAAGTTTTTTGCTGCCAAATGTTACATGAGTTTATTTCTATAAGAGTAGCTAACTCTAACCTGTGTTCCTTATGCTCATCCAGTAGCTACTCTAACTTTTATTTTGGAGGTTGCTTGGGAAATCTGTGGCTTCTTTCTACAGTGTGTCTGGATGAACTTTTAACCAGATTGAGCCACCTCACCTCCTTGTACCAAGTTGTCATGATCACTTCATTTTTGGTGCTTCTCAACTAGTAACTGCTCATAGATACATCTGAGAAGAGTTAATGAGCATTCAAATACTTCCCTTGCTCCTCTCTTTCTCCCAAAGAGTGACATAGAGAAAAATGATCTCACTCATTAGTGTGAAAATATGTCAGTGTGATTGATTAAGAATTTCTGTTTCCCTAGGAACTTTAGCAAATGTTGAAAAGCCATGGCTCTGGCCCTTTGTGAACTTTAATTTTTTAGCATGAGCCATTATATTCTTTACATTTTCTTTACTTTTTAATGAGCAAAAATAAAAATAAAGATGACAGGCTTACAGAAATTTCTAAGTGAATGCTTCATTGACATTGTGTTTTTGACTGGAATAATTAGGAGTATTTTTCTCTTTTGCTTTTCAGTGAGGAACTAACAAGACTTTGGAATCTCTGTCCTGATAATATGGAAGCTTGTAAATCAGAGTCCAGGCAAGTGAAAGGTTGCTCTTTTTCTTTGCACCATTAACTAAGAATAAAATCATTACATTTCTCCTGGTGGCATCAGACCTTTAAGCTCTAAACCATCTGTGAACAAATGTTAAGATATGTTATAAACAAAATAACTAAGAGGTTTTCTAAACTAAATCCTTCCAGCTTTGTCTGGTGAAGTAGGCAAAATAGTAATGCTAAGATTTCGTGAAATCTTATTTAAAAAAAAATCAGGTGAGAGACCCATGTGGTATTGAATCGTAACTGATTCATATAGGATAGTGCTTGATTTGCATTTGGAGAGCCCAGTATTCTATCTGAAGGTAATTTATCATCCTGAGACCTAAATTACTTAACAGAATTTTCTTTGATACTTTGATATTTCTGAATTTTACTTAAATTAAGTACCCAAATGTTTTTTAACCGTGATAAAAGTCTAAATGTTAAAATTAATCCTTTGACATTCAGTGAAATATTAAATCTGAATGGTAAAAAGAATTGCTGGTTGGAAAACATTTTATGATGCTGTACTCCAAAATTTGAAAGACTTTGTTTTTATGAATGATAGGCTATTAAATAAGAAATTTGCAAGTTTTAGGTAATATGAGTTGAATTTTTCAGAATGTACATTTAAAATCTGGACTTTGATTACTTAAGAAGAAAAAGTTACCAGATACCTTTCTGATATCCCCTTACCCAATTCCTCCCAGCCCCAGTGGGGTGGGGGATATATATATATGTACATATATTAAAAAAATTTATATATATATATATATATATATATATATATATATATATATATAAACCACTTAAGTGCTTGGTTTGTGGACATTTACTAAAGCAGAGGTTCTTCATGTGTTTTGTGCAGCAGACATAAGCCTATGACAGTCTGTTGAAGCTTGTGGACTTCTCAAAATAGTATTTTTAAATACATAAAATATATGGTATTACAAAAAAAACTAATTATATTAAAATACAATTATAAAAAAAATTTTTTTAAGTTAACAAACCCCTGATTGGGGGGGGGGGGGGAATCTTTTTAGCCTTTTCTTTAGTCTTCATCAGTTTTACAGTTTTACAGTTTTACAACTGTAGATAAAATTAAAATCTCCCATTTCCATAGATCTCAATAAGATGCCCTTTGAAAAAAATAAGGCAGATAAACCACATTTAAATATGAAATCTTGAATTCTTTCCAATGAACAGAGAATACATGCCAACTTTAGAAGAATTTTTTGAAGAGGCCATTGAGCAGGCAGACCCAGAAAATATGGTTGAAAATGAATATAAGTAAGTAATATTTCTCATGATATAATTTTTAATTTTCTTCCATCTTCAGAATGGCTTAGGTCTCCAGAAAAAGCTTTCCATCATGTAAATCACTAGAGTAATGATATCTTGGATGTCTGCCTTGTTTCATCTTCTCAAGTGAGATAACTCCTTTATAACTATTATTAAATATGCCAGAACTGATCCTGATAAGAAAATTTTACAAAATCAGTTGAGGACAGAGTGGCACACTTCATGTAGAACAAGACATCTTTTTCTGGGTATAATTGAAAATTTTGAAAATGCCTAAGTAATATAAGTTTGAGAGTAGTATATTCTGGTGAATTAAGCACAGGTCTCTCAGGAATGTAACTCCTAATCTTGATTTTTCTAAGACTATTGTCATTTGGCCTCTCCCAAGGCTAGATCTGCTCATTTAGCCCTCATCAATTTCATTATGAAACCCCAGAAGTGCCATGGCTGCTACTGTATAGTCATTCTACCATCCTTTTAGAGACTCACAGCTACATATTAATAGCAGCTACTGCCTTAATTTCCTAATTCTCTAAGTTTTAGTTTCTATGATTCCCATCCCACTTCTCTGGTTGGAGAGAGGGAGGCAAATATCAAGGAGATGTTCCTGAAATACAAGTCTGATCATGCCACTTTTCTACACAGAAAACTCTAGTGGCTCCCAATTGCATCTAGCATCAAATAGGAGCTCTCTTTGTCTAGTTTTGAAAGTCCTACACAACCTATCCTTCACCTTTCAAGTCCTCTAATGAAGGAAATTAAGTGGAAAATAGCATGTTTTGATCTGCAGTCAGACTCCCAACAGTTCTTTAGCTGTGGAAAGCATTTTTCATCCTGGGTCCCTTGTGGACTTGCTTTGCTAATAATAGTGTAGTCCTTCACTATTAATTATTGTATAATATTTGTTACTGTACTTTCCCAATTGATGGACACCTCAGTTTCCAATTCTTTGCCACTACAAAGAGAGTTGCTCAAAATATTTTTGTACAAGCAGGTCCTTTTTCCTTATTTCTGATGATTCTTTGTGATACAGACCTAATAATGGTATTGCTGGGTCAGAGGGTATGCAGAGTTTTATAACCCTTTGTGATTCTTAAAACTGCTCAGAGTGTACCTTGGAACATTTGGTTAAGGTTATTGTAACAAATAAAGGTACTTAATCAGGAATGTATTGAGAACTTTACATTACTCCACCCATACTTAGGCATACCTTAGGGGAAGATAAAGTTGTAAACTCCTTACTGAACAATGAAAAGTCCCCAACTCATACTTTACAGTGAGGCAAAAGCCCTTAAGCTAGGCCCATTTTTAGATCTAATACAAAAGGGTGCTAAGTACCTATAAAGGTTAATCACTAAAATGTCAAGCAACTTACAAAGGGCAAGCTTAGAAAGAGGTGTGAAGTTTTAGTTTACTCAGGGAAGGCTTAACAAGAAAAGATGTGAATTAAAAATGGATAGTCCTGTGAAAAATGTCTACTGTGATTGGTAGATGTGACAATTTAGGGGTAGTGATATAAGAGAAAATTCTCTTTAAAAGGAGCTGTCTGAACCCAGTTCAGGGGGTTGGAGTTTTTGGAGTTACTGTGGAGGAGCTGGCTCTCTGAACTTAGGGAGTTGAGTTTGGAAGCTGAATTGGAGGCCATTTGGCCTAGGCCTTTTCCTACTATTTCCTCTTACTCTGTCTCTGTCCCTTCCCTTAATTCCTTCATTTGTATTAATTAAAAAACCCAGCTGGCTTGGGTATTCATATTTGGGAAATTTTCCAATGGCGACCACTTATTTTTTATTTATTTCAAGACACTAAAATTATCTTTACAGTTTTGGCAATTCACAGTCTTGAAACCATATTTTTGCGGTCACACTTTCAAGCATGGTTCCGTATTGCTCTTCAGAATGGTTGTATCACACAGAGACTGATACACTGTGGTACAATCAAATGTAATCATTAGTGGTAATGCAGTGATCCTGAACAACATGGAGGGATATAGGAGAAAAAACACTATCCACATTCAGAGGAAAAACTGTGGGAGTAAAAACACCAAAGAAAAACAACTGCTTAATGACATGGGTCAAAGGGGATATGATTGGGGATGCAGACTCTAAATGAACATCCTAGTTCAAATACCAACAACATGGAAATGGGTTCTGATCAAGGACACAAGTAATACCCAGTCGAATTGTGCATCGGCTATGGGAGGGGAGGGAGGAATAGAAAATGATTTTTGTAACCAAAGAATAATGTTTGAAAGTGACCAAATAAAAAAATAATGTCAATAAATAAATAGATAGATAAATAAAAGAAAAAAAATAATGGTTGTATCGGTTTACAATTCCACTGACAGTGTGTTAGGTTCCCGATTTTTCCATATTGGCTCCAACATTTATCATTTTCCTTTTTGGTCATATTAGCCAATCTGATAAATGGGAGATGGTTTTAATTTGCATTTCTCTAATCAGTTGTGATTTGGAGCATTTTTATGTGACTATATAGATCATTTAAATTTTTTCCTCTGAGAACTGCCTGTTAATATCCTTTGACCATTTATCAGTTAGGGAATGCTTTGTATTCTTTTAAAAATTGAGTCAATTCTCTGTATAGGTGAAAGATTTAGGCCTTTGTCAGAGACACCTGCTATAAAAATTTTTCCCAATTTGTTTCCCTTCTAATTTTGGTTTTGTTTGTACAGAAACTTTTTGATTGACAGAGGTGGGCCTTGGAATCAGATATTCTAGGAGACTGACTATCCACTACATTGTGCTTCCTGGTCCTAACCTATCTTTCCAGCCTCACTGAATAGTTCTCCTCCTGTACTCTTCAGTATAGCCAGATAGGCCATCTCTATGTTGCTCCATTTCTTATCTCTGGGCCTTTGCACTGAACATCCGCTGTGATTGAGAGGGGGAAGGGGTACTTTTCAGTCATGGTAGGAGTCAACACAAGTGTCTCCCAGAGATAAAGTATTTCAGTGTGTTATATATAGCATTTCCTTGAAATGTGGTGAGAGATAGCTGAAGAGAAAGAAAATCACTGAGCCCATAAAAATAAATTTTAGAATTTATGTTGTTTTATTCTAAAAGAATCCTCTAAAATGGTATTAGTACATTTCTAATTATTTATACTTAATGGGCATCCTAATGGAAGTGAATTATTTTGCTTATCTTGCTGCATTTCTTCAAGATGAACCTTAGGCATCATCTTCTTCGTAACACCTTTCTGGATTTCCCTCAATTACTAGTCATCTCCAACCCAAATTTATTTATGTTTTTTCCTTGTAGTCAGGAATGTTTGTTTGATTTTTGTTTGTTTTAAATTCCACCCCCACCCCCCCCATGGTTATGTGATTCATGTTGTATCCCTCCCCTCAGCCACACTCCCAGAGCTGACAAGCAATTCCACTGGGTTATATATGTATTATCCCCTCGATACTTATTTCTATATTATTCATTTTTGTAATGGAGTAATCTTTTAAAACCCAAACCCCAAATTATATACCCATATAAATAAGTGATAAATCATACTTTAACCCAAGTTTATATTCATTTACTTTGTACTTATTCTCTTTATGTATTATTCCTTATATACTTATGTATGTTCTACTTGTCTTTCCCATCAGAATGTAAATCCTTTCCTAATTAGAGATTATTTCATTCATTGTTCTTTATACACTACCTAGCATATTAAACTCAATAAATGCTTGCAAATTGATTGCCTGTCTCTAAAAGTGGGCTAGGCCTGCTGAGGACGTAGTGGGTTTCCTCTTCATTATATGTCTCCAAGTAGAGGCTGAATAACCACTTTTTACCTGTCTTAGAAAAGGGATTTTTAGTCATATATAGATTAGACAGCCTCTGAGATTGAAGTTTTCTCTAAAACCTTACTCTAATGATCAGCTTCCTTTTCATATATCTTTAATTTTTTCATCTCTACAAGTTCCTTCATCTTTTTTTTTAGCTCAATTCAAAAAAGCATTCTTTGACATTTCCACCCTCTCTTACTGCCCTTCCATTGTCTCCTTCCTTTCATTGCTAAATTTATAGGAAAAATTATCTCTGCTTACTGAATGCGTGCCTTCACCCACACTGACTTTTAAAAAACCCTTTCAATTTGACTTCTATCCTCACTGCTATGCTGAAACTTCTTATTCTGGGATCATAATGACGTGATCACTGGATCCATCAATTTATTTAGTGTTCAACTTCCCAGAATGTGTTTCCTCTACTCTTATATTCCTGCCTATTTTATGAAGCCCAACTCAAATCCTACTTCCTTCCCCTGATCTTGTCCACTGCATATTTGGTAATGGCTTTTATATCCACAATACTTCAATCTAACATACCAGTATGTCCATTAGAGAGACAAAATAATGTATTATATTTATATGTGTTGTATCCCACTCTTGCACTCCATGAGATTGACAGAAACTGTGTATTAACCACATCTCGTATTTCCCCTTGCAAGTGCCTAGAAGAGTGTTTTATACATATAGTCATCTGTATGTTTCTTATCAACATTTGGTTTTATGTCATTTCCAAACTTCCTCCTTACCTCTTCCCCAATAATGTATCATTTATAGCAAAGAAAAAAAAAAGTATGGGGGCAAGGAAGAAACAGTTAAGTCAAACTAACAAACATATCAACTGAATGATAGTATATGCAATATTCCTCACTAAGATAGATACACCCACCTCTACAAAGAAAGGAAAGTATGTTTTTTCATAGCTTCCCCAGTTTGCAGTTTCTCTTAATATCAGTGATTTGGATCAGTCTTTCATATGGTAGTACAGTTCTTAGTAAGGCCCACCACATAAAAGGCACCAATACTAGCTGCTAGGAATACAAAGAGAAAAACAAAACCATCTCTCAGAGAGTTTACATTCTACAGGACAGAAACATTATGTACACAAATAAATCAATACAGAATTAATAGAATGTAATCTAAGCAGTAGGAGTGGTGCCTTGACAACTGAGGGATCAAGAAAGGCTTCTTGGAGGAGATGGCTCTTGAGCCAAACCTTGAAAGGAGCTAGAAAGAAGCACATTCTAGGGATGGAGCTCAAGATATGGTAAGGCAAGTCAGCCAACTTGGCTAAAAAGTAGAATATATAAGTAGAAATAATGTGAAATCATCCAAGAAAGTTAGATTGGAAGTCAGTTGGGAAGAATCTACCCTCTAAGGGTAAGCAAAGCATCTTCCACATGATAACCCATCAGATACTAAAAGAAATTTGTCATGTTTTCTCTCCAAGTTAAACACTGCCAGTTTATTTAATTCATTGTTCAGAATCATCCTTCAGGTTTATCCTCATCCTGACTATTCTGTAGATATATTTTAGCTTGTCAGTTCTTCCTACAATATGGCCCACAGAAGTAAATAATAATTCATATGAAGTCTGACCAAGACAGTACAGTAGCAAAATTGTTTCCCTTTTCTGGGCACTTAAATCTTTGTTTAATGGAGTTTAAAATCGTATTTAATAAAAGCAGGCATTGCATATTAATTAAATAAGTGTCACATTAATCAGATGAGCATTAAAGCAGCTCATTTCCATTGGGGCATTCACTGAGTGTAAGTAAATAGATTAATACCATTTTAAGAGTTCATTTAGAACAAAAAAAATTTAGCTCCCACTTCTAAATATTAGGATTTGGGATTTTTTTCTTTCCTGCTAGACATACTTCAGGAACATTGTTGTATATAACACTGAAATGCATGCCTCTGATATAGCTTTTTAAGGAGATTGCATGTTCTGAAGGTCTTAGATTTAAATTAGATCCCTCCTAATTAGAGAAATGCAAATCAAAACAATGGTGAGGTACCACCTCACACCTAGCAGATTGGCCAATATAACAGTAAAGGAAAATAATGTTGTGGGGGGTGCAGTAAAATTGGGACACAATACAGTGCTGGTGGAATTGTGAATTGGTCCAACCATTCTGGAAGGCAATTTGGTTTGTACCCCAAAGAGATAATAAGGAAAAAGACATGTACAAAAATATTCATAGCTGCATTCTTTGTGGTGGCCAAAAATTGGAAAATGAGGGGATGCCCTTCAATTGGGGAATGGCTGAACAAATTGTGGTATATGTTGGTGATGGAATACTATTGTGCTCAAAGGAATAATAAAGTGGAGGAATTCCATGGGAACTGGAATGACCTCTAGGAATTGAAGTAGAGCGAAAGGAGCAGAACCAAGAGATCATTGTACACAAAAAGTGAAACACTGTGAAACAATTCAATGGTAATGGACTTTGCTGATACAAGACAATCCAGAGGAACTTATGAGAAAGAATGCTATCCACATCAAGAGAAAGAACTGTGGGAGTAGAAATACAGAAGAAAAACAGATGACATCATTTGTTTATATAGACATGATTTGGGGTTTTGGTTTTCAAAGATTGCTCTGTTGCAAAAATGAATAATATGGAAAATAGGTATAAGTGATAACATTTATATAGCTCAGTGGAAGGGCTTATTGGTTCCAGGAGGGAGGAGAGAAGAAGGAAGGGAAAGAAAATGAATCATGTAAACATGGGAAAATATTTTTAAAATAAAAAGAGAAGGGGAAAAAAGATTTAAATGAGCAAAATTCAATGCTTTTTGCTGTCACTATGTGGCTTTGGTTGTTTTTGCCCTAGTTTATAAAAATGAAGTTGATGGTATTGAGAAGGAGGTGAGGGAAAGTAACAATACAAAGCATTATATTGTTTAAGTACATAACCTTCTAAGTATGGTTAAAGTTGGGATTTTTAGTTCATCATTTATTAAGTACCTACTGTGTGCTGGCATCTATGTTAAGCTCTGGAGAATTAAAAAAAATTTTTTTTTAAGACAATTCCTACCCTCAAGGAGTTTATAATCTAATTGGGTAGAAACATGCAAACAAATATTTACAAAAGCAAGCTATATATAAGACAAATAGAAAATAGTCAACCGAGGGTAGGCACTGGAGTTAAGAGCAGTTGATTCCTAAAAATGGGATTTTTAAAGTAGCCTGAGTGGAGGAGGGAAAGTATTCTGAGTGTGGAGGACAGCCAGAGTGAATCTGCCTGAGTAAGAGATGTGTGTAGAACAATCAGGAGGTCAGTGTCACTGTACCAAAGATGACATATCAGAGAGTAAGGTGTAAGAAGACTGGAAAGGTAGGAGGAGGTGGCTAGGTTATGAAGGGCTTTGAAGGCCAAATAGCAGTTTATATTTGAACATAGAGGCAAAAGGGAGCCATTGGACTTTATTGAGTGGTGGCAGGGTGACATGTTCAGGCCTGCACTTAAAGTCACTTTAACAGCTGAAGTAGAGAGACTTGAGGCAGGCAATAGGCAATAACAGTAAAGAAGACATGATGAGGGCCTGCACTAGATTGGTGATGGTGTCAGAAGAGAGGAATCATAATTGAAGTACTGCAGAAGTGAAAACAGGCCATGGCCACCGATTGGAATGTGGAGGGGTAAAGAGAGGGAAACCAGGATGTCTCTTCACTTGTGAGCAGGAGATTGGGAGAGTGCTTTGTTGTCCTCTGATAATAAGGAAGGTAGGAGTTGGGGAGAATTTATAGAGGAAGATGATAGATTTGGTTTTTGGATTTTGATTGAATTTGAGATGTCTGCAGTTCAGGATGTCTGAAAAGACAGTTGAAGGAGGAGAGCTTTGGTGCCTCCCAGCTCTGAAGCCATAGGGAGACTCTTCACCTATGAACTGAAGTTTTTGCAGATGCACCTACATATTCAGTAATAACAGTGATTAAATGGAAGTAAAATAATTTTGGTTGAATGTTTTCTGGAAAAAAAAAAAACATCCCTAAGACTGGATCCTAAAGAAAATTGGGATGAATGCAATATACTGTAGATTTGTGTTTCTGGATTAGAGCAGTGCTTCAGCTCCAACTTTGGGATCATTAATGAAGATGGGAGTGTTTGAGGTACTCATACATATTATTTCCTCTAACACAAATTAAGGTATAAACCACAAACACTAAAAATAACATCCGTGTTGTTTTTATAGGGCTGTGAACAATTCCAATTATGGCTGGAGAGCCCTAAGACTGTTGGCACGTCGCAGCCCCCACTTCTTCCAACCAACCAACCAGCAGTTTAAAAGTTTACCAGAATATCTAGAAAACATGGTTATAAAACTAGCCAAGGAGTTACCAGTAAGTATTTTTGCTTTTATCATTTTCATGTAAGTGTTAAATTTGAACTTCCTGTTTATGTGTACCTAAAAATAGTGATAACTCATGTAAATGCTTTCAAATGGTGATTTGCCAAAGCCCTCAAAACTATATGACTGTGCTATATATGCTGTTTGTTGAAAATCTGTTAAAAAGCATTCAGGATCATTATAGTTCTCATTACAAACTTTCCCCAAATAATTCCTTATTTTTGTTTCCTTAGATTTAGGTGGTTGGGAAAAGGATAAGAATATACGTAGGGTATCACATAAACTCTTTATTATGCCTTTAGCTTACCCAGCCTTTAGCAGTGATTCAGATGACCACCATGGCCACATACTTCATTCCCCTTACACTTTCCAATCAACTATCCAATTGGCAAATGTTTGTTAAAGTCCTTACTATGTGAGAAGTACTAGGGATATCAAGTAAGCAAAACACTGTCCTCAATGATCTTAAATTCCTATTCAACACCAAACACATTTTGAGCTTCAATTTATTTTTCAACCTAGGCTTATAGAGACAAATAATTTATTTTTTAAACCCATTACTTTCTGTCTTAGAATCAATACTGTGTATTGGTTCTAAGGCAGAAGGCCATGGGCGTTAAGTGACTGGCACAGCTGGGAAGTCTCTAGGCCTGACTCTCAATCCACTGAGCCACCAGCTGCCCCCAAGACAAGTAATTTTTAAATAACCTAAATTTATAGAATGTAAGAGCTGGGAGGGACATAGCTAAACATGATGAGGCTGTCATTCAGCCTCTTGAAGTCCCCTAAGAAATGAAAACTAGTTACTTATTATCAAAGTGGTCCAGTCTATTTTTGCTCTGCTAAAAGAAAAACTTACTATCTGTCCATCTGCATTTTCCGCCCTCCTTGTGGAAACTCCTGTCCTCTGGGGCTAGGCCCAACAACCCCTTCCCACAATTGCCCTTCCAGTACTTGAGGACAGTGTTCATGTCCTAAACAGCAGGGACATTTGGATCATGTTTTTTGGTTGTTTCAGTTGGAGCTTAGTAATTATTTGCCGAATCCCTTCTTCCTGTTCACCTTCCTCCCAAGTCCTTTCCATGCTGAACTTTACATTTCTTTCCACTATTCCCTAAGCCACCCTCTCATTTCTCCCACTTTCCGATGCCTTTAAAATGTGGAGTTTAGGACCAAATGCAACATTACCTCAGCAGAACACAGAATTCAGTGGGACTTTAACCTCTTTCATATGGTCCTCTTTAGGGGTGGGACACTAGTTTACATTTGCTAGTTAGTTGAATGCTCTTAAGCTATACTTCATCTACATCCGCTTGGTTTGCCCAGTGGATTGAGGGCCAGGCCTAGAGATCTGGCCTCAGACGCTTCTTAGCTGTGTGACCCTGGGCAAATCACTTAACCCCCATTGCCACTCTTCTGCCTTGGAACCAATGCACAGTGTTGATTTGAAGACAGAAGGTAAGGGTTTTAGATCCAGAACTGATTATTTGAACTGCTTTCAAGTAGTTTGATGATACTGCTCTATAAAATTCATAGAGCAATTCAGCCATCTGGTGAATGATGATCTATGCTGTCCCCCAATATCATATTCACTGAGGAACACAGTTCTTGGTGTACACTGGCTAGGAGTATTTCAATCTTATAATTACCATATTTATACTCTGCTTCCATATTTTTCTTTTAAAGAAACTTTGAAAATTTTTTTCTATCTTTTTTTTTAACGTTTAGCCTCCTTCGGAAGAAATAAAAACAGGTGAAGATGAAGATGAGGAAGATAATGATGCTTTACTGAAGGAAAATAATGAGAGTAAGTGTTTGTAAAAATTAAGGCTTTCAGGGCAGGTAGGTGTTGTTAGGCAGGGTGCTAAGAAGGTGCTAAGTTCAAATGTGGCCGCAGGCACTTCTTGTATTGCCTATCTCTTACCACATTTCTGGCCTTGGAACCAATACTCAGTATTGATTCTAAGGAAGGGGTTTTTTTGTTCTTTTTCTTTTTAACAAAAAAATGATTTTACATCTTCATCAGTTTTATCTGGGGCATATGCTAATTTATCATAGTATGGAAATAACCAAAAACACTGAAATGAACTTGAGAGGTTTTATTTGTAGAAAAACTTTGATGAAATAGAAGCTAAAACTTATGTTACATTTGGTGCAATAAATTAATTTTTGTATGCTTTTTATTTGTAGAAAGTAATGGTTAAAAACTTTACATACAAAAAAATAGAAATGATTTATTCCCAAGGCAATGAAATATTTTGTTCAGGATTAAGAAAAAGAAGCAGAGTACAATTTGGATTAATTGCTTTACTTTCAAAGGATACCTTATCTGTAATTATGTAGATTTCTACATAAAAACAGTTCATGTGCTTGAAAATTCGGCTATAAGAATCTGATTTTTAATTCAGAATTGCAAAAAAAAAAATTAATTAATTAATTTTCTCGTGTATAGAATATCTATTTATAGAATATCTCCATTCTTCCGAGTACAATTAAAAGAGAGGATGAAAACCAAAATATTGCATAACTTTCCCTATTGTTTTTCTAGGTCCTGATGTCCGGCTCGACAAACCTGTAACAGGGGACCAAATAGAACTATTTGCTAACAAGCTGGGAGAACAGTGGAAAATCCTGGCTCCATACTTGGAAATGAAAGACTCTGATATAAAACAGATCGAGTCTGACAGTGAGGATGTGAAGATGAGAGCCAAGCAGTTGCTGGTTGCATGGCAGGATCAAGAGGGGATACATGCAACACCTGAGAATCTCATTAACGCATTAAACAAATCCGGGTTAAGCGACCTCGCAGAAAGTCTAACTAATGACACTGAAACAAGTAGTTAACTTATTTCTTATTATATTTTTTTAATTAAAACTGTGATAAGATTTTGTTACCAAGCAGCATTTGATAAAGAGATCCACTTGTTTTGGTAAACAATAAACATTTTTTATAACATTTGTGTACAGTTGGTTAGTGCGCTTTAATGACACAGTGAAACAATGTCCATTGCCCATCTTATTTCCCCAAATGGGAAAACTGCGATTAATACAAACTTTTTTACAAAGGATGCATGCAAATGCCTATTTATAAAGAAGTTGTTTCCTCGAGTATTAAGAATCTTAATGATGAAAAAGAGAAATATGACATCCCAGTGCAGAGAAGTAGCTGTAGAATCATGTATACAGTATTTTTCATATGTTTTAAATCCATGAACAACACACACTGTAAGACGTTTTCCTTGGTGAAATAGAAAATCCACAATGGCCAGGTAACGTGGCCTGTGTGTTGATCCTTTTCGTGTATATACTATCTCGAGGGCTCCCATAATAAATACCACTTAATATTTACACCATAGGCTGTACTGGTTAGACTGATTTCTTCAGTGACCATCCTCACTGGAAAGTGCTACTCAGGTATTCTGTAAACACATTTCTGTTTAGTTCTCAGAAATAAACTGGCTATTTCAAGGAGGTTCCCGAAATAATGCTTATATTGAAGGTATTCCTTCTAAATGCCCCTGGGTTTCAAAAAGGCACTTCCAGTAATCTGGAAATCTTCCAGATAACACTTTCTAACCTTTTCAGGGAATGCTTTCAAGCCCTACCCTGCTACCTTAGCCAATTCACTTAAGTTCTCATTTTTTTTATATGCAAAACAGGGCATTAGACAAAGATTTCAAAATCTTTTCCAGCTGATTCTGACATCTGAGTAAACTCTTGTAGCAAACCCTATTATTCCAGGAGTTTTGTAATTCATTTCTGCCTCGTATGTCTCGAGGCTAATTTTTTTTAATTCTCCTATGTGTTTCCAACATAGTAGTCATCACATGAGCTTACATATTTATCACAAAGTAAAAGAGCAGAGGTATTTATTTAAAGATTTGGCTAACATACATCTATTTACATTGCCAAACTGCACTGACCTGAACAAAGAACATTTTACATCAAATGAAATAAAAGCCTATGCCGATTTTCCTACAATGCTATTGGCTAAAATGAACAGATCTATTTTAAGGTATATTGCTTAATTCTCTGATCTGAACCAGTTATCTATCAACACCTAAAACCATCTCATCTAGTAAAAAGTAGTTTCCTAGGTATCAGGAGACCTAGATTAAGAATCCTGTTCTACCTTTAAATATGCTTTCTGTCAAATCGCAATAATGCCTGCATTTTCTTAACCTCACCTCATAAAGTTGTTCTGATAATCAAATGAAATCACTAAGACTGCAAATCTGAAAAGTCCAACACTGTAAACAAAAGGCAAAAAAACAAATTTCACCGTTTCCCTCACTATAAAGCAAAGCAATATTGCTCTTGCCTTTTTTGACCTTTGTTATGTGGGTTAATAAGCTACATAAAAAGAAGATTCTTGCTTGTGTTGAATAGGGGCTGGTTGCAAGAATTTTTGTAGCAATGGAGGTATATCAAAGTTTTGCAGGGAAATTCAAGTGAAGGATTGGCTAATACAAATTTAAAATGAAACACTTTCTCAGATAACATCACTGTCATAACAAGTTTAAGCCAATTTTGCTTGTGGCCCATTAGTATTTTTTAGCTTCTTACAAGGCTAAAACCAAAAAATGAGCCTAGATCCTCATGATTATTTTTTATTAACTTCCACAGAAATATAGGACCTCATTTTACATAAACTCAACACACACTAATTCAGGTATACATGATGGGTGATCAAAAAAAATTTTTTTTTAATTACTTGCTAAATCTGCACCATTTTCTTAAGTGGTATCAAGATTTAAGTAGCAGTTCACCCAATCATGCTCATTCTCATTCTTAAGAAGTGTTGGTGGGAGTCATTACAGTTTTGCACCAAACATGAACTCCATTAGTTTTGTCCAGAGTTCTTGCTTGTAGCAAGTCTAGAGTCCAAGTTGGAACAGTGCTTCTCTTTGTTTCATTAGGGCTATTTAGTTAATAAGGGCTGGTATCTCTGATAAGCCTATGAAAAGTCACAAAGTGCCTAGGTACATTTGTAGAAGAAATACTTATAAATAATGGGGTTTGCTGTTATGTGCAATTTTCAGTGAAGGGCTTGATTGCATAAAATGAGATCCGATTGTACTTCTAATTGGTCCCCCCCCCTTTTAATCTGAATTTAATCAGTATATAAAAAAGGACAATAGTCAAGTCTCCTGAAAAATGAAAAATCATTGAAAATCCTTATTCTATTAAGAGTTCCTCTAGGGAAAATAAGCACTAAAAAACCAGCCATCATTTGTTTAAGAGATTAACTGATGAACAGCAGCAAGAATATGTTTAACCACACTAGATATAAAGACAAAGAAAACTATAATCATACGTACTCTTATTGATCACAATTTATTTTGAAGTCATGAAATGCCAGCAACAGAACAAACTGAGTCAGCAGGTCAGGCTGGACAAATACTTGATTGTAGCCATGTTTCCATGGACTATGGGCAGCAGCACTGAGTTACACAACAAGGGCAACACACTCCCTTCCACCTTCTGGCAAAACTTTGTTAGATAAGGCAAAAGGATGGGCAGCTATTGAATGGTGGTTTGAACCATGCAAGAATAACAACAAATGATGGAATAATAATAGGTGTGCAATAAATATCTGATTGCTGAATCTTGGGCTAGAAAAGGCAGAAAGAGATATTGAACACCAGGACAGAAGGTAGTGGTTGAAAGGCATTTCCGTTAAAATTTTTTTTAAAAAAATTATGCAATGAAATAAGCCTTTAAAAAAAAAAAAGTCTTCCTGCTTGCTACTTTTATACAGGGGCAGCAGAGTCCAAAGATAAACTCTTTTCTGTGTCTTGTTTTTAGTTTAGTTTTTTTTTTTGTTAATACATGGAACAAATTTCAAGTCTGATTTCACCCTCTTGGCTCCACATGAGGGGAAACCATGTAGAACCACCTAAAATTTCTTCTAAAAGCTCTGGGGTTTAGAAATGATCAACGAACAACATTTATTCCACACCTAGTCAGAGATAGCTAAGATGATGATTACTGTGAAGTTTCTTCTTCAATTACTTCAACTCTGCGAGGCCCATATAACAGAACGTAAGCTATGTGCCAGTCTCCACCACCAGATAACCGCAAGATATCTTCTGGTGTAACAATGCTGACCTTATCATCATCAAACTTAATCCATTCATCTAAATAACAAAAAAGAGGAGAGGTGAAATTAGATCTAGAAAAGTCTTTAAAGGAACAAAGCACTGAAAACAGGCACTAATAAATGCTAACAAAATAGTTTATGGTAAAGAAAAACAATAGAGTACTTTACCTTGTTTCCTTTTCACCCATGATACATAATGGCCTGAAGAACTAGACCTTCCCTGATGTGTTAGCACTGCTTGTAAGTCATAATAACCACAGTTATTAGAGCCAATATCTAAAAAGAAGAAAAGTGCATCCACATAGATGAGAAAGTAAATGAAGATATGCAACAAGGCAACAGCAAACTGAGCATGGAAGCTGGGATTAGGAAGACCAGAGTTCAAACCCATTCATTAGCTGGGTGACCGTGGGCAAGTCAGTTTCCTCATTTATAAAATAATAATTATAAAGAACTTAGCACAGAACCTGGCACATAAGGGCTACATATTAGCGATTATCACCATCGCCACCTTTAGATGCAGAGCAACAGAGAATTTGAGCCCACACTTATACAGATTAGCGATGTTGATCTCAAATAGAAACAAGCACCACTGAATAATACCTAAGAATCCCTGAAGGCCACATACTGACTTAGACAAACATATCTATTTGTTATTCATTTATTTTGTTAAATATTTTTCAGTTACATTTTTCTAGTTCAGCCCATGCACCCGGGAGTATTGTGAGCCACACGGGGCCCTGGCCCATGTATAACACTCTGCTATAGACTTCCAAAATGGAAGAGTCCAGTGTGGCCACAATTTGCCCAAGGAATGTGGTTCATGGAAGACATCTTGAAGAAAGGGAAAGATAAGAACTGGCCAACCAACAGGAATTCAATTTAAAGTCAGCTAAGATGTAGAGTTTACAATGTATAAAGCTATACTATACTAGAAGATGGAGAAAAATACAAAGTTTAAGAAGAAATGAGGTCTTCTTCCCTCATAGAGTGTGGCAGGCAAAGAGCATATACAGATAACTATAGTAACAATGAACACTTTTGAAATTGGCAAAGCACTGTGCATACGTTATCTCATCCAACTTCACATTTTATAGATGAGAACACTAAGAGAGTAACAAATCTTGCTCGGGCAGGGTCACACAGCTAGTGTCCGAGCCAGGAAAGAACTCAAGTTTTTCTGGATCCAAACCTGGGAAACCTGCAGTTCTAGTCACTGCAATACTAGCTGCCTAATACCTACTACCAAGTGCTCAGATGTTTATATAGCTAACATATCTGAGAGGTACAGAAAGTGCTGAGATGTGAGGAAAAGTTTGGTAAGCACACATTCCTTTTGCAGTAAAAGTGAGAAATCCTCACCCTGTGGGGGAAGGAAAGGAGATGTGCACGGACAGCTCCAAAGCAGAGTCCAGGTTGGGAAGCAGAAAACAAGAGGCAGTCCAGACAAGAGGGGACGGCCGGCTTCAACAGGCGGCACGGCTTACAGAAAGTCAGAAAACAAGTTTCCCTTACCGTCAGGAAAAGAGAATGGCTCATATTTTGCTTCTTTCTGTGCCCCGCTGCTTTTGCTAGACTGTGAAAAGAAAGATATTATTGTAATTGTGAATAACAAGTTACCAGTTAATATTCTCTAGTATCAACCTATACATATGGGCTCTATACTTAAAAACCCCAACCACTGGCGGTCTGAAATGGAAGAGTACCATCATACGTGAGTGGGGCATCATAGTCCAATTAATATCATTATTATTTCTAGAAGATCGAATAGGGCAGTTTCCTATATACAGTACAAAGGAAAATATCATAATTACCCTGCCTCAAACTGAGTGTGTGAAAGCAAAAGTTCTCCCTTTAGCAGTAAAATCAGGTCCCCTTAACATTATTAAATAGAAAGATATACTTAAATGACTTCTCTTACACCTTTCATCCAAGAACTCAAAGCACTTAAAATGTTTTTTTCATAGCAAGAGTCACTGGCTGGAAGCAGGTAGCCCCAATATACTTGCTTATACTGGACAAAGCCCAATATATTTATTTGAAGGCGGGTGGGGGTGGGGAGCAGAGGGAGAAGAAACATACCCCCAAACTCCAGCTTTGTCAATTAACTGAGAGGAACACAAAAGAAACCCCAATAGCCAAACCTCAATTTAAGATTTTATAATTTTCAAAGCCAGCATGTAAGACAGTGAAGAAGATATCTAGGAAGTAATCTTTTCTATCCCAAGAAAGAAAAGTTCTTATCTACACAATTTAGTTTAGGGTATATGATACAATCTTTAAAAGACAAGTCTAATTACATTCTTGCCACATTAAAATTATAAGAACAAAACATATATACTTATAACATAAAGAGGTATCTATATAAATATAGATATGCCAAGAAAAAAGGCCACTTTATAATCAATAAGTCTTATAAAATTATGATTTCAGAAACAAGGCATTCTAAGAGATGGAGCTCAGATTTAGAAGAGTACTGATACAACTTAAGTTCCCCCAGTGGCCTTGGGTAAATCAATTTTCAATGCCTTCATTTCCATCTGTAAAATGGGGATAATCCTATACTGTATAAGGAAAAACAACATAACATACCTATTTTACAGGCATGTTGAAAGGACTAAGTGATTTTCTGTGAAGTGCTTTGAGAACCTCAGAAGAAAGGAGAGATAAATTATAAACTGCAGATAGTAGGGGAATAAAAAATAAGAAGCATATTGTAATTATAAAGAATAGGGTATACCTCATGACTAAATAATCAGATTCATAGTCCTTATCTCTTATTTTAAGAATATAAAAAAACCTTAAAGTCTTCTTAAGTCATGCACCAATAGAGGATTTTAACTACATGGAGATCTATAAATTAAGGTTAGGCTTTGACTAATGTTAAATGGCTATTGGCCCTAAATTTTAAATAACAGACTAATGTTAAAAAATTGTCAGAATAAACCTACTGTCTTTGGCTGTTGGTTTACTTTTTTGTCTTCTAGATCCTTGAATTTTGACCGAAAGGAGACCATTTTTTCTTGAAGTTCTGGTGTACATAGTTCATATACATCCAACATAAGAGGAAATTTCACATCCTATTTATAAAACAGAAGGGGAAGAGGCAGAGTAGACACTGTAAAAATCAATAGAAATATACAAGTTTGGATACTATAAGTTCAACTCTACCAAAATTTTAAAAATTCATTTTTTTGAGAGTTTAAATAAAATATAAACCTAATATGAAAATCATGAGGAGAAAAGTATCAAAGCAAGAATAAATGATTTGAAAGACAATTATTTTATGCTTTAGAACTTTACAGCCTTTGGGTTAAGTCAAAGTGGTATTTAGGTTCTGTCCTGTTTAAATAAAGAATTTTCATCATTTTACATATCATAACCTTAATCCAAACTACTAAGATGATAAGAGAATTAGTATTCTAAACACACTGGAAAATCTTTATACAAAAACCATGTTTCTGAAAATGGGTTATCAGAACCCCTACCCCCATCTTAAAACAGGTTCACTTATAAATTAAGCATTTGCAATTTTCCCAATGAAACAATATTATTCAATTCTTCAAATATTAGGTCACACAATAGCTTGTGTGAGCTAGCCTATTTGCTTTGTCTTTTAATTATGTGTGGTTTTCTTTGAGTCGATAATACCATTCACCAACATAAATCACAACCTCTCTAATATCTCAATAGATGGGACTTGTAGAGATGTTATGGCTAAAATAAATAAAATAACAATCACCATGGATCTAAATTTGTGATGAGCCTCTCAAACTCAAGTAGATAGGTCCTTAGACTAGACACATACAAATCTATCACTGTGCCTCTATTTGAGGGTTTTCTAGCTTGGTAGGATCTTCCAGAATCAGCCCTTTACTGGCAATGCCTTCATAGACAGACCTAAGGTCACCTCGATACCAAGATAAGGCATCGGACTAGGACTTTTATGAAGCCTTTGACAATCATGCACTTAAAATAAGAGTTCCAACAGTACTTTGAATGAGATATAGCCAGTAAATATAACACTGGTTTTATGGAAGAAACGCACTGAGTTCCAATTCATTATTACAGGAACAGTTGCCCTTGGAACTTTAAACAGGGTCTCTGTCCCACTTCGGTTAGGGCATCAGTGTCGGTGGCTTCCAAAATGAGAGGCAATTGGATGACTAGGGCAACAGAAGGGAAGGCAGAGTGAGTGTGTGTATATTTATGTATATATACATACATTATGTCTTCGAAATATATATATAACATGTTCTGAATAAATCAAGTACACCTACCTAATCAGATTTATGATTATCATTCTTGTACTCCACCTAATAGTACTAATCTATCATGACCTAAATGTATCAAGCAGACTTGTTTTCCCCAACATATTACAGAATTGGAAAGGGAAACGCAATCACTCTATAGTCCTCAATTTGCCATATACACATACACACTCACATTGGATCCTCTCCTTCCTCCCTCTCTAAAGTATCAAAACTTGTTAAATCTTTGCAGATGCAAAGAGGTTACATCTCAAGGAGAATTATTCCCTGAGGATAATTCCCTGAATTAGAAGACAAAGGAGAAACCTTTCCCATAGAAAAAGGGTCTTTAGAGGTAGGTTCCTTACCCTCTTACTCACCAAATATAAGTCAGACCTGGCAATAAAAGAATACAAATCATTCATTATATCTACTAACCTTAAGAACTTTGGCATTCACAGATTCCTTCTCTTTGTAAAAAAATCGAACCATTTGGATAGTAAGG
Organism: Monodelphis domestica; assembly: GCF_027887165.1. Lineage (NCBI taxonomy): Eukaryota > Metazoa > Chordata > Mammalia > Didelphimorphia > Didelphidae > Monodelphis > Monodelphis domestica. Next base: position 271,744,569 of record NC_077229.1, read on the forward strand.
TAAGCAGGCAGCCGGCTAATCTTAGACTGAGGAAAAAAGGATAAAATGGTATTACAACTCAAAAAATCATGTTAGTCATTCACTTAAAAAAAAAAAGTTGTTTACTTCTTGATGCTAAGACAGATTTACCCCAAATAGTATTACTTATTCTAAAAATTAACATTACAAAATTGCAAGAATTCAAGAGCTAAAAATTCATTATACTCACAGATTTTATGTACAAAGCATTTCTTTGCAATGTTGGAGACTGCTTGGTGATTTCTTCCTGAAGTCTCTATAAAAGAATGTAAGATTGAATAGGTATTCCAAAGAATGAGAACATGTTTTATAGATGTAGTCCCCCCCCCCAAAAAACCCCAAAAATATAACTGGTACACATGTTCTACTGTAAGAAAACACTGCATTAAAAGTCAAACTTATAAAGCAAATGAATTAGAGGATTATTATCTACAACACAAATAGAACTGTTTTACACATCCCTTCCATATTAAGACTTTCCCATCCTGGTTTCACTACATTGTAGAACAAGCTATTTCTTGACATATCTGGTTTTGCAAAAAAAAAAAAAAAACAACCCTAAAGTTATTAAAGCAGAGGCTGGTTGACTAAATATGAGGAATGCTGTTAGAAAAAAATCCTCAATAAATAAGAAACTGAATTACCTACATAGGCTCTAAGGTACCTTTTTCAACATGTTTACACATCCCTTCCATATTAAGACTTTCCCATCCTGGTTTCACTACATTGTAGAACAAGCTATTTCTTGACATATCTGGTTTTGCAAAAAAAAAAAAAAAACAACCCTAAAGTTATTAAAGCAGAGGCTGGTTGACTAAATATGAGGAATGCTGTTAGAAAAAAATCCTCAATAAATAAGAAACTGAATTACCTACATAGGCTCTAAGGTACCTTTTTCAACATGACATCTGCCATCAACACTAAAGCAGTGTAAAGTCTCTCAGCAGTTCACCCAATCAAGTTCATTCTCACTCTGAGAAGTGTTAGTGTGAGACATTACATCGTTCATGCCAAACATTAGCTTTCATATCAGTCTTTTACCAGAATGAGCATTTACAAAAAAAGTTCTGTCCACATCAGTGCAGCGCTTCTCTTTCATTAACGCTATTTAGTTATTAATAATGGCCCCAAAATAAAAGAGCAGTGATGGTGTTAGCTCTGATAAGGTTAAGAAAAGTCATAAAGTGCCTGGTTAGATTCAGATAAGAAAAACTTATTAAATAATGGGGTTCCCTATTATGAGCGATTTTCTACATACACAAAGGGTCCTAGGCAAGGTATTAGTTATGTAAAATGCGGTTCTTCTGTATATCAAAATTTCATTATTTTAAATAAGCTTCAAAATTCTTGCATTTGTTTTTATAATATTTTCTCCTAAATATCATTTATTGTCAAGTCCTTGGTCAGGAATGCAATTAACAATTATAATAGAGCTAATGAGGAAAAATACTATGTATTTTACTTCCATTCACCAAACAACTAAACTGAGCCCCAACTCTGTGAACACAATGCTAACTACAAGAAAATTAAGCCCAGATATGAGCAAATGCTTTCTGTCTTAGAGGTGTGGTGAAGCCTACCAAGTCACTACCAAAGGATCTTTTTTTCTTACCAATTTAAGTCCTGTAAACAGATACTTGACTTCTTGATTGATAAAGCAGCTTAGCTGGAGCTGATTCTCCTTCCCTTTGGTGGCTTCCTCTTCTTCAGCTTCTGTACATTTCATGCTTTATTGAACAAGTTAAGGCACGTGCTATAGGTTCCTTATTGAATTGCTTAGCTAGAGATTCTCAAATAACAAAAAATGGCATTTATGTACCTTTTCAGTTTATAAAGCACCTTACAGACACTGAGGATCACTCAACCCTCACAACAACCCTGGGAGGTGGGAGTCTTTTCTTCATTTCACAAGTGAGGACACTGGAGACCAGAAGTTAAGTGACTTGCCTGAAGTTACAAAGTCAATTAATCATACAGTTAGGACAAGAATCTATGTGTGACTCCAAATCCAGTGTTTTTCCAGTATATAAGTAAAATTATTGAACTTTATGTTACCAGGATTGGAAAAAATATCATTCTTTTAAAATTCATGATTTTGAATCTCACATCCACGCCTTTTCAATCATACCTCAATTCTCCATTATCAACTTAATCATTATACCTCTTCTTTATCCTGAATCATAATAAAGGACAGAAAAAAAGCAATCCTTTCAAAGTTCTAGAGAATATTTCTCTATACAATTTAGAATACTGTAAGTAAAAGTCAAAGTAACATAGTCAGTGTGCGGCAGAGGCAAGCCTTAAACCAAAATCTTCCTGAACCCAAAACCAACTTTTTCTCCATCAATCCAGATGCCTCAATAAAATTTTAAAACACCATTCCTTCCTTTTTGTAAGACGCTAGAAAACAGAAAGCAACATGCATTGTCAGCTGTAATCATCAACTTAGACAGTAGTATTTGTTTTTTAAGTGAGAAAGGGATGGATATGTCAAAACAGATCAATTTTTTCAAAAGTATTAAAATTTTTTCCAAGTATTTCCCTTTACACTATCAATTTACCACCTACTTTGATTCAAACAATTTCATAATATTAATTCTAAAATGAATTTTTCACTAAGATCTTTGGCAAAATGATCTAAAAGGGAAACTATTGTTTAATGTACTTTTATTAAAATTTCACATGCTTGAAATGTTTGTCTTTTTTCAAATTCCTAATTGTTATTAATGTAATCCCTTTTCAGGCAAAAATAAGCAGTCACCTCAAAAAACCTGCCTTCTTCAAACATCGTATTGGTCCTTTCATCTGATCTGTATTAGTAGATCACTGTCTCTGAAATCAATCTTGGTACAAACTTTCTTAAGGATACGTAGTTTCAAACTCAACACCAAAGAACTGATCAATTAAACTTTTCTTTTTAGAAGGTGCTGGTGCTGCTGCAGCTGGTGATTCACCATCTGTCTGCAAATAAAAGAATGAGAAACTAAATATATTTTTTGTTTTACATAAGGTACACTAAAGTAAAATTTCCCCTATTCAACCATGTGCAATTACACTAATTTTAAATGTTTTTACTTGCATCCAATCATTTCCCCTATGAAAAAGCACAACACCCCCCCCCAAAAAAATGGGGAGAGAAAAATAATTTCACTTAACTACTGAATACAGACAAGCAAACAATACTTTACATATAAAATTCCACCCATTTGAACAAATGTATTAAAAGAAGCTATTGGATGAATGGAACTATAAAAAGAGTGGGACTTGAATGAATGTTCTTAATGTCCCCTGTCCTTATGGTAGAAAAACACAAAAAAGTAACAAGTAATTATATTACAAATTAAAACAATATAATGAGTGCAATCAGATGTCCTTGACAGTAGGTAGGGGGAAGAAAAAGGAAAAATCAAGCAAGACCTCATAAACAAAGCATCTGAGAGTCTTGTAAGAATTTCAATAAGCAAAGTAGCTGATTAAAAAACTGTAGCTATTATTTAGCAAAGGGAAAGAAATGAGAAAGGGCAGGACAGGTAATGGGAAGTAAGTATGCTAGCTCCCAAACAGTGTACTGTTCTCTTCGTGGAAGCTAAATTAAAGATCATTTAAATAACCATTTTGGAATTAGAACCTAGGGAGTGATGTGAGATTAAGAGCTGTGATGTAGGTAGATTATTGTCCTGATAAATATTTGAGTATGGTACAGGGAAAGACAAGAAACAGGAGAAGCCAGATAACTATTGCAATAATCCAAATATAAAGCAATTTGAAAGCCTGAATTACATAAATGAGAATGGAAAAGAACATGTAAAAAATGCTGAGAACCAAAAACTGGTTGATTAGATGCAGGGGATGCATTTTGAATTGTACTCTGAACAAGGAGTCAGAAGAATAAGAAATGGTCTATTCAATTTTAAAAATGAATGACAAAAAACTTGTTCAAAAGCCTTAAAAAGAAAAACAGATTAAACATCAAATAAAAGATTATAATCACTACTGTAATTCAATTACCTCCATAATAGAATCACCTTCTAAAGCTTCCAGTTTTTGTTGTAATACTCGCATCATTTGTACCCAACATTCATTAGCATCCTGGAAATGAAAAAATAATAAAGTTTATTAATAAGGCCTAGACAGTGATCATGGTCTTACCTTCTCATGATTTCCTTCCAAAAGTCTGTATACTCTATCTAAAAGATGTTTCTTACTTAAAATTATTTTGTTTCAAGCTGTGGCCTTAAAGAAAAAAAGCCAGAGATAACTTTCTGAATCATGTTAGGTCTTCTCATATTTACCAACCATACCTAAATGGTATGAAAGTATCAAGACATCTCCTTGTTGTCAGTACTGAACAAAGATTCATTAACTGGAAAACCACAATAGCTTCATATGAATTACCTGTTGAAGATATTGTCCTTGATCACCTTTCTCTGCAAACTGTGGGAAAGCCATATGCAAAAACTGCAGCAGAATAATAGGTGGAATACTGGAAGAAGTTTTGTCCATGGAATCAAACAAATCTCTAAGGGCTTAAAAACAAAGAAAATATTCTTTTAAGAAAGTAGAAAACAGGAATAAACCAATTTAAAACTAAATTGTGTTCAGAATCTTATATTCTAATTCAGAACATTTATATAAATGTCAAAGTATATATAACTATTTAATATACCTATATCTGACAGTTCTTGCTTTCCACAAGTTTTATATTATGCAAATTTGACTCCACTGAAGGATAACAGTAGAATCCCACCTGGAGCCCAAGGCAGTGGCAGTCAGGCAGACAACCACACAGGAACAGCACGGTACAGCCCTGAGCTAGGGTGTCTTGTGTCCCAGGCACTGAGGACAACTGGGTTTTGGGAGAAGTAGAGCCATGGAGAGGTTGGGGCTATACTGACTGCCCCACGGGGAGAGGGAGGTTTGCAGAATGGTCTACGTAGGGTAAAAACTGCCTGAACATGCATACACAAACATGTGGCTACATACAGACATCTGTTTTAAACATATCAGCTCCTTTAATATTCAAACAATTAGAACCCTCCCATTCTGGTATTTTTTCACCAGTTAGCATTAGTTAAGCATAAACTGCAAAATCTGTATTACTAGTCAGTTAACCATTTTGTATTACTAATCACTCAGAATGGTTTTGTACTATTCTGCTCTGTATACCAACTTTGTGTTCTTGTGTATTATCAACTGCTTATATGGTTCCGTATTTACCTTAGTTCTAAAGTGTTAGACATCATTAATCACCAAGTGGTCATTTACTGTATTATATTCTCTCTATGTTCCCTCTGATGAAGGCATTCCAGAAAAGTAGTGAGACATCTCCTACACTGACAAATGATGGTAGGTGAGACAATGGGGGAAAGGGACATGCTCACTAAAAGCTTTGGCAGTTTAGAATTCCTCCAAACCTGAACATGCTTTATGGTGTCCTCAAGTTTTTCCATGAGCCGGGGGGAGGGCGGGGGAGATTCAATCACCCCCTCCCCCCAGCTCTTCTATACACCCTTAGACCATTTCACCAGCCTAGGCTATAATACCATCTTTAAAAACCTCTTCTTTAAATAAAATTCTTTCATACTTCTGGATTGAATAGTGTTGAGCCTCCCATTCTTGGGGTGAGACCCTGTTACAACTTGTATGTTTTCCCACAACACTACCTCCTAAATTTAAGTCCTATGCAGCAAAAAGGAATAAATCAATACACATTGAGCACTATGCTGGCAAGTGCTGGGGATATAAAAACAAAGAGTGCCTGAAGGAACACACATTCAGATGGCACAGACGTAAATAACTAGGTACATACAAGCTATACAATATAGATGAAAGCAAATCTTTGGAGAGAAGACATTAGCAGATCGGGGAATCAGGAAAGGCATTCTGTAGAAGGCAGATTTGAACCGAGCATTAAAAGATATCAGTGTATGTGCAGACTTACACTTTTTTTCATTTTGGTATTGATGTGGATTATGGACTGGAATGAGGAGAAACCTGAAGGAAGACCTAATTAGGAGACTACTGGAATCATCTAAGCAAGTGGTCATGAAGGCCTGAAATAGGATAGTGAACTGTGAAGAGAAGAAGCCATTTGACAGATGCCATTTGGATAAAAAAATAATCTTGTCAATGGATTGTACATATGGGGTGAAAGTGAGGAGAAGAAGATGGCACCAAAGTTACAACCCTGAATGATTGGGAGGATGATGGTGCCCTAACCAGAAAGTGAGGAAAAAGTTAAGTTGGCTATTTTGCCTGCAGGGTTCTAAAAGTGTCATCAAGTGGAGGGCTCTTGAGAAAGCCCCCAATGGTTGGAACTCTGGAGTTTCTTACATCTAGCAAAATTATTTCAATAATCATATTATTACTGTGATACTTTATACCCAAACAATAATTACACTGAAATTATTTCTTGCCAAAAGAAAATTCATTTAAAAATGATACACATTCTCCCAATTACTATCATCTAAATTGTTTTATTAAGTCTTAAGTATCATCTAGGACAGCAACTCTAGTATCTCAATCTATTAGCATAATTAAGTAAATAAATCTAATAATTGTTGAATACTGTTTTGTGGCTGTCAGCATACAATGTACAGGATACAGGAAGAAAATACAAGGAGATTCCAAATTAGGGTATGCTTCAGACTGACCTGCAGTGATATACTGAGCTGAAGCCATTTCCCCTGAAGCTCGCAAGGCACCCCCGTATCTGTGGAGACATTTAATACAAGTGTTAACAATACAAACATCCGGCTTACTTAATCCATGCTGTCACTTCCTCCCAGTATCTGTACCAGCAAAACCCGGCAGAAAACACCAGGACTTTTGTGTCAGGCCTAGACAAATGACCTCCCACATGACTAACCATCAACCTGGGAACTTCCCCCCCACCTGGGAGATGAAGTTCCACATCCCCCTTTTAGGGCCATCCAATGAGGAGTAGGTAACTCACCTGAACCAATAGAATCAGTCCAGACTACCTCAACCTTAACAATCCTATAAGAGGCCGGACCCATTTCCACTCACATGGAGACTCGGCAGCCATCTTTGCTGGTGCCTATCTCCTCCCTCACTGCCCCTTTCCCCCATTCTCCTCCCCCCACTCAGATGGGACTCTGCAGCCATCTCTCCTGGCATCAGGCCTCTCTTCCTCACTACTCCTTCCCCCTTCCCCCCTTGCCACTCTTTCCTACAATAAAGCTTCAATATACCACACCCTGCTCAAGTTTCATTAGTCTCTAGGGTCAAACTGCCATCAGCCAGGACTGACAGTGACAGATAGAGGTATGTGAAGTTGGTCACAAGGCTATGAGTTTATGTATGTGTATATAGATGTATTTTTATCACGTATTATGAATAGACCAGTAGTAGCATCTAGTAACTCAAACATCATTAACTCAAGAAAAATAAATGATTAATCACTATTTTCTATTGTCTGGCTTTCTGTGACTGAGTATTGTATAGATATCAAAAACTGATAGAATTACATAGGAAATCACTTTCTGTCACTATCTGGCCAAAATAAATTTTTAAATTTTAGAAACTAACTATAAAGTTAATCTCCAAGCATAAAATGAGCAACAACATTTATCATTGAAATGCCAACTAAAAAGGAAAAAGCATATGCTAGAATGGTTCTAAATTAGATAACTGTACTTATCACCCTAATTCAAACATCCATATTAAAGAGGCCACACACACACACACACACCCACCCACACACACACACACACCCACACCATGAAATTTAAGATGTAGGATGTTACAAGTTAAGGCCAGAAGAACTATCTACCTTCCAGAAGACCACCTGATATATTTCATAGCAAGTTATATTTTTTCTACAACTCTAGCCTTTCCAATATGCATACAGCTATTTTGGCTAATCCTGCATATCTTTCTATTCAAACTTCTTTCTTCTTCCACATATGTATATATAGTTTATATATTTACTGTATGCATAGTTTATATGTTTACTCTCTCTATATATAGTCAATATATGTCCCTCTCTCCAACATCCCAAAGACTGTTATTCAATGAAGGCCCCAAACATTTACTATAAATCTTCACCAACAAAGTCAAAGAGCTATTACTACTTACTTTCCTCTCCTTTCTATAAACAGTATTTTTAAAAGTACATCTCATCCACTCATCCTCCCTTTAAAATTCACTGAACATCAAGCTACTTCAAGAGCTGAGCAACATTTTTAAATTTAGAATGTATATCAAATAGTAAAAAAAAATGCATTGATGGTTATAAACTATCTGAGCCAAACACTGCCAATGAAACACTGCTGATAAAAAGAAGTCTTTGCAAAAGCACAGTTAAGGATAGATAAGAGTTTTGTACCAACCGAAGAAAATAAGTCTGAATAATGAAACTTTCAATATTTCCAGTCCTGTCCCTAGCCCTTTCTCATGCAGCAATGAATAAAATAAATAGCCATGCAAAAATCTATTCACCATACAAATATCTGGCCTCAAACACTTCCTAGTCATGTGACCCAGGGCAAGTCACTTAACCTCACCATCGCCTAGATCTTAAGGCATTTCTGCTTTGGGACGAATACACAGTATTGATTCAAAGACAGGAAGATTAAGAGTTTAAAAAAACATCTATTTGTCTTTGAAGGTGAGAATTTTATACCAATGGGTAAGTTCTGCATAAACCCTTTCTCATTCTTCTCAGTTCCACTGTAATTGAATACTGTGCAAGCCTTCACAAAACACGTTAGTCTATATCAGAATATTTATTACCAAGAATTATCTATTATTTTTACAATTTATAATTCAGATGTCAGAGTCAGGCTAAATTGTAAGAAAAACATAAATATTTTTCAAATGTTTATCTTTATTCAAGTCTCATTTCGATTGTCACTTATTAAATACTCCATGTGAATATCAATTAAAAGTCATATTTTTTATCTTTAATCTTACCTTTTAAGGGCCTCTTTGAGTTCTGGCACAGAGCGAATACACTGAACTGTAGCATTCATGTAACAGGTGTTACCAAGATTTGTCAATCCACATGGCAATTCCATCTGATGAGAAAAGCATTGTTTTCATGAGCAATAACTATCATTGTAGAGCCTGAAGTAAAGGCCAAAGATTTACCAATCTATAACAATTATTTCAGTCCTATCTTAAAATGTAATGCCTATATAACCCAAAAAAATACCTAGTGAACTGTCCACAAAAAAATTAGCATCACTCCCACAAATATATGGCTATTATCTTCAAAGCTTTTGTGATAAAAAACTGAGATCAGACTTCAAATTATTTAGGCAACTGGCATACCATGATATGGTATTTTAGGAACTAAAATAATTTTTTCACTGAACATCTTTACCATGATAAGTGTTGTAAAGAATATAAAAATAAAGACATCAAGAAACCTACCATAAAGGTATTTGCTTACAATTGTGCATGAAAACCTTCCCTCTTAGATTTGTGTAGCTTGAAATATTTCCTCAGAAATATTACTATTGTTTAAACATAAGCTGTTGAGTTTTCTTTTGTTAAACCAAACACATGCAAACTTCATATTAAATGAAGTTCATTTTATATACTTTAGAAATTACAAACTTAATTGATTAGGGTACTGATTTGTTTTTAAAACTAGAAAACTCACATTTAGCAAATTTCTGTATATATCATGGTCTGATAGAAGAGTCAAAAAACCTAGGTTCTAATTATTCTATCCTTACCTAGATATGCAGACTAAAGCCTAATAAAAATCTTTTCTGTGCCTCAGTTTCCTTTTTTTTTTTAAGATCCTTAAAAACCAAAACATAGTATTGGTTCTAAGGCAGAAGAGCAGTAAGGGCCATGCAATGGGGGGTCAAATGACTTGCCCAGAGTCACACAGCTAAGTGTCTGAGGCCAAATTTGAACCCAGGACCTTCTGTCTTTGGGTCTGACTCTCAATCCACTGAACCACCCAGCTGCCCCACTGTGCCTTAGTTTTCTAACATATTACAGCTCACAGTTATTGAGAAGATAAAATAATACAGATTAATACAAACTCAAAAAGTAAAAAGCACAACATAAAAATTTAGTAGTGACAAATATGTACATCTGACAGGAGTCTCTAAAATATAATGTGATATTTATTTTATAAGAAAAAATTGCCAAACGTTGGCTAAGAGGATTAGATTTAAATTGTAAGCCTGAACTAGTTTTATAAAACTAACAAAACAATTACTGAGGTGTAGTGATAGAGAAGCAAAATAATCTCACATAGCACCTGGCCACACTAGGTCTGGCTTAAGCCAAAATTATAAGCAATAAAAATCCTATGGATTGTTGAATACACATACTGACCGTTAACTATTAGATCCCAAGCAGAACTTCAAAACTGTCAGAAGTCATTTTTCTGAAACTCATTTTAATAAATGTCTGTTGATAAGCAGTGATCCAAATAGATTATGAAATCTGAAATGTCTTACAGCAGATGCTAGCTGTTCTTCCGTCATGTCTTCTACGAAAACAGTTTTAGCTGTGGGTTCCTCAGGCAGAGCATCTGCTGATCCCATCATTAACAGAGTCATTCCCTATTCACACACACACACAAAAAGAGGAAATTGTTTTCTTTGGGGGAGTACTTTAAATGATCATTAATCATTAAATTACATCTTTCGAAGCCAGTAATTTCAACTTCTGTAAAACCAGGAGATCACTTATGAAAACACCCACTATATAAGAATTATTTCCATTTAAATGAGAATTGTTTCCTTTTAAGACACACGTTTGTATTCTAATAATTGAAAATAGGCAATCCCTGAATGAAGAGTTAAAATGTTAAATGTTAAATTTTTAAAAATGTTAAAATGTTAAATTAAAAAAAAGTAAAGAGTTAAAATGAAGAGTTAGTTCTAAGTACTTGTCTATATTATTCTGACATACAGTTCCTAAACTTTAAGGGCAGGCATGTTTCCATTCACTAAGTAGAAAAGATTAATATACATATTCTGTTCCACAGCAGAAAAACCCATACACCCCAAATTCTTTAATGTCTCTGATTTTAATATTCTTTTAGTAGGATAAGTGAAAGATGTAAACTTATGAAAGCTATAACCAGAATCCAATAAAACAACAGACTGGAACAAGGGAGAGTCCCAAGAATGTAAGTACAAAAGGATGAAAAGGAACAAAAATAGAAAAAAAAATTTAGATATAAAACACCTCATGAGATTTAAGATGATTTTTCAATGTAAAAAAATCCTATTTTTATACTTGGAAATTAAGTTTTGAAAGACTGCACAAAAGTAGTAGCAAGTATTTAAGTTAGTGTTTTTAGTATCTGCCTAAATTTGTCTTTTAGTGCCTAAATATTATGTGTATAAGCTGTTCTCCACATAAATCTATGCACGAACCTTTAATGCAATCAATATTTTCCCATTGGAGTGGTATAATGTAGTGATGTAGGGGGCCAGGATTCAAATCCTAGCTCTGCTATGTTACCCTGGCAAGCTCTTCAACCCTCTAGGCATTGGTGGGATACTGGTACCTGACACCAGTTAAACAAGAGAATGGACTAAATGATCTATAAGATCCCTTCCAGCACTAAATCTATAATCCTATGAAATACAAGTTTGTGGATATGTCAAAAATATTTATTTGGGTGGCAACTTTGAGAAAAATTCATTTTCTCTATAAAACCTATTTTTAAAATTTCTCTATAACTGCAACAAAATTTCAACTACTGCTTGATGTTAGGAGTAGTTTTATTTTCTGTCCTTATTCACAATTTTCATTAATATTTTATTATTTATGGTCAAATTAGGATAGATATACTATGGAGCAAGCACTATACATTCCACTTATGAAGAAAGAGATGGATAGAGATCAATAAATACAATATAGATATAAACCAAGGAGTCAAAACTATCCCCTCTTCTCCCCTTTATGTTGTCCCCTTAAATTTTGCTAAATGAAAAATGACCATAATGGCTTGAGAACTGATCTCAGAGCCAAGAAGACCTAGATTCAGGTGTTGCCTCTGTCACATAGGGTTATGTACAAGTCTGAATCACTTAACATCTCAGTTCTCTAAGTTGATGTCAACAAACTTTTTCTGTAAAAGTTCAGATAACAAGTATTTTAGGCTTTGTGGGCCAAGAGGCAAAAACCATGGCTATTTTGTATGGACTTATATAATGAAAGAAAACAAATTTCCAACAATATTTTTATTGATGAAATTTAAAATTGATCTGATCACAGCAGTCTAATAAAAAGAAAAGAATAGGGGGAGGGGACATTTTCCTTAATTAGGGTTCAACATTAATGTTCCCCATGATAAAAATCAATTGCAATTGTCAGTCAGTTAATACTAATCTGTAATAAAATGATTACATATTCATATTTTTGAAAATGTCTTTTCACACAGTTAGGTACTACAAAATATTGATACCAAACCATAAGCATATGATTTTGAATCAAAAGGCTAGCAGTCTTAAAATTTTTATTTTCTCTGGACACATCTCTTCTGCTGTTATAAACCAATTAGCAGAAATCCACTTTCCTTGCTTTTTTTTTTTTAAACCCTTACCTTCCGTCTTAGAATCAATATTGTGTATTGGTTCCAAAGCAGAAGAGTGGTAAGGGCTAGGCAATGGGGGTCAAGTGACTTGCCCAGGGTCACACAGCTGGGAAGTGTCTGAGGCCAGATTTGAACCTAGGACCTCCTGTCTCTAGGCCTAACTCTCAATCCACTGAGCTACCCAGCTGCCCCCTCCTTGCTCTTTAAATAAATTAGTCAATTAGAAACTTACTTTACTTGAAGGCTCATTAAATTTTCTAATTTTTGTGGCTGTTGTTTTCCTGTGATTGGGAACATTGTGATAAATGCTTAATCTGGTAATGCCAATGAATATGTTATTCTTTTAGCATAGCTTTTGTCATTGCAAAATAAAATATTACTTTGCCATGTAACAACACTAAACATGACATTTGAAGCCCATTTTCCTCTTTTGTTGTTTTGCTATGAGTATACAATGGTAATAAACATCAAGGTACATTGATATCCATGGCACTTGAAAGTTATAACTGTGAGGGGCAGCTAGGTGGCTCAGTGGATTGAGGCCCAGAGGCAGGAGGTCCTGGGTTCAAATCTGGATTCAGACATTTCCTAACGGTGTGACCCTGGGCTAGTCACTTAACCCCCACTGCCTAGCCTTTACCACTCTTCTGCCTTGGAACCAAAAAACAGTATTGATTCTAAGATGAAAGGTAAAGGTTAAAAAAAAGAAAAAATTTTTTTTAAGAAAGTTGTATCTGTCACAGTGATTTGTAGTGCACTGTTCGGCTGTGTGAAACAATGAAAGTGCCATGTATAGTCTCTGTTCAACTATGCTCTCTGCCATTGTAGCATAAAAACAACCATAAACAATATATAAATCAGCATGACTGTTCCAATAAAATTTTATTGGCATAAATCTAAATTTAATATAATTTTCATTTCACAAAATATAATTGATATTTTCCCAATCATTTAAAATCATAAAAACCAATCTTGGCTCACAAGCCATATGTAAACAGGAAGCTACTACTACACCTGGTGTAGTGACCCTGCTCTAAGCAACTAGGATTATAAATTACATAGAAGGTGTTAACCAGCATTAGCCTTAGAAGTTTCCCTACCAGGGAATTCTCAATACAAATGAAATTACATTTCTAGTTGTTAGCTCCCAATTTTAATAATTTCACTTATTCCTTCCACTTATACTGAGGAAAACAACACTTTGAATTCTGCTCCAGTCAAGCTTACTTGTGGACATATTGTTAACTCCCTTCCACCACCTCCTTCTAAACCACTCCCAGTTCTAGAACCATAATCAAATCAGTCCATACTACTATAATTTCATCTCCATACATTTCCAAACCAAAATATTCCTTCCTAGCTCCCAAAAGTGGTCTCTCATTAAATAGTTTTAGGTAAATGGAAGGCAAGGACTATCACTCACTACTTTTGCATTCATATACCTAGCATTTAGCATAGTGAATGTATTCATATCCTCGGGTTTTCACACAGGATGTTTAATGATTTATCCTCCCTTTTTGAAATATTAAGCAGATTTCTCTGTATTCTAGTCTGAAGGCTGGTTATTATGCAAATCTGACTCAACACAGGGGTCAGAGTGCAACTTATTGGTGAGTTCTGGACCAGGATTACCATTTCTTGAGAATTTCAGTCATGCTTACTTTAGTCTCAGTTCACTCATTTCCAAGACTACTCTATATCCTTGGCAGTGTAGGGACCAATCCTCTACCCATTCTTCCATGTCTTCCTCATCACAATATAAGCTCTATAATCAGGGAACATCTCATTTTCTTGTATTTGTAGTGTTAGTACTCAACATAGTGTTTGGTTCACAGCAAGCACATAATAAACTATTAATCTATCTGAGCGAGAAACATGATGAGTTTCATTTACTGTCAGGTTTTTTTTTTGCCCTAAGATCAAACTCCGTTTTACTGGTTAATTTATATTTAGTTTTAAGCATAAACCTGTTTGCCTTCTGGAATATCATATTACAAACTATCCATTCCTGTATAGTGGTGGCTGCTACATCTTGAATGATCTTGACTGTGACTCTACAGTACTTGAATTCTTTTGCTCTGTATGCTTACAGAATTTTTTCTTTGACCAGGGAGCTCTGGCTTTAAGGATATAGTATCCTTGGAAGTTTTTATTTTGAGGTTTAAGACAACCACCACTGGATTCTTTTTATTTATACTTTGTTCTCTAGTTCTAAGAGATATGAGTAGTTTTTGGTTTTCTTTTTTATGATTTCTTGAAAAATGTTACACAGGTTCTTTTTTTGGTCATAGCTTTCAGGTAGTCCAGTGACTTAAATTATCTCTTCTTTATCTGTTTTCTAAATCTGTTGTTTTTGCTATAACGTACCTCACATTTCCTTCTATTTTTTCTGTCATTTGATTTTAATAGTCCTTAGTATCTTCAGGAATTAGCTTCTGTTTGATCAATTCTTAATTTTCAGGAAGTTACTTTCTTGAGTAAAGTTTTATACCTATTACAGAATAGGTGCAAAACTAACAACTGTTGATTCTATTTTCTTATTTTTCATTTTCCATTTTTTCTTCTACCACTCATTTAAGTTTTTAACGTCACTTTTTTGGTATTTTTAACTCCATCTCTTCAAGGAATTCTTGCTAGACTTGTGTCCAATCTTTGAGCTTCTCTGTCACCATAATAGTTCTTTAAGGAATTATTCTTTTTTTATTTGCCTATTCGTCCAATCCACTTCTTGGTCTTAGATTTTATATCAGGCCTAGGCTCGGTGCACTTCTTGGGAAAACGTCTGGGATAAAAGCATTCGTCTTCTTATATTCTAATCTTCTTTTTGCGCTCACTAAACTCTACTCACTACTCTTAGTCTGAGCTCTGCAAATTCCTGACCCATGTTTGATTCTGTATCACATGCCCCCTTATCTATCTTTTTGCAGCAAGGAGTCTTTGCTTACTACACCTTGACTCTGGAAGGGACCACAGGCACACAGCTACTATTTGCTTCTAAACTGGTTCCTCACTTAAGTCTCCTCCTAGTCTGCTCTGGATCTCTGGTCATGAACTATGTAATATATGACAGAGTCGCCAGATAATAGTCGTTCTCTCTCACAGGGTAAAAGAATGGCTATTGGGACTCATTTTATCATTAGGATTAGCATGGGACAGTTTGGTAGCTCAGTGGATTGAGAGCCAGGTCTAGAGATGGGAAGTCCCGAGTTCAAATATGGCCTCAGACACTTCCCAGCTGTGTGACCCTAGCCAAGTCACTTGATCCCCATTACCTGGCCCTTACCACTTTTCTGCCTCGGAACCAATACACAGTATTGATTCCAAGATGGAAGGTATTGGTTTAAAAAAAAAAAGAGCATTTCTCAGGTGAGAAATATTTCTATGCCATATAACACTGTATCTATTTTCTACTAAAACTTGCTCTATCACCTGCCCTCCTCCTCCCTTCTGTGCCGGGGTGGGAGGCAATGGGTATGTAACATTACATTTAATGCTGGACTTGGCTGAAGTGCTGGTTAGCTTTGCTTAACTGCTTATTTTTTCTACTTGTTTTAAGGGATGGCTCTCTGAGACAGGGAGAAGGGGAAAGTGTCAATCTTGAAATTTCTCAGACTTGTGAATGTTAAAAATTTCCACATTGGGGAATTCTCCATTGGAACAATACCCTACTGGGAACATTCCCCATTTGGAAAGTGAGAACTCTACTTGGATCAGGGAGCTTAGAACCTACAGCATTTCAGTGGTTGAAATGAGCAACAGTGTACTGAAACTTCCAGAGGGACTTGGGCCCATACTTATAGTGAGGCAAAAAGTTCTTTAAGCCATGCCTATTTTTAGAAGAAATACAAAGGGATGCTAAGTACCTTTTAAAGGTCAGGCAACTTGTAAACTTGCCAGGAGCAAAGATGTGAAAACTTATTCAGAAGTTTTTTCTGGTACAAACTTACTAAAGGGATTAGTTGACCCAGCAGTGTTTTTAGAATGGGCAGTCCTTTGGAAAACGTCTACTATGATTGGTAGATGTAAGGACTTAGGGAAGGTGACATAGGAGAAAATCCCCTATATAAGAAAAAGCAGAATCTCTTCTCTAACTATATCTCTAACAGAATCTCTAACTATAACAAAAGGTAATATAAAAATAAATGGTATCAATAAAAAAATTTTAGGTGAAAAAATTTTTTTGAAGAATTAACAAATGGTTATTAATTTTTTTTCTTAATCTCTTCTGTCTTAGAATTCGTAACAAGTATCAGTTCCAAGGCAGAACAGCAAAAAGGGTTAGGCAACTGAGGAAAAGTGACCTGCCAAAGGTTACACAGCTAGGAGGTGTCTGAGGCCAAATTTGAATATGTTCCTGTCTCTAGGCCTGGCTCTCTATCCACTGAACTACCAAACTGTCCCATGCTAATGATAAAATGAGTCTTAAAAAACTGATGATTAAACAAGTCTTCTCAAATAGAAAGTGGGGGTGGGAGGGTAAGAATATCATTATTCTTTGTAAGACTAACAATCTCTATGTCTACTGGGGCTTTTTTGTTTTGTTTTGTTAATGATCAATGTAAGAAGTTTCTTTAAGAAAAAAAAGACCCCTGTAAAAATAAAAGACATCAATAAAACTTCTATATGCAAACAAAATAAATTCTGGCTAAGACCTATTCAAAGAAAGTATTCACCTCTACACAAAATCAGGAGGCCATCTGCAGTGGTTCAAATCCTAATGTTTTTTCAGGAACAAAACTGTAGAATGTCATTTAAATTACTTTTAAATTCTAGGGGGCAGCTGGGCAGCTCAGTGGATTGAGAGCCAGGCCTAGAGACAGGAGGTCCTAGGTTCAAATCTGGCCTCAGACACTTCCCAGCTATGACCCTGGGCAAGTCATTTAACCCCCATTGCCTAGCCCTTACCACTCTTCTGCCTTGGAACCAATACACAATATTGATTCCAAGACGGAAGGTAAGGGCTTAAAATAAATAAATATTGTTTTTAAGTTCTTACTACAATCTGTATAAGGTAAACTGCCCTTTAATCTAAAGAAATTTATCTGGTCTAGCTAGTTATTTTATTAAGTTGTTTTAATTATTTATTTATACTTCATATATATTTATTTATTTTTAGGCCCTTACCTTTGTAAAAATGTAAAACTGAACCTGGGACTCCATTTCCCAGGAGTCCTTGCTAGCTCCCAGAATGCCCTCTAATATCACTGAGATTTCCACCTGGGCCAAGGTCAAGAATTTCTATTTAACCTGGCTGTAAAGGCTACTGGCTCTTCTCTTCCTCTTTCCGCTGGCAAGCAGATATGTCTCATGATGTGAGTGAAAACTGAATGGGCCTCTCGGCTCACCTAGCACGTGCTTCTCTTACTTATATTTTCCTAAATTCCTTATCTTAAATAAACCTCTAAAAATATACTTCTAAAGAGAAACTAATTTCTACCTGCCTCAGTTTCTCCCCTAAATTTTATCTCTTACAGTTTGGCATAACCACTTGGGGAAAACTAAATATCTCAATCTTCTGATTCTTTTCTCTACTAAGTTCAGCCTTTAATAGCTACTGCCTAGAAATTTTTTTTTAAGCTATGTTTCTCCAAGATGCTTTTTAAGAAAACCATCTTGATTAGCTCCTGCCGGCAGCCATCCTTTCTTGATTTCTTGATTCAATATCAATCACCTGGTCACAGCTCGGCTACTGTTGCCTGTAATCTGGACCTGTTTGATTGATATCACCCACCTGGTCCTGGCCCTGCTCAGCCCGGCTGACCACTCTGATTCTGGCTCTGGCTCCTGCTCCTGGCCTCTCTCCGTTCTCACCTGGTGCTCTGGGGCTCCCAGCCCTGCTTTCCTGTCCCAGCCCTGCCCACCCCAGTGGTCTCTCACCCATCTGGCCCAGTCGATCCCGGTCCAGCAAAAACTGGCCTCCGACCCAGACGGCCCAGCCCCAGGACCCAGGCTGCTGGTAGCAGACCCAGTTTCTTCAGGATAAAAAACCAGCCGATATCAAACTGGGTAATTTTCCCTTAGGCTAAGCCTCCACATGGGCAGATAGTAGGAGGGGAGAGAGAAAAAGGGAAAGAAGAAAGGTTTTTTTCCAAGCAGGAACTTAAAAGCATGGCTATTTTACAAGGATATCTTTTAATTGCATTGATCCTTTTATTAACTTCACCTGCATGTCAGGGAAAAAATTCAGCTCTGTACAACTTTTTAGCTAACTTTGGGGAGGCAGCTGGGTGTCTCAGTGGACTGAGGGAGGAAAGACGGGAGGTCTTTGGTTGCAATCTGGCCTGAGACACTTGCTGGCGGTGTGGCCCTGAGCAGGTCATTTAACCCCCATTGCCTATCCCTTACCAACCTTCTGCCTTCTGACAATAGGCATCTAAATGGATAAAGACCCAAGGAACTTTAAAGAGACTGGAGGTTATATTTTTACGGCATTTCAGACTCCAATGGTTTATACAAATCTCTGTATTCTATTGCATTTTACTTTTGCTTTGTTTAAGATTTAACTTTGTGATTTTAAGTTCATTACTGCATTCAATATTATTCTGTTACACTGAATCATTTTAATGTACTGAGTTTTAACTACTGTTTAATTCTGTTGCTTTCCCCCTATAATCATATTGAACAAATATCACTGTAATTAAGCCCATATATGAAAACAGTTTTTCTATTTTTTTCCTTTGTAAATTGTCACATAGATAGATGGACTTCATCAGAACTAGTTACAATTGCTATAACAACCTTTGGAAAATTTACTGTGCTAAATATCTCAACTGATTTAAGGGTTTTTTTCTAGACATGATTTTTAGAATTTTTTTTTAATAATCTCTGGTTATTTTGCCTGCCCCTAACATGAGGTGTAAGGCCCATTCTAGTATCTGAAGTGAAATACAATTATAACCCCCAATATTCCCGCATTTCTAAATATGTGAATGGAAGTTGGGGCAGTTAATCTCAGGGCATTTGTATCCCTAAAAAGCCTCCAAAAAGGAGCACCCCTCATTTATACTCTTCAGCTCACTACTTTACTTCCACCAGAATGATCTCTAGATTTCTTGATGATGTTCTTAACCCAAAATTAGTTTTATTTTGTTTAAATACCAAAGTTGAAAGATTTGCTACGTTTGTAAAAACTTGTGACTAATATCCATCAGTTCATAGGCTTTTAAAAATGTCATACGGCAACTTATGTGAAATAAGATAGTGTGTCTGTTTGCTATTGTAATTAATTGGGCTATTGAGAATTTTGGGGATGATGATTCCTACATATTTGTACTACTGTTCTTTAACAATGAAAAATGTTACCTTGCTCAATTCATTTGCTCATACTCACAGTGGATCATGGCCAGATATGAAGAGGAAATGGATCTCATTTTTGGTGAGAAAGCCTTGCATTCTATATTTCTTAGCTGACACAGTGTGTCAGTGATTATAAGCTACATTTTTACTTTTAAAGCTCTTTTATTATTATAGTTTTCTTGCATGTGCAATATACAATTTCAGTTTTTTTTTATTTTTTCTCTCCTTTTTTATATTTCAAGCACATGTGACCAGCATTAAGATTTTCTTTAACTTTTTGATTTTTCAGTAATATAAGTTTAAAATACATTTGCTAATGCATGTTCCAAAAGCTTGAGACTATAAAAATGATGCCACTAATTGTTAATTCTGTCTGATTCCAGGACAAGATATACACAGAAGAGCCATTGCACAGGACCAAAGAAAAT
Source organism: Monodelphis domestica (assembly GCF_027887165.1). NCBI lineage: Eukaryota > Metazoa > Chordata > Mammalia > Didelphimorphia > Didelphidae > Monodelphis > Monodelphis domestica. The sequence continues at coordinate 271,764,852 of NC_077229.1, forward strand.
CCAATCCAGGATGGATTGATGCACTTCTAGGCCAATGCAAAGGTCTTGAACCTAGTGTGAAGACTTGAGGTTACTATGTTTAACATTGTTAGACATAGGCTTTCCTTGTGTCCACACTCACTCTGAAAATACTCACAGATGAGTATCCCCAAACTTTGGCTCCTATAATCTGGTCCCTTTTCTGTCTTTCATAGTGTGGTACCTTTCTGTAGTCCTGGCTACTGACTGGGTAAATGCATCATTGCTTAGATCATTTTAATTGGGCCTTGATTCAAGGACCTGTTATAGATTTATTTTTCTTTTACTTGGAATTTTTACACACAGGACTTTGATAGTCTATATTTTCATCCAGAAATTTTTCTTTTTTATTTAGATTTTTCTGATATCTTTTTAATTTCTCTTACCAATTGATTCATATACCTCATACCTCAGCCATGCATCCCTAAGTGATCCTATATTTTTCAATCACCCACAACACAGGGAAATGTAAAAAAATATTATTTTAAATTGCAAAGTTTAAATTCCCTTTAAAGAAGAATTTTAGGTAAAGAAAGATGCTACCTCTCTATCCAGAAACTGAACTGTTGGAGAAGATACCATGAAAAAGCCTCCAGACCACAAGCTACACAAGAATGAACTTTGGGTGTGGTTGATTGAACATTTATTTGTATGTATACTTTCATGCCAAAGGGGACTGACCCCTAACAGGCTTTTTGTCAATATGTCCAGCAATTATTGGTTTTGTTTTTTGTTTTTTTCTCGCCTATCCTCAAATTATTGTAATCTTTAAGTTGATTATGTTTTCATGATCCTTTGGGAAAAAAAAAAATTATTTTTTTTCCCCAAATGATCACATGGGAAAATGTAAAAATGGAGACTTGAACCTGGGACTCCATTTCCCAGGAGTCCTTGCTAGTTCCCAGAATGCCTTCTAATCTCACTGAGATTTCCACCTGGGCCAAGGTCAAGAATTTCTATTTAACCTGGCTGTAAAGGCTACTGGTTCTTCTTTTCCTTTTTCCGCTGGCAAGCAGATGCATCTCATGATGTGAGTGAAAATTGAATGGGCCTCTTGGCCCACCTAGCACATGCTTCTCTTACTTGTATTTTCCTAAATTCCTTATCTTAAAAAAACCTCTAAAAATATAATACTTCTAGAGAGAAACTAATTTCTACCTGCCTCAGTTTCTCCTCTAAATTTAACTCTTACACCTTCTGTCTTGGAATCAATACTGTGTATTGGTTGCAAGGCAGAAGAGTGGTATGGGCCAGGCAATGGGGGTTAAGTGACTTGCCCAGGGTCACACAGCTGGGAAGTGTCTGAGGTCAGATTTGAACCTAGGACCTCCAGTCTCTAGCCTGTCTCTCAATCCACTGAGCTACCCAGCTACCCCCTACTTATATATTTATTAAATCACTTTATTAAGACTCACTCATAACATACATGTTCCATTATATGCTAAAACATCATGTTTAAAAACTATATTTTGACCCTACAACACAGCTTTTGAAAACACCTTTAAATACTCCCAAAGTAATTCAACAAAATGATGCCACTGTTGTTGTTATTGTTAAATCATTGAGACTATCCATGGACCCATTTGGAGTTTTCTCAGCAAAGACACTGGAAGAGTTCACCATTTCCTTCTCCAGTTCATTTTACAGATGAGGAACCAAGGCAAATAGGGATAAATGACTTGTCTAGGGTCACACAGCTATTAAGTATCTACAAACAGATTTAAAGTCGAGTCTTCCTGATTCTAAACCCATAAAAAAACTATGACAATTATCTCAAGTAATAACAGGGGCCTGGTAATATTCAGAGCCCTTAAAAATCTTACACTTAAGTCAAGTTTAACTGAATAAAGGGGTCTTTAGAATTCTAATACTGAACATCCTGCCATTTCTAAAGAAAAGTGTAAAAATTAAAATTAATCATCAATAATTAAATATTATATTTTATAAGATTTATTAATGATCATTAGAAGTAAAGGAATAAAACGGTAAAATAAAAAACCACATGCCCATGACCAATCTACCTGTTCAAAACCCTCCTCCTCCCCCATGCTCCACCAGTCACCAGCCAGGAAGCAAAAAGAGAGAACAGGAACCCCACCCAATATATCTTCCAGTCTATGTCACCTCATGAGGAGAGGAAGTCAATGGGCTCCTGGGAAATGTAGTTTTTAGGATAACAGATTTCCAATTACCCTCTTCAGAATTCAATAGCTTTAAGCCTTTGTTTACAATACTTAATTTGTATAATAAAATTCAAAAATAAGAGAACAAACTACTAAACCTACTCTCATTGCAGTCAAACAATAAGAAATTATGAAGTGCCTACATATCAGGCACTGACTGTGCTAGATAGATACTGAGGATAAAAAGACAAAATGAAACAACTTCCTCCAAAAGAACTTATATTCTATTGGAAGAAAAGACATGTACAGCTCATAAATAAGCCTGTCAGAGCATAAAACAACACTATAAGATGCAATTGGCAATAAAGTAATGACTTGTTTTAATTTTATTCACTTTAAAACAAACCTGTCAAATTATACACCCCAATGAATACTATTCTTTGAAGCAGCCACTTCTGAGAAGCTAAACACATGTTTCAACAATGTTGCCAACATTTAAGATATTTTTGAAAGTTTTTCAGAATTGTCTCCAGAACCAGTTTAATATAAATCAGTTGCATCATAATTTTTTTTAACCCAAAAATCATCTCTAAGCTTGATGGCATATTTTATTAAGCCAACATGATACTAAATGATTTTTGACTCCTTCCAAAAATCAAAATCTGTACTGAAAGAGTAATAAATTGTCACTCAAGAATATAGATCATGAATGCAATTTGAAAAAAAGGTACTCCAAAAAAATTAATCTACTATCACAGATTAAGAGCTGGAATGAAATGGACCTCAAAAGGTCATTAAAATCCAATCCCTTCAATAATGAGCAAACTGAGGCCCAGTGAAATTAATTAACCCTCTCCCGATGGCATGGATTACAACACAACCTCTCAAAGTTACTATTTTTTTTTTAAACCACACCTTCTGTCTTAAAATTGATACTGAGTATCTGGTTCCAAGGTAGCAGAGCCACAAGGGTTAGGCAACTGGGATCAGGTGACTTTCCTACAGTGACACAGCTGGGAAATGGCTGAGACTAGATTTGAACCAGGATCTCAAATCTTCAGGCCTGATTTTTCTATCTACTGAGCCACCTAGATGACTACTAAAGTTACTATTTTAAAGAGGGCACTTGCCCTTCAATTGGGGAATGGCTGAACAAATTGTGGTATATGTTGGTGATGGAATACTATTGTGCTAAAAGGAATAATAAAGTGGAGGAATTCCACGGAGACTGGAACAACCTCCAGGAAGTGATGCAGAGCAAAAGGAGCAGAACCAGGAAAACATTGTACACAGAGACTGATACACTGTGGTACAATCAAAGGTAATGGACTCCTCCACTAGGGACAATGCAATGTCCCTGAACAATCTGCAGGGATCTAAAAAACACTATCCACAAGCAGAGTTTGATAAACTATGGGAGTAAAAACACTGAGGAAAAGCAAGTGCTTGACTACAGGGGGGAAGAGGATACGACTGAGGAGAGACTCTAAATGAACACTCTAATGCAAATGCCAACAACATGGAAATGGGTTCGAACCAAGAACACATGTGAAACCCAGTGGAATTGTGTGCCGGCTATGGGAGAAGTGGTGGGAGGGGGGCGGGGGGAGGAAAAGATAATGATCATTGTTTCCAATGAATAATGTTTGTAAATAACCAAATAAAATGTTTAAAAAGTTAAAAAAAAAAGAATAATAGACCATGTTTATGAGATGAAGTTTGAAAGGACATTTCATTCCAAACTGCTTTATTTGAAATTAGTAGCATAGCCTAAGTCGGCAGATGATGGCAGGGCTTAAAGTCCTGAAGACTTGAGTTCAAATATTCCCTCAAAAATTTATACACTGTATAACCCTGGATGAGGCACTTAAACTTATGGTGTCAGTTTCCTCACATGTAAAATGAGAATAATAGTAGTGATAACAAGAAGAGATAATAATGAAAGGGTTGTTGTGAGAATTAAAGGAGTTAATTATGAAAAGTTAGCAAAAACTTAAGAGTTATATAAATGCCAATCATTATTAGAGGGAAATGAAGTCAAGGGAAGTTTAAATCCGATCTCTGATATAAGTCCTAAAGAGATTCAAATCCAAACAGGTGCCAGGCATCCAGATGGGCAGCTAGAGTATGGGGAATGGAGTAAGAAAGATCTGAATTCAAATCCTGATTCCTTATTATGGACATAGCATCTTAACGTCTCTCAGTCTATTTCTGTAAAATGGAGATAATACTAGCACCTATCTTATGGTTGTTGTGATCATTCAATTAATTAACACATGTAAAATGTTTTTCAAACCTTAAATTGCTCTGTAAATGATTCTACAACCACACAGTTGAGTGTGGATAGAAATTTAATTAAGGACAAAAACAGGAAAGACAAATTAAAAAAAAAAAGAGGGCACTCATTTTTATTATACTTTGATATATTTAGTCATATTGTGTGTGTGTATGTGTGTATATAAGTATCTACTATGTACCAGAGACTGGGAATACAAAAGAGAAAAGACAGACAGACATAGAAATAAATAATTCAAGGCAGTGTTACATAGGGACAGAGAAGCCTCATGTCAAAGCAAAGAATACCAGGTTCAAGTTACACCTCTGACAAATACCAACTGTATGACCCTGTCCAAGTCACTATCCTTTCAGAGCCCACAAGCAAATCAAGAATAGAAGTAGGAAAACAGGTACTGATATGCACTGCTTGCTGATATGCTCCTTAGGAGGAGCTCTAGACACTGATGAAGAAGTCACAGGTCCAGATCAAACTATTCATAGATGTTTCAAATTAAATCTAGAAGGTAAACGAATCAAATAAGTGGTAAGGTATTTGGAGGTAAGTTTTGCTATATTTTTCTATCAAAAGCAAACATTCATGATTCTTCACAATTCGACTCCCTTCTTAGTTGTTTTTAAAATATATGTTATTTTCTACATTCTACTTCATGGAGATATAGTGTGCTGGATCCGGAAACCTGGGCTCAAATCTTGCTTGTGACAATTACTAGTTTTTCTAGATAGGCTTTTCTAAGCCTGTTTTTTTTTCCCATTTTTAAAATGGGAGATATTAATATAGTAACTATCTCAGGGAATTGTGAAGAGGCTAAAATGGAGTAAAGATTTACAAAGGGCTTTGCAAGAAAAAACCTATTTAAATACTAGTTATCATTATGCCCTAAGGCATTGCTTTACAAGTTTACATACAATAATGCAGAATCTAAACTAACTGTGGAGCATTAAGTTCATAATAAACAAGTACCTAATTCATCCTGGATAAATTATTTCAACCACGTTGTGTTTGTAAACACAGAAATAGAAAATCCCTTTTAAAAAAATGATCATTTATCTTACTTATGTGCTATTGATTCATCTTGTAAAAACTCTTCAGTTCAGCTGGTCAATCAACAAGCATACTCTGACATTGTTCTAACCACAAGGAGTTTATATTCAAATGAGTAAGATAGACACAATATGAGTATTTAAAGAATTATGAAATTAATACAAATTTTTTTTGTATTGTTGTTGTATATACAAATTGTATTTTATATACAAGTTGTATATACAAATTGATTTTGGGAGAGGATGCCTGACAAGGACCAAGAAAAATTTCCTGAAAAAAAATGATGTTTGAGCAGAGTTCTAAAGAAACCAAGAATTCCAAGAGGTTAAGGTAAAAAGGAGAGTGTATGGTAGCCAGCAAAAAAGAATGGAGATAAGAAATTGAGCATTAAGCATTCAAAAAGAGAGTATGCCAGTATAGCTAGCTGAAAGAATGTAAGGAAACAAAACATAGTAATAAGAAAGCCTAGAAAGGTAAGTAGGGGTCAGATTGTGGAAAGAGTCAAATATTAAAAAGAGGAGTTTATAATTCATCCAAGAGGTGATAGGAAACCACTGGTGTTTGTTGACTAGGAAAGTGAAATGGCAATTCTGAAGTTTTGGAAAATCAACTGTGTGGCAGAGATGCAGATGATGGACTGAAGTGTCAAGAAAGATATTAAGACACCAAAAAGAAGGCTAAAGCAGAAATTCAAGGAAAGGGTCTAAACAAGACTGCTAGCTTTCTGAATGGAGAGGAGATTTAAACAAGGGATGTTTGGCAATGTAAAAATGGAGATTTGAACCCCAGACTTCAAGGAATATGACTGAGATTCATACATGGGTAACTGGAAGACTGTAATGCCCTCAACAGTAATAAAGGAATTGGGGGTTGGGGGAGGGTTATAGACAAAGAAAAGTTGTTTTAGACATGTTGAACATCATGGACATCAACTTTGATGTGTACAAATAGGCAGGTGGGAAATCTAGATTAGATTTCCAGGGAGAATCTAGTCTGGTTAATTGGAAGTTATCTGGATAGAGATGATAAATGAACCAGTGATCAGGAAATAATATTCAATATGACACCATTATTCTTTAAAATGGATTCTAAGTTAGCCTTTTTATACATCTCCACATATAACTTCAACTTTTAAGACTTGAACTACATTCCATTTCCTTAAGATTTTCCTCTACTTTTTAACTGATCTGTCACAACTTGCTAGTAGGTTACACTGAGTGGATTCTGTTCACCACATGACAAGAATCTCCAACATTCCAGGAAACTGATTTGATGGTGTGGACAAAATTCGATGGTATGGAAAAAATATGGACAGTGTGCATAATAGAAATCCATCTCATTACTTTTAAAGTTACATTATACATTTAGGAGAAAAATCTTATGAGGATAAAACAAAATGGGATAAAGATTCTGACAAATTCACTTCACTATTTTCTCCCAGTAATTCCTGTCTGCCTTTTCCCCAAGACATTTCTGAAAACTAAACTGACAAGACACCATAAACATCAAAAAACCAAGTTCTAATCTTGGATTGACCACTAATATAATAAATGGGCAGGTTAAATGATCCTTATGGTTTCTTCCAAATCTGTAGCTCAATGATAGATATAATTAATAATGAAACCACCTTTTCTTAAGAAATGAAGTCTTAGTACTTACACTCTTTATCTTGATGTTTCCCCAATCGTCATCCTGTTTTAAAGAAAAAAGTGCTACAATTAGGACTGGAGATGATAATTCTATTCATTCAAATATCTCCTTTCCTCTGTGTTCTTCCTTAAAAAACAAGTATCTTCCTTCTTCTGCCTTATGCAGAAGTCAGCACTCCTAACAATACAAAGAATACAAAAACACTAAGCTAAGATAATATCAGATAAGATTTTAAAAGATAATTATCCAGAGCTGTCATAGCTAGCAAGTGGCTGATATGAACAAGGAAAATAAAAATTAGTAAATTAATGAATTGTGTTTATGTGTACTATTTTTTTAAGTCTGCCTTGAACCTAGGAAATATAAGTATGTTTTTTCCCTAAGTATATTTGGATTTCTTAAATACTAAAAGCATATCTGAAAATCAAACTCAACATACTTCTATGTTCACAGCACTAAACAAGAAATTGGTCAATATAGATGGTAATACAAAGGGATATATTATTCAGAAAACATGAGTTAATCTAAGATATCACCCTCAATACTCCTAACTTCCTCTTTAATAACATACTATCAAAAAAGTGTGTATATATATACACACACACACATATATATACACATACATATATATTCAATTCCTTCTTAAAACTCCAATTTTTCAATATATCAAAGTTTACAACATATTGCTTCCTGCTATTTTTATTTAAATCCAAAGGATGGAGCAGCTAGGTGGGACTCAATGGATAGAGTCAGGCCCAGAGAAAGGAGGTCCTGGGTTCAAATATGGCCTCAGATACTTCCTAGCTATGAGACCTTGGGCAAGTCACTTAAGGCAAAATGCCTAGCCTTTATTGTTCTTCTGCACTGAAAGTGATACTTAATATCAATTCTAAGAAGGTAAAGGTTAAAAAAAAATGCATTGTGACATTTCCATCACAAAAAAACGCAATGCATTAGTCACACACAATATATAATAAAAATTCATAAATGTCATGTGAAATTCATAAATTTCATAAATGTTCTTAAAACTGGTTTTGGTGGCTAGGATACAGTATGTGATTTTTAAAATTTCAACTATATTGGTATATCTTGGGACGTCTATACATATAACTAAAATACTGAATTCTTCTAAATATAACTTTTTAAAATTAGTTTCATGTGTTATTATTTTAAGTTTGTATATGTTGTATTTGTAGCAAAGTTGAATTTTTATAAATATAGTATCACTTTTATAAGGTATCTATAGTTGGAGCTGGAGGGAAGGGACGGGGGACATCAAATTTATCAGAAGACCTGGGTTCAAGTTCAGCTCTGAAAGAGCTTAGATACATTACTTAAATTCTCTGAGCTTTAGTTTCCTCATGTGCAAAATGAACATAATCATACTGTACTATCTGTATCATAAGAGTCTAGTTTTTCTGTCATTCAGTCGTGTTTGGCTCTTCATGAGTCCATGGCCCATACTGTCCATGGAGTATCTTGGCAAAGATACTGGAGCAGTTTGCCATTTCCTTCTCTAGCTCATTTCACAGATGAGAAAACTGAGACAAACAGGGCGAAGTGATTTGCCCAGGGTTACACAGCTGGTAAGAATCTGAGGCCAGACTTCAACTCAGGAAGATGAGTATTCCTGACTCTAGGCAAGGCAACACACTTGCACCAACCAGATGCTCTATGAAACATCTAGAGGCCCCAATAAAGCATGATGTATTATGATATGCATAGTGTACAGGATTAGCTTACTAGTGAGGGATTCTTTGGAAGTAATGGACTAACCACACGATGCTGAGCAAGTCATTTAACTTTTCAGAGACCCCATCTTAGTAACAAGACTATGAGGTTGCAGACCAGCTGCCAATACACATTGGTAGAAGGAATTTGCTTACCGAGTTCCCTACACCAATAAAATCAAAGGTCCAAATAAACAAGTTTCAATGTTTTACCATTTTAAATGTATTACCCCTCCCTTTAAGCCAATTCAGAAGCTTTACAGCTCTTAATATGAAAAATAAAAAATGAAATATGGAAAAATATAAGCCTTCTAAGATCCAAATGTGCTCAGACACTCAGTTTTCTGTTTATTTGCATTTATTTGAAATGATTTTAAATTTTGTTTGATTTTTATTGTTAAATATCCCCAAATGGTCTGGGGATAAAAAGAAAGTATATCTTACTTCTCTTGTATCAGTGCCCCTCACCATTATCCCAATACACATAAGAAGTTATCTATATTTTGGAACATTACCCTAAATTATCACCACCTAATTTATAGCCAAATAAGCAAAGATGGCTAACTAACAGCCCAGAGCACCATATGGCAATTTGTACATAACCCTTGAAGGAAACATATTAGGAAAAGAATGAGTACCATGCCATATTGCACTTATGCTGAATAAAACATGTGCTCTCAAATACTTAATATATTACAACTAGCATGTAAACAAGCTACAACATATTAAAAATAAGGACTTTTTGATAAGTGACATAAGAATATTTATGATTGGAAAAGGGGGTAAGCTGATCATATAGTAAAAAAGGAAGAAGTACACACATGTAGACTGTGGTCCTATGCACTGCACTGGTATTTATGAAATATTAAAAGACCTAAAGAATGTCCTCTAGGTACATTGATTTCCTATGAAGTATTTAGGGAAAAACATGGAAAAGAATCATAAAGAATAAAAAGGCATGGATAAGTTATTATATGAATGATAGAGGAAGTTTTCATTTGGATGTGTTCACAGATCAAGCAAAATCAATAATTGCTTGCTTTTTCTCCATGGTCTTGCTGCTACTGGTCCACAAAATGTGAATTAATTTTAATATTAGGTAAAAACTTATTAAACCTATAAGACAGATATGCATATTTCAATACCAAAAAAATTACAAAATGATGTTTGTATAGTTTATTTGGATCTATAACCCTATTCATTATCACAGTAAATTCAGTATAGAGACTACATTTTACATATACATTAGAATGAAATGTATAACAAATGTCCATTAACTAATAACATTAATTATTGCTACTATGCAATGAAAAAAAAAGTATTGCTGACTTTTACCTTCAGAGTGCCTCCTTTCACCATAACTTTCTGTCTAGCAGGCTGGACTCCTGTCAGTGCAAAAAGCTGAGCCTTGAATACCATGGGAGGTTCGTCAGTATTCAGTTCTACACCATCAAACTTTTCTTTTCCCCATTTTACATTAACTGCAAATGAAAACACAATTATATGAATTCATAGTACCATAGAATTTTGGAACAAGAAGCCTGAGTTATGAAAATCTACATCCAAACTGCTTAAATAAATGGCCCAAAGTCCGCATGGCTGATTACCATATATCCAAATAAGTTTTCCTGAAGTCCTCAATAATTTAAAGGAGTTCTGAGAAAAAATAGTTTGAGAGTTCAAGTTCAGTAATTTTCAGGCACATCCAACTCTTTCTGACCCCATTGGGGATTTTCTTGGTAAAGATACGGGAGCAGTTGGCCATTTCCTTCTCCAGCTCATTTTGCATATAAGGAAACTGAGGCAAACAGGGTTAAGTGACTTGCTCAAGGTCACATAGCTACTAAGTGTTTGATACAAGATCTGAACTCAAGAAAATTGATTTTCTTGACCTCAGGCCCAGCACTCTATCCATTTTTGTCCCCTAGCTTTTGTGCCCAGTTTTAAGAACTGATGGCCATATTAAAATCAAAGACTATGGATTCTCGGGCCAGTACTCTTTCATTTGCACTAAATTGACTAAATTCTTGTCACAAAAGTCAATCTGTCATAGTATTTATTTACAACAGAGACTTCTAAGAATCTTGCAAATTATGATATTTGGAGACAGTCAATATTGTTGGAAGAGGATAAAAGTGAAGAGAAGTAAATAATCATATCATATAGTATTTTGGATCATTAAGAGAATAATTATACAGGAAAAGGTCTGAAGAAACTCAAATATGAGAAATGATGGGTGATTCATGCTTCTACAAAGACAGGATAATGAAGTAGAGATTCCGAAGGATGCAAAATCTGACTTTTAAAATTTTTTTTTGAAAAAATAACTTGAAAATGTAAATCTAAATCTAAAGGGACAAAACTATGAGTTAAGCAAAAATAAAAAAGACAATAATGAATCATTTATTTTTCAATTATAAGAAATGTAATGTTTTCTTTAGCATATACAACTAGTCCCTCAAAAATTCATCTTAAGAGAGCAGCAGCTAGTTGATTTATTTGATTGTTAGGGGAAACTACAGTTAGAACAATCAACATATTTTTTTAAATGAACTTCATTTCATTTGCCCTTGGTCATGTAATATTTGCATGTAATTTTATACAAAAGTAGTATCTACCTAATTTATATCAGCTCAGAATTCTTACTTGAAATTGGAATTTAACAGGCCTTAAAAAGTTTTCAAAACACAAGATTTGGTACTTAAAAAATTTTAAGTTTTATAAAAGAAAGAAGGCTGTAATTTACAAAAAAAAAAAAGCTGGGACTAACAGCAATTTGTACTAGGAAAGCTGTGGTTTTGGGAAAAAAAAACAGGATTAGAAATGCTTGTAATCATGGGCAAAAATCTGTTTTTGAGCCTCAGTTTGTTAAAACTATGGTAACTTTTTCATAGGGTTGCCAAGCTTAAATAAGATAATGTATGTAAACCTTCAAGAGCAAATAACATGTCAACTTTTGTTATTATTCTTTTAACACCTTCCAACATAAGTATTGCACTCTAGTTCTTCTAAATTTATGTGGGCTACATATGATATACAGAAATTACAATGATACAGGGAAGGTTTGGGGCAATCTCTACTATTTCTAGTTTCCCAGCAGTCTGACTTTCTTTACCATCAAATTATCCTGTTATATTGCCAGGTCCTCTGGGTCAATATTACCTTTGATAATGCAAAAACTTTTACTGCAGTAAAAAAAAAAAAGGAATTCTTCAAGCATCTTAGGAATTAAGTGACTCAGTAAGACAGAAAATTGAACTTTTTAGTTAGGAAAACCTGGGTTCAAATCCCAATTAGGCTTTGAGTTAGCTAAGTGGAAAGGTAGTTGGAGTACTGAGTCTGGGAGACAGCAGATCCATGCCCAAATCCGACCTCAGATACTTTATGACCTAGGCAAGTCATAATTTCTGTCTGCCTCAACTTTCTTAACTGTAAAATGGGAGCCCTGATAGTGTCTACCTACCTGGGTTGTTAAGAAGATTAAATGAAATCTGTAAAAGTCCTGGCACACAGTGGGTACTTATTGTTAATGTTTATTTCCTTCCTCCTTCACAAATTCTCCAAGCTTCAGTTAACTCATTTGTAAAATAAGGGTGTTGGGTACACCTGATGATCTCTAAGGTCCCTCTAAATCTATGATTCATTGATCCTACCTTCTGAATGTGAGGCCAAACTCTTGAATTCTTGAAAACTCAAATCAATATGCCAACAATCAGAGAAATAAAGGCAACGTTTTTGCTGCCATTTTAAATTAAGCTTGTTTTGCACCAGCCAAGCTAAAAACTATCAGGCTAAAATAACATAACCTTTTATTTTAAACTCTTATCTTCTGTCTTAGAATAGATACCGAGTATCAGTTCCACGGCAGAAGAGCAGTAAGGGCTAGACAAACTGGGGTTAAGTGACTTGCAACGGGGCACACAGCTAGGAAGTGTCTGAGGCTACCCTTGAACCATGGCCCTCTCATCTCCAGTCATGACTCTCAATCTGAACCACCTAGCTGCCCGGTCCCCTCCCAAAAAAAATATCACTCCCTAGAAGCACGGTTATCCGGGAGGAAAAACTGCCATCATTCAGCCTGGCCGAAGACCAGAAGATAAAATACTGAGAAATGGAGTGGGAACTATTATCACGGGGCGTTTGAGAATCAATCCGGGAAGGGCTGCTGGGGTAGGAAGAGAAAGAAAAAGAGAACCGGGACACCCTAGAGCTCCGAACGCCCTGCTGGCCCGCCAGCCCAAAACTCCTGCCGCCTCAGCCCGAGTGCAATCCTCCAATGCAGCGCGCTCCCTCCACCAGGACCCTGGGTGGTGTGTGTGTGTGTGTGTGTGTGTGTGTGTGAGTGTGACAAACGTCAAGGCGCGTTCTGCAAAGTCACCTAGCAAGGAAGGCCAAAGCCCGCTCCCTCCCCACCCCGGCCTCCAGGCCCCTTTCTTCCCCCACCCCCAAGACGGGGCCCGGACGTGCTTTTGAGATCCTCCCCGAACGGAGGTGAGACGTCCTGGAGTAAGGGCAGTTCCTCACTGACCCCCACTTCCACCCCAGAGCCCAGGCTTGGCCGGCGCCTCCGCCCGAGGGAGGCCTAGTGCTCCGGGGAGCCGCCTGGGGGAGGACGCGAAAGAAGGTAAGGGGCCCGGAGGGAGCTCACCTGAGAAGAGCGGCATGGCTGAGGGAAGCGGCGGCACAGGAGGCCCGGGACAGGGGGCAACTGAGGAGGGGAAGGAAAACGAGGAGACGAACTAGAAGAAGCGGCTGTGGCTGCGACGGGAGCGGTTCGGGCAGGGCTGGAGATCCGGCGGCGGCAAAGGAGGCTCCGGCGCAACTCTTGAGTCTCATTCAAACCGGCCCCTGACGATGACGCAGCAACACGCCGTTCGCTGGGCACAGAAAGACCTCTGGGGAGGTGGGGGGGGTACTAAAGAGGGAGGGAGAGAAGGGAGGAGAAAAAAGGAGGGAGTGCCTGAGAGAGGGAGGGGGAAAGGGTGGAGACAGAGAGGTAGGGGAGGGAGGGAGGGGGAAAGGAAAGAGAGAAATTGGGAAGGGAGGGGAGGGATGGAGACGAAGGCGGGACGGAGAGGATCTATATGGGGAGGGGAGGAGAGAAGGGGACGGAAGGGGAGGAGAGAAAAGAGAAAGAGGCGGGGAAGGTTTAAGAAAAGGAAGAACGAAGAAGAGAGCGATTGGGTAAAGGAGCGGAAGGGGCAGGGCTCAGAGCGACAAGGAGAGGGGGAGGGACAAATCGGGCATAGAGGGGTGGGAAGGAGGAGTGAGAGAAAAAGGACGGGAGGAGGAAGGACCAGGAGCGACTGAATGGGAAGGGGAGGAGGGAGGAAAGGAGTAGGGTGGGGAAAGAGAAGTAAAAAGGGGGAAGGGGAGGGTGGAAGGAAGGAGCCGAGTGGGATGGGGACGGAATGGGGCGGGGGCCAAGTGCCGCTTGATGGTGTCAGCGCGCGTGCGTGCGTGAGTACGTGCGTGGAGTGAGGCGAGGTCTCGGAGATTCAAGCATGGCCCACTAGGCCTCTCGGTAGCGGAAGACCGTTTGGTCGCGTGGAGGCGGAGTGGGGTTCGAGTTTTGTGCTCGAATTAGATCACCCTCTTCCACCTTGTGGGAGTTAATCAGCCATCATTGGCGCCCCATTCACATGTTAATTTTGTCCCTGTGGGTGTCTACCGCTGGCCTCAGAGTGGGTATTGTTTTTTATGGACTATCCCGAGTTTGAAGGGCCAGAGGATGGGGTGTATAGGGTGTCCTTTAGTTTGGATCCCTTAATCTTGCCACCTTTCCTGGTGTAGATGTCACCACCCCTCCTGGCCATGAGCTTCAAGGTGCAGGCTTGGGTCCTGCTTCAACTTGTTTACTACGTAAAAGATAAATGCCGCAGATTTTGTATTTATTGGCTGTACCCCAACCCCGGAATACCCTCCTCACCTTGAAAACTGTCAAAAAAAATAATGAAACTGGCAAAAATGTGTTAGGGTCAAATATGATAGACTTTGCTACTAGCAGCAATACAATGGTCCAGGACAATTCTGAGGGATTTATGACAAAGAAGGCTACCTACCTCTAGAGAAAGAACTGTTGGAGTAGGAATGCAGACCATGTGATTTTATCATTTGTTTATTTGGGTATATGTTTTGGGATTTTGATTTTATAAGATCATTCACTTACAAAAATGAATACTATGGAAGGAAATATGTTTTTCATGATAATACATTTATAATCCAGATCAAATTGCTTGCCAGAACCAGGAGGGGGGAGGGAAGACGAGAGGGAGACAATTTGGATCATATAACTTCTTAAAACTTATGTGGAAATTTGTTATTAAAATAAATATGATAAATTTTAAAATGTGGTAGGGGTTGTAGAAAATAGGCATGATGATACATTGTTGGTAGAACTGTGAATTTGTACAACCATTTGGAATTATGCAAATAAGTTGGATGGTATGCATACCCTATGAACCAGAGCTTATTCCCCAAGGAAGCCATCTGTATGAAAAAATTCCCAATAAACTCCAAAATATTGATAAAAGTGCTTTTTGTAGCTAAGAATTGAAAACAGTGTAGATACCTATCATTTGGGGAATGGTTAAAGAAATTGTGGTTCATGTACATGGAATATTACTATGCTGTAAGAAAGTATATGGAAGCAACACATCAAAAAGTCAAAAATAAATGTAGCAGCATCACAAATATCAAGTGGGATTCAAATGAACAGACATTCCCAATCTACTCCTTTATGGAGGTAGGAGATCCATAGGTTCTACATATTATACACATATTCAGACTTTTTCAATATATCTACCAATTGTGCTAACTTCCCCCCATCTCTAAAATATACTATTTGTTGGGGGCAGCTGGGTACCTCAGTGGATTAAGAGCCAGGCCTATAGACAGGAAGTCCTAGATTCAAATATGACCTCAGACATTTCCTAACTGTGTGACCCGGGACAACCCCCATTGCTAGCCTTACTATTGATTCTATGACAGAAGGTAAGTGTTATATATATATATATATATGTGTGTGTGTGTGTGTGTGTGTGTGTGTATATATGTATGGGATGGCTCTCTGGGAATTGGAGGGAGAGGGATACATGGGATACTACAGTGATGTCAGAAAGAGAAAAGGATAAAAACTTAAGTAAAAGAGTGAACCCCCCTGTGGCAAATTTTTGGAAGGACACTAAGAGTTAAAAAGAATGATAGAGCATGGATGGATTGCTATTTGCATCCTTGTACAGCTTACCCATATCAATGAGATAACAGATTTACCAAAGTTGTATGATGTTTCAAGATATATTTAATATATTATTATAGTAATGTTTATTCACTCAGTCAAACGAAGTTATAATCAACATATTATTTTGATCAACATGAAATCTAACAATTTAAAAATATTGACTTTTGCAGTATGTATATTTCTATATCAATGGTCATATAAATTAAAGGGGCCTTAGAGACAGGAAATTAAATGCTAGAGAGTTTAAGTTGTTTGCCAAGAACAGCCACGCAGATAGTGAGATAAAGTTAATATAAAAACTTAGGCCTTCTGATTTCAAATACACACAACATTCTTTCTGCTCTACTTCTGAAGGCTGGCCTCTGTTTTTATACAAATGCCTACATTAGTGGACAAAGGCATTTTTCCCTCCTTCCCCTAATCAAAAGACAACTCAGTGACTGGATAAAAGACCCTTCCCTTCCAAAGGGGCAAAAGGTTCCTACAGAAAAAGGCATAGCACCTGTAATCAGAAAGAGCAATAACTGGATAAACTAAAGCAATACCCAAAAATCACCTCCCAAAAACCACATAAGGAAGGTAACTTTTATGCTTAGGACTTTATGTAGCTGTGAATTTAATCTGATCTTGGCAAGATATTTATTTTTCAAGGTTTCAATTTAGGACTTTTTTGTTTGTTTTTCATATTTCCTAATTGTTATTTTTATTTTTCAAGTAAAGTAGCTTTTAAAAAATAAATCTATCATTTCTTCTCTCCCTCTCTGTTAGGCAAATTAAAAAAAAAAAACCCTCAATAAATATTCACATCATTCACCAAAATAAACTCCCACATTAACTATGTCCAAAACTTCATCTCTTTCAAATGAGTGGTATGTTTCATCTTCCTTCTTTGGAACTCATGGACTATCACTGAAATAAGCATAGAAACATCTAACCCCTGTCCCCTTTTAATTCAGGTTCCATATTAGAACAAGAGGCACCCTCTGAATGCCTCAATCAGTCATGAAACAAGGAGGCTTACTTTGTACAAACCCAGCAAGGCTCAGTTCTACATACTCTTAGGATCATTGCTGCAGAAACTCCTCAGATTTATGTTTGAACTAATGCAATTACTTCAGTTCCTAACTGAAAAGAGTCCCCAAAAAACCTGTACCCTAGAGTTGAGAGTCATCAAAGTCCTCTTCCAACTGCCTTTCAGATACCTTGATTTGACTGTTCAGTAGACATCTGAAATTTAACATATCCAAAACTGACTTATCTTCTTCCTTAAACCCTTCCCAGCTCCTACCTTCCCTATTATTAAAGAAGTCTGGGGGCAGATTGGTGGCTCAGTGGATTGACAGCTAGGCCTAGGGACAGGGGGTTCAAATATAGTCTCAGACACTTCCTAGCTATGTGACCTTGGCACATCACTTAAGCTGAAGTGCCTAGCCTTTATTGATCTGCCTTGAAAGTGTCACTTAGTATCAATTCTAAGATCAAAGGTAAGGGTTTTTAAAAAAAAGTCAACCCCATCCTCCCAGTCCTTTCAGGCTCACAAGCTAGGATTTATCTGGATTCCTCACTATTATCTCACACCCTATATCATTGATGGTAAACCTATGGCACAAAGATGGCACACAGTGTTTTCTGTAGGCACTCAGGCCATCTTTCTGCCCCATCCTCCAACTCCCTTCTCCGTGCCCCCCACCCCTGCCCCCGAGTTTGTTACTAGAAAGGCAGAGGGACTCAGGTAGGGGACTCATAGGCTGCAGAGCTGGAGAGGAGTGTAAGGCTCAGGCCACTCACTCCCCTCCCCCTCTCTATGCCCCCCGAAGACATTCTTCACTTTCCCTGCTCCTCCACCCAGCAGCCCAATGGGAGTGCTTCCTCCCTCCCCTGTGTGGGGTGAGGGGAGACACACCTGACAAAGTGGACAAGAGGGGCCTGTCATTCTAATTCTAAAAGGTTCACCATCACTGCCCTATATCAATCTGTTGCTAAAGCCTATTTATTTCACCTGTGCAATATCTCTTAAATGCACCCCTTTATGTCCTCTGAGGGGATCCTCATGCCTTGATTTTGTAATAGCCTGCCTCAAAGCTCTTCCTACTCTAATCCATCCACCATTCAGCTATTAAGCTGGTTTTCCTAAAATATAAGTCCAATCATGTCACTCCTCTATTCAATAAACTCCATGGTCTTTCTATTGCCTTCAGGAGCAAATACAAAATACTGTACTTGGGGGTAGCTGGGTAGCTCAATGGATTGAGAGCCAAGCCTAGAGACAGGAGGTCCTGGGTTCAAATCTGACCTCAGACACTTCTAGCTATGTGACCTTGAGCAAGTCACTTATCCCCCATTGCCTAGCCCTTACTGCTCTTTTGCCTTGGAACCAATACACAGTATTAACTCCAAGTCAGAAGGTAAGGGTTAAAAAAAAAAAGCTGTACTTGGCATTCAAAGCCTTTTATAGCCTAGCCCCCTCCTACCTTTCCAGAATTCTTACAGCATACTCCTCAATATATATTCTATGATCCAATAACACTGGCCTTCCCTAAACAAGACATTCCATCTCTTAAGTTACTGGTGTTTTTCTCTGTCCCCTTTTTCATCTCTATCTACTCATCTCTTTAGCTTCCTTTAAGTCCCAAAATGAAATCTTAACTTCTAAAGGATACCTTCCCCAAACCCTCTTTTAAAAACAAAACAAAACAACAACAACAACAACAAAAACCCTTACCTTCCATCCTAGAATCAATACAGTGTAATGGTTCCAAAGAAGAAGTGGTAAGAGCTAAACATTTGGAGTTAAGTGACTTGCCCAGGGTCACACAGCTAAGAAATGTGTCAACTTTGAAAAACATAGACCCACCAAAGTAGTTAGAAAGGACAAATCTTTAATCAGGACAACAAAGACACTGCTCAGATAGGACACTACACAGAGCCAAAGCTCTGGGACTCTGGAAACAATGTCTCCAGGAAAAAGCCCCTCCAAAGGAGATTTTGTTGAATGAGCTAAAGAACTTGAGGGTCTTATATACACTTTTGGGGAATATAGGACAGAAAGGTTCAATTGATAGGCTTTACAATGGACACAAAGGAAGGGAATCCAGCTAGGGGCTTGACTCATATGGGAGAGTATGATGCTTTTACACTGCATACAAGTAAAGGATGATTCCAGCCAAGGTCTGAACTACTTGGGAAAGGCCTCTGATACAGTGGGGGGAAACTTCTAAAACAAAAGGATACTTGTAGAGTCCTGATAAGCAGGTCTACAAAGAGGGGTTCTTCCTTTGTGATAGGGACCCGAGGAGAGGCAAGGAGTCTGGGAACCAGGGTGAAGAATGACAGACACAGACAAATCAGTGTTTAAATAGGGCAGGCAAACCCCTATGATATTCTCCTTGGAAGGAAAATATAAGTATTATGGAACACGAGGTAGAGGAGGAGATGAAGATAGAGAATGCAAGCTGAGAAGGGCCATAGCCTCGGGAGAGGAGACGGTTTAGAGAGAGAGACAAAGAGAGAGATTCCTAGAGCAGAATGAAGATCCAAGAGGAGGTTCATGGGGCCGCCTCTGTATTTATTCCTGGGTGATTAGGGTGGTGTTCTCAAGCACGTAGCGATCATGTTACAAAGCATAGACAATTAAGATTGGATGGCAAAGTAAGAATAACAACTTTTGGGCGTGTACATTTCAACCCGCGCTTTTTCAGAGTACTCTGAACCAAAATGTTAATGAGTTTGTCTTAGGCAACAGGCCGCATGGCCAGGTCAAAAGATCACCCACAAATATCATTGGTATAACCTTGTGCCTGAAGACACAGTAACCATACAATCATTTATGTTTCATAGATGTGAATATGCTTGGAGTGCTACAATACTTAAGATTTTATTATATCTACTAATTCTATCTAAACTGAGACCGTTAGATACTTTAAGTTTATTATACAGTCTCTGACAAGGTCAGTCTGGGACTTCCCTTATAAGGCAAGTTCTGAAGGCACAGAGGTAAACTTGGGGGGTTCCATAAACACAGTTGACAAGTGTCTGAGGTCATATTTGAATCCAGAACCTCCTGTCTCTAGTCCTGTCTCAATCCACTGAGCCCTCTAGCTTCCTCCTTTCCCCAAACCCTCTTAATTCCAATTCCTTTCCTCTGTTATTTCCTATTTATCCCTTATGTAGTTTGCTTTGTCCATTATTTGTCTGCATATTGTTCTCTCTCACTCCACCCCACCTCCATCAGATTGTAAATTCCTAAAGAGCAGAGATAATTTTTTGCTTCTTTTTGTATCCTCAGCACTTAGCATAGTGCTGGGAACATAGTGGGTGCTGTCAACCTGAATTAAAGAAAATATAGCAAAAATTATGATCTTAAGTAGGGACAAGGAGTTGCAAGTAGGGGAACATCCAGCAGCAGCAAGTTCTGGGGGAGCCCAAAAAGGGGACTTGGTGAGGCTTTATTATAAAGTATAGGAAGTATAAAGTATAAAGGAACAGAAGGAAAGGAATATAATACTCAGATGATGAGGTTGCAGATGCAAGGGGGTTGGCACGTCCCAAGGTTTGACAAAATAAATTGTTTTGTTTAACAACCTAAAATCCATAGAGAAAACTTGGGAATCTCAAGAAGAGAAAGTTGAGTATTTCAAAATTGTCAGAGACTGGTGCTGGTCAGCCTCAAGCATTTCATGGATCTGATAAAAGGTACTAGGTCAGCTTTAGTCAGCTTAGAGTCCCGTTGTATTCAATACTTAATAAACGTCTATTTATCGATTGTTTCCCCAGAGCTCCTCCAAGTTTTGTTATTTTCTTCTTTTGTTGTTTTTGACAGTCTGATATGTGTACAGTATGTCAACTATATGTATAGAACTCCCAAATTTGCCTCTGTCCCTTGGGAACTTAAGGGGAGTCCCAGACTGACCTTGTCTTAGACTGAACAATCGGCCACCAAGCATTCATTAAATATCCTGAATAGGAGTGATAGAAATACTCAAATCTCAATCGCTCTTTTTGTCTTCGAAGTTTCTCCCATGGTACCTTAGGCCACTCCCTAGTACCCCAGCTTCAGTCTACAGTCTATTTCCCAAGCCTGATTATAACCAGTGTATGTTTTCTGTCCTTAATTTCCCAAAAGGTATATAAGACCCCAAATTCTTTTGCTCATTGGAAAAATCTCCTTTGGCAGTGTGTTATCCCAGAGACATTGTTCCCAGAGTCCCAAAGCTTTGATTCTGTCTGGTATTTAGCACATGACTCTGTGTGTTGGACAATCTTGAGCTTCATCTTTCTTATCCTGATTAAATACTTGTTCTTTTTAACTACTTTAATGGTTCTGTGTTTTTCAAGGTTGACAAGTAGAATCTAAAAATTGCTTAAATTTGCTAGTGATTTAGGTCATTTTTTCTTATGATTATTGAAGTCTTGAATTTCTTCTTTTGTAAAGTTCTTGTTCACATCCTTTAACTATTTTTCTTTTGGGGTCCTGGAAAAATTAAAATTAATATATAATAATTTCAAATATTATGTTTTATGAGATTCATTAATAATCACTAGAAGTAACACTAGAAATAAACACTAGAAGTAACAAAAAAAAAGGTAGTTATTTAACAAAATAAAAACACATGCCCATAGCTAATCTACATGCTCAAATAGCCTGCTCTACCAAAGTCACAGACAGGAAGCAAAGAGAGCTAAACACAGAACTCCACCCAATTTTATCTTCTGTCTACCTCAGCACATAAAGACAGGAAGTGAGTCGGCTCCTGGGTAATGTAGTTCAAAGGTAATGTAATCTCCAAAGGATTTTGTAAACATAATTAACTTTTAAATTACAATAATTTGGGGATAAAAGGAAAAGAGAACAAAACCAATGATTGCTAGGCACATTGACAAAAAGCCATTTGGGAGGGGGGGGAAGTCCCCTTTGGCATAAGAGTATACATACAAAACAAATTCATTCAACCCCCCACAGTTCAAATCACCACATCCCAAAGTTCACTCTGTTTCTTCTGGTGTAGCATGTGGTTTCTGAAGGCATCTTCCAGGCACCTTCTCCAAACAATTAGGGAAGGTAGCATGTTCCTTATCCTAAAATTACTCTCAAAAGAATTTAGACTTTGTATTACAGGATAATAATACATTGTCCCCTGAGAAGGATGGTAAAAAACACCCAGGGATACATGGCTGAATTATGAAGTATATAAATCAATTGTCAAAAGAAATAAAAAATGTGGATGAAATATAAAATATCAAAGTCTTATGCATAAAAATTCTAAGTAAAGGAAAAATAAACCTATAACAGGTCCTTGAATCAGGGCCCAATTAAAGTGATTTAAGCAATTATGCACTTACCCAATCAGTAACCAGGACTACAGAAAGTTTGCCACACTATGAAAGATAGAAAAGGGACTAGATTTTATTATAGGAATTATATTATATATAGGAATTATCATTCCCTGGTCTGATTTTACCATTTCTCTGGATTTCCAGTCAAGATGGCAGCTTAGAAGCAGCAAAAGTTCAGACCTCTGAAAACCCTTCCTTACCAATCACAAACTGAATGCTCCTAGGGGATTGAAATTCAAACTTAACAATAGGACAAAGCTGGGGAACCCTCCTTCTGGACTCAAATCAAAAGGTACACCCCCTAAAAGCCAGAATCCGAGAACACTCATGTCTAAGGGGAAGACAGAAGGAAGGTTCCAGGACCCCTCCCCACCAACCCAGAGCGCTGAGCCCCCAGCAGCAGCGGGAATCTCTTGGCCGGCAAAGGTGCTGTCCTGAAGGGTGCACCTTGAAAGCAACCTGGGCCAGGTTCGGGGCGTCCAACACAGACAGCAGGGAGAGAGACGGGGGCCTGCAACCCTGTGGCTGGGTCCTTCCATTGGAGTCTCATCAGAGGTTTTTGCTTGGGGCACATCCAGACCAACCCAGTTGAACATAATCCTAGCAGGAGTCCTCAGAGCTCAGGGAAGCCAAGATCCCTGCCCCCCCCCCCCCCAGAGTGCAGGGCCTTCCTAAAGGACAGGAACTTCTGGGTGGGCAAAGGCACCAGGGTACCTTGCGGACAGTGCTGTGTCAGGTTCAGAGTGTGGAAGTAAGGCAGCGGAGAAGCAGCTGGAGAGAACTGAAAGCAGTAACACCCGAAACACCGGCAGGCAGGGGAGGGTAGACTCTGGGCTTCCCCAGGAAAACAATTTGCCTGGGGCTAAAGCCTCGGATCATCAAACCCATACTCTGAGAGCCAGCCCTCCCCACTCAGATTTCTGACTGGAAAGGGGAGGAAAAACCATAGAGATGGCAAACAGTGCAGAGGTGCAACAGCCTCTGAACACCAAGAAAAGCAAGAAGAAGGGGGTGACTTTGGACACATTTTATGGACCAAAAATACAAAATACAGAGGAGATAAAATAGGAAACACAAATAAATTCTTCAAAACCTTCCAAAAGAAATGGAAATTCTCCACAAGCTCTTGAAGAATTTAAATTGGAAATTACCATTTCTCTGAAGGATATGGGAATCAGGATGGCAGCCAAAGTGAGGTGTTTGGTAGAATGTGGGACAGTGTATTAGGTGGTTCTTTTGTTAGGTGGTTTATGATAATACAGGGTTGCTGAGCAAGCACACTGAGCAATAAGGTAGTGAGAAGTCAGAGTCCTATCTCCCTCCTCTCCTCCCACCAACTTCTGTTATTCTCTTCGTCTGGAGTCAAGCTGAGATCCAGAATGAGTAAGTTGACTGAAAATATAACAGATAACTCACTCTCTAAACTGTTAGAAACAGAAGTTTATTTTAAGGAAGGAGGGGAAAGGGAGGATGGGTAGGAGAGAGGGGTTTAGGATTTCCCTGATCTAGAGTAAATCTTAAAATGAGTAAATAGAATTATATAGTCTTATAAAAGGGATGTTGTCAACAGTTTTCAAAGGTTTTCAGAGTCAAGCTCCAAATATTTGAGAGAGAAAATCAGTAACTAAAAGGCAGAAATCTCCTTAGCTCTTCCTCCTCAAGTCTCAGGAAAAAGAGTACCCAGCATCAATTTGTATCTCTCTGTTTAACTGCCTTCTCCAGGTCACATTCTCCATGAAATTTTTCCTTGATGGGTGGATTTCCAAGCATCCAATCATTACATCTGTTTTTCCAGGTTTCCTGCATCATTACTCTCTTATAATAGGGAAGACCTGCCTCTGATATATGTCAAAACATCTGCAATCTCAAACCCCAAACAACTTCAAATCCTCTTGTCTTGGCTCAAAATGTCATCAATTCCCCTGGGATAGGTTTGACCTTGTGCTTGATTGGGACTTTGCAGGTTAGCTTTGTGCTTCTTTGGCACTGTGCAGTGGCTCTTTTTGTATTCCTTTCTCTTGGAATTAGACACAATCATTAAGCAAAGTCCCATAATTTTTAAATAATGAATGGGAGGTTTCTATAGTCTAAAGCTTTTTGGGTATGCAATGATGTTAGGGTTAATGGACATTTTAAAACTTACCCTAGTGCAAAATCAAAAAAACTTTTTAATACTGGTAACATGTGCTTCAAAGTACAAAAAATTAGAGGAAAAAAAAACCTCAAATACTGTATTGCACATACAAGGGAAAAAAGAATTTAAAATGCTTTAAAAATCAAAAATATAGTTTACAATCAGTGGCACACTGTATCAGCCAAGGAGAGACACCCAAAAATGAGATCCATTTCCTTTTTTAACCTGGCCATGATCCACAGTGAGTGCAAATTATTTTTTACAAAGTAATAGATTTATAAAACAGTAATACAACATATAATGCACATTCAAAGAAAGTATCAAAATTCCCAAAATCATAAAAGCACACTTAAGTGACAATAGCAAACAAACTCAGTATCATATAGGATTCACATGAGTCTCTCTATAGCCACTTTCTGTGTGGCATTTAAAAAACCTTTGAAGCTCATGGATACTTGTCATAAGTTCTCCAGATCCAGCCAATCTTTCAACCTTGGCTTAGATATTTTTAACAAAAGTCTATAACTGCCATCATTTCAACATGTGGCAGAGGAGCCCAGAAAAACACAAACCACTGTACTTCTGATGAAAACCTTTTGGGTCTAAAACATCACCAAGAATCTAGATCATTCTGGTGGAAGGATAGAGAAAGCTGAAATGTTACAAATGGTAGATGCTTTCTCTTGGGAGCCATCCAGGAGCCACACTCTAGGAACAACTTCCCAGCTCCTCTAATATGAGACATCCATTATATTTTTATAAATGTGGAGGTGGGGAATATAATAATGCTACAGCACTTTATTTCAGCTACTAAATGGACCCTTACCTCTTTTTACAAACAATTCAGAGGCAAGTAAAATGATCAGATATAGTGGATACTAGTAAATATCTAAAAATCACTTCTGAAGACCCCTTAAAATCAATTTAAATTCTTAAGTCATTAAATTCTCCAAAGGTTGCTAACCAGGTTGATGGAATGCATACATCATCTATGTGATAATTTAACGGAATAATTTAAAGGAAAAATGGAAGAAAAGGCTGTATAAGCAACATGTGACCTTAATGGATCAGGTGATAAATCCAGCATACACAAGGAGTTATAGTTTTGCCACTGAAGAGGGTTTCTGCAAGATGACTATGGTCTTGTACAATGATATTTTGTTCAGTGCATTTATAGGAGAAAGGTACAAATAAAAGTAATATAAAAGAATATAATAGCCAAAACACAGTAGATTAAAATGATTCAGTGTAACAGAATAGTATTAATCAGACCAATATATGAACTTAAAAACAAAATTAAATCTTAAAGCAAACAATCAACAAAATATAATAAGCATGACAGGATATAGGCACTGAATCCAAGAGTTGTTTTTTCCAATTCCAATAGCTATCTTACAAAGACTTGTTGACTATTATGGACAGGAATAAACTCAAACAGTTAACATCAATCTGAAAATGGTAAAAATTCACCTTCAGATCTCATTATAGTTCCTTCCCCTGCCCAGTATCAATCATCCATTTAGGTTCCTTTTGTCATACCTCTGGGATCTCCCATAGTGAGGGAGAATTCCGCAAGTGTGGAGGAATCTCATTTGGGATGTGTTGCAGAAAATGGACAGGGCAAAATGACACGGGAGTGTAGGGAGATGAATTTTTCCCCTGCTGAGAAGAGGCTAAGTGCACAGGCTTGAAAACCCACATGGGGAGGGGGAAAAGATTTATATTTCACCTGGTTCTTAAAATCTCCCAGCTTGTGTGTTCTAAAGATATGATGGCACCAATCAGAAACAGCAGCAGCAACAGCAAGAGGTGCAAGAGCAGTAGAAAGTGGCAGGAATAGGAGGCTGGGAGGTTTTAAGAACTGGGTGAAGTATATATTGCCTTTTTATTTAGTTACTTCTAATGATTATTAATAAATATTATAAAATATAACATTTGAAGTTATTATATATTAATTTTTATTTTTATATACTTCTTTAATATTTTAAGCTTTATTCTACCAAGAGGAGGATAACTGTAGAGCTAAGAGGAATGCTAGAAGTCATTGGCTTATAGGCTCATAGCTCTAGAGATGGAAGACGCCTCAGGTCTAACTCCTTCATTTCACAGATGAGGAAATTGAAGCCTAAAGAGGTTAAGCACTTTAACCAAGTTAACAGTAGTAGAAAGTAGAACAATGGATATTCAAATCCATAACCTCTGATCCAGAATCCAGTGTACTTTCCATTATACTACATTGTTTATACTAGGTTACATTAGATTGTATTTTCTCCAGATTTTCTGATTTGGAACTAGGATCCAGATAGGAGAAATTCTCCAAAATTTAGCCATTCCACTCTATTGTAAGAGTTTTTGTTACTTGTAGCAATTGAGAAATTCATGAACAAGTTTTGGCAGATGAATAATGGAATATCATTGTACTATAAGAAACAATAGAGATGAAAAATTCATAGGAAAAACTTGGGAAGGCTAGGCTATCATTGAAGCAATGTTCATTCATCTTGGTCCACAGAAGTTAGATCCACATAATTTTTTTTTGTTTTATTCCCTCAACATATTTAAAAATGTATAAAATATCATATTTCCTCTAATTACAGTTAGCCAGATGACATTTCTTTAAGATATAGATCTCATATTGAGTAGAATTGAATATGCTAAAAAATTCATCCCTGCTACACTAACTGGAATTATGGAAAGTTGAATGAGAAAAGTAGACATTTAAAGATTGATAGAAGTTAATGATAGTATGAATATTTGTTTATATTTTAAACATTCATTTCCTTTGGATTGGATTGGAAGGTATTATGGGGGGATTTGAGGTTGAACCCAAGGTTTGAGACAGGTACCATTTGCAAAAATGCAAGACTTAAAAACAGCTTAAAAATAAAAAGAAAGAGAGGTGGATTCAAGATGGCGGCTTAGAGACAGCAACAGCTCAGACCTCCGTAAACCTTTCCTCACCAGTCAAAAGCACAATGCTTCAGGGAGACTGAAAACCAAATCTAACAACAGGACAGAACTAGGGAACCTTCCTCCTGGACCCAACTTAAAAGGTAAGTCCCCCAAAAAGCCTGAACTGTAGAACATGCAAGTTTAAGGGTGTACTAGCAGGGAGGGGGGGGGGGATCAGGAACCAAAGCTTGAAAAGTCTAAGATAGAGAGGACACAGATAAATAGAAGCACCACTTCTTCTCCCAGGCAGAGCTACACAAAGGAAGGTGAGAGATTTGATCAAGGCCAAGAGTTGAAAGGTAAAGAGGAAATCCCCACCAGTCTCTGGTTTCTGGTTTCTTCCCTTGATATATACTGATCCCCTTAGTACTTGAGAAGAATAAGATGTTCATTTTCTTCTGGATTAATAAGATCTAATTATTCTTTTGGGTATTTAAGAATGGTAGGTTTAGGAAAGAGGGAAAATTAGGAAGTCCCTAATTCTATTTTAACCTAAATTCCCTTCAGGGGTTGAGGGATCAGGTCCTGGGGATCTGAGTCCCTGATGAAGTTGTGGAGTCAGGCTGTTGTATTTTTCCTAATATAGAGAAATACATGGAATCTTCTTGGATGGAGAGTCTCTTATCTTCCTCAAAGGGAAAAAGTCTCTATCTACCACTACTAAGGAAAGATGGCTAATCTGATTTCTTCAGATCAATGAGGGATCACAGCAGGTTGAGCTCAGCAAAATGCTCCTCTCCCTTTCAGTTCAGAAGAGAAAAGAAACCCTATTCAACTGTCCATCTGCTTTTCTTGCTTTTTTTCTAGTTCCATCTCCTGTTGCCAGCAAAGTTCCTTTCTCTTCCTGCATAAGGTTTCCTTGCAAACCAAGTCCTTGCATTTGCAGTCTGAACCTCTCTCATCCACAACTCCCCCCTTATTTGTAGTACAGATTCAACCTGACATCTATTCCAAAGTCCAGTATTTAAGTTCTTAGTTATAAATTCTATACTATTCTACTGTCTACAAAATATACTATTCTAAATATTCCTCCTCCCCCCAAAATAACAAATCTTAATTTATCTTAAATCTTCTAATCTGCCTAAATTCTATGTCTAAGATTAGGATTATTGGAAAGTGGGAGGTAGGAAAGTATTTTAAATACATGGGTATTTTCAACAGAGTAACAATATTTCAACAATGTAACACTCTCTGTAACAATCTAAATTTTCTTATCCCAGTGAACAATTACAAATTTATAACTATGAAATCTTATGAACTCTCCTAACTTCTATAGTATTAATAATTCTTCATTTAAAAAATCATGTCATAAAATATATTAATCTGTCCCTAGTCTGTCTCTAGTTCCAAACTACCCTGATCTAATCTTTCACTGTCTATTAATGATTAATATATATTAGTCTTCCTATGCTATGTGTTATTATGTTAGACCACTAGTATTTTGCATATGTACATGTGTTCTTTCTATATAAACATTACATATGTACAAATACATATTACATATTTACATGAGTCCTGACCAGAAGTCATTCAGACAAGGATTCTTGTATTTTCTTGCCTGTATGAATACTGCAGAAGCGCAATTGTAAATTATAAAGTTCATATAGGTTGATCGTATCTATGATGCAACCCCAAAATGTACATGTCAGTGAGTATAAGTGTTCATATACTGATTGTGTACTGTTGGATGTATAGTTACTCCTCTTCTTTTTGAGTCCTCTTCTTATTTTTGCTGTTGAACATTTCCTTCATCTCATATATTATTATGTGCATGTGCATGCAGTTCCTTAAATGTGATGTTAATGTGTGTGACTATCCATCTTATGTGACCCATTATCATCAGTTCTTGGTGTTAAAGTTCTTTTGTTGTCCTTAACGTTGATTGAAATAATTTTCTTGATCCAGTGAACTTCCTCTGTACAGCATACATACTTGCCTATTGTCTTACCTTGAATGAAGTCCCGTGTTCTTTGATGGCTGTAACATACAGGACCATGCATGTGTATAAAATTATTGTGTGCTTGTGTGTAAAATGGATTTTTCTTTTCATGTGCATGTAAGATTGATTTTTGTGTGTGCATGTATCATACTATGTGTATCTCCATGTATGTATGTATGTATGTAATATATCAATTATGTAGTTTATTGTAAATATATTTCTGTTATATGGTTTGGAGATTTGGAGCTGGAAGTATTTTTAGTTGTTGAGTTAACATTTCATTGTTGATCTAGCAAAGATTTGTGATGTTACATGGAGCTATTTCTTGAGATTCAGAATATTATATGTATATATTTGTGCACTGCTTTATTCTATTTCTTCTTCACACTCGTTCTCATTTGTAGGAGCAAATTCAATTGTTTCTAGGGCATTTGGTATTTCTTCAGATTCTGGTATTTCTCTTGCTTTCTCTTCTAGAATTCCTTCTAGGTTTTCTGTTGTGCTTTCATTATGGGCATAATGTTGTTTAACATGAGAGGCATGGTACCACTGATCTTTGTCTATTACTTTGATGGATGTAAGAGTAGTTAATACTATGTCTAGTGGGCCATTCCATCTAGGCTCAGTAGATGTATCTCTGACAAAATTCTTCACATACACTTTATCACCTGGTTTGATATTGTGCAGTGAGAAATCTAGTGGTACTCTTTGAACTAATAATCCTTGATTCCTGAGATCTTCCAGTCTATCTTGTATTTCTACCAGATAGGTATGAAATTGGCATTCTCCTATCATGGATATATAAGATGGTTTAGCAGTCCATCCATGCCACAATGGTTGTCCATAAAGAATTTTGAACAGGGAAATATGCAAGTCTCCTCTGGGTCTGGTTCTAAAGTGGAATAGAACCAAAGGAAGAACATTTGTCCACTTTAGGTGTGATTGTACACAGAGTTTTCCTATGGTTGTTTTTAACTCTTTATTCATCATCTCCACCTGACCCCAACTCAGTGGTCTATAGACATCGTGTAGGCTACTCTTAATACCCAAGTTCTTATATATTTCTTGCAATATTTGTGATGTAAAACGAGTACCCCATCTGAGTCAATAACATCAGGAGTGCCACACCTAGGAATTATTTCTTTCAGTAGTATTTTCACTACTATGGCTGTATTGTTATTCTTAGCTGGATATGCCTCTATCCATCTAGTCAGACAATCCACAATTATAACTGCATATTTGTATCCCTTGTCACTAGGCATATTAATGTAGTCAATCTGCAAACATTGGAAAGGTGTATAAGATAAAGGTTGGCCTCCCAATGCCTTGTTCTTGAAATTATGACCTTGATTGAATTTCCTACATATATCACACTCCTGACAAACTCTAATAGCATTTGTAGATATCCCCCGTACTGTCCAAAATCTTCGTACTTCATCTAACATGGATTGAACATGGATTGGAGCGAATCACATTACACAGATGTTGATAAAGCTTTCTGAGCAGTATGGGCTTTCCTCCTTCTGCTAGCCATATTCCTTTTACTAATTTGGCTCCTAAGTGTTTTTACCATGACTGAATCTCATCTCTGTGGTACACTTTTGTAATATTGTGCTTTCCACAAGAGGAAGATTCAGAACACTGTAAGGACCAAATCTGACTGCATATCTCACTGTTATGTCAGCTGGGATATGCTGTCCTTTTCAGAAGTGTGTGCCCTGCAATGTATCACAGCTACCTCACTTGGCAATTCTACGAATGCTATTAGGAGGGATATGAGATCTTTGTATGCAATTTTCTTTTCAGCTCATGTCACAAAACCTCTGTTTTTCCATGTATATGCATTCGTATTGTAAAAATTAAATTATATCTCTAATAATAAAAATATATTATATATTCAGGGTGGGGGGATTTTCCTCATTTAGAGTTTCAGAAACAGGCTTGTAAAAGTCAGACATGTTTTGGGCGGGGTCAGTATTTGCCATTTGATCCTGTGAGAAGTATTTATCCAATTGGTTTTGTATGTTTGCCTGCATTTTAGCTTCAAATTTTCAAAAGGTAGCATTTCTTGTCACAATATATAGGAATATAAAAATAAAATGACATAAGAACATAAGAAATGGGAGGCATTCTGAAATCTTTAATGTCCCTATTTTTTCAAACACCATGAAAATTTCATAGAACATAGTATTCATTTTTATATATTTTTAAAATTATTTATAATTGTGGTTTTAGTCAGTAGATGTCACTACTGGCTAGGGGTTAAAATCAGGGTGTGAAAACAAAAGATGAGGGCTTA
This sequence comes from Monodelphis domestica, assembly GCF_027887165.1. Taxonomy (NCBI): domain Eukaryota; kingdom Metazoa; phylum Chordata; class Mammalia; order Didelphimorphia; family Didelphidae; genus Monodelphis; species Monodelphis domestica. The sequence goes on from NC_077229.1 coordinate 271,796,610, forward strand.
GTCTCTTTTAAAAGCCTTTTAATCCAATCAGCTCTTCTAGGCCAAGAGGGACAGAAAACAAAGCCTTTTGCCTGAGACCGAGACTGAGTTTTTTTAAGTTTTGGAAGGGTCATGAGTGTTCTCTCCTTCCCCTTCAGGGTAAAACCATTTCCCTCTTTGAGCAAAGCCTCCACTTTTCCTAGCTGGCCTCACAAGGTTTTTTTCACTTCTCACTTAAATTTAAAAACTAGAGACAGGTGGAGGCTTGGGGGGAAAACAGGAAAGTAGACCTCCAGTAGCAGGACAAGGCGAAAACTTTCTCCAGGTTTTCCTCACAGCTAGTTGAGTAATCTAGCCAGCTAGTATTGTCAGTGAGGGTCAGCTAATTGGATTGTTTGTTCCCTCAAGGAAGGGAGATTTGGAAACAGGTTCCTCAGCTAAGAGCTTAGGGCCCTGCCATTTAAGGTTTAAAAATGGCTGTGTTCAATTCAATTTAAGGAAAAAAGAAAAAAATGTTTTATACTCACCTGATCATGCAGCTGTTTTAATTGTAGGCTTAAGAGGAGGTAGTAAAGAGAGAAAGAGCACAGAAAAGTTTCAGGAAGATTGAGGGTAGTCGTCACAATCTTCATGGATTAACCAGACTGTTATGGGTAAATTTTAGGGTTGAGACTGAATATATTACTTAGTGGTCACCAGGGATTTAAATTCTAAATCCCAATGAAATACTCAAGTCAGAATGGGATTTTATGGTGGTTTATTTACAATAGAAGGAAGAAATTAAGAAGAAAGAGAAAGAGGAAAAGGGGTAAAGATCTTCTCCGGCCTGGCTTTCTCTCGGCCAAGGGGCCTTCCCAGAAGATTAAATCTAGCTTGGCTTCCAGCTAGGAGGCTTCCTCCAAGATGAGGGGCCTCCTTGGAGACTGGAACCTTCAGAAGGGTCAAGGGAAAGGGGAGTCAGCCTTATCACTCACCAAGTCGTTGCCTAAGGGAAGCAGTTTCAGGACCCACATTTCCAGCTCCTCCAACTCAAGTTCCACCTCCAAAGTCCACAAAAGCCACAAAGTCCCCCTGTAAAAATAGACTTGAGGTAATCATGGCTGCAATCTAGACACCACACACTTCCTCTCCCCGGCACCAAACGAAATAGACTACATCAAAGGAGCATAAAAATCACCTTTGGAGGAACATAAGGACTCCCCAGTACTCCCCAGTACCCCAAAGAGGCGAAGGTACGTGGGGTTTGAACATTTCCACACTATAATAAGAAGGAGGAAAAGCTTGCACAGAAACGTGAACTGAGCCCCCCTTTCCCCCCACCTCCCCCACCAAACCAAAGTGAGCTACTGGAGCTCTCACTGGGACAGCGAGTGAGTGGGGAATGTCTCTGTCTGGGGGTGGCACTCCAGGGTCCTTGGGATCTGGGGACTGCCAGGAAAAAACGTCTCAGGGCGGTTTCACGGGAGAACCTGATGCTGAGCATAGGGGGTCCTCGGAGCTGTACTCGGGGTGGCTGAGCTGAGCATCTGGGCGGAGCTAAACACCAGGGGCGGACCACGCGCTGATTATCTGGGCGGAGATGAACACCAGGGCAGTGTGGCTGTGATCAGGGGCCCAGCACTCTAAGAAACCTCAGAGGCTGGGAAGAACTAGTCTGAGGCAACCTAAATTCACAGAAAACCTGCCCATATCACCCAGACCCCAGACCAAAAAGGAAAGGGGAATAAAACCACCAAAGGGATGGCTCACATGGCCCAAAATCAAGCCTCCAGGAAGAAAGGGAAAAAGGTGACTATTGAAAACTTTTATGGTGGAAGTACCCAAGGAAAAGAGGAAAATGAGGAGGAAATCCAAAAAAAAATCAGAACATGCCTCCCAAAATGGAAACTATCAACAAGCTCTGGAAGATCTCAAACTGGAACTTATCCAAGAGATGGAAACCTGGAAAGAAAAATGGGAGAAAGAGATCAGCAGTCTGACAGAAAAGACTGCTCAATTGGAAAAAGAGCTGGAAACATCCAATAGAAGGGCAGATAAAGCTGAAAAGCAAAACCAGTCCCTAACGACCAGAATTAAGCAACTCGAAGAAAGTGAGATCATAACACAGCAAGAATCAATAAAGCAAACCCAAAAAATTAATGAATTAGAAGAAAACATAAAATATCTCACTAAGAAGGCCACAGACTTGGAAAACAGAGGAAGAAGAGACAACCTCCAAATTATAGGTCTCCCAGAAAAACCAGAGATAAACAATAAACTAACTAAATAAATAATATATAAACTATATAAATATATAAACTAACTAAATAAATAAAGAAAATAAATTATTCTACAGGAGATTATAAAAGAAAATTGCCCCCACATTCTGGAGCAAGGGGGCAAAATAGAAATAGAAAGGGATCATAGAACACACTCTATACTAAATCCCCAAAAGACAACCCCTAGGAATGTAATTGCCAAATTCAAGAGCTTCCAAGAAAAGGAGAAAATCCTACAAGAAGCCAAGAAGAGGAGCTTCAGATATAAGGGGGCTCCCATAAGGATCACACACGACTTAGTGGCTAACACACTAAGAGACTGAAAAGCATGGAACAAGATATTTAGAAAGGCAAGAGAGCTGGGTCTCTAACCAAGAATCAACTACCCAGCAAAACTGACTATATACTTCCAGGGGAAAGTATGGGCATTCAACAACATAGACGATTTCCAAGCATTTGCTAAGAAAAGACCAGAACTTAGTGGAAAATTTGGTATCCAAGCACAGAAAGTAAGAGAAACATGAAAAGGTAAATATGAAAGAAAGGAAAAGGAGATAAATCTTATCTTTTTCTTTAAGTCAAACTCTCTTCTATAAGGACTACATTTACATCAAATTATATAATATGTGGGGAAAATGTTTTGTGTAACTCTCAAAAATTGTATGCATCATAAGAGTAGTTAGAAGAAACATGCATAGGGAAAGATTGGGGCATTAAGAAGATTTGGGGAAAGTGGGGGCAAAGAAAGGAAAAGGGAGGGGGGGAACTGTCGATAACACTAAGACTTACTTCAAGAAATAGGGGGGAACTTAATAGAATAATCTTTCCCATATAAAGATACACATGGGAAGGGAAGGGGAAGAACTCTCATATGAGAAGGAGAGGAAGAGAGTGTGAAGTGGAATTACTTAAACCTTACTCTCAGTGAAATCAAATCTGAGAGGGAAGAACATCTAGATCCAGTGGGATCCTGAATTCTATCTTATCCATTAGGGCAAGAAAGAAAGGAAAATTAAGGAGGGGGAGGGGGAAGGGAGTATAAAAAGGGAGGGAAGGAGAGGGGGGAGGGGAAGGGAGCATAAAAAGGGAGGGGCTAGAAAGGGAAGCATCTCAAGGGAGGGGACTAGGGGGATTGACCTAAAGTAAATCACTGGTTCAAAAGGAGATAGCTAAATAAGAAAGGTCAGAACTAGGGGAAGATATCAAAATGCCAGTGAATCCACAAGTGACAATCATAACTTTGAACGTGAATGGGATGAACTCACCCATAAAACGTAAACAAATAGCAGTTTGGATTAGAACCCAAAACCCTACCATTTGTTGTCTTAAAGAAACACATATGAGGCAGGTTGACACTCACAAGGTTAGAATTAAAGGTTGGAGTAAGACCTTTTGGGCCTCAACTGATAGAAAGAAGGCAGGAGTTGTAATCATGATATCTGACAAAGCCAAAGCAAAAATAGACTTGATCAAAAAGGATAGGGAAGGTAAATATATTCTGTTAAAAGGGAGTATAGACAATGAGGAAATATCACTAATCAACATGTATGCACAAAATGGTATAGCATCCACATTTTTAATGGAGAAACTAGGAGAATTGAAGGAGGAAATAGACAGTAAAACCATATTAGTGGGAGACTTGAACCAACCACTATCAAATTTAGATAAATCAAACCAAAAAATAAACAAGAAAGAGGTAAAAGAGGTGAATGAAATCTTAGAAAAATTAGAGTTAGTAGACATATGGATAAAAATAAATAGGGACAAAAAGGAATACACCTTCTTTTCAGCACCACATGGCACATTCACAAAAATAGACCATACACTAGGTCACAGAAACATGGCACTCAAATGCAGAAAAGCAGAAATAATAAATGCAGCCTTTTCAGATCACAAGGCAATAAAAATATTGATCGGCAAGGGTACATGGAGAGCCAAATCAAAAATTAATTGGAAATTAAATAATATGATACTCCAAAATTGGATAGTTAGAGAAGAAATCATAGAAACAATTAATAATTTCGTTGAAGAAAATGACAACAGCGAGACATCATTTCAAACCTTATGGGATGCAGCCAAGGCAGTACTTAGAGGAAAATTCATATCCCTGAGTGCATATATTAACAAATTAGGGAGGACAGAGATCAAGGAATTGGAAATGCAAATCAAAAAACTTGAGAACGAACAAATTAAAACCCCCCAGAAGAAAACCAAACTAGAGATCCTAAAAGTTAAGGGAGAAATTAATAAAATCCAAAACAACAGAACTATTGAGCTAATAAACAAGACTAGAAGCTGGTACTTTGGAAAAACAGACAAAATAGACAAAGTACTGGTCAATCTAATTTAAAAAAGGAAAGAAGAAAGGCAAATTAACAGCATCAAGGATGAAAAGGGGGATCTCACCTCCAATGAAGAGGAAATTAAGTCAATCATTAAAAACTACTTTGCCCAACTATATGGCAATAAATATACCAACCTAGGTGATATGGATGAATATTTACAAAAATATAAATTGCCTAGACTAACAGAAGAAGAAATAGGTTTCTTAAATAATCCCATATCAGAAAAAGAAATCCAACAGGCCATCAAAGAACTTCCTAAGAAAAAATCCCCAGGGCCTGATGGATTCACCAGTGAATTCTATCAAACATTCAAAGAACAGCTAACTCCAATACTATACAAACTATTTGACATAATAAGCAAAGAGGAAGTTCTACCAAACTCCTTTTATGACACAAACATGGTACTAATTCCAAAGCCAGGCAGGCCAAAAACAGAGAAGGAAAATTATAGCCCAATCTCCCTAATGAATATAGATGCAAAAATCTTAAATAGAATACTAGAAAAAAGACTCCAGCAAGTGATCAGAAGGATCATCCACCATGATCAAGTAGGATTTATACCAGGGATGCAGGGCTGGTTCAATATTAGGAAAACTATCCACATAATTGACCACATCAACAAGCAAACCAACAAGAACCACATGATTATCTCAATAGATGCAGAAAACACCTTTGATAAAATACAGCACCCATTCCTACTAAAAACAATAGAAAGCATAGGAATAGAAGGGTTGTTCCTAAAAATAATAAACAGTATATATCTAAAACCATCAACTAATATAATCTGCAATGGGGATAAACTAAATCCATTCCCATTAAGATCAGGAGTGAAACAAGGATGCCCATTATCACCTCTATTATTTGACATTGTATTAGAAACACTAGCAGTAACAATTAGAGAAGAAAAAGAAATTGAAGGCATTAAAATAGGCAAGGAAGAGACCAAATTATCACTCTTTGCAGATGACATGATGGTCTACTTAAAGAATCCTAGAGATTCAACCAAAAAGCTAATTGAAATAATCAACAACTTTAGCAAAGTTGCAGGATACAAAATAAACCCACATAAGTCATCAGCATTTCTATATAATTCCAACACAGCTCAGCAGCAAGAACTAGAAAGAGAAATCCCATTCAAAATTACCTTAGACAAAATAAAATACTTAGGAATCTATCTCCCGAGACAAACACAGGAACTATATGAACACAACTACAAAACACTTTCCACACAACTAAAACCAGACTTGAACAATTGGAAGAACATTAACTGCTCATGGGTAGGACGAGCCAATATAATAAAAATGACCATCCTACCCAAACTCATCTATCTATTTAGTGACATACCCATGGAACTTCCAAAAAATTTTTTTACTGATTTAGAAAAAACCATAACAAAGTTCATTTGGAAGAACAAAGGATCAAGGATATCCAGGGAAATAATGAAAAAAAATACAAAGGAAGGGGGTCTTGCAGTCCCAGATCTCAGACTATATTATAAAGTAGCGGTCATCAAAACAATTTGGTACTGGCTAAGAGACAGAAAGGAGGATCAGTGGAATAGATTGGGGTCAAGCGACCTCAGCAAGACAGTATATGACAAACCCAAAGATCCCAGCTTTTGGGACAAAAATCCACTATTTCATAAAAACTGCTGGGAAAATTGGAGGACAGTGTGGGAAAGATTAGATTTAGACCAACACCTCACATCCTACACCAAGATAAATTCAAAATGGGTGAATGACTTGAACATAAAGAAGGAAACTATAAGAAAATTAGCCAAAAACAGAATAGCATACATGTCAGACCTTTGGGAAGGGAAAGACTTCAAAACCAAGCAAGAATTAGAAAGAGTTACAAAATGCAAAATAAATAATCTGGAATACATCAAATTAAAAAAGGTTTTCTACAAACAAAACCAATGTAACCAAAATCAGAAGGGTAGCAACAAATTGGGAAACAATCTTCATAAAAACCTCTGACAAAGGTTTAATTACTCAAATTTACAAAGAACTAAATCAATTGTACAAAAAATCAAGCCATTCTCCAATTGATAAATGGGCAAGGGACATGAACAGGCAGTTCTCAGCCAAAGAAATCAAAAGTGTTATACATCTCTTATAATCAGAGAGATGCAAATCAAAACAACTCTGAGGTATCACCTCATACCTAGCAGATTGGCTAACATGACAGCTATGGAAAGTAATGAATGCTGGAGGGGATGTGGCAAAGTGGGGAAACTAATTCATTGCTGATGGAGTTGTGAATTGATCCAGCCATTCTGGAGGGCAATTTGGAACCATGCTCAAAGGGTGATAAAAGACTGTCTACCCTTTGATCCAGCTATAGCACTGCTGGGTTTGTACCCCAAAGAGATAATAAGGAAAAAGATTTGTACAAGAATATTCATAGCTGCGCTCTTTGTGGTGGCCAAAAATTGGAAAATGAGGGGATGCCCTTCAATTGGAGAATGGCTGAACAAATTGTGGTATATGTTGGTGATGGAATACTATTGTGCTAAAAGGAATAATAAAGTGGAGGAATTCCATGGAGACTGGAACAACCTCCAGGAAGTGATGGAGAGCGAAAGGAGCAGAACCAGGAAAACATTGTACACAGAGACTGATACATTGTGGTACAATCGAAGGTGATGGACTTCTCCATTAGTGGCAATGCAATGTCCCTGAACAATCTGCAGGGATCTAAAAAATACTATCCACAAGCAGAGGATAAACTGTGGGAGTAAAAACACCAATGAAAAGCAACTGCTTGACTACAGGGGTTGAAGTGATATGACTGAGGAGAGACTCTAAATGAACACTCTAATGCAAATACCAACAACAGGGAAATGGGTTCGAGTCAAGAACACATGTGATAACCAGTGGAATCATGCGTCGGCTATGGGAGCGGGAAAGGTGGTGGGAGGGGGGCGGGGAGGAAAAGAAAATGATCTTTGTTTCCAGTGAATAAAGTTTGGAAATGACCAAATAAAATAATGTTTAAAATTAAAAAAAAAAACCCAAAACCCAAAACAATTCTTACCATGAATAGGAATAAACCAGAAACATTTTTGATAAAATCAACAGTAAAGCAAGAATGCCCATTTTCAGCATCACTATTCAGTATTGTATTAGGAATGCTTGCTATAAGAATAATACAAAAATAAATAAATAAATTGAAGCAATAAAAAGACAATGAAGATTAAAAAAAATAGACTTGAATCCAGGACTTCAATCCCCAGAAATCCTTGCTCCATTTCCCCAGAGTGCTTTGTAATCTCACTGGGTTCTCACCTGGGCCGAGAGCAAAATCATTATTTAGAGGGTCTTCGCCCACAGAGTGCTCTCTTCTCTTTCTGGCTCCGCTGGCAAACAGACACGTCTCATGATGTGAGTGAAATTTGGGTGGGCCTCATGGCCCACCTAGCATGTGTTTCTCTTGCTTGTATTTTCTTTAACCCTTGACCTTTAATAAACCTCATAAAAATAATACTCCTTGCAGAGAGAAAATAATTTCTACCTGCCTCAGTTCCCCCCTAAATTTTAATCTTTACACCCCCTTCCAGGAAGTGACACAAAATATAAAGGCAGTTCTTGGCATTACTTCCTGTGTCTCACATGTACCAATGGTAGCTAAAACTTGGCTTAGAACAGCTCAAGGGGTCAGTCAGTTGTTTCTGATTTGTCACTTGCTAGCACATGCAGGTTACAGACCATCCTCTCCCACATTTAATCCTTAAGTGGAGATGTATACATTCTTTGGTTGCTAAAATTCTAAAGTCTAAGCAGGGTGGAGTAAATCTAAAATTCACAGAATATACAGTTGCAAAAGCATAATTTGAATCTGTGAAAACATTTGCTCATTTGCCTTTTGCCAATTCCAGTGTTGTCATTAGAGCTTTTAATTCAGCATGTTGGGTGCTAACATGACCAGGAAGTGAAGCATGCCATAGCATCCTATCATTGGTCACTACTCCTGTACCTGTGACCCTGTGTCCTCTAAAGATGTATGAGGATCCATCAGTATATAACTCAATTTCTGGATCACTAAGGGGTGTATATTTTAGGTCATCCCTTGGTTTATTTATCATTTCTTTTACTTGGGTGCAGTCATGTAGTGGTTCTTCTCCCAAAAGGAAATGAGGTATCAGAGTTGCTGGGTTTAGAGGTGTACATCCTGAATGGTCAGATTATCATTTCCTAGCAAAATTATTTCATACTGAGGTAGCCTAGCAGAAGTGAATGCATGCATACTCTGTGACCGTAAAAGTTTTTCAATTTGGTGAGTAGAATATACATGTAGCTTACATCCCAGTAGTATGTCATTTGCTTTTTTCACCATGAGGTTGGCTGCAGCTATGCTCCTCAGGCAATGTACCATTCCCTGTGCTACCTCATCTAGGATTGTACTATAATACACTACAGGTCTCAAATTCAGCCCTAAGTATTGATCTAGAACTCCAGAAGCTATGCCCTGAGCTTCATGAACGTACAGATGAAATTCTTTGTCATAATTTGGTATCCCTAATGCTGGGGCTATTAGAATTGCCTGTTTCAACTTTGGCAAAGTATGGAGGTGTTCTTTTGTTAATTGCAATGGTTTGTCTACCTCATTCTTTGTCAAGTCTGTTAAGCATTTAGATATGTTGGAATACCCTATGATATATTGCCAAGAGAAACTTGCTTTCCCAAGGAATGCTCTAAGTTATTTCTTTGTTCTTGGGATTTCTAGCTTTTGACTATCTGCTATCCTTTTACTAGAGATTTTACTGGTACCCTTTCCCCAGGATAAATCCTAAGTATTCAACTCTCAGGAGAACCAACAGTAGCTTCTTCCTAGAGACCTTATGTCCTCTCTTATACAATTCTATTAGCAGTCTTTTAGAATCCTTCATGCATTTTTTACGATTGGGTGATGCAAGGATTAAATTGTCAACATAGTGTATCTGTTTGCTGTGTTTGAATTTAATAGTCTTTAGGTCTCTCTTAAGCAATTGACAAAAAAAAAATAGATGCACTTTCACAACAGCCCTGAACTAAAAGAATTCAGGAGAGCTTGTTTTGTACTCACGAGAATGCAAAAATGTTTTGGGAGTCAGGGTGCAATGGGATCGTAAAATAGGCGGTGCTCAGATCTATCACAGCATACCAGCATGCATTGGGTGGTATTTCTGTGATGATCATTTGTTGATGGTGTTATGGTATGTGTCTTAATAAAGTTCTTGACTGCTCTAAGATCCTCCACAAATCTCCATGAATATGACCTATCAGATTTTGTTTGTTTTTCTTGGTTGCTAATATTGGGCTGTTAAATTCTGACACTATAGGTCTTAATATGCCCTGCTCCAATAAACTATTGATTATAGGAATGATGCCTAGAATTGCTTCTTTACTAAGTTTTATATTGAGGTATTTTAGGAGGTATGCCATCCTTGACTTCTATTTTTACTGGTATTGCTGATTTAATTCTGCCCATATCATTCTGGTGTTTAGCAAATCCTCCTAGTGGTAGGTCATTGGGTATTCCATACTTATTGCTTGCTGTTGTTCAGTTGTTTCATCTAGTTGTCCCAGAAATAATAAAGGATAGTGTTTAAGAGACTGGTTGTCTAGATGTAAATATATGTTCCCAGATTGTTCACACTGCAAAATTGCTCCTATTTTACATAAAAAATCACATCCCAAAAGGTTGTCTGGACATCCAGGAATTAGGAGAAATGTATGGTCAATGGACAGAGGACCTAGTTTTACCATTGTGCTTTTGAGCACTGGGATCTGTTGTATTTCTCCAGTAGCTCCTGCCACTGAAACTATATCTCAATAGTAGTATCTCTTGAGAATGCCTTTAACACAGACTTAGCAGCACCAGTATCAATGAGAGCTTTGTATTCCTTCTTTCCAACTTTAATTCATACATGTGGTTCAGGTGTTTCTCCTGTTGTTGAGCCAGTTGTTAGGTTGTTAATGTGCACTGCCCCTACATTAGCTATTGTCTGAGTGGTTGGACTAATTGAAACTTCTTGGCTTAAAGTACTTTCTGTCTGTTTCCTGCCAACTGCAACTTCTCCATGCATTCCTATGATAAGAGACCTTGGTTCAGGACCATGGACAACTTTCAACTTTTTTTTTTCCATGGTGAGGGGAGACACTGATCCTACTTTTAGAATCTTGATGAATGTTAAGCTGTTTGAAGACTGAGTGTCTGTGAAAGGTGTTTCTTGCTTTATTCTACCCATGCTTTCAGTTGTTGTTTTACACTTTGGTATTAGGGCTAATGTATCTTGGTTGTGTGATTGTATATTCATGTCAACCCCTTTCCCAAGTTTACAATTAATATGTTTTGAATCTTCTTCTTTAAATTGCAATGGGTAAAATATTGGTGCTTCTACATTTAAACTAGTCTTTTTCTTCTCTTGAGCTGTCCCTAAATATTCTTTAGTTGTTTCAATTAGCACCTGTGTGGATTGGTTTGATTCTGTAAGGCTATCAGTGATGTATTTTGTTTCTTCAGTTGTAGGTTTCTTTGTATCTATTTTCTTTGCTACTACTGTATTAGGATGGTCTAGATATTGCTTTTTCTCTACTGATGTAACATTATACTGTTGTTGATGTAAGTTTTTGTAACTTTTCCTTCCCTTTACAATCCCTAAACCAAACCTACACGCAAAGAAATTTTCCAGATGTGCTCTAATCTGTGCTTTGGTATCCTCCCTTTATTTGAATCATATATATCTTGTTGTATCTCTGCTATAACATTTTGAATCTCTTTCTTGATCTCCACAACTTCTATCTGCTTTTTACTAATGTTTTGTTCCAACCCTTCTTGTAGAATGCTTACAGAACCCAAAATCACATTTGTTGATACCTCCCTTTTGTTACCATCACCCTTTTTGGAATTTATGTCTAGTCTCTCATGTTTCTTCTTCTTTACTATTTTCTAGTCATTGCCCTCATAAACATTATGTTGTTTTAATGAAACTCTTATTTTAACAATAAGAGTTGTGATCACTGGCTTCATGCTGTGTATCTATGTCCTTCTGCTACCACAGCTGAGTAATGAGGTTTCTCCCCCTTATAGATAACTGCCTGCATTGACTTTTAAATCAGGAGTTTCAGCTTCTTTTAGCCTACAGTGATCACAACAACTCTTATTATTCCTGTCATAGTTCTGGACATGACTTTGATATCTACAACTCCTATTATGTCCTTGTTCATATTTCTGTTTCAGCAAACAATTTTTTACTATATGACTGATCTTGTGGCATAGGAAATATCATCTTGTATCTCTTAGACCTCTCTGTTGTGATTGATAGCTCTGTCTATTATAAGTTCTAATAGTGTTTAAATTCTTAACTTCTATCTCCTTTATCTTCAGAGATTCTCTTGATTCCTGCAACTTTTGTTTTAATTCATCTTTTTCTCTTTCTTGTTCTTTCTGATTTTCATACAGATAGATTACAGTGTCTCTCAGCTCAGCAATGTATATTGAGTCAAATTTGGGGAAGGAATTTCTTTTAAAAAATACTTCATTTGGTGGTTGACACAGTCTAGAAACTGCCTATGGATATGAGCTACTGACTCTTGGGAATCCTGACTAATTTCCAAGATTGATTCCACATTCTCCATTAGGTAGTCAATAAAGCTAGCAGGATGTTCATTTTGATTTTGTGTCATTCTATCAAATTTGCTTCAAGAATTAGGTCAATCACAAAATGATTTAATGACTTGGAGAAGGTCATCTTCTCTGCATTTCTTAAGGTAGGAAAATTTTGTAGGTTTCATGATATCAAAATCTTCCCTCTCGTGTGCCCTAGGCCAGTCCATCAGATTTTCATACTGCCTCATCTTTGCTACAAATTGTCCCTGTTCATGTGGACTATTGACTTCCCCTATAATTAATTCAACATCTTCAAAATCAGGCTCAAAGACTTTGAATGCCCTTTTTAATTCATTTACCCATCTGTGGGATTCTGATATAAATTTTGGGAATCTCTTCTTCAGAGATCCAGGTCTTGTGTTGTTAAAGACTTGTGAATTTTTGTATTCAGGACCCCAGAACCATAAGTCAACCTAGCCATGTCACAAAAAGTCATAATTTTGTGTGCCCCTGTGACTTCAGGTGTTAAGGTGTTATCTAGTTTGGAAACTTGGTATTATTATCAACTCCAACAGTTTCAGTTGTTATGTCTTTAGTCTTGTCAGAATCGGTGCCCATCTTGTCTTTATCTGTCATATCTTCCTTCCTTTTCTCTTCAGTCCCCTCATCACTCCCCTTATCCTTGTTCTTCTTGGGAAAGTAGTCATTACAGATTTCATTCAGAATAGATATTTGTTTCAATAAATCTTCTAACCTATTATCTATCAGTAAAACGAGCCTGTTTTATGGATAAAATCATTCTCAAAACAGTTTTAACTTAAGTCAGGGACTGGATAGCTATACATAGACTTTGGTTACTGACTGCCACAAAAATGAGTTATTAAATGGAATGTTGTTAATAAATGAAGTTGTATTAGTTATAAGTTTGATTGTATCCATAACCACTGTTGTCACCATATTGTCTATTAGACAATATGTCCAATATACTCCTAAAGCCATGATCACTGATGCCCAGAACAATAATTGCCACATGCTGCCTTTATCTTATAATCTTCAACTTATAGCCCCAAAGATGGCTACCCTGCTCAGGGGTTCCAACTGTCATCCCCTTGCAGTTAACTAAAATGGATTCTTTTGGAACTGGGGTATCAAACTGTACTTATCCCAATAGGGGATAAGGAACCAAAGCTTGAAAGCTCTAAGAGAGAGAGGGCACAGATAAATAGAAGCACCATTTCCTCTACCAGGCAGAGCTACACAAGGGAAGGTGAGAGATTTGATCAAGGCCAAGAGTTGAAAGGTAAAGAGGAAATCCCCACCAGTCTCTGGTTTCTGGTTTCTTCCCTTGATATATACTGATCCCCTTAGTACTTGAGAAGAATAAGATGTTCATTTTCTTCTGGATTAATAAGATCTATTTATTCTTTTGGGTATTTAAGAATGGTAGGTTTAGGAAAGAGGGAAAATTAGGAAGTCCCTAATTCTATTTTAACCTAAATTCCCTTCAGGGGTTGAGGGATCAGGTCCTGGGGATCTGAGTCCCTGATGAAGTTGTGGAGTCAGGCTGTTGTATTTTTCCTAATATAGAGAAATACATGGAATCTTCTTGGATGGAGAGTCTCTTATCTTCCCCAAAGGGAAAAAGTCTCTATCTACCACTACTAAGGAAAGATGGCTAATCTGATTTCTTCAGATCAATGAGGGATCACAGCAGGTTGAGCTCAGCAAAATGCTCCTCTCCCTTTCAGTTCAGAAGAGAAAAGAAACCCTATTCAACTGTCCATCTGCTTTTCTTGCTTTTTTTCTAGTTCCATCTCCTGTTGCCAGCAAAGTTCCTTTCTCTTCCTGCATAAGGTTTCCTTGCAAACCAAGTCCTTGCATTTGCAGTCTGAACCTCTCTCATCCACAAGAGGAAGGAAGAAGAAAGGTCCCAGGAACCCTCCCCCACCTACAGTACTTCGCCTCCAACAGTGGCTAGAAACTTTGGGCAGGCAAGAGCACTAGTCCAGAGGGAGTACCTTGCCAGCAAAGCTGTGCCAGGCTCAGGGCTTAGAACACAGGTGGTGTAGAGGCAGCTAGAGGAGAAGAACACAGGAGGTAGCCCAGTCACAGTCAAGATTCTCCATCTTGCCCCACCCCCCTTTCAGGAGGTTTTGGCCTCAGGGCACATCCAACTTTGAAAATCAACTCCTCTGCCCTGGCTCAATCTCAACAATAGGACAGATAAGAAGCTTTCAAAGGGCAGGGAAGCTCAAGCTCCAACACCCCTACCCCACAGACTGATCTGAGAGCCTTGGTAACTAAGCTCCAAGGGGCAAAGGCAGCAACAAACTACAGGCAACAACCTTGTTAACAGGGCAGTAAGGCCAGCCCCTGCCCCTTCAGGACAGAACAGTCAAAACCCACAAATCCAGCACATAAAGAGAGGAGCAAGATTACAAGCAAATATGGGGGAAAGGGGCAGAAGAAGGGGCCATAATCAACAGCTATTATCCAGACAATGAAAAAAGAGAAAACAAAACAGAGGAGGATCAAGGAACAGCAAGCTAAAACACAAAAACTCCAGCGAATTATACACAGGCTTTGGAAGAACTCAAAATACATTTCAAAAAACAATTAAGGGAGGCTGAAGACAACTGGGGAAAGAACTTAAAAAGCAAAATAAATAATATGGAAACGGAAAATAGTGCCTTGAAAACCAAAATTAATCAGCTTGAAAATGAGGCCAAGGAGATGAAAGATCAGAAGGAGAATGATGACCAAAAATCCAGGGATGAAAGTCAGTCTTTAAAAAGTAGAATCCAACAACTAGAAGCAAATGACTTTGAAAGGCAGCAGGAAACTATAAAACAAGATCAAAAGAATGAAAAAAAAATTGAAGAAAATATGAAACACCTCTTTCACAAAACAGCAGATTTAAAAAACAGGTCCAGGAGACACAACTTAAGAATCATTGGTCTACTAGAAGATCAAGAGAAAAGAAAAATGCTGGACATCATTCTACAGGAAATTATCCAAGAAAACTGCCCTGACATGCTAGAGCAAGACGGAAAAGTGGAGATTGAAAGAATCCACAGATCATCTCCTATACTTAATCTCCAACTGACAACACCCAAGAATGTTATAGCCAAATTCAAGAGCTACCAGACCAAGGAAAAAATATTACAAGCTGCTAAGAAGAAGTCATTCAGATACCATGGAACTACAGTTAGGATAACACATGATCTGCCTGCATCTACACTGAAGGACCAAAAGACATGGAATATGATATTCTGGAAAGCAAGGGAACTAGGTCTACAACCAAGAATCAACTATCCAGCAAAACTAACTATATTCTTGCAGGGGAAAGTATGGTCATTTAATAAAATAGAAGACTTCCATGTATTCATAAAGAAAAGACTGGACTTGAATAGAAAATTTGATGCCCAAACACAGAACTCAAGAGAATCAACAAAAGGTAATTAAGAAAAGGGAAAAAACAACAAAAAAAACCCCCAACCCCCCTTTTAAGGGACCCAATAAGTTAAAATACATATATGGATATGTATCCAAATAAGAAAAGAGGATATTGGTAACTCTTAAAAATTTGTTATTATCACCTGGGTAGCTAGAAGAATTATAGTTAGAGGGAACAGTGACAAACTATATATGATGAAATGCCAAGACATAAATATATATAGATATATAACTAGAGAGAAATAGAGGTTAATACTAAGTGAAATTTATAGGGTACATTTATATATCATAAAGAAGCTCATGGAAGGAGTGGGGGAGAACACCAATGCATTGAAAGGGTAAAGAGGTTGGAGACAGAAAATACTTAATTCTTATGTTAATTGAAACTGACTCAAAGAGGGGAAAACAATCAAATCCATTGGGGCAGAGAATTGATTCCTGCCCTATAGAGAAGTAGAAGGGTAACAATGGACTGGTGGGAAGGGAAGAAATATAAGGGAGGGAGTGGGTGGGGGGGTAGTTTAGAAAAACTGTAAAGAAAATAAGAGGGGAATAAGAAAGGGAGGGAAGTAGAAAGGGAAGTAAAATAAGGGTGGGAATTAGGGGGACTGATTAAAAACAAAATACTGGTATAGAAGGAAATAGTGAAAGAAGAAAGGGCAGGACTAGGAGTGGAAATCAAAATGTTGGGAAATAAACATCTGGTAATCATAACTCTGAATGTGAATGTAATGAATTCATCCATAAAACACAAGCAAACAGCAGAGTGGATTAGAAACCCAAATCCTACAATATATTGTCTACAAGAAACACACATGAAGAAGGTAGACACACCTGGGGTAAAGGTAAGTGGATGGAGCAAAATCTATTGGGCATCAATTGTGAAAAAGAAAGCAGGAGTTGCAATCATGATATCTTACAAAGCCAAAGTAAAAATAGATCTAGTTAAAAGAGATAGGAAAGGTAATTACATTCTGATAAAAGGCAGTATAGACAATGAGGAAATATCAGTACTCAACTTGTATGCACCAAATGGCATAGCATCCAGATTTCTAAAGGAGAAACTAATGGAGCTCAAGGATGAAATAGATGGAAAAACTATACTAGTGGAAGACCTGAACCTTCCTCTATCAGAACTTGACAAATCAAACCAAAATAATATTTAAATAAAATTTTAAATAAGAAAGAGGTAAGACAAGTGAATGAAATCTCAGAAAAATTAGAGTTAGTAGATATGTAGAGAAAAATAAATAGGGACAAAAAGGAATACAACTTCTTTTCAGCAGCACATGGTATATTCATAAAGATTGACCATGGATTAGGGCATAAAAACATTGCAAACAAGTACAAAATAGCAGAAATAATGAATGCAACTTTTTCAGAATACAATACAATAAAAATAATAATTAGCAAGGGTATGTGGAGAGGCAAATCAAAAATTAATTGGAAATTAAATAATATAATTCTCCAAAATTGGTTAGTTAAAGAAGAAATCATAGAAACAATTAGTAATTTCATTGAAGAAAATGACAATGATGAGACATCCTTTCAAAATCTATGGGATGCAGTGAAAGCAGTACTTAGGGGGAAATTTATATCCTTGAGTTTATATATAAATAAATTAGGGAAGGCAGAGACATGGACATGCAAATTAAAAAAACTTGAAAGTGAACAAATTAAAAATCCTCAGATGAAAACTAGATTAGAGATCTTAAAATTTAAAAGAAAAAATCAACAAAATCAAAAGTCAAAGAACTTCCCGCTCCCATTTGAATAAGTTTGTTTAGTAATTTAGAACATTATTCCTTGGTAACAATAATCACTTTATTTCCCTCCCTCCCCTCCACCCACTCTTCCCGCAGCCAATGCGCAATTTCATTGGGTATTACTTGTGTCTTTGATCAGACCCTATTTCCATGTTGTTGTTTACACTTGGATATTCATTTAGAGTCTACATCCCCAACCATATCTCTTCGACCCATGCATTCAAGCAATTGTTTTTCTTTGGTGTTTTTACTCCCGCAGTATTTCCTCTGGATGTGGATAGTGGTTTTTCTTGTAGGTTCCTCCAAGTTGTTCAGGGTCATTGCATTGCCACTAATGGAAAAGTTCATTACATTCGATTGTACCACTCTGTGTACAATGTTTTCCTGTTTCTGCTCCTCTCACTCTGCATCAATTCCTGGAGGTTGTTCCAGTCCCCATGGAATTCCTCCACTTTATTATTCCTTTGAGCATAATAGTATTCCATCACCAACAGATACCACAACAATAGAAAGTGAACAAATTAAAAATCCTCAGATGAAGACTAAATTAGAGTTCCTAAAAATTAAAGGAGAAATTAATAAAATTAAAAGTCAAAGAACTATTGATTTAATAAATAAGACTAGAACTTGTACTTTGAAAAAACAAATAAAATTGACAAAGGTACTGGTCAATCTAATAAAAAAAGGAAAGAAGAAAACCAAATGAACAGTATCATAGATGAAAAGGGAGACCTTACCTATAATGAAGAGGAAATTAGGGCAATCATTAAATACCCAATTATATGGCAATAAATATTCCAATCTAGGTAATATGGATGAATATTTACAAAAATATAAATTACCTAGGTTAATAGAAAAAGAAATAGAATACATAAATAACCCCATATCAGAAAAAAGAAATTGCAAAGCCATAAAAGAACTCCCTAAGAAAAAATTGCCAGGACTAGATGGATTCACAAATGAATTCTATCAAACATTCAAAGAACAACTAATCCCAATATTATACAACCTATTTGGAAAAATAAGCAAAGGAGTTCTACCAAATTCCTTTTATGACAGAAATATGGTACTGATTCCAAAGCCAGGCAGGTCAAAAACAGAAAAAGATAATTATAGACCAATCTCCTTAATGAACATAGATTCAAAAATCTTAAATAGAATACTAGCAAAAAGATTCCAGCAAGTGATCAGGAGGGTTATTCACTATGATCAGGTGTGATTTATACCAGGAATGCAAGGATGGTTCAATATTAGGAAAACTATCCACATAATTGACTATATCAACAAAATGTTCCAAATTGACTAATTAAATAAATTTTTTTAAATAAAAAAGAGAAATTTATTAATTTCATAATTATGTTTAAGGGTCAGGAGACAAGTCCAAGAGTGAGCATTGTTTGCTCAAGGAGATGGGGTAAAGGGATTTTATGACCCTTTCACAGCAGGGGTTATTGGACAAGGAAGAAAGGGAGATTAGGAATGAGGTAATTTCATTGAGGGTGGGGGGGTGTGAAAATGGTCTAAAGAATTCAAAGGATTAGATTAGGTAACATTCAGGGTGTTTTATCGTAGTAGAACACAGAGGTACATATCTATGTTATTTGAAGATCTAGGGAAAAGTCCAAAGAGGGTTGAATGCTTATTTTGGAAGCAGGAAGGAGTTTCACAAATGTTCTTTGACCAAGAATATTTTTGGAGTTTTGGGGTGTCCAGAGGAAAACCCTCAATCCCATGCCAGTAGGAACTCAATGATGAAGGACTAGAACAAGTTTGGGTGTACAGGCAGGATTTTAAGTCTTCCCATTCTCTGTATTTATCCTCTTTCCTACTCTCTCTCCCTCCTTTTTTGCCCTACCCTTGGTACAGTCTTCTCACAGACACCACATCTCTGATATACCCCACTTCCCTTCCTATCCCCACTTTTCCCTATTCCCTGAAGCTTATGACAGATCTCTCCAGACTCCCTGTCTCCACCTGTCCCTGACACTCTTTCCCCTTTTCTTTTCTAAACAAGAACAGCCAGCTGTCATTTACTCTACCTGCAGTTCCATATGTAAACTTTATATAAGCTGGCTTTTGTAATTACTCTGGGCTTAGCCTCTAGGAGATTACTCTGCTAAACTCCTGTGTTAAATAAACTGCTCTTCCTATAATTCTGAGATCAGTGTGCTTCCTCTGCTGCTACATGGGTACTCCAGTCATTTGAATGAAAATGGATCTTTTTTCTAGGCCAGAGTCTTGTTGGGCATTTCTTCTTCTTAATGAGCCATCCCTCATATTTCTTTCTTCTTGTTCTTGATTCCCAAACCAGGACCTAATCAAACAGGAGTCAAGCCTATTCCAGCAGGCAAGACCTTGGTTTGGATACAGTGAATATACTGATTTCTATTGAAATGTACCAGTCTTCAACTGGTCTTCTGAAAAGTCATTTTCTTCTTCTTTTTTTTTAAGCTAAATATCATTATGTTGGCTTACTCACTCTTCATTTCCTTATAAGATGCTATTTTATGAAATGACCACTCTTTCTTCTTTCCTCAGGCATGTAGTTTGGAAAGCATTTATTCCTAGAGCAGTTGACCTTTGGCAAGAGGAAGCTTTCCTTCCTCCTGTTCCCTGACTCATTAGGACCCTCATACCACAATCCATTACTGACTTTTATTTGAAGCATGTTATAAGGATGTTATTAGAAATTAAGTCTTGTTGTATTAGTTTAGAGATAAGACGTGAAGAAGCTGCCTTGAGAAAGAATTGGAGTTTGAAACAAAGTGTCAGTTTTAAATGTTGACAGTGTGTGTGTGAGGTCTAACAGTTTTTCTGTGTCAGGCTCTCTGGGTGTGTCAGTTACTCTCTGTGAGATAGAGGGCAGTTACTTTCTCTCTCTCCTCATTGTCTGAGATAGAAGGAAAGGAGGGAAAAACCTGAAGGATCTAAGTGATTTTCATTTTCCAGCTTGGGAAACACTAGTGACTGTCTATTGCTGTTACATAAATTGTTTTTATATCTGAGAAGACCAAATAAAGATCTGGTCTTTGTTTTGAACTCTGACTCTGTTAAGGCTCAGAGTCCTAATTTGGTTCTTGCTGTGGCTCAGCCATCTGGCCTTTGTTATTTTTATAACTTAGAGACAAAGTTAAGAATTATATACTTCGTATAAAGATAATAGTGTTTAGTTTATTGTAAAATAGTGAAAATTTGGGTTAATCAGATCAGGATCAGTGAAGTCTGTTGAAACAGGAAAAATGGTTCCTTGTAGAACCAGGGAAGTTTATCTGGGTGGAGTTAGAATCTCTTAGAGTTACAAATCCTTTTTTTTTAATCCTTATATTCTCAATAAATAGTTTATTTTTATATAATGAGAGTCTCCTTAGCATCCTTGCACCTGGCCTTGAAGAGAAGCTTCACTTCAATTATATAAGCTGAAGAGACTTTGTAAGCACAATGATCAGAGTATCTAATCAGTTTATAATCAATAATCAATTCATTGCTTATTATTTTTAGAGTACATAATATGAATCATTTGTGGAACAAGTCCTTTATTTCTATACGCAAAAAAAAGAAAAACTAAATAATAAATACCCAGAGGATTTGGCCATAAATTATGGCTACTGTTAAAATCTGACAGGCTAATATTGAAATCTTTTTTCTTTAACCCTTACCTTCTGTCTTAGAATCAACACTATGTATTGTTTCCAAGGCAGAAGAGTGGTAAGGGCTAGGTAATGGGGGATAAGTGACTTGCCCAGGGTCACACAGCTCAGAAGTGTCTGAGGCCAGATTTGAACCCAGGACCTCCCATCTCTGGGCCTGACTCTTAATTCCCTGAGCCACCCAGTTGCTAATGATGAGAATTAAAAAAAAAACCTTACTTTGCATCTTAAAATAAATACCAAATACCATTTCCAAGGCAGATGTGCAATGAGAGCTAGGCAATTTGAGTCAAGTGACTTGCCCAAGGTTCCACAGCTAAGAAGTGTCTGAGTATAGATTTGAACCCAGGTTCCTCTGAATCAAGGCCTGGCATTCTATCCATTCAGTCACTCAGCTGCCCCTAAAATATGTATTCTTTTAGTTGACAGTTTGTTTTCTGCATTCAGAAGTTTGGTATCCTTTTCTTTCTTTTTTTTTTTTAAAAATTTTATTTGGTCAATTTCAAACATTATTCCTTGGTTACAAGAATCACTTTCTATTCCTCCCTCCTCTCCCTCTATCCCTCCCATATTTGAAGTGTAATTCCAATGGGTATTACATGTGTCCTTGATCAGAACCTATTATCATGTTATTGGTGTTTGCATTAGGATGTTCACCCAGAGTCTACAATCCACAGCCTTTTCCCCTCAATCCATGTATTCAAACTGTTGTTTTTCTTTTGTGTTTCTACTCCCACAGTTTTTCCTCTGAATGTGGATAGTGTTTTTTCTCATAGATCCCTCTGGGTTGTTCAGGAATACTGCATTGCCACTAATGGAGAAGTTCATTACATTCGATTGTTCCACAGTGTATCAGTCTCTGTGTACAATGTTCTCCTGGCTCTGCTCCTCTCACTCTAAATCACTTCCTGGAGGTTGTTCCAGTTCCCATGGAATTCCTCCATTTTATTATTCCTTTGAGCACAATAGTATTCCATCACCAACATATACCACAATTTGTAAGGGCATTCTTTTATTTTCCCATTTTTTTTGCCACCACAAAGAGCTCAGCTATGAATATCCTTGTACATGTCTTTTTCCTTATTATCTCATTGGGGGTACAAACCCAGCAGTGCTATGCCTGGGTCAAAAGGGCAGGCAGTCTTTTAGTACCCTTTGGGCGTGGTTCCAAATTACCCTCCAGAATGGTTGGATCAATTCACAACTCCACCAGCAATGAATTAGTGTTCCCACTTTGCCACATCCCCTCCAGCATTCATTACTTTCCTTTGCTGTCATGTTAACCAATCTACTAGGTGTGAGGTGGTACCTCAGAATTGTTTTGATTTTCATCTCTCTGATTATCAGAGATTTAGAACACTTTTTCATGTGCTTATTAATGGTTTTGATTTCTTTGACTGAAAATTGCCGATTCATATCCCTTGCCCATCTATCATTTGGAGAATGGCTTGATTTTTTTGTACAATTGATTTAGCTCTTGGTAAATTTGAGTAATTAGACCTTTGTCAGAGGTTTTTGTTATGAAGATTGTTTCCCAGTTTGTTATTTCCCTTCTAATTTTGGTTACATTGGTTTTGTTTGTACAAAACCTTTTTAATTTGATGTAGTCAAAATTACTTATTTTACAAAATTTACTTTATTTTACATTTTGTGACTCTTTCTAAGTCTTGCTTTGTTTTAAAATCTTTCCCTTCCCAAAGGTCTGACAAATATACTATTCTGTGTTCACATAGTTTACTTATAATTTCCTTCTTTATGTGCAAGTCATTCACCCATTCTGAGTTTATCTTGGTGTAGGGTGTGAGGTATTGATCCAAGCCTAATTTCTCCCACACTATCTTCTAATTTTCCTAGCAGTTTTTATCAAATAGTGGATTTTGGTCCCAAAAGCTGGGATCTTTGGGTTTATCATAAACTGTCTTGCTGAGGTCGCTTACCGCAAGTGTATTCCACTGAGCCTTCTTTCTGTCTCTTAGCCAGTACCAAATTGTTTTGATGACCGCTGCTTTATAGTATAGTTTGAGATCTGGTACTGCAAGACCACCTTCCTTTGCATTTTTTTTTCATTATTTCCCTGGATATCCTTGATCTTTTGTTCTTCCAAATGAAGTTTGTTATGGTTTTGTCAAATTCAGTAAAATAGTTTTTTGGATGTTCAATGGGTATGGCACTAAATAGATAGATGAGTTTGGGTAGGATGGTCATTTTTATTGTGTTAGCTTGTCCGACCCATGAGCATTCAATGTTTTTCCAATTGTTCAGATCTAGTTTTAGTTGTGTGGTGAGTGTTTTGTAGTTATGTTCATATAATTCCCGTGTTTGTCTCGGCAGATAGATTCCTAAGTATTTTATATTGTCTAGGGTGATTTTGAATGGAATTTCTCTTTCTAATTCCTGCTGCTGAGATGTGTTGGAGATATATAGAAATGCTGATGACTTTTGGGGTTTATTTTGTATCCTACAACTTTGCTAAAGTTGTTGATTATTCCACTAGCTTTTTAGTTGATTCTCTGGGGTTCTTTAAGTAGACCATCATATCATCTGCAAAAGTGACAGTTTGGTCTCCTCATTGCCAATTTTAATACCTTCAATTTCTTTTTCTTCTCTAATTGCTACTGCTAGTGTTTCTAGTACAAAGTTAAATAATAGCAGTGATAATGGACATCCTTGTTTCACTCCTGATATTATTGGGAATGCATCTAGTTTATCCCCATTGCAGATGATGTTTGCTGATAGTTTTAGATAGATACTGTTTATTATTTTTAGGAAAGACCCTTCTATTCCTATACTTTCTTGTGTTTTCAATAGGAATGAATGTTGTATTTTGTCAAAGTCTTTTTCTGCATCTATTGAGATAATCATGTGATTTTTGTTGGTTTTCTTTTTGATATGGTCAATTATGTGGATGGTTTTCCTAATATTGAATCACCCTTGCATTCCTGGTATAAATCCCACCTGATCATAGTGAATAACCCTCCTGATCACTTGCTGGAGTCTTTTTGCTAGTATCCTACTTATGATTTTTGCATCTATGTTCATTTAGGAGATTGGTCTGTAGTTTTCTTTCTCTGTTTTTGACCTGTGTGGCTTTGGAATCAGTACCATATTTCTGTCATAAAAGGAATTTGGTAGAACTCCCTCTTTGCTTATTATGTCAAATAGTTTGTATAGTATTGGGATTAATTGTTCTTTGAATGTTTGATAGAATTCATTTGTGAATCCATCAGGCCCTGGGGGTTTTTTCTTAGGAAGTTCTTTGATGGTTTGTTCAATTTCTTTTTCTGATATGGCATTATTTAAGAATTCTATTTCTTCTTCTGCTAATCTAGGCAATTTTTATTTTTGTAAATATTTGTCCATAGATTGGCATATTTATTGTCATATAATTGGGCAAAATAGTTTTTAATAATTGCCTTAATTTCCTCTTCATTGGAGGTGAGCTCTCCTTTTTCATCTATGATACTGTTAAATTGGTTTTCTTTTTTCCTTTTTTTTAATTAGATTGACTAGTACTTTGTCTATTTTTTTTCAAAATACCAGCTTTTAGTTTATTTGTTAGTTTAATAGTTCTATCACTTTCAATTTTATTAATTTCTCCCTTAATTTTTAGGATTTCTAATTTAGTTGTCTTCTGGGGATTTTTAATTTGTTTGCTTTCGTGGTTTTTGATTTGCATGTCCAATTCATTAACCTCTGTCCTCCCTAATTTGTTAATATGTGAACTCAATGATATAAATTTTCCCACTTAATGCTTTAGATGCATCCCATAAAATTTGAATGGATGTCTCATCATTGTCATTTAACCTCTTTTTGCCTCAGTTTCCCCATATGTTAAGTGGGGATAATAATAGCAACTACTTCACAGGGTTGTTGTAAGGATCAATAAGATAATATTTGTAATGTGCTTAGCATAGATCTCAAATTATATTTTGTAAATTATCTCAACTTATATCTTCAAAATGAATACATTTTGCTTCTCTTGAGAACATGTTCTTTTAATATTATTGATTTTTCTTCTTTTCCTCCAGATTGTCTTTTACTGCAGTATTTCCGTATAGTTCCAATCAATTATTCTCTTTTTTACTTCTTTGCTCATGTATATTTACATATTATATATGACCCAATTATTTCCATATATTAAACATACAAATCTATTAATAATAATATATACCCATCTATTAAATACATATAACCTAATCATTTCCACTACGAAGATCATAAATTTTGCCTATCATTCTCTTTTAACTTATTTTCTCAAGATTCTGATTTCCCTCATTCTGCTCCATACAGTTCTGTTATTTTTGTCACAGGGTTCTCTATTTTATCCGATGCTGACTCAATTTCCTTTGTATTGCAATATTTATTTAGAGATGTTTGGAGTCATTTAAATGTCTTGATAGCCATCTTCCCTTCTGTTTTACTGTCTATTTTCCCTGTTGATTTATCTGCTTGAATTAAGTGTTTTGTTTTGTTTTTTTATTTAAAATATTTTCCCATGGTTACATGATTCATGATCCCCACCGGCTCTTTCCTCCCCACTCCTGAAGTTGACAAGCTATCCCACTGGGTTATACATGTATCATTTTCAAAACCTATTTCTGGGTTATTCATATTTGCAATGGAGTGATCTTTTAACATCAAAACCCTAATCAGATCCCTATTTTGAGTTTTCTTTCTCCTGAAATCTTTGGTAATTTTAGATTTTTCTATCCTCATATTACAGGTCACTCACTTTGTGACACTATCTTTTAAAACAGGTACCCCGAGGGTTCAACATCAAACCCATCCCAGTCTCTTCCCTGGTGGCAGAATTCACTTTTCATCTATCTCAGACTCTTCCCACAAAGAGCTTCTGGTATGACAGGCCTGAGCCCAGATCTAGGCATGCTGATCTTCTGCCCTGGATCTTTCTGTGCCTGAAAATTGGTGCTTGAGGCCACAGAATGGTAAGGCAATGGCAGAGGCAGGATGTGCCACAGGGACTGTAGTAAGAATAGCAATGGCTCAATGGTTCCCAGGGAACAAAGGAGGTCTGCCCTGCCAGAGCCAGGCAACAGTGCCCTCCCATGTTAGCTAATTCACAGTGCCATTCCCTTGTTCCCTTGTCAGGCTCCTGGAGAACTGGGTCCATGAAGAAAATTTCTCCAGGTGAATTTTGATATTATTTTCCTAATTCAATATGATAGTGCTTTGGTAGTTTTATCAGCATGATACTGGATTAGAAAATTAATTTAAATTAATTAGGTAGTATTGCCATTTTATCCTACTGACTCAGCCTACTAATGAGCACTTAATATTCTTTCAATGATTTATGACTATCTTTCTGCAAAGCATTTTATAGTTGTATTTGTATAGTTCCTCTGTATAGCTTTGAAATTGAGCCCCAAGTAATTTTTTAAAATTCTATAATTGGGGGCAGCTGGGTAGCTCAGTAGATTGAGAGCCAGTCCTAGAGCCAGGAGGTCCTAGGTTCAAATCTGGCCTCAGACACTTCCCAGCTGTGTGACCCTGGGCAAGTCACTTGACCCCCATTGCCTAGCCCTTACCACCACTCTTCTGCCTTGGAGCCAATACTGGGTATTTGCTCCAAGACAGAAGGTAAGGGTTTAAAAATAAATAAATAAATAAAATAAAATAAAATTCTATAATTATTTAAAAGAGAATCTCTATCTCTTCCTGCTGGGTTTTGTGAGAAATATACTTTGTTTTATATTTTGCTGCTTTACTGAAGTTATTATTTCAACAATATCCTGGTTCAGTTCACTTCATGTTGCATCAATTTATACAGGTCTTGCTACATTTTATTGTTTTGTTTTATTTCTTAAAAACTCTTACCTTCTGTCTTAGAATTCATAGTAAGTATTAGTTCCAAGGTAGAAAAGTGGCAAATACTAGGCAAAGGGGGTAAGTGACTTGCCTAGGGTCATACAACTTGGCGGTGTCTGAGGTCAGATTTGAATCCAGGACCTCCCATCTCCAGATCTGACTCTCTTTCCACTGAGCACCCCAGCTGCCTCATTGTCATGTGTTTTTTTTTCCTGAAACCTTCCCCCTCTTAATTTCTTATAATACAGAAATACTTCATCACAATCACATACCTCAATTTGTTCAGTCATTCCCCAATTCATGAGCATCTCCTCAATTTCCAATTTTTTGCCCCCATAAAAAGAGTCACTATATATAAATATCTTTGTACATATGAGTAATTTTCCTTTTTCTTCAATCTCTTTGGGGTTCAGACTTAGCAGTGGTATTACTAGATCAAACGGTATGTGTAGCAGTCCACCCCTAACTATGGGCAAGGGAAACAGTTAGTATGTACAGAGTGGCTCAGTCTTGAGCATGGCTAGGAAAGCCTCTGACCCTTGACCCCAGCTTCCCCCAGGTTAGGCAGGAAAACAGGTTTCTTTGTGTTCACCTGGCTAAGAGAAACCACACCTATACCTTGTCATTAACCAATGATAATCATCCCTATGTATTGTGTATATTTGCATATCAAAGAGATTAAATACCAGGCCACAGCAAGCTCTGCCTCTCTTCTCTCTCTTCCTCACTTGGATCTCAGCTCTCACTGATGCCTGTCCTTGCTGGCTCTGGCCAAGCTCCATCTTTGATTCCTTTCCTGATCTACCTCTCCCACCTGGGACCTGGCCTTCGGCCAGGCACTTTCTTTTCTCTATCATGTCTCCGACCTGTGTGGTATTAAATTTGGATCACTGAACGGGTATAAACCTTCTGAGTAGTCCACTGATAGGAATTTCTGCTGTGGCTCCTTGATAATTAATAAAGCCTGGATTTCTGACTCATTCCTGCCACCTCATATCTCTAACTTGACTCCGCCACCCCCCTCGCGGCATCCAGAACTTCTATCCTTCCTCTATCTTCCTATCTTGAGGCTTCTTGTGGGTTTGAGGAAGCTTCAGTATGCACAGTTTTATATCTCTTTGGGTTTGGATCCAAATCGTTGTCCAGAATGGACAATGTTGGACCATTTCACAACTCGCCCAACAGGTCATTAATATTCCCCTCATCCCCTCTAGCATTTGCCATTTTTGATATGTGTGAAATGGAACCTCAGTGTTGTGTTCATTTGGATTTCTCTAACCATTAGTGAATGAAGATAATTCGTATTATGTTATTACATTATTACATTAACAGGGGCAATTGTGTGCCAGAGTGGATAGAATACCGAGCCTAGAATCAGGAAGACCTGAGTACAAATCCAACCTCAGACATTTACTGTGTGACCTGGACAACAACCCATTTGCCTAAGTTTTCACATCTGAAAAATGGATGAGCCTGGAGAGCTTACAATCTAAGAGAAGACAATACACGAAAGAAAGGTGAAAAGCCAGGGAAAGGGAGAGGCAATGGGAAAAATATGCTGCTAGAGACTGGGGAAGTCAGTGAAGTACAAAATGAATAACAACTGGCTGGGAAATGAAGGTCCAATCCCTCTTCTTATGATCAGAATGTGAGCAACTATGTTCAGGCCCTTTTCCTCAACCTGAGAACAAAGCCCAGCTCTACCATTTATGAGCTGTGACTAATCCTGAATTTTTCTGGGTCTTAATTCCTTGATCTATAAAATAGGAAGGGTAGTGGTATGAACTTGATGGTCTTTAAGGTTCCTTACTCTTGCATTTGAATAGAAGAGGCCTTTTTCCTTACCCTAAGGGCCAAGTCCAAAATCCAGCTCCTCCAGGGATCTTAGGATGTGGTTCTTGTGCCTAGGAGCAGAGCCATGTAGAAATGTGGAGATTTATTTTCCTATGCTGTCATTGTGTTCTTCATTTCATATAGACTTTTCCATACCTCTTCATAGTTCTCATTTTTTAAAAAATTGTACAGTATTCCACTCCATCTGTGTGATACAACCATTCCTCAATCATTGAGTTTTGGGATTGTTTCTATTTTTTTCCCCCAGCAATATGTGGATGACATTTTAAAATGATTTTGTATAAATAGGCATTTTTTTCCTTTTTAAATTATTTTCTTGGAATATATTCCCAAATGTAGAAGTACTAGGTAAAAAGGAATGGCTAGTTATATGAAATACTCATCAACTTATTTTCCCACCCATCAATTTTTAACACACAACACACCTAAAGTTTTTTAAATTTATTATTATTTTTTAAAACCCTTACTTTCTGTCCTAGAATCAATAGTATGTATTGGTTCTAAGGTAAAAGAGAAGTAAGGACTAATATAATAGACGCTCCCTTTAAGATATTTAAGGTAGTAGATATGAGTTGGAGCAATAGCACCAGGAAATAAGATAGAGGAAAGGCCAGGATCTGCACTTCTTCCCTCCCACCTCACTTCCTGTTCCTCTCACAGTTGATCCTAATAGCTCTCCTCAATGGTAAGTTATTAGCAGTTTCAAAAGACTAATCTCACACTATAGCTCTTTTCTGAAAAAGGTGTTTATTCTTGAATAATGGAATTTAGGGAGATGGGAGAAGGAAAGAAGGAATATCAGGTCTCCCTAACCTCCTATGAAGTTCAATACAGGGGAAATGAAATTAATTGTCTAAGAGGGGATATCGTTGATGAACTGAAAAGGCTCTTTAGAGCTAAGCTGTTCTTCAGAGCTAAGCTCCACTCTTTTCAATATTGAGTCAATGAATAGTCAGGAATTTAGAGCAAGCCTGTCTATCATCCTTCTTTCCCAGTCTCCCAGGGCAGAAGTGATTTTCTTCAGCTGCTGGCTTTCCAACTGGCTTCTCCTCAAATTCTTTTTGGAATTTTCCTTCTCTCTCATTGATTGACAGTCCATTCAACATTCCATTTCCTTGCATTTGTTTGCCAATCTCACTGGTGTTATTTCTTCTTCACACCAGGCAGTGGGGGATTAAGAGATTTGTCCAGGATCACACATCTAGGAAGTGTCTGAAGCCAGACTTGAACCTAGTACTTCCCATCTCTAGGCCTGGCTTTCTATCACCTAGGTGCCCCCACAACACAATTTGAAAGAGATGAAAGTTTTTCAATAACATCTTATATTGAAGGAGAAATAGGAGAGCAAAGTTGCAATAGTGGCACAGAAGGCAAAAACATGAATTCAAATCCCAGCTCTGCTCCTTATGAGTTGTTGTTATTGCTGAATTTCTCTGGGTCTTAGTTGCTTAATCTATAAAATGGGAAGGATAGTAGCATGAACTTGATTGTCTTCAAGGTCCCTTTTTACTGCTATGGTCTTTGACTCAGAATTTAGATTCACTCCCTTCAATATCATTTCAGTAAAACTAACAAATATTTTTGCATTTATGATCTCATCATCAACCAATGCAATATTGTTTGCATTTTCAGAGAACAGTTCTCATATACTTTGTTCAAATAATAAAACTATGAACATTCTAGAAGTAGTTTTCTGTC
Source organism: Monodelphis domestica (assembly GCF_027887165.1). Classification (NCBI taxonomy): domain Eukaryota; kingdom Metazoa; phylum Chordata; class Mammalia; order Didelphimorphia; family Didelphidae; genus Monodelphis; species Monodelphis domestica. The sequence continues at coordinate 271,827,032 of NC_077229.1, forward strand.
TTAACAAGGTTTAGATATGAATATAGTATTTTTCCATCTCTTCAAGTCTGTTAAACAGGAACATTCCAACATCTATTTATCTATTACTCACTTGTTTTATTTTATGTTATTAAAGTGTTTAGTTGTAAAGAATCTACTAAGATTATTAACTGTTGGTGAAGTACTGTTCGCAACTTCTGTGGAAGAATTAACGCTACAGCAAATTGTAAAATTTGTATTTATAAAATGTTTGACCAACTTGGGAGAAAAAGTTTCCATTTGCACCCCCTGAAAAAGTTCAGATGGTTTTGTCATAGCTAGTTTGAAATGAAAGGCTAAGACATGTTCTTGTAAACTTCCAAGATACCAAAATTCCCCAGGGAATACAAATGTAAGCTATTTTTATTTTATTCCTACTTCTCTAGCTTAAATGTCAACAGCCTGAATTTCACTGTTTGCAGCAACCAGTATTATGCAATTTTCACTTGATTCTCTTAAGACTTTCTATAAAGACATTATAGATATTACTTTCTAGACTGAATAAGATTCAAAGTACTAATGGAAAGCTAGAGAAAATGTGATAAAGTTGGAGAACTGGTTCACCAAAAAAGCCATAGAGATAAAGACATTTGGTTTAATTACAGAGCTGCTATAAAGTATTAAATGATCAACTTAATCTGACAGGATCCTATTTCTAAAATTATTATCAGCCTAATTAATCACTGAAATTCCTCCTAGCAAGTCATTCAGATATTATGGCAATTAGTTCAGATATGTTTTTTACTTTGAAACCTATTGCCTAAGACATCAACAGGACTATTAGAATAAGTTAACTAAACTGTCAAGAAGGTGCCAAAATGTTTTTCATAGGGGGATACTTGATTTTATTTGTTCCATAATTTGTTCCTTGTTCTTCTCTAATTCTAATTGTTTTGAACTAAAGAAAAGCTGACTGTAGCAATTCATACTAAATTTTCTTGTAGCAACCATTCCTACATATTGTTTTTCAATGCATAACAGTCAATTCATCCAAATAATTTTAACATTTTTACTCTCAAATATAAATTTTTATTTCATAGATTTGGAGGGGGGAGGCAGAGTAGTAAATATGATAGAAATGGCTTCTTTAGTATTATTTTAATTTTTAGGTTGACAGCTTAACTCTTTTGTTCTGGCACGGGTTCAATGATAGTAGTGTAGCAGAAAGATGGAAGACCTAGGTTCAAATCTAAGGTCTAACACATACCATCTGTGATCACCAAACATCACCAAACAGGAAACAGAATGTCATACAGATGTCAGTAATTCAGATAATGGCAGATAAGCCTAATAATGGCAGGAATGTGGAATGGGTATACCAGACCATGGCCCTAACATCACCACATCTTTTGTTCCGGGCCTTAGGTTCCTTTGCATGCAAATGAAAAAAAGTATAATGGTATTGAGGGGAACTTTTTCACCTCAGTCTTCAAAAATTCTTATGGAGTTTTGTACAGAGAATCCCAGAAGTTGGTTTGGGGGATAAAGATTGAAAATCAGGAATTTAATAGAAAAAAAGATTTCAAATTCTATTACAGAGTAGCATTCATCAAAATTATCTGGTCTTGGTTAAAAAATAGAAGTGGACTAATGAAACAGATTAAACAAGATTTAAAAAACAATCAAATGAGAGAATAGAAACAATGGAACTTAATACCCCAGTGTCTGATAAACCTGAAAACTTAAATTACTCAGGAAAGAGTGTTCTATCTGATGAAAATTGCTGGGAAAGCCACAAAGAAGTCTGGCAGAAATAACATTAGACCATCTTACCCCATATCACATGATGAATTCGAAATTAATACATGAATTAGGCTATAAAAAATTAGAAGGAAATCATGGCATATACCCCCTTTCAACCATAGGTAGGTGTATTCTTAGCCAAACAAGGAATTAAGGAAATTACAAATGATAAAATAGATAACTTTGATTATATGAAACTGAGAAGATTTTATACAAGCAAAATTAATGCACCTAGGACAAGAAAGGAACAAATAGAATAGAGAGAACTTTAAAATTTTCCAGTAAGAGTCTGGTATCCAGGATATACAAAAAATGAATTTGGACTATATAGGCACCAAAGTATGTATATATCTATGATCTATATCAATCAATCAATTGACTAATTGATAGCTAGATAGATAAATGGATAGAGATAGAGATAGACATATATAATTACCAAAAGTAATTCCCCAATAGATAAATGATCAAAAGACATGAACAAACAGTTGTCAAGAGAGCCATGCTTTAGATCATTGATAATAAGAGAATACAAAACCCTAAGGGTTCACTGTACAATCAGCAAATTTGCAAAGCTGTCAAAAGATGGAGGGGTTGTGAGAAGATAAGCACCCTAGATCATTGTTAGAGAGTTGTAAATCATAGGGACTATTTTGGAAAGCCATTTGGAATTATACAAATGAAGTGATGAAAATATTCATACCCTTTGACCCAGAGATTTCATTTTTAGACCTATACTCCCAAGGTTATTGAACATAGAATCTCCACATAAGCCAAAATTTGCACAACAGCAATTTCTGTGATGAAACAAAGTAGATAAATCTCATAGAGAATCACTAAATAAAATGCCTTATATGAATATCATGGATATTGTGTGATAAGAAATGTAATGAAATGGGGAAATGGGGAAAGAGCCACATGAATTAATGCAGGTAAAGTTAGAATTGTCAAGAAAATAATATATGCAAAGATTACAATAATATAAAAAGAAAGAATATAAGAAATTTAAAAGTGAATATTGTAAAATTATAAAGAACAAGTATAATTGGAAAGAAGAGACTTGAGAAAATGTTCCCCTTTCACACCTTTGCAGAGATGGAAGGCCCACAAATGGTCATTGTACTTATTTTCATATTTTTTTAGTTATTTATCAGTTATGTTGATTTTCTTCTTTTCTTTTGTCATTAAATATGCTTTTTGTTTTATATGAAGGTTCTCTGGGAGAGGGAAGAAGAAAGATAATGTGGAATTATGATAATATAGAAAAAAAGGACTTAAAAACTTGTTTTAGTTTAATTAAGTGGATGTAGCAAAACCATAAAGAAAGATCAGGGTGCAAAGAATAGATATGAGAAGCTATCCCCTCATATGCCCCTTTGTGGAGGTACATCAGTATTGTACATTGCATATATTTTCAGACTTTTTTGATGTAGTAATTGATCAAAGATGCAGTTTTTCCTCTTATTTTTTTCTTTTCTTGTAATGTCCTTTTCTTTTTGTCTTTAAAATATATAAGGATGGATCTCTGGGAGGAATAGGGAGAGGGGGAAAATTATGGTGATATAAAAAAAGACATCAATTAAAAATATTTTTAAAAAGAAAAAATTTTCTAAACTTGGAAAGGCATAGTTGCCTTGGTTTAGGCAACTATCCTAAGTAGTTGGCATTAGGTGGGGAAAAATCAAAGTCAGTCTTAAACTGGGGCATTCTGCTATCATTTTTTGGCTGCCTGGCTGGCAGTGGTGACTTGTGGCTATAGTCTAGGCACTAAAATAATATTAGCTTTCTTTTCCAAAGGACAGTTTTAACAGAGGCTATATTCTCCTAGACAGTAGAGGAGAGGATCAGTTGGTGCTGAAGACCAGTAGATGGGAGCAGAGAGCAGCAGTTCATTTACCAAAAGATCATCAATGATGTAAAGCAGACACCATGCTCCACAGCTACAAATGCAACATCAAGAGAAACATGGAAGCATGATACTCCATCCCTAGCAGCATGAGGAAATCACCAGAAGACTTTGGAGGCTCTGAGTTATAGGTTACATGCTTATTCTTCCTGCAGCACTTTATGTGATGATGAAAAGTTGCCCTTATGCATGTGTCTTCTAGGCATTTGCCATGACCAAATGCAAACCTGATCTCTGTTCCTCTCCACAAATGTTTTCTGGCCATCACACATCTTCCCTACATGGGAGCCCTCCATGAGTGATTCCTGCTCATCCATTTCAGAGTTGCTATGAGAATCAAATGAAATAATGTGTGTAAAGAATTTTGTAAAAAAAAATGTTAAATTAAAACCCTTACCTTCCATCTTAGAATCAATACTGTGTATTGGTTCCAAGGCAGAAGAGTGGTAAGGGCTAGGCAATGAGGGTTAAGTGACTTGCCCAGGGTCACACAGCGGGGAAGTATCTGAGGCCAGATTTGAACCTAGGACCTCCCATCTCTAGGCCTGGATCTCAATCCACTGAGCTACCCAGCTGCCCCTATAAATTTTTAAGTGCCATATAAGTATGATTTACTATTTTTGTCTTTTTAACTCATAAATTTTTTGTGTCCTAGAATGTGATTAATTTTTTTTTATAAATCCCATGAGAACTTGAAAAGTCAGAGAATCATCAATTTAGAATTGGAAAGGACCTCTGAAGCCAATAGTTTATCTCACTCATTTTACAGATGAGAAAAATGAGAGTTAAAGAACTTAATTAAACCAGTTGTCCAAGGTCACACAGAATGGTGCAGTGAAGGCAAACCTTTTAGAGACTGAGTGCCATCCCTGTCCAGGCCCCATGGAATGCCCTGCCTTGCTCCTGGTCCCACCCCTTACCCCCACAGAGGAGAGGGAGAAAACACTCCCATTGGCTGCTGGGCAGAGGGGCAGGGATGTGAAAAAATGCCATCAGGTACAGTGGAGAGGGGGAGGGGATCAGCTCCCCCTGAGTCCTCTGCCTTTCTAGTAACTAACTCTGGGGATGGGGGCAGGGGAGGGAGGTGCATGTGCCCACAGAGAGCATTCTGTGTGCCATCTTTGGCACCTGTGCCAGAGGTTCACCGTGACTGAAATAGTGAAAAATGGAACTGGAATTTGAACCTGTATCATCTGATGCTAAATTCATTAGTCTACCAGATTAATGTTTTTTCTATGATTGCCATTTAGAAGTCTATGTAGGCCCAGTAAATCCAAGTTTTTCTAACATTTTTCAAGCCTATTCTTTTGCTGTTGAGTTTATTAATCCCTGACAGAGGATGATGAAAGTCACCTAAAATTGGTGTTATATTGCCCATGTCTTTTTACCTCAGTTAGCGTTTCCTTTAAAAAATTGGTTGTTCCAGGGGGAAGCTAGGTGGCTCAGTGGATTGAGAGCCAGGCCCAGAGATGGGAGGTCCTGGGTTCAAATCTGACCTCAGATACTTCCTAATTGTGTCACCTGTTATATTTAAAATGGTGGGAGCCATAAACTGTAAGATTTAAAAGAGTTGTCTGCCATAAACTGTAATAGTTAAAATAGTTAAAATGGTTGAGGTCTTAAACTGTAGTGATTAAAATAGTGGAAGATATAAATTGTAGTAGATATAAGAGTGGGTGAGTAAATTTGACTACGGGAAATATGTTTCACTACAGTGTCTTGGTTTTAAATCAAATATAAGGTGGTCGCCAGGGAAATATTCCCAATTATGAATATACCCAAGTCAACTGGGTTTTATAGAGAATTTAATTAATAATACAATGAGGAATCAAAGAAAAGAGAGAAAGAGAGAAAAAGGAAATGAGTATGAAGGGCCTTAAGCCAACATGGCCTAGACCTGAGTCTTAAGAGAGAGAGATCAGTCAGTCAGTCTTTTATCACTCACCACAAGGTCTGTCTAAGCAAGGATTCTAGTGACAGAGTCTCCTCAGAGAGAGTTCCAGCCAGAGTCCTCCTCAAAGAGCCTTCCAGCCAGAGACTGTTTCAAAGGGCCTCTCTCAAGAGCCTCCAGAGGGACAGAGTCCCCTCAGAGGAGCTCCAGCGAGACCTCCTTAGAGATTGTCCTCCAAGAGCTTCCCTTCTCCAGAGCATCTCTCAAGAGATTTTCCTCAAGAGATCCTTCTCAAGTGATCCTCATAAGAGCTTTCTGCTTTTTCTTATATAGGGGGTTTTCTCCTATGTCACCTCCCCTAAGTCCTTACATCTACCAATCACAGTAGACGTTTTCCAAAGGACAACCCATTCTAAAAATACTGCTGGGTCAACTAATCCCTTTAGTAAGTTTGTACCAGAAAAAACTTCTGAATAAGTTTTCACCTCTTTGCTCCTGGCAAGTTTACAAGTTGCCTGACCTTTAATAGGTACTTAGCACCCCATTGTATTACTTCTAAAAATAGGCATGGCTTAAAGAACTTTTTGCCTCACTATAAGTATGGGCCCAAGTACCCTCTTTGTTTAGCAAGGAGTTTTTTCCCCTAAAGCAGTCCTTAAGTATGGGTGGAGTAGAGGTCCTCCCATTTCTGATCCAAGTAGAGTTCTCACTTTCCAAATGGGGAATGTCCCAGTAGGGAATTGTTCCAATGGAGAAATCCCCAATGGGGAAATTTTTAACATTCACAAGTCTGAGAAAATTCAAGATTCACACACCCTGGGCAAGTCACTTAGCCTCTATTGCCTAGCCCTTACCACTCTTCTACCTTAGAACCAATACTTAGTATAAACAGAAGGTAAGGGTTAAAAAAAATTGGTTGTTCCAGATCAAATTGCTTGCCAGCTTTAGGAGAGAGGAAGGAAGGGAAGGAGATGACAATTTGGATCATACAACTTTGGGAAACTTTTGTGGAAATTTGTTATTATATGTAATAGATAAAAATGAAATAAAATATAATAAATTGGTTGTTACAAATGAATGAATAAGAAAAACATTAATTAAGGACACAGCCTAGTATATGTGAATATGTGCCAGGTGCTGTGCTAAAAGTGGGACACCAATGCAAGCATGAAGACAGTCTTTCACTCAAGGAGTGTTTGAATGCAGGATAGGCCCATTGCTCCTAGCTAATTTCAAGAAACTTCATTTTGACAATGAAATTCTGAAACTTAGTGATTACATTTCTGAATAAGTTAAACATTCCTCTTTCTATCGGTATCCTGTTATATCGATCTATATTTTTCCCTCTGTTTACACTATTTCTGATAAAGTTTCTTGTATGATTTTCTTAAATTTAATATACAATATAATTTCTTGCATTTTTCTGGTTTGCAAATAATTCTCATATTGTCTTATCAACTTTTTGTCCGCTAACTCTGTTGCTTTGATCTATAGCTAGTTGTTTGTCAGATTTTCCTTTAATTTTTCTTTGATCGTTTTTTCATTCTGCTTAAACCACTCAATTCCTGAGTCTACTGTTTTCTGGAGATTTTTTACAATTTTTCCCATCATGTCAATTCTCATTTTCATGTTTTTAAATTCTTCCATCAGTTAACTCATATGTGAATTTAAAGATTTCTGATCTTTTTTTTCTGTTTTCTGGAACTCTAATCTGCTCTAGAGATTCTGGAAGGGTATTCAGTCTATTTTTTTAAGAGGTATAATTGTTATTCCAGTATTATTATTGCTTTCTGTGGCTTTCTTATCACTTTCTTCTATCCTGTAATGTTTATTATTTGTATCGAGGATTCCTTATAGCTTACTCACATCTTTAATTTCTTTAATTTTTCCACTGAGTTCTTTTTAATGAGGGTATTTTTCCTTTCTCTTGTTACTTAAATTTTTTTTTTACCTTAAAAAGATAAGTTTATTCCAGAAATAATAGTAAGGGGATTTGCTTATAATTTTAGGTTTTTACCATCCATGTCAATGAATTTTGCATCTAGTGAGGATAATATAATTCACATATGATATCTGAAATGAAGTTTAGGGGATTAACTTCAAACTTTCCCCCCTATAATCCATTAAGAATTGTTGCTAATGCAATTGGAAGTAACCAGTCAAAGCCACCTAATATGATCTGCCTTGAGCACAATCCATGGAATATATATAGAGTTGAGCTCTGCCTCCCTGGCCATGCCTAGGGATACCTACGGAAGAGCTCAGCACCAAACTACGGATGCCACTATGTATTAAGTAATTCTTTATTACTATTTTTTTAGGGTGAATTTAGAAACTAAGGTTCTTTTGACTTCTGAAGTTCTCTGATTCTAGGATTTGGCTTTCTTTCTGATATTTTGTTTTTCCCCCAATTACATGTGTTACCTTAATTTAAAAAAAATTGTATTTGGCAAGTTTGTCATTGTTTGAGGTGGTACACAGGAGCTGGACTTATCCACAACCACCCAGTTCCTCTATCTTGCCAGAAACTGACTGTTATCTTGAAAAAGTAAAAAGTTAACAACCAATTCAGTAACCAGAAATGTAGTCTGATCTAAAAGATGGGCTTCTTCTGGGTTCCATCTTAAAGATCACAGGAGAATTTGTTTTATCTGTTTTGTAATCCCTTCCTGTTACTCTTACGTTGGTGTACAGTACAATTCTATTTTCAGTTCTTTTTTCTGAATTCTTTCCAAAATTTCTATGTAACTATTAAAAGATTCCAGAACTAGACTAGTGCTGAATGCACATAAAGGATATTTTAAAATCTGTTCCTTTGAAAAAAAGTCCACAATTTTTATTATTATCATGATAAACATCACCCAACAAATCATTTTTATATGTAAAGACTAGAAAAAGAGGATTGCATATTAAAAGTATAAATCAATATTTCATAGTTTATTTTGAAGTTTAAAATAATTTTAGCACAATAGTTAGCATATAATAGTAATGGTGTTAGTATATACAGTACTGATTGATCGCTTCTGTACATGTTTAAATTATTTTTTGATGCTATTTTCTCTTTTCTTCTTTTTGGGAGACATTATTATTAGTCCCTTTTCCCTCAATGTCTCCCCCAATCCCTAAAATGAAAAGTTTTCCCTTATAACAAACATAAAAAAGCAAACAAATTTACTCAACTGAAAATGTATATCTCATTATACATCTCTAGTTTAATAAGAAATAAGAATTATAATTAATCATCAAGTCTTTAGAGTCATAATTGGGTATAACATGAAACAGTTTTAAACTTTTTAAGTTTTTATTTTCTATTTGATAATCATTATTTAAAAATCTAGTTATTCACAAATCACTGCATCAATTCGTAGTCCTCCAAGGTTTCTCTAAGCCTATCCTTTTCGTTCTGAAAGACCAGCCTGAGGACCTATTTTCTCCCTGACCCCCTGGCCCTAGAGCCCCTATAGTCAAGTTACCATATCCTGTGTGAACTTTATGGCCAGGAGTCATAAAGACCCCTAACCCCAGGAGTTCCTGTCCCTCCCCCTCTTGACATATGCCAGGAACTGATAACACCCATGACCCCAGGAGTTCCTGTTCACTCCCCCTAACACAGAAGGGTATAAAGAGCCTGCAGACCCCAGACTCAAGGCCAGCCACTTTTAGAGAGCTGAGCCCAAACTGAAGTTTGATTTAATACATTCCCTCTTGTGTGTCACATTGCTGGTCTAGTTTCATACTTGGGATCATAACCGGGTACTTCAGTTCTTTCTTATGACAAAATAGTATTCTATACTATTCATAAGCTTGTAAATCTTGAAATTTCTCAGACTTGTGAATGTTAAAAATTTCCACATTGAGGAATCCTCCATTGGAACAAATTCCCTACTGGGAAACATTCCCCATTTTGATGTGAGAACTCACCAGGATCAGAAATGGGAGGACCTCTACTCCACCTGTACTTAAGACTGCTTTAGGGGAGAAAACTCCTTGCTAAACAATGAAAGTACTTGGACCCATGCTTATAATAAGGCAAGGAGTTCTTTGAGCCATGCCTGTTTTTTAGAATTGATACAATGGGACGCTAGGTACCTAAAAAGGTCAGACAGGTTTTCTCTTGATGGGATTAGTCGACTCAGCTGTGTTTTCTCTGGTTCAGACTTACTGAGGAGGTTAGTCGACTTAGCAGGAATTCAGATGGGCTGTCTTTTAGAAAACATCTACAGTGATTGGTAGATGGAAGAACTTAGGGGAGGTGACATAGGAAAAAAAACCCTATATAAGAAAATGTATCTCTTGAGCAAAGGAGATTCCTTAGATCCTTGGAGGTTTGGAGATAGGATCCTTGGGTCCTTGGAGATAGATCCTTTTGGAGGAGGCCCTTTGAAGATCTCTTGAGAAGAAGTCCCTTGGGAGGCTGACTCTGGCTGCAACTCCCTCTGGGGAGACTCTGTTCCCCAGACATCCTTGCTTAAGACAAATCTTATGGTGAGTGATAAGTGACTGGTTTCTCTCTTAAGGCTTAGGCCTGGGTTGGCCAGGCCTGCCCTGGCGAAACTATTTTTTCTCATTAATTCCTTTTCTCTCTCCTTCTCCTTTTCTTTAATTCCTCATTGTATTAGTAATTAAATTCTCTAAAAAACCCAGTTGACTTGGGCATATTCATAATTTGGGAATATATTCCCTGGTGACCACCTTATATTTGATTTAAAAACCAAGACACTGTAGTGAAACATATTTTCTGTGGTCAAATTTACTCACCTTCTCTTATATCTAGCATAATTTGTATCTTCCACCATTTTAACTCACTACAGTTTACAACATCAACCATTTTAATTATAACAAGCTATAACTTATTCAGTCTTTTCCCTATTGATAAACAGCTTTATTTTCAGTTCTTTGCTATGAAAAATACCTCTGTAAATATTTTATGCATATAAGTTCTTTCTCATTTTCTTTTTTTTTTTAGGGGAAGGGGCCTTAATGTCACTGGGTCAAAGGGTATGTATACTTTAGTGTAATTTTTCTTTTAAAATTATTATTATTATTATTTGTTGTTATATTGCCTGATTTTCTTCCAGTATAACAATATTTATATAATATAACAAATTTCTTCTATATAACAAAGACTATTTATTTATATTTGACATTATTTTTTTTATTTGGTCAATTTCAAACATTATTCCTTGGTTACAAAAATCATTTTCTTTCCCTCCTTCCATCCCCCCACCCCTCCCATAGCCAACGGGCAATTCCACTGGGTATTACTTGTGTTCTTGCTCAGAATCCATTTCCATGTTGTTGGTGTTTGCACTAAGGTGTTTATTTAGAGTCTACATCCCCAGTCATATCCCTTGATCCATGTCATTAAGCAGTTGTTTTTCTTCTGTGTTTTTGCTCCCACCGTTTTACTCTGAATGTGGATAGTGTTCTTTCTCATAGATGTCTCCAGGTTATTCAAGATCACTGCATTACCACTAATGGAGAAGTCCATTATGTTCGATTGTACCACAGTGTATCACTCTCTGTGTACAATGTTCTCCTGGTTCTGCTCCTCTCATTCTGCATCAATTCCTTGAGGTTATTCCAGTTCACATGGAATTCCTCCACTTTATTTTTATTTTATTTTATTTTATTTTTTAACATTATTTTATTTGGTCATTTCCAAACATTATTCATTGGAAACAAAGATCATTTTCTTTTCTTCCCTCCTCCCCCTCCCACCACCTCTCCCATAGCCAGCGCGCAATTCCACTGGGTATCAAATGTGTTCTTGCTTAGAACCCATTTCCTTGTTGTTGGTATTTGCATTAGAGTGTTCATTTAGAGTCTCTCCTCAGTCATAACCCCTCCACCCCTGTAGTAAAGCAGTTGCTTTTCATTGGTGTTTTTACTCCCACAGTTTATCCTCTGCTTGTGGATAATGTTTTTTAGATCTCTGCAGATTGTTCAGGGACACTGCATTGACACTAATGGAGAAATCCATTACCTTCGATTGTACCACAGTGTATCAGTCTCTGTGTACAATGTTTTCCTGGTTCTGTTCCTTTCACTCTGCATCACTTCCTGGAGGTTGTTCCAGTCTCCATGGAATTCCTCCACTTTATTATTCCTTTTAGCAAAATAGTATTCCATCACCAACATATACCACAATTTGTTCAGCCATTCTCCAATTGAAGGGCATCCCCTCATTTTCCAATTTTTGGCCACTACAAAGAGCACTGCTATGAATATTCTTGTACAAGTCTTTTTTCCTTATTATCTCTTTGGGGTACAAAGCCAACAGTGCTATGGCTGGATCAAAGGGCAGACAGAAAGACTTTTTTTAAAAGAAAAAAAAAGTATAGTGGGGGGCTGGCCCGCAGCCCTCCCATGAAAGGAAAGATAGAAGGTTGATCTTGGGGAAGGACTGAAGCCAAGGAGATGGATAAGAAGCAGGCAGACACATGTAATATTTAACAATCAAGCTCCACAGAATAAGTACATCATGAGGACATGATACCTTTAAGTAGCTCTAAATTAACAACATGTGGTTACAGGAGTATAGAGATTAGCTGAGAGGAAAACCCAGTCCTTTAGAGTAAATACTCTAAACCCAGACCCCTCCTGCTTGAGGTTAGGATGATAATAAGGAAAGGTCTTTAGAGAGAGAAGGAGAAATAGAGAGAGGAAGTTAAAGATGAGCTTGGCCAGTGGCTAAGCTCCAGGAAAGACAGAGACAGGTAAGAGGTGAGAGGTAAGAGACTGGCTTTCTGTGGAAGCTCCTATTTATTATTATTGAGATGCAAATGTACACAATACATATGGATGAGTACATAGTGGATTGCCATTGGTTAATTGTAAATAATGACACAATAGGGGCGAGGTTTGTCTCAGCCAGGTGAGCACAAAGAAACCTGAGTTCGTGCCTAAACCTGATGGATGCTGGGATCAAGGGTCAAAGGCTTTACTTGCCAGGCGCAGGACTGAGCATGCGCTCTCCTAAGACAATCTTTACATTTTAACTATTTCCCTTGACCATAGATAGGTGTGGACTGCTACAAAAAGGATGGAGGAAAAGAAAAATCTACCTCTAACAAAACTGGTAAGCAAATGATTATTGGGTTTTGTTTCCTTATCCAATCTGTAACTGTTTTAATTGAATTATTTAATCCATTCATATGTAAAGTTATGTTAGGTTTATAGTTTTATCCCAATCCTAATATAGCTTTCTTTTTCTGAATTTGGATTTTTTAAAAATCTTCCTTTTAAAAATATTGTTGGGGCAGAGTCAAGATGGCAGCCTAGAAGGAGCAGAATTTCAGACCTCTGAATACCCTTCCTAACCAATCATAAATTGAATGCTCCCAGGGGACTGAAAAACAAATTTAACAACAAGACAGAGCCAAGGAACCCTCCTGCTGGACTTATTTCAAGAGGTACGTCCTCCGAAAAGCCGGAATCCAAGAACACTCAGGTTTAAGGGGAAGACAGAAGGAAGATCCCAGGACCCATCCCCCCTCCCACTCAGAGCGCTGAGACTCCAGCGGCAGCGGGAAATTCTGGGCGGGCAAAGGTACTGGTCTGGAGGGCGTACATTGCAACCAAGGCTGCGATAAATTCAGAGCATCCAACACAGATGGCGGGAAAGGAGCTAGAGAGGGAGCATAGACCTGGCAGCCTGGCCAGAGCTGTGGAGATCCTCCATATTTGCTCCAGCCTTCCAGGAAGTTTTGGACTCAGAGCACACCCAGCCCAACTAAGCTGATCTTAATCCCATCAAAAGTTCCCAGAACTCAGGGAAGCCCAGGCTCCACATCCATCCTCATTGACTGCTGGACTTTAATCCAATCAAAAGCCTCCAGAGGACAGGGAAGCTCAAACCCCAACAAACCTCCACCAGAGTCTATACCGAGTGATCTCTTGTTAAAGCTCCAAGAGGGGAGACTGACAGAAACCCCCAAACCAAAAAAAAAAATGAGAGGAGCAAGAGCACAGACAAATACGGGGAGTAAAGAAGGGATGGATTTGAGCAAACAAGAGAAAAAGAAGAAAGAAACTACAACAGACAGCTTCTACTCAGCAAATGGAACAGAGGGGGGAGAGATCAGCAAACGATAAATCAGAAATCCCAGCAAATTGGATACAGACTGTGGAAGAACTCAAAACACAATTAAGAGAGGCTGAAGACAATTGGGAAAAGAACTTAAAAATTAAGATAAGTCATCTGGAAACAGAGGCACTTGAACTAAAATGAGAAAATAGTGTCTTGAAAGCCAAAGTCAACCAGCTGGAAAATGAGGCAAAGGAGATGAAAGATGAGATGAAGAAGATGAAAGATGTGAAAAAGGAGATGAAAGACGAGGTAAAGAGGATGAAAGATGATCTCCAAAGAAAATCAGACCAGAAGGAAAGGGATGACCAAAAAACTAGGGATGAAATTCAGTCTTTAAGAACCAGAATACAACAGCTGGAATTAAGTGACCTCACAAGGCAGCAGGACACTATGAAACAAAATGAAAAAAATGAAAATATTGAGGAAAATATGAAGCACCTCATTCACAAAACAGATGATTTAGAAAATCATTCGAGAAGAGACAATTTAAGACTCATAGGTCTACCAGAAGACCATGACAAAAGAAAAAGCCTGGACATAATACTACAGGAAATTATTCAGGAAAACTGCCCCGATATCCTAGAACAAGAGGGGAAAGTGGAGATTGAAAGAATCCACAGATCACCTCCTATATTTAATCCCCAACTGACAACACCCAGGAATGTTATAGCCAAACTCAAAAACTATCAGACCAAAGAAAAGATATTACAAGCTGCCAAGAAGAAGCCATTCAGATACCACAGAAACACAGTGAGGATAACTCAGGATCTGGCAGCATCCACATTGAAGGACAAAAAGGCATGGAATATGATATTCTGGAAAGCAAGGGAACTAGGTCTACAACCAAGAATCAAATACCCATCAAAACTGACTATATTCTTACAGGGGAAAGTATGGTCATTCAACACAATAGAAGAATTCCAAGCATTTGTAAAGAAAAGACCAGACCTGAATTGAAAATTTGATGTCCAAGCACAGAACTCAAGAAAATCATCAAAAGGTAATTTAAAAAAGGGGGAAAAGAAAAACAAAAGAAAACAACAACAAAAAAAATTTTAAGAGATTCAATCAGTTAAAATATGTATCCCTATAAGAAAAGAGGTCATTGGTAACTCTTAAAAACTGTTGCTATCACCTGGGTGGCTAGAAGAATTACACTTAGAGGGAACAGTGACAAACTGTATAGGATGAAAGGACAAGACATAAATAGGTATATAGATATATACATGCATAAATACATATACGTGTGTGTATATATATGTATATATATACGACCAGAACTAAAAAAAAAAGAGGCTAATACTAAAAGAAATGGGAAAAGAAACAAATGGGGGTAAATTGATATGTCACAAAGTAGCTCATGATGGGAGGGGGGAGAACATCAATACACTGGAAGGGTAAAGAGGTTGGAGATAGGAAATACTCAACTCTTACATGCTTTGAAACTTACCCAAAGAGGGAAGAACAATCCAAGCCATTGGGGCAGAGAATAGATTTGTGCCCTATAGGGGAGTAGAAGGGTAAAAAATGGACTGGTGGGGAGGGAAGCAGTACAAGGGAGAGAGAGGGTGGGAGGGAATTTTAAAAAGACTACAGGGGAAAATAAGGGGGGAATAAGAAGGGGGGAGGTAGAAAGGGAAGTAAAATAAGGGTGGGAACTAAGGGGACTGATTATAAACAAACACTGGTGTAGAAGGAAATAGTGAAAGAAGAAAAGGCAGGACCAGGAGTAGAAATCAAAATGATAGAAAATACACAGCTAGTTATAATAACTCTGAATGTGAATGGCATGAACTCACCCATAAAATGCAAGCAAATAGCAGAGTGGATTAGAATCCAAAACCCTACCATATGCTGTCTGCAAGAAACACACATGAATAAGGTAGATACACATAAGGTGAAAGAAAGAGGATGGAGCCAAATCTATTGGGCATCGACTGATAAAAAGAAGGCAGGAGTCGCAATCATGATATCTGACAAAGCCACAGTAAAAATAAATCTAGTTGAAAGAGATAGGGAAGGTAACTACATTGTGATAAAAGGCAGTATAGACAATGAGGAAATATCTGTACTCAATATGTATGCACCAAATGGCATAGCATCCAAATTTCTAAAGGAGAAACTAGAGGAGCTGAAGGATGAAACAGACAGAAAAACTATAATAGTAGGAGATCTGAACCTTCCTCTATCCAAACTAGATAAATCAAACCAAAAATTAAATAAGAAAGAGGTGAGAGAAGTGAATGAAATCTTGGAAAAATTATAGTTAGTAGACATTTGGAGAAAAATAAATAGGGACAAAAAGGAATACACCTTCTTTTCAGCATCACATGGTACATTCACAAAAATTGACCATGTATTAAGGCACAAAATCATTGCAAACAAGTGCAAAAGGACAGAAATAATAAATGCAACCTTCTCAGACCACAATGCAATGAAAATAATAATTAGTAATGGTACATGGAGAGATAAATAAAAAATCAATTGGAAATTAAACAATATGATTCTCCAAAACCAGCTAGTTAAAGAACAAATCATAGAAACAATCAATAACTTCATTGAAGAAAACGACAATGGTGAGACATCCTTTCAAAACCTATGGGATGCAGCCAAAGCAGTACTCAGGGAGAAATTTATATCCTTGAGTTCATATATAAACAAATTAAGAAGGGCAGAGGTCAATGAATTGGGCATGGAAATTAAAAAACTAGAAAGTGTACAAATTAATCCTAAATTGAAGACTAAATTAAAGATCCTAAAAATCAAAAGAGAAATCAATAAAATTGAAAGTCAAAGAACTATTGATTTAATAAATAAGACGAGAAGCTGGTACTTTGAAAAAACAAATAACATAGACAATGTACTAGTCAGTCTAATTAAAAAAAGGAAAGAAAAAAACAAATTGATAGTATCCAAGATGAAAAGGGAGACCTCACCTCTAATGAAGAGGAAATTAAGGCAATCATTAAAAACTACCATGCCCAATTATATGGCAACAAATAAGGCAATCTAGGTGATATGGATGAATACTTACAAAAATATAAATTGCCTAGACTAAAAGAGGAAGAAATAAATTACCTAAACTACCCCATATTAGAAAAAGAAATTGAACAAGCCATCAAAGAACTTCCTAAGAAAAAATTCCCAGGTCCAGATGGATTCACAAATGAATTCTATCAAACATTCAAAGAACAATTAATCCTAATATTATACAAACTATTTGACAGAATAAGCCAAGAAGGGGTTCTACCAAATTCTTTTTATGACACAAACATGGCACTGATCCCAAAGCCAGGAAGATTAAAAACAAAGAAAGAAAACTATAGGCCAATCTCCCTATATATATAATGAATATAGATAATAAATATATATAATGAATACAGATGCAAAAATCTTAAATAGGATACTAGCAAAAAGACTCCAGCAAGTCATCACAAGGGTTATTCACTATGACCAGGTAGGATTCATACCAGAAATGCAAGGATGGTTCAATATTAGGAAAACTATACACATAATTGACCATATTAACAAACAAACTGGCAAAAATCATATGATTATCTCAATAGATGCAGAAAAAGCCTTTGATAAAATACAATACCCATTCCTATTGAAAACACTAGAGAATATAGGAATAGAAGACACTTTCGTAAAAATAATAAACAGTATATATCTAAAACCATCAGCAAACATCATCTGCAATGGGGATAAACTCGAAGCCTTCCCAATAAGATTAGGAGTAAAACAAGGATGCCCATTATCACCTCTATTATTTAATATTGTACTAGAAACATGCAGTAGCAATTAGAGAAGAAAAAGAAATCGAAGGTATTAAAATTGGCAACAAGCTGTCACTCTTTGCAGATGATATGATGATTTACTTAAAGAATCCTAGAGAATCAACCAAAAAGCTAGTCAAAATAATCAACAACTTTAGAAAAGTTGCAGGATACCAAACAAACCTGTATAAGTCATCAGCATTTCTATATATCTCCAACCCATTTTAGCAGCAAGAATTAGAAAGAGAAATTCCATTTAAAATCACCCTAGACAATATAAAATACTTAGGAGTTTATCTGCTGAGACATACACAGGAACTATATGGACACAACTACAAAACACTCTCCACACAATTAAAACTAGATCTAAACAATTGGAAAAACATTGACTGCTCGTGGGTGGGACGAGCTAACATAATAAAAATGACCATCCTACCCAAATTTATCTATCTATTTAGTGCCATACCCATTGAACTTCCACAAAACTTTTTTTTACTGAATTAGAGAAAACCATAACAAAGTTCATTTGGAAGAACAAAGGATCAAGGATATCCAGGGAAATAATGAAAATAAATGCAAAGGAAAGTGGTCTTGCAGTACCAGATCTCAAACTATATTACAAAGCAGTGGTCATCAAAACAATTTGGTACTGGCTAAGAAACAGAAAGGAGGATCAATGGAATAGACTTGGGGTAAATGACCTCAGCAATACAGTCTATGACAAACCCAAAGACCCTAGCTTATGGGACAAAAATCCACTATTTGAAAAAAAAAAACTGCTGGGAAAATTGGAAGACAGTATGGGAGAGATTAGGTTTGGATCAACACCTCACACCCTATACCAAGATAAACTCAGAATGGGTGAATGACCTGAACATAAAGAAGGAAACTATAAGTAAATTAGGTGAACACAGAATTGTATACATGGCAGACCTTTGGGAAGGGAAAGATTTTAAAATCAAGCAAGACTTAGAAAGAGTCACAAAATATAAAATAAATAATTTTGACTACATCAAATTTAAAAGTTTTTGTACAAACAAAACCAATGTAACTAAAATTAGAAGGGAAGCAACAAATTGGGAAACAATCTTCATAACAAAAACCTCTGACAAAGGTCTAATTACTCAAATTTATAGAGTTAAACCAGTTGTACAAAAAAATCAAGCCATTCTCCAATTGAAAAATGGGCAAGGGACATAAATAGGCAGTTTTCAGTTAAAGAAATCAAAACTATTAATTAGCACGTGAAAAAGTGTTCTAAATTTCTTATAATCAGAGAGATGCAAATCAAAACAACTCTGAGGTATCACCTCACACCTAGCAGATTGGCCAACATGACAACAAAGGAAAGCAGTGAATGCTGGAGGGGATGTGGCAAAGTGGGAACACTAATTCATTGCTGGTGGAGTTGTGAATTGATCCAACCATTCTGGAGGGCAATTTGGAACTATTCCCAAAGGGCGATAAAAGACTGTCTGCCCTTTGATCCAGCCATAGCACTGCTGGGTTTGTACCCCAAAGAAGTAATAAGGAAAAAGACTTGTACAAGAATATTCATAGCTGCGCTCTTTGTGGTGGCCAAAAATAGGAAAATGAGGGGATGCCCTTTAATTGGGAAATGGCTGAACAAATTGTGGTATATGTTGGTGATGGAATACTATTGTGCTCAAAGGAATAATAAAGTGGAGGGATTCCATGGGGACTGGAACAACCTCCAGGAAGTGATGCAGAGTGAAAGGAGCAGAACAAGGAGAACATTGTACAAAGAGATGGATACACTGTGGTACAATCGAAGGTAATGGACTTCTCCATTTATGGCAATACAATGTCCCTGAACAATCTGCAGGGATCTATGAGAAAAAACACTATCCTCAAGCAGAGGACAAACTGTGGGTGTAAAAACACAGAGAAAAGGCAACTGTTTGACTACAGGGGTTGAGGGGATATGACCGAGGAAAGACGCTAAATGAGGACCCTAATGCAAATACCAACAACAAGGAAATGGGTTCTAAGCAAGGACACATGTGAGACCCAGTGGAATCGCATGTTGGCTAGAGGAGGGGTGGTGGGGGAGGGCGGAGGAAAAGAAAATGATCTTTCTTTCCAATGAATAATGTATGTAAATGACCAAATAAAATAATGTTTAAAAAATATTGTTTCTAGCTATTTTTGCTTAATCTATTTTAAGACAAACCTATTTCCAGAGGCTCTCTTCTCTTTATCCTCTTTTTTATACATTTTAGGTAGGGTTCTAAGATGCATTACCGAATGATTGGATGAACTCATAGCTCTGCCTACGGTACATCATGTATCTGTCCCTTGCACATGGTAGTTTAATAAATTTAATAAATGTTAGTTGACTGGATATCTTATTCTTTCCAATAGTTTTCCTTTTTTTTGGCATATTTACCAATCTTTTGGACATGAGGTTAAACCTCAGGGCTGTTTTTATTTTCTTTTCCCTTATTATAAGTTATTTCTTGCAATTTTTTCAGCTATAGTTTGCAAAGAACTTTATATACATTTTCTCAGTTGATTCTTAAAATGACCATGTGAGTTAGGTGCTATTAGTCTCCATTTTACAGATGAGGAAACTGAGACAGAGAGATTAAGCAATGTGTCCAGATACAACTGTTGTTTGAGAATGAATTTGAGGTCATCTTCCTGACTCCAAGTTCAGCTCTTTATTCACAAAATGGCCTATCTGCCTCACTCTTATTTATCTGTTGTGAAATAATTGATCTACTTCTTATATCCTTGTAACAATTAAATGTAAATCTTGAATATAAGACCTTTCCTTGGGAGATTTGCCATAAAGAATTTTCCCCCAGTAAATTCCTCTTCTATTCTAAATGCATTGATTTGTGATTGAATTTATAAAAGTAAAATCATTCATTTTACCATTTTATCTCCCATGATCCTTTCTCTATTGTTTGGCTAAAAACTCTTCCTCTACCCCTGTCTGTGAGAGGTAAGTCTCCCTTTGCTTCTCCAATTCTTTTATGAAATGATCATTTGTAGGTAGGTTAAGTTTTTTAGTTTATTGTGGCATATGATGTGAGATATTGGTCACTATTTTTTTGCCAGAATGCTTTCCAGGTTTCACAGAAGTTTCCTAGTATTTGGAATCTTCAGACTTAATGAATAATATACTAACATGTACAGAGGTGTGTGGTTCTTATATATGTTCCACGGTGTGATATGGAAATCACATTAAAAGACTGATATATATTAATTTAAGGTCGCCAAGGAATTCAGCTATGTCATTCCTAAATGAAAACTCAAGTCAGCAGTCAACCTTTTATGGAGTTTTTAATTACTAACGGGAGGAAGAAAGGTATGTGTGTGTGTGTGTGAGAGAGAGAGAGAGAGAGAGAGAGAGAGAGAGAGAGAGAAAGGGGAGAGAAGGGAATAGGGCTTAAATACCCCCTCTGCTTAGGCTGGGCCAAAGGCCCAAGGCCTTGGATAGCAGAGGCAAAGAAAAGAGATCAGTCCCTATCACTCACATGACCAAAATGGAGAAACAGTCTATGGGTCTCCACTCCAAGCAGCAGGCTCCAACAACCACCCTCTCCCTCCACACAGGAAGTCCCAGCCTCCTCAGCTATCCTCTACCTCACTTCCTCTGTCTCACCTGTGCCAATGGTGGCTCTAGCTTAACCCAGGACTGCCCAGAGGTCTGTCCCCTTTGCACATGTCTGTTGAAGGTCATATTCTCAAATAATTAAATCTTGAGCTTTGCTGCAGCCCTTCCTAATCTTGTTACCTTGAGTAGGGTGGAGATTGTATTCTGTTATTCCAAGTATCTCTATTGTTATTGATCAGGAAATAGCCAAATCCCATCCTCTAAGGAATGGTTTGAACAGGGTTGAGTAGGTTTGAAATTCACAACTGATCAATTTGTCTATTTATTTAAACCAGTAGGAAATAATTTTGATCATTGCCTTAGGTACATTTTAAGATCAGGCCTCCTTCCCTTCCATTTTTTTCTCATTTTTTACTTTGATATTCTTGACTTTTTGTTTTCTAATTCTTTGCTTTTTTTTCTGAAATGAGTATTTTGTAGTTAAATTAACATGGCTATGTTTTGTATTAGGTGGATTCCTAGATATTTTATACATTCTATTGTTATTTTGAATGAAATATCTTCTGTTTCTTTTTGCTGTGTTCTTTTAGTAATATGCCAAATATAATCTTTAGTAATTTGCCAAAAGATTGATTATTTTTTTAACTTAAAGTATTTGGCTTAAACTATTGTTTCAACTAACTTCTTAGATGAATCTTTAGGGTTCTCAAAACCATCATCTCAGTTGCAAAAATTGAGAGTTTTGTATTCTCTTTGCCTTATTCTCTCAGTATATTATTCTAATCTTAAAGTAAAAACTTGTATTTCCAAACTGTATCAAAAATTAGTGGTAGCAGTGGAAATCTATGCTTTATGCTTTATCTTACTGTCAATACTATATCTTCTGTGGAAATGATACTGGCTCACAGTTTTGGACAGATATTATATTAAGGAATATTCCATTTAATTTCATATTTTCTTTGCAAACATTAAATCCCTTTTTAAAAATTAAATTTTATATAGAAAGAATCACAAAATGTAAAATAAATAATTTTGACTACATCAAACTAAAAAGCTTTTGTACAAACAAAACCAATATAACTAAAATCAGAAGGGAAACAACAAATTGGGAAAAAATCTTCATAGAAACCTCTGACAAAGGTTTAATTACTCATATTTATAATGAGCTAAATCAATTGTACAAAAAATCAAGCCATTCTCCAATTGATAAATGGGCAAGGGAAATGGATAGGCAGTTCTCAGATAAAGAAATCAAAACTATTAACAAGCACATGAAGAAGTGTTCTACATCTCTTATAATCAGAGAGATGCAAATCAAAACAACTCTGAGGTATCACCTCACACCTAGCAGATTGGCTAACATAACAGCAAAGGAAAGTAATGAATGCTGGAGGGGATGTGGCAAAGTAGGGACATTAATTCATTGCTGGTGGAGCTGTGAACTGATCCAACCATTCTGGAGGGCAATTTGGAACTATGCCCAAAGGGCGACAAAAGAATATCTACCCTTTGACCCAGCCATAGCACTGCTGGGTCTGTACCCCAAAGAGATAATGGACACAAAGACTTGTACAAAAATATTCATAGCTGCACTCTTTGTGGTGGTCCAAAACTGGAAAACGAGGGGATGCCCATCAATTGGGGAATGGCTGAACAAACTGTGGTATATGTTGGTGATGGAATACTATTGTGCTAAAAGGAATAATAAAGTGGAGGAGTTCCATGGAGACTGGAACAACCTCCAGGAAATGATGCAGAGCGAGAGGAGCAGAACCAGGAGAACATTGTACACAGAGACTAATACACTGTGGTATAATCGAATGTAATGGACTTCTCCATTAGTGGCGGTGTAATGTCCCTGAATAACTTGCAGGGATCCAGGAGAAAAAAAAACACCATTCATAAGCAAAGGATAAACTATGGGAGTGGAAACACCGAGAAAAAGCAACTGCCTGAATACAGAGGTTGAGGGGACATGACAGAGGATAGACTCTAAATGAACACTTTAATGCAAATACTATCAACAAAGCAATGGGTTCAAATCAAGAAAACATGTAATGCCCAGTGGATTTACGTGTCGGCTATGGGGGGTGGGGGAGAGGAAAAGAAAATGATCTATGTCTTTAACGAATAATGCTTGGAAATGATCAAATAAAATATATTTTAAAAAAATAAAATAAAAATTAAATTTTATTTTTTCAGCCAATGAAAACTTCCCTTCTTTCATTCTTACAACCCCCCCTTCACCACACTGAAAAAACAAACAAAATTCCTATTACAAACATATATAATCAAGGTTTTGTAAAAAAATAAAAAGTCTCAGTCAGCACTCTGAGTTTTTCACTTCATGGGTAGCATGTTTTATCACGAGTGCTCTGGATCTGTTGTCATTGCACTGATCAGAGGTCTTATGCTTTTCATAGTTGCTTCTCTTTAAAATACTGATATTGTAGAAATTATTTCCCTATTTCTACCCCCTTGACTTTGCATCAGTTTGGAAAAGTCCTCAAGTTTCTCAAACTATTCTCTTCATCTTTTCTCATAGCTGTAGTAGAGACTCTTTTACTATGGTATTTATGGTAAGAGTAGTGCTGGACCCGTTACACTAGGAAATCAGGTTAGAGGGAGAACTGGGATTTTCACTCCTCCCCCCTCACCCACTTCCAGGGTCTTTCAGTTGATTTTAACAGCTCTTCAGAGAAGGTAAGTTACCAGCAGCTTCTAATAGATTAATTTTCACAATATAATACTGTCAAAAGGGGATTTATTTTAAAGGAAAGAAGTTAAGGAGATGGGATAGAGTAGAGAGAATTTAAGGTTTCCCTAATCTATTAAAAAGTTCAACATAAGGAAATATGGTTGATTTGTCCTTAAGGGGAAATTGTTAATAACTTGAAAAGGATCTTCAGGACTACACCCCAAACTTTTCCAAGGTTAAATTATTGGTCAGGAATTCAGAGCAGTGGTCTGATGGCTCCTCTCTCACAGTTCAGGAGAGCAGGAATGAAATTTCCTATGTTGGCTTTCTTACCTGTCTCTCTGACCAAATTTTTCTCTGGAATCTTTCCTTCTCTCCTTGATTGACAGACCTCCAAGCTTCCATTCCTTGCATCTCTTTGCAAATCTCTCTTTCATGGTAATCAGTTTCTCACATAGCAAAGTAATATTCTAGTATATATAATGTCATAACTTGTTTAGTCATTTTCTAGTTGATGTATACTCCTTCCGTTTCCAATTCTTTGCCACCATAGAAAGAGCTGGTATAAATGTTATTATATCCTTATAATTTATTTTGTTTAGAATGCATCCTTCCCTGGATCCTCTTTTTCTCCTGTTTTCCTGTTGAGTGAAATGTATTTAGGTACCCAAGTGCAGGAATGCCTGTGTG
The DNA here is from genome assembly GCF_027887165.1 of Monodelphis domestica. Taxonomy (NCBI): domain Eukaryota; kingdom Metazoa; phylum Chordata; class Mammalia; order Didelphimorphia; family Didelphidae; genus Monodelphis; species Monodelphis domestica. The sequence continues at coordinate 271,851,429 of NC_077229.1, forward strand.
TGTTCTTCTCTACTTTGGCAAGTTCAAATGAGAGTGAAGTTTAAGTGCCATTATGTTATCCCTCTCTCTCCCATATCGATCCTCCTTGTTTGTATGGACTTCAACTTGTATGCCACAATTATTTGTGACAATTTCCCCTAACCTTCCTCTCCGCCAGCCCCACTGTATTCCTCCTACACTGCTTTTCCACCCTTCTCATAAGATATTTGTTATGTTCCACATTTACAATGTAAGCTATTAGAGAGCAGGAACTATCTTGTATTCCTTTTTGTATTCCCAGTACTTAGCACTGGGCTTTACTCCTAAGTTCTTTAAAAATACTTCATTCATTTCTTCATTCAAATTAAAATACTCATTAATCAGAACAGAAGAGTAATACCAAGCCCACTCTGAAATTACACTCCCTCTTTGATCCTTGATGAGGGGGAAAGGTCTGATGGCACACATGTATCATCTCCTAATATTAGGATATAAACAGTTTATCTTTGTTAACTCCCTTGTGCTTGCTTGCTCATATTTAATCTTTTTTGTTTCTCTTGACTAATGTGTTTCTTTTTCAGAGTTAATACTTGGCTTGGTCTTTTTATCAGGAATAATTGGAAATTCTCTATTTCATTAAAGATCTTTTTTATCTACTATAGAATTATATCCTTTAATAGCTAGATTATTCTTGGGTGTAAGCCTATAACTTTTGACTTTGGAATATCATGTTCCAAGTTTTCAGATTCCTTTATAGTAGTGACTGTTAAATATTAACTGTGGCTCCTTGATACTTGAATTTTTTCTTTCTGGAAGTTTGTAGTATTTTTTCTTTGACCTAGAAGTTTTGAGTTTGGACTATAACAAAATTTTTATTTGGGGTTTCTTTTAGAAGTTGAGTAGTATGTTATTTCTATTTCCACTTTGCCCTCTGATTCTAAGACATCTGAGAACTTTTATGATTGAAAGAAAAGTTATGCCTGACTTTTTTTTTTTGATCTAGTGATCATGCATTTGAGGTAGCTCAATGATTCTGAAATTATCTCTCCTCAATGTTTTCAAGGTGAATTATTTTTAGTTTCAGATAACTTACACATTCTATTTTTTTTTTGTCTTTTGACTTTAATATTTCTTGTCTCATAGACTCATTATCTTTTGTTTGGTTCATTTTCATTTTCAGAGTTATTACTTAGATTAGTTTTTTAATTGTAAAGATTGTAAGACCTTATAAGCAAGATCTTAATTCTCTTTCAAAGTTATTTTTTTCCCCTCTAGAGCTTTGATGCCACACCTATGGCATACATGCCAGGGATGGCATGCCTAGACCTCTCTGTGGACACTCACACCAAAGACCCAGTGTGCCCATCCCTGCAGCACAGCATTGTCAAGAGGAAGGTGCAGCTCGGCTCCCTTCTTCCTCTCCACAGTAGGAGTTAGTAAACTGGTCTCTTCCAGATAGCACCCCTTGCAGGACAAGCTTGCCCCACCCCATTCAGAATACAACAGCCTCTTCATTACCTTTGGCATGAGTGACACAGAAACAACTTATTTCTTTACTATCAGAAGCAACCAGTGTCTTTATGATATAAAGTTTTTTGGGGATTTGGGGATGTGTCTTTTCAGTTTGTACTTTAAAAATGTTCAAAACTGTAGTCTAGTGATTTAAGAATAAATTTTATGAACCTGAGGCTAGGCTATTAGCCTCTTCAGCTATTCCCCAGTTTCTTTCACAAGCAAATTTAGGCTGCTTTAATTTGCATTCCTAATCCCCTGACCCAGCCTGTTTAATTTGCATTCAAAGGGGTCCCTGCCTGAGAGAAAAAGGTGGGCTAGAAAGGCAGGATTTCAACCCTTGACCCTTTGCTAAAAAAGGTTAATTTGGGGGATACCAGGTTCAGGAAGGCTTGAAGGTGATGAAGTGGAATGTGTCAGGATGATGTCACTTAACCTCAGGGTTATATTTTCCTATAAATAAGGGGTTTTCCTGCCAGCTGGGACTTTTTTTTTGCATTTTTTTCTGGCCATCTTTTTCTCTCTTCTCTCAATAAAGTGTTGCATTTGGAATGACTTCTGGTACCTTGAATAGTGGCTAAAGAGGAGGTACTTTGATATTTTCAAGGTACCCTCAATTTCCACTTTAGAGAGGAGCTAGGTTTGAGGGGCTCATAGCTCACACAATTAGAAGGGAGCAGAGTAGAGTGTTTTTACCCCTTGCCTCTTCCAGTCCCCAAGCCTGACTGTATCACCCTCCCCACCCTGCCCAGCAGTGCTTCCTCCCTAACCTGGGTGGTGTAAGGAGGAGAAGCACTGTGAGCCCAGCACTCAGTGCAGGGGAGGGGCACAGAATGTGGTCCCTAGGGGGTGGGGCATGGGCATGACACTTGGTCTAGGTGGGGTTGGGACAGGGTCTGGTATTCCATCTCCAAAAGATTGCCCATCTCTGCTCTAGAGCTTTCATTTCTTTTATAAAAACATTTTTAAAAAATTTATATCAGACTGAACTCTGCTACTTTTAAAAATGTGATCAGGAAATTTTTAGATAAAGAAATCAAAACCATCAATAAGCACATGAAAAAGTGTTCTACATCTCTTATAATCAGAGATGCAAATCAAAACAATTCTGAGGTATCACCTCACACCAAGCAGATTGGCTAACATGACAGCAAGGGAAAGTAATGAATGCTGGAGGAGATGTGGCAAAGTAGGGACATTAATGCATTGCTGGTGGAGCTGTTAATTGATCCAACCATTCTGGAGGGCAATTTGGAACTATGCCAAAAGGTACTAACAGACTGTCTGCCCTTTGATCCAGCCATAGAACTGCTGGGCTTGTACCCCAAAGAGATAATAAGGAAAAAGACTTGTACAAGAATATTCATAGCTGCGCTCTTTGTGGTGGCAAAAAATTGGAAAATGAGGGGCTGCCCTTCCATTGGGGAATGGCTGTACAAATTGTGGTATATGTTGGTGATGGAATACTATTGTGCTAAAAGGAATAATAAAGTAGAGGAATTCCATGTGAACTGGTACGACCTCCAGGAAATGATGTAGAGTGAATCGAGCAGAACCAGGAGAACATTATACACAGAGACTGATATACTGTGGTACAATCAAATGTAATGGACTTCTCCACAGTTTCCATCAGATTTTGGATGTCCAGGGGGATATGGCTGGGGATGTAGACTATAAATGAACATCCTAGTGCAAACATCAACAGCATGGAAATAGGTTCTGATCAAGGACACAAGTAATACCCAATGAAATTGCACATTGGCTACGGGAAGAGGTGGGGAGGTGAGGGAAAGAATATGATTCTTGTAACCAAGGAATAATGTTCTAAATTGACTAATTAAATTAAAAAAAATTTTAAAGGTAACCATGGAGGGGAAAGTTTATGTCTTGCTTATTTCTTCTTGGAATTCTAGTTGGATTTTTTGCTCAAGATACATTTTCCTTTGAAGTTAACTTGTAGATATTTTGAAATCATTGTCTTTTGAGTTTGGGTCAGTTAATAAAAATTTAATAAACATTATGTGTCAGGCACTGTGCTAAGCAAAGCAAAGGTATAAAGTTCTTGCTCTCAAAAAGTTCACAATCTAATTGGAGAGGCAATATTTGAATAACTATGTACTTATGTTATGGGTGTGGAAAGGATACCCTTTTGGGTTCAGGAAGGATGCCTTTTGCAAGCATGCAATGACTCCAAAACTTAGCTTAAAAACAAAAAGAGATTTATTAATTTAGAAAGTAATATTGAGGGTGGCCAGGAGGATAGCAAGGTAGAACAGCAAGATGGGGAGCAGTTCCCTGGGGGGACAGAATGAAAGGAAAGGCTATTTCCTATGGGGACAGCATGGATGGAGAGGCTGTCCCCCAGACGACATCAGTTCTGGGGATTTTATACATTCTTCACAACAGTTAGTCACTCGGGCATGAGGTGGGGTGATCGTACTGGGATCTGCCTGGGGACATAAAGATTCCTTAGTTTTAGGGGACAAACGGATGTCAGATAGGATCAAGGTGTGGTCTGAAGGTGCATCTTTCTGACCATCTAGAGGACTATCAAAGGAAGATAGTCATCTCAGGACTCTAGGTGGGGTCACTGGGTGTTTTTAGTCTTGGAGTCAGGAAAACAACAAGGGAGTTCCCTTGACAATAGTTCGCCTGGGTTTCTGGGGTACAGTGCCCATGTCACTTAAGCTTCATAGGGGACAAATTGGAAATAACCAACAGAGAGCAGGAGTAAGAGGCTCCTGTTGAAGGAGGAATTTTCAGAGATGAGGAAGAGAATGTTCTAAGCATACTCAGTAAAGGACTAAAGGATAGAATATATTGGAGTCTAAAATGTGAGAATATTAGAAAGGCAGAAAAGAATCAGATTACAAAGGGCTTTGAACAGCAAACAAAGAATCTTATGTTTTATCTGGAAGAAATAGGAAATCGTTAAGTTTATTGAGCAGCAGGGTGTCAGGGTCAGATCTGTGATTCAGGAAGATCACTTTGTTTTTTTATTTTTATTTTTGTTGTCAAGCAAAACAAATTTACATATTGGTCATTGTTGTAAGAGCAAACTCATACATAACCAAGACCCCAAAATAAAACCAAAAATACATTGATGTGAAAGATGACTTCAACAGCTCTTTCTCTAGAGGTGGATAGCATTCCCTGCCATAAGACTTTCAGGATTGTTCCAGATCATTGCATTGCTGAGAGTAGCCAAGTTTTCCCAGATAATCATCATACAATATTGCTATTACTGTGTACAATGTTCTCCTGGTTCTGCTTATTTTGCTCTGCATCATTTCCTACAAATCTTTCTAACTTTTTTTCTGAAATCATCTTGCTTATTATTTCTAATAGCACAATAGAATTACATCACCAATATGTACCACAATTTGTTCAGCCATTTCCCACTTGATGGAATCCCCTCAATTTCCTATTCTTTGCCACTACAAAAAGAATAGCTATCTATATTTTTGTACAAGTAGGTCCTTTCCCCTTTTTTATTATCTTTTTGGGATACTGACCAAGGAGTGCTATTACTGAAAAGGATAAGCACAGTTTTATAGCCTTTTAGACACAGTTCCAAATTGACCTCCAGAATGGTTGGATCAATTCACAACTCAGCCAGCAATGCATTAGTATCCCAATTTTGCCACATCCCCTCCAGCATTCATTACTTTCCTTTACTGCCATATTGGCCAATCTTATAGGTATGAGGTAGTACCTCAGAGTTGTTTACATTTACATTTCTCTCAAGAGGGATTTAGAACATTTTTTCATGTTGATTGATGCTTTGATTTATTCAGCTGAAAAATGCTTGTTCATTTCCTTTGACCACTTGTCAATTGGGGAATGGCTTAAGCAAACAAACAAATAAATAAATGAAATTTACTTAGTTCTCTATACATTTGAGAAATGAGATCTTTATTGGAGACATTTGGTATAAATTTTTTTCCCAGCTTGTTGTTTCTCTTCTAATCTGGTTACATTTGTCTTGTTTTTATAAAAGCCTTTTAATTTAATGCAATCAAAATGATATATATAACATCTTATAATGTTCTCTATCTTGTTTGGTCATAGATTCTTCCATTCTCCAAAGATCTGTCAGGTAAACTCTTCTTTGTTCCCCAATTTAGTTATGGTTGGATATAGTTTATATCCAAATTATATATTCATTTTGACCTTACCATGGTATAGGACTGTGTTGGTGAAAGTGCAGGAGGCTATTTTTGCATGCCTTGCCTCTCTGTCCAGCTGCCCAAAGTAAGCACTTCCTCCCTCCATTCTCTGGGGTAATGGGGTTGAAGGCAGCTTGAAGTTGCAGTTTTGGCATGCAATCTTGAAAAGGCTTGCCAGCACTAGAATAGGGTATGAGATATTGGTCTATACCTAGCATCTGCCGTACTGTTTTTCAATTTTCCCAGCAGTTTTTGTTAAAAAGTGAGTTTTTATTCCAAAAGCTGGGATCTTTGGATTTATCACACTCTAGGTTGCTAAGGTTATTTCCGCTCTATATTATGTATCTAATCTATTCCATTGATATACCATGCTATTCCTTGGACAATACCAGATTGTTTTGATGATTGCTGCAGTTTGCTATAGGCCACCTTCCTTCAATTTTTTTATTAGTTCTCTTGATATTTTTTATTTGTTCTTCTAGATGAATTTTATTTTTTTTAGTTCTATAAAATAATTCTTTGGTAGTTTGATTGGTATGGCACTGAACAAATGAATTAATTAAGGTTGAAGTTTCATTTTTATTAAGGGCTAGGCAATGGAGGTTAAGTGACTTGCCCAGGGTCACACAGCTAGGAAGTGTTTGAGACCAGATTTGAACCTAGGACCTCCAGGCCTGGCTCTCAATCTACTGATCTACCCAGCTGCCCCCTAGAAATTTAATTTTAGATAAGTATTGTCTAACAAAGATTGCTGGGGTCAGCTGGGTGGTTCAGTGAATTGAGAGACACAGAGATGGGAGATCCAAATAAGGATAACTTCTAATTATTTTACAGTTATGGCTCACTTTAATACAAAAGCAAAAAAGATGAATTGACATAATATTATATCTATATCTATCTATCTATCTATCTATCTATCTATCTATCTATCTATCTATCTACACACATATATATACATATGAATGAGCCAAGTGCAAAAACACTACAAAGTCAGAAAAATTGAATTGGTGACTTTTTAAAATAACCAACACAGCAACTCATGTGAATCCTGATGATGGTGGGTTTGTTTGCTATTGTTATAAATGGGCTTTTATAATTTTGGGGATTTTGGTACTTCTTGGAATCTGTATTAGTTGTTGTACTATTATTTTTTTTTAAACCCTTACCTTCTGTCTTGGAGTCAATACTGTGTATTGACTCCAAGGCAGAAGAGTGGTAAGGGCTAGGCAATGAGAGTTAAGTGACCCTGGGCAAGTCACTGAGTGTCTGAGGCCAGATTTGAACCTAGGACCTCTAGGCTTGATTTACAATCCACTTGAGCCACTCAGCTGCCCCCTATATTACTATTTTTTAAAGGTTTTTTTTTTTTTATGTACACACTCACTGTGGATCCTGATCAAGAGGAAATTAGATCCTTTTTGTTGTGCCTCTGCTTGTCTATGTGAATTTCAAAACTACTCCACCCTATTCAGACCATTCTTTAGAAGATCGGATTTATTTCCTGATCAATAACAATAGAGATACTTGGAATAACAGAATCAGGTCTTGGAAACTACATTCTCCACCCTACTCAGTGCAAAAAATTAGGAAGGGCTGCAGAAAATTCAAGATTTAATTATTTGAGAATATGGCCTTCAATAGACATGGGCAAAAAAAGGACAGACCTCTGGGCAGTCCTAGGTCAAGCTAGAGCCACCATTGGCACATGTGAGATGCAGGAAGTGAAGTAGAGAACAGCCTCTGGAGTTCTCGGGACTTCCTGTGAGGAGGGCTAGAGTTCAGTTTGAGGCTGGTGCTTGAGGTTGGAGGAGCCCCGCAGACTGCTTTCCTTCAGATTGGTCACATGAGTGATAAAGACTGATCCCTTTCCCTGCCTTGGCTATCCAAGGCCTTAACACCCGCTTTGGCTCAGCCTGAGCCAGAGTGGTTCTGAGTTAAACTTCTTTCCTTCTCTCCCTTTTTCCTTCTTTCTCCCTCTCTCTCTCCCTCTAATCCTTTCTTCCTCCTGTTGTAATTAAAACACCATAAAAATTTGGCAGCTGACTTGAGTGTTTCACTTAGGAATTACTTAAGTGAATTCCTTGGCGACCTTAAATTAATATATATCAGTCTTTTAAAGTTATTTCAATATCATAGCTAACACATTGTTACATGGAATGTGAACATTGAAATTAAAATTAATTTTTTCCTTATATTTTCAATAGGATATTTTATTTTTTTCTATTTTTCCCCCTATCCTTGATAGTACTTGAAGTACACAAAATCAGCATTAATGTTTTTGACTTGAAGGATAAGGTTTACAGTATAAGTTTACAGTATCTATTAGCCCTAATAACTATGCATACTCGAAAGCTTTAGGGTATGGAAACCTGCCATTTATTGATGAATATTATGGGACTTTGTTTACTGATTGTTTCTGATTCCAGGAAAAGGGAACTAAGAGTCACCATACGGTGCGAAGTAGCATGAAGTCAAAAAAGACCAAACCAATCTAGGGAGCATTGTTGAACTTCTATGCCAATGTGAAAAGATTTGAACCTAGTTTGAGACTCGAGGATGCCACTCATGACACATGTTAAGATGCAGGACTCCTCGTACCACACTCCTTGTGAATTATTCTAAATCAAGTACCTCAGTTTGGCTATCATCCTGGCTCCCCCTATCCCTGACACTGAAGGTAAAATCAGACTAGGGAATGATTTTTCCCATTTGCTACTAAAACCTAGTCCCTTCTCTCCTATGATTTGGTAATTTTCTGTAGTCCTTGCTGCAAATGTGTAAAGTACTGTATTGCTTCTGTTGTCCTACAGGCTGGTGGAACATAATTCATTTTAATTGGGCCTTGATCCTGATTCAAGGACCTGTTACAGGTTTATTTTTTCCCCTCAAAATTTTATACATTTAAGATTTTTATTTTTATTATTTTTGTACTTATTATTTTTAACCAGAATTTAATTTTTGTTATTTTATTTGGAATTTTTTTTTTAGGGTTTGGTTTGTTTTTCTTTTGACAATTGTTTTATATACCTCATAACTCAGTCATGTATCCTGGGGTGATTCTGGTGTTTTTCAACACCCTCCTCAGGGAGGGATTGTGTTATTATCCTAAAATACAAGATTTAAAAAATTTTAGAGAAATTTCAGGAAAAGAAACTTGCCAAATCCCAAATCAAGAAAGCAGATCCTTTTGGAGAAGGTGTTGAAAAGATTCCTGCAGAAGCCACACTGTATCAAAAGATCCAGCATGAACTTTGGGATAAAATGAACTGAACTGAAGGGGGTTGAACATACTTATTCTGAATGTAAGCTCTTTTGCCATTGGAGACTGCCCCCTAATTGGCATTTTGGCAATGTGTCTATCAATCAATTTTTGTATTTTTCTTCTCATATTTCCCTCTCATCTCTAACTATTGTAACTTCCTCTTACAAAGTGCAATATTGTATGTACTTTTAGCTAGAAGGTATTTAGAGGTTTAAAATAGTTTTGTTTAAATGATCCATTCTTGAGACTGGTCTCCCAAAGGATCATTGGGGGGTGGGAGAGATGTGTCAAGGGAAGTTCATCCCCTCCCCCTCCTGGAGGGCTGAGTGGTTGATCAGCATTCCACACATACCACAGTTGTGTACTGAACATCAATAAAAGGGGGCAGAAATTTTGGGCCTTTTTTGGCACAGACTCTGGGAGAGAGCAGAGAGGTGTGGGAGAGTAAAGGTGCTGGTGAAATAGAGACACATGGTCTGAGAACTTAAGAATAGTGAAGAGATTTAAATCTATGCTTATCTACCTTTTCTACTAATAAACTTTATGAAAAATAACTGGTAGATATATTAATTTTAAATATAACATTATTTAATGACCCCTTTTTCCCCTGAAAAAATACTGAACTTTGCTGGATAAGTGATTCTAGTTTGTAAGCCTAGATCTTTTGCCTTCTGGAATATTATATTACGTAGCTTCCAATCCTTTAATGTGGAGACTGCCACATCCTGAGTAATTCTGACGGTAGCTCCATGGTATTTGAATTGTTTCTTTCTGACTGTTTGCAGTATTTTCTCCTTGACTTGGGGAGGGGAGGGAGGCTCTTGAATTTAGCTATTATATTCCTTGGAGTTGTTATTTGGAGATAATTTCTTGTATTATGATGTGTAGGATTTTTTTTTTTTTTGGATCATGACTTTCTGGTAGTCCAATAATTTTTAAATTATTTCTCCTAGATCTATATTCCAGGTCAATTGTTTTTTCAATGACTTTTCAGATTTTCTTGTTTCTTCTTTATTTCTTCTCCTCCACTTCCCTCTCCTTCTTCCTATTTTTTCCTTTTTTTATTTAGAATATTTTCCCATGGTTCCATGATTCATGACCTCTCCCACTCTTCCCCCCGCCCCCGAATCTGGTTTATACATGTATCATTGTTCAAAACATATTTCTATGTTATTCATATCTGCAATAGAGCAATCCTTTAACATCAAAACTCCAAACATATCCCTATCATATTACATGATCTAGCACATATTTCTCTAATGTATTTCCGTTTCCACAGTTATTTCTCTGGATATAGACAGCATTCTTTCTCACAAGTTCCTCTGAATTTTCCTCCATCATTGCATTGCTTCTATTAGAAAAGTCCATTGTATTCAAATGTGCCATAATGTATCAGACTCTGGGTACAATGTTCTCTTGGTTTTGCTCCTTTTGCTCTGCATCAATTCCTGGAGGTCATTCCAGTTCACATGGTATTCCTCCATTTTTTTTAATTTCAGCAAAATAATATTCCTTCACCAACATATACCACAATTTGTTCAGCCATTCCCCAATTGATGGACACCTCCCAATTTTCCAATTTTTTGCTACCACAAAGTGTGGCTATAAATATTTTTGTACAAGTTTTTTCCTTATTATCTTTTTGGGGTACAAACCCAGCAGTGGTATGTCTGGATCAAAGGGTAGGAATTCCTTTAAAGCCCTTTGCACATATTTCATCGTATGAAAACTGCCTATTCATGTTCCTTGACCATTTGTCAATTGGGGAATGGCTTGATTTTTTTTTTTTTGTAAATTTAACTTAGTTCCTTATATATTTGGGAAATTAAGCCTTTGTCAGAGTTTTGTTATATAAGATATGTCATGACTGAAAATTCAACATGCCTTAGGAAAAGATTGGCTGTATTGGTGGGAAAGTGAGAGTGAAGTCAAGGATTATGCCTGCCTATACCAGTTGAGGGTATGGGCAAATGGGAGAATGGTAATATCTTTGGTAATAATAGTGAAAAATGGGAAATAGGATGATTTAATGGGGAAAGAGTTAAGATTTTAAAATGTCTATAGGATATCCAGTAAGAGATGTCCAAAAAGCAGATCGAGATATTAGAAGTAAGCAGAAAGGTTAGGGCTAGATGAATAATTCTGAATATCTTCAATATATAGCAATTGAACCAATTTATGGAAGCTAATGAAATAATCAAATGAGATATTAAAGGTCAAGGCAGAGCCCCAAGGAACACTCAAAAATAGCAGGGCATATCCTGGATGAGATCACGCAAAGGAAGATGAGGAGTTATTATAATGAGGAGAATATAGGTTGGAGGGTTAAGGAATAGTGCCTCTAAAATCTAAAAAGCTCAGAATATCAAGTAGAAGAGGGCAATTGACAGTGTCATATACTGTAGAGAATTCAAGAATGGTGAAGTCTGGGAAGAAGACATTAAGAGATTATTGGTAACTTTGGAGAGAGCAGAATGATGAAGCCAGAAGCAAGACTGCAGAGTTAAGAGAATAAGAAAGTGGAACATCTCAGTCACAAAGGTGAGCAAAGATGATAGCTAGTGGGGATAGAGAACCAAATAGTTTTTTTGAGGATGAGGGTTTGTAGGCAGTGAGGAAGCAACTAGGAGACAGGAAATAAAGAGAATGGGGATAATGGAGGAGAAAATCTGGTGAAAATAGAACAGAATGGAATCACTTGTGCATGTATAGGGATTAGCTTTAGTGAGAAGGGTCATCTCTTCATGTCAGAGAGGAGTGAAGGAGACAGTGGCAGAAGGCATTTGGATGATAAGAGGTAGCTCATAGAGACAGGCTTCAAATTTTTCTGCAAAATATAAGGTTCTCAGCCGAGTAAGGCACATGGGAAGCCATAGGAGTTTTGAGGAGTGATAAAAAGGTATGAAAGAAACATTGTGGCAAGTGGAATATTGAGCCAAATGATTGCCTTGAAGCAGTGAGGGCCCAGTTGAAGTTACGTGATCAAAAATTTGTAGTGACCCAGTTAATATGGTTTTATTGTTCTTTTGTTTACTTCACCATTACTTCCCCCACTATTCCTTCCTTTCTCCTTTTCAAAAATCCAGCCTATATAGAAATAGATTTTTTAAAGATAAGGGAAAAATTAACATAAATTAATGAATGGAAAAAAAAATCTGAAATGTGTACAATATATACTTGTGGGTTTCTTGGTTTTAGAGGAGTGGGTTGAGGGTACCTTTTCATAGTTCTCAAGCCAGGATTGCTCTTTGTAGTTTTGCAACAGCAAGTTTTCCTTTATGTGGGACTGTGTGTGTATGTAGGGGTTATCCTTTCCATTTACATTGTTGTAGTAATTGCAGTTTTTTTTTAACTGTTTATTTCATTATGCATCAATTCATGTGGATTTTTCCAGATTTCTCATCAAATCTATTTTGTACAGCTCTGCAATAGCCATTACATTCAGGAACCACAATTTGTATGGCCATTCCTCAGGGGATGCTGATCAATTGTTTCTAATTCTTTACCACAGAAGGTGCTGGTTTTAGAGGGATTTTCTTATTATCAATGGTTTCCTTGAGATATAAACCCAGGAATGTTATCACTGGGTGAAAGTATCTGACTAGTCATTTTGTTTGCATAATTCCAAATTGATTTCCACAAAGGTTACACCAATTCACAATTTTAACAACAATGCAATAGTATGCAACTCTCTTCTCAAAATCTGTCCAACATCAACTATTGTATTTTTTGCCATTTTTGCCAATTTGCATTGTGTGAGATAAAACTTCACCTTTGTATTATTTTTCTTGAATATTCAATCCTTGGCAAAGAAATTTGATAAAAAAAAGATTTTCTCCCCTATTTTATTTGTTTCCTTTGTTATCTTGCATTTATCCATTTTGTCTTGAAGAAGTTTCATATAAACAAAGTTATTTATTTTATCTTTTGTAATTGCTTTTATCCATCATTTGGCTTACCCAGTAGTTTCTGTCATACATATAGAGATAGTTAAGTAATGCCTATTTTCTGGTTTATTAAATGTTATTAGGTTTTATTGTTTCTGATCTCTGTCTGGGGAGGGCCGGCTGTTCTGGATTGGGTCATTAAAAGTAAGTTCTGACTTACTTACTATTAAGTTCTACTTTTACAATTACGTTGTTTTAATCATCGTATATATTGTTTTCCTGATTTTCCATACTTGGTATTGGATGCATGCTTGCCTCACCATGGGTCTTTGCAATGTTCCTATTGTTTCTTACTTTGGAGTAATATTCCATTACATTTATATTTCCTCATCAATGGACAGTATTTTGTTTCCAGATTTTCTCTATTACGAAAAGCAGTGGTAGAAATATTTTCCTGTATCTGGGTACATTTTACCTCTTTTAGGGGCACATGCCTACCATGGAGATCTCTGGATCAAAGGTTTTGGATATTTGAATCACTTTCTGGGGCTAATTAAAAATTCACAGTACCCATATAAATAATTAAACCCACATCCTAGAGTCAATACTAAGTATTCATTTTCAATGCATAAGGGATAGGCAATGGGGGTTAAGTGACTTGCCCAGGGTCACAAATCTAGGAAGTATCTGAGGCCATATTTAAATTTGTCTGATTTCTCTATCCACTAAGCCACACAGCTGCCCCCACAATGTACATATTTGGATAATTTTTTGTAGGAAAAATTGCCAAATAAACAAAAACCAGAGCCCAAACCAAATAGGGCTGTCCCTACCCTCTATTTTCTCAACTGCATTCTACATCCCTAATTAGTCTATCCAGCAGTTCTTTAATTTGAGCATTTGCTACAATGAATAAATTATCAGTTGATTGTTCAATCACACTGAGAATAATGTTTCTTAGTAATATTTCTACCCTTATATATACATCAGGAAAAAAGCAAGGGTCAGACTGTTTTGTAACTTTAGACTCAGGATAGTATGTTTTTGACAGGCTATAAGAAAATCCTATCCTATCCCTGTTTTAAACCTACTGGGTTTGGGGATGGGGGATGGGGGTGGGGGGTGGCAGGGTCAGAAGAGATGCAAAACAGGTGATGAAAGTGACTTTAGTTCCTGTGACACTCTAGTTTGTTTGTTTGTTTTTTTTAATTTTTTTTAATTTAAAACCCTTACCTTCCTTCTTGGAGTCAATACTGTGTATTGGCTTCAAGGCAGAAGAGTGGTAAGGGCTAGGCAATGGGGGGTCAAGTGACTTGCCCAGGATCACACAGCTAGGAAGTGTCTGAGGCCAGATTTGAACCTAGGACCTCTGTCTCTAGGGCTGGCTCTCAATCCACTGAGCTACCCAGCTGCCCCCTGTTTTTGTTTTTTTAATGGAGTAAAATTTCAGAACCTTTATTTTAGCTCTTCTAGGAGAGGAAAACACATGTTCAAAGTTGACTGTCATTTTGTAGTATTGCTATCTTAGAAAACATCATAGCAGTCATTTCAAAGGTGTCCTTTCATAAATTACTTTTATTTCTCATTAAATGAGCACAGAGTCATTAGCATATTAATAACAGATATGTTTATTATTACATATCCATCAGTGCGGCTTTCAATACCACTTGAAACATGCATATCGTCCTAGAGACGAATCAGTTTTCCAGTGCTTCTTATTTGATACACATAACTGCAAAGCCATTATAAATTATTGAGGAGGTATTTGGTTAAAAAAAAAAATAAAATAAATCATACTGCCCATACCTTGAATTGACTCTTATTATAGAACAAGAGCTTAACAGTATTTTTCTGGTAATTCCTATATTAACTGGAAAACATCACAGATGTATGCCATACTTAAGTTTGTTTCTGCTTACCTTTCTAGAATTTTTTGCAGATACTTTTATGAACTCACTCACCGTAGCAGATAATTTCATGCAAAGATTGTACTCAATTTATGAAATTCAAACCAACTTCTAAAAATACTTTAAATTAAACCAATTATCAATAAAAAACCCCTGACACACAACTGTCAGGAAATATATGCTTTTTTGAAATTTCTACATTTAGACATGGCAGTAAAATAATTATCTCAAATTAAGGCACTAGAAGGGCAATGCACCACCCATTAAAAGTGTTCTAAAAATAATTTACATTTCAAACAGTGCATACATTTCTTATATGTTTGTTAACTTAATGTCTTTTATCACTTAAAACCATAAGGAAATACATTATAAAATTATAGAAATGATGTACCCCAAAATACGCTTTCAAACTTGGTTCTTTTGTACAGTTAGTTCCTAATGCCTCTAATATTAAAATAATTCAGTATGGCTTGGCAAATGCATAGATTTAAATGTAATTGTTTTTTGTCTTCTCCTCCCCCTCAATCAAGAAATCTGCTGAAACATATACAGTATTTTGTAAAAGCATAATGTAAAATATTTAACTTCCCCGTTGAGGTCCAGGATGGGCCATTAAAATTAAGGCTGTTCCACTTTACAGTGAGGGCACTGAAGTTCAAGTGATGATATTGCTTCTTTAAGATAATTCTACAGTCCTGCAAGAGCACAAAACCCCGAGTCTTTATTGAAATTTCAGTTCATCTCATTTTGAGAGATTTTCTTTACTTCTTCCATGAGCTGATTTTGATAGTGAAACTTCCTTCCTCTCATTCACAAGAGGAAAATTCTGTTCCATCATGATTGACAGGCATTTTTTTAGAAATTCAAAAAAGGCAGCACCTTTTAAAAAATATACCTAGCTAAGCTTTTTATTTGCTTTTACTTGCATTACATAGTAATAATCTAATCTACCTGTAGGCAAACCCGCAATAAAAACCCTCAGTGTGCTTTTGTGCCAAAGCAAGTAGGAGAGAAGAACAGCAATCTTAACCCTGAAGCCTGTGATATTTGTGTCAGAAGGAACACTGTCTGCTCTGCATGGTTAAAGAAGACCAGTTTCTCAGATGGCATCCCACAAGATTCCATAAATCAAGATGATATGGTTAGGTTAGCTGTTAAAAACAAACAAACAAACAAAAAAAACAAACAACAGTTAGATGTTTCCATTCAGAATTCTATCATTAAACATTATTTGAACCTCTTCTAAGTGATCAGAGCAATAGAAGACATAAACCTGCTCAAATAACATCTACTAAAATGGTATAGATGTACCTATGAATGGTGAGAATGCTCTTACTGGTCTGTCAATATAAATATTAAAAAAAAAAACAAGTAGCAAAAGTCATAGCTCAACATGGTCCCAAGGCAGAACTGTACTACCACACACAACAGGGTTAACTTAAAGTTGTAGTTATTTTTGGATTACTATATAATTAATATCTATCTATCTTTTAAAAAAAAAAAGCCCTTATCTTCTATCTTAGAAAGTATGCTAAGTACTGGTTCCATGGCAGAAGAGCAGAAAGAACTAGGCAATAGAAAAGTTAAATGACTTGCCCAAGGTCATACGGCTAGAAGTTTCTGAAGTCAAATTTGACCCCAGGACACCACCATGTCCAGGTCTAGCTCTCTATATACTGATTGCCATCTAGATGCACCCATTAATGTTTCTAACTGACAGTCCTAAATTGTAACACATTTTAATGTACCTTCTGAATTAAAAAAGCTAAAAGCCTAAAAAAAAATCCACAATTTTATAGAAAAGCATATTTTTATGTTATTTTCATTATTTGAAATAATGCTAAGCAAAGGAGCTAGGTAGCTCTGTGGACTGAGAGTCAGGCCCAGTGATGGGAGGTCCTAGGTTCAAATCTGAATTCAGACACTTCCCAGCTGTGTGACCCTGGGCAAGTCACTTAACCTCCATTGCCTAGCCCTTACCACTCTTCTGCTTCAGAACCAATACACAATAGTGATTCTAAGAGGGAAGGGAAGGGTTAAAAAAAAAAGATGACAAAAATGCAAATAAGCAGTTATTACTAAAGGCTATGCAGGATCTGGACAGGGACTGGGAGAGACAGAAGGGTATATTCTAGGCAAGTGAAATCACATGAGGATGGGAGAGGCACCCAGACACAAAGGAAGGAGTTATAAAACTCAAAGATTTTGAGCACGAATAACTGGGAGAATAATGATGCTATGGATAAAAGCAAATTAGAAGTTAACCCAATGACCCATTATTCTGGTTAAAAGTTTACCAAAACTAGAAATATTTATTACTTAACAAGTATCAAGACAAGCATTTCCAAATGGGACATGATATCAAAAGTTAAGGAGATTATTCTATTATAATTTCTTCCTTCCTTCCTGTCTTCCTTCCTGTCTTCCTGTCTTTCCTTCCTTCCTTCTTTTTTTTTTAAACAAACCCTTACCCTCCCTCTTGGAATCAACACTGTGCATTGGTTCCAAGGCAGAAGAGTAGTAAGGGCTAGGCAATGGGGGTTAAAAGTGACTTGCCCAGGATCACACAGCTGGGAAGTGTATAAGGCCACATTTGAACCCAGGACCTCCCATCTCTGGGCCTGGATATCAATCTACAGAGCTACCTAGTGCCTCTCCCCCTCCCCATCTTCTTTTTTTCTTCCCAACTTCTTGGAAGGGATAAGATCTTGTTTATTACTTATTTAAAGTTTACAATGAAGGTGGGTTGTAGTAAAATATTTTGCCCTGACTATAGCCTATTTTCTTAACTATGTATATTCTTCTTAAAGTATTGGCTTTTGGACAGGGAGCTCAAGTGACAAAAGGGCTTTGATTTGCAATCCCTTAGAACATTACATATGGACAATTGGACCTTCTATTTCCTTAATTGACTTCATGAAATTTGTACTAGTTTTACATTTTATCCCTTTGATTTATTTATATTTATTCATGTTTGGGAGCAGGATCAACTACAAAAATCAGATAAATGGCTTATGCCTCGCAAAGGTCCTCAGAGGCATTTGCTATTGCTAAATAGGCTTCCCATAAGCAGACTTAGATGGCCCTCACTTCTTTCCTGGGAATACTGACAACCTAATGCTTAAAAACACAGCTCCTGGGAATCTAGCAGAGGGTCAAATGAAAGTCTCCTCTCAAGAGAACAGTAAGCCCGGTCCCAAATTTAGCACAGGAGAGCTACTGCAAAAGTGCTATTTCCTTATATTCAGAACTATTTAGTTTCTATGTAAGATGTTGAAAAATGAAAAATAAAGTCTCTGATTTACAAAATTAATATAAAATACATCATCAGAGCCTTTTTAATAAGTCCAAGAGAAGAGTTTGGGAAGGAAGTCTATGGGAAGCCAGTGACAGGGAGGGCCCTGTAAGGACATGTAAGGAAGAGGATTGAAGAGAGAACAGTCCTGAAGCCCAAAGGAACAAAGTACAGTAAAGCACATTCCATCATGGAGAAATAACTGAGCAAGAGATATCTGTTTTAGTACCATTAACACAAAGGATACACTTTAAAATCCAAATATTTAAGAAAAAAATTTAAGTTCTCCAAACTCTGCTGGACAAAATAATAAAATATGGTAACATATCTGGTATTTAAAAGTCTAGGAATCTCGATCGTCTGGACCAACACCAAGTGGGAAAATGTTTTACTTACAAAAATAGTGGTTAAAAAAAAAAACTCCTTTGATCTTAAAGAGTTGTGCAAAATGAAGCTTAATTAGTAACAAGCCTTTTATCTGACTTGCTATAGCAGGGCAACATACTAAAACGGAGAGGGAGTGATGATGGAAGGTGATCCCGTAAGAGTTGATAGCAGAGGTAGGGGATGCAGTCCAGTTCCATGGTTCAACTACTGTTAAAGATATTCTGTATCAGTATTTATTTAGGACATGGTCCTAAAGTGGTACAGTGGATAGAATGCCAACTCAATATTCCCGAGTTCAAATCAGATGTGTGACCCTGAGCAAGTCATTTAATCCTGTTTCCCTCAGTTTACTCATTCATCAAATGAGCTGAGAAGGAAAAAGAAAGCCCTTTGAACTCCCCCCCCCCCCAACCCTCCCATGTGGTCACAAGGAATCAGACTAGAATGAAACATCAACAAAATCTAAGCCATCACAAAAAGGTTAAATGATGTTCATCATACTATATAAGAAGGCAAGAAACTGTAATTGTTTTAAAATGATTTTTAAAAAATGGTTTCCTGGGCTAGCAAGATAGCTAATTGGGGGGGGGGGGGGGGGGGGGGGACAGCTGGGTAGCTCAGTGGATTAAGAACCAGGCCTAGAGACGGGAGGTCCTAGGTTCAAATCTGGCCTCAGACACTTCCCAGCTGTGTGACCCTGGGCAATTCATGTAACCTCCATTGCCTAGCCCTTACCACTCTTCTGCCTTGGAGCCAATACACAGTATTGACTCCAAGATGGAAAGGGTTTAAAAAAAAAAAAAGATAGCTAATTGGATTGTGTCAAGCCTGGAGACAGGAGGTCCTAGGTTCAAATCTGACCTCAGACACTTCCTGTGTGACTCTGAGTAAGTCACTTAATTCCCATTGCCTAGCCCTTACTGCTGCTCACTCTTCTGCCTTGGAAACTGATACTAGGTATTGATTCAAAGATAAAAGATGAGGTTTTTTGTTTTGTTTCGTTTTTAAATAATGGTTTCCTGGTGTCAATATGTCAATAAGTGCCACTTGACCTTAGCCACTAAGGGAAATGGATTAAAAGAAAGAAACCCATTTCTTTATTTTTGGACGTTTTACTATTCTAATTTTGGACTAAATTACTATAAATCTTCTTTCATTTAGAAAATGTGAAAATTATCACATAATAGATCATGAAGTCACAGAATTTTGAGAAAATAATCTTACAGATTATCAACTAGTCCACCCACTCTAATTTACATGTGAACAAAATTAATTTAGTTGGCCCCGGTTATAGCATTGGTACTGATAAAGTCAAGATTAGGAAAACCCAGGCTTCTTCATTTCCAAATCATCATTCTTCTAATAGTGCTGTGTTCCTTTAGATTAAGGGGACACTAAAAATGTGTGTATGACAATGAGCATTTAATTTTGAAATAGGAGGTAAATACAAAATGGCTGCTTCATTTGTAAATGCTGTTTGTTTCTCTAACAACCCAATCAGGTTGAAGAATTTTCCAATTCATATCTGAAAACTGTTTATAAATGATGTCTTTTCTGTGAGAAAAAGGATGTTACTAGTATTCATGAAAGATGCCAAATTATAGTGTTAGACTTAGTGATATTTAAAGTCTTACCTAGTTTTTCCAGATGTATTTTTGACAACTTTTCGGAAAGACTGATTTGCACTAGATCTGGTAGAAAGTGTTCTAGGGGATGCACGAACAAAACTGGATGGTGGATTCTTAGGGATCTTCTTTACTAAATGGGTTACCCACTTCTTCTGTTCATCCTGAGAACAAGCTAACAGCAGCATATCTCTTGCGGATGTTACATCATAACTCACTATAAGTAGAAAGGAAAAAGCAAATATTAAATATATAAGTAAAGGTAAGTTTCTAAATATGAGTTGTAATACATATCAATTTCAAAATATTTCTAATGGCTCATATTTCAATACTTCAAAGACCTTATCAATGTGGATGCTGTCTTCAGTGGTAAATTAAAACTCAGCTCATCTCTTGGTCTGTGCAATTCTTCTCCATGTCCTTCAATAAATTCTTCTCAGGAGAATCTTTCTTTGGATCTTAGTGAACACCCAGGGAATTCATCCTTTGATTTTGTTCCATTTTAAAAAATCATATATTTCCTCAATGATATTTTTTTATGCCACTACTTACCTTTAGTTATCATTGGTAATTTATTATAGTCTAAAATGTCAATTCTAGGTGTTTTCATTGTTCTTTAGCAAAGCCATATAATAATAATGAAAAAAGAATGATGTTAAAAAGAAACTTAAATTTTTTAGAAAAACTGTATCCTTCAAATTAATGCTCCATTAAACAAGGGCAATTAAGTTGTCTTCCTTTCTCCTAATCAGTTCTGTGGTGAGTTCACTGTCCATGGACAGGGCTTATTTAAGACATATAATTCTTTTTGTATTTTGCAGAGTTCTTTGTTAGTTTTGGCCTATTATTTCATATTTCTTACCAATGCTTTTTAAAGTTTCTTCAGTGACTAACAATGTAAATCAATTTATTTACCCAAAGAAAATTCTAAAAAAAAAACTACAGCTCACATATAAAGACTTCTTGGGATTCAAATCTCATAATTCTTAGATGTATGATCTTGGGAAAGTCATTTAATTCCGATTGCCTGGCCCTTACCACTCTTCTCTCTTAGAAATGATACTAAGGGGGGCAGCTAGGTGGCTGAGTGGATTGAGAGTCAGTCCTAGAGACAGGAGGTTCTAGGTTCAAATCTGGCTTCAGACACTTCCCAGCTGTGTGACCCTGGGCAAGTCACTTGACCCCCATTGCCTAGCCCTTACCACTCTTCTGCCTTAGAACTAACACATTATTGACTCCAGAACAGAAGGTAAGGGTTTAAAAAAAAAAAGAAAAAGAAATGATACTAAGACAGAAGGTAATGGTTAAAAAAAAAAAGACTATATAGGATTAGTAAGCTATACTTTATCCTTTTCAAAAACATATATAACAAACTATTCCTAAAAGTGAGCTTTCTTCTTACAATCAAATTTATAATGGTAAAATCCTGATTGTTGTCTTTCTTTTCCCCACCTAGTAATGAATAATAATTTTGTAATCTCTTTTTGTGTTATAATATTTTGGGTAGAAGTGATGCTTAAGTACCTTAAAATTAGGATTAAATTTGTTTAAAATTTTAACAAAAATTATGTCTTGCCTTTTTTTCCCCTTTACCTTTGCATGGAGAAATTAAGTCTTCTTTCTTGTCTAAGTGATCTCTGTGGCACTTGACATGGCATCTTCGACATTCAAGGGCAGGGGGTGGCTTAAAAACATGCCAGAGAGGTTTGGCACAAGCCTCACAGTTGGCTGGAAAGTGATAGAGTGTAGGAATAAACTCATGGCCTTTGTGATTCTGAAAATTAGTCTTCTCAGCTTGTTGTACTGGTTCCATCTCCAAATCTTTTCTACATTCACCTTCATTTGCATATAGGATCTAATTTGTGAAAGTTAAAAGGAGACATACTTAATTTGTTGAGAGAGCAAAGAAATACTCAAATATTTTATAACTACTCTATAAATCACATGCCTAATTAATACTGTTAGTATTTTTTTTGTCATTTTCACCTGGAATATCTTAGGGATTTCTTCAGTTTCTGCTCTATACACATCACCTTGGGTTACAGGTCGGACATGGAATAGTTTGCTAAAATTGAAAAAACAAATAAACAAAAAACACAATATTTTTTAAAAGTCATCAATACTACATTTAATCTATAATATATAAGGTGAAAGTCACTTGATAAAAGTATGTAGGCATGGTATACTTTTAAATCAATTTCTGATAATACAACTGTTTCCATTGTTTATTTAAAATTTTACTAAGTATTAGTATTTTCTTCAGGAAGAGAAACTCTCCAGTATTTATGCTTGTTCTATTTATCCCAATCTTCCCATTCTAAAAAAGGGCTACAAATCCTTGAATTTTCAAACATCCTAGAACTTAATGAAATACATTTTGTAAAGGGAAAATAAAAACCCCTGTTTATTATGGGATTATCATAGGACAGCTTCTACTTGTGATTCTAGGACTTATAGTAGGAGTATCTACCATTGCAATAAGCAGATACTTCTATTTCCCTCCTATTCTGTAAACTGATATTACATGGTGAATTTCTAAAACAACACAGCAGGCTATATAACATATTACCAAAGATAACTTGAATAGAGAAAAATCAGAGTTATATGACTAAAAAAGGTCAGCCTTGTAGTAAGGACAGTTCAGTCAACATGCTTCATTAGTATCCATGCAATGTTAAGAGATATCAAAAGGAAGGCCCCCATTAAGTTGGGTGGCTATTCTATGGAAGATTTTTGGGAGGAGAGGGGTGAAAATAAAAGAATGATTCGATATGGATGGTTTATGGTCTATACCATTGAGGAAATAACTCAATCTGCCAATGAGATCACAGGTTGAGTACCATTCAATACTTTAAACACAAAGTAAAAAACTATGAGCCTTCATCCTTAGAATACTCGAATCTAGAATTGTGAGGTTTCTTTGTATGTCTTGACAAAATAGACAATATCACAATTTAAAGAAAATGTTAAGTGACAAAGCTTGAAGAAAAATGTAGATAGCTAATGAGATAAATTTTAAAATGATTACTCTTTAATGTTAAATTCAAAATAACTATATTTATATTAAATACACTACTAAATAAGAACAAGTTATCAGCATACTACCTACAATTAAAAGCAAAAAGAACTTACTCTATGTCCAGTACCATAGATGGATTTGACTGTTCCTTATCCTGTTCATCATTATAGAACAAAATTTTTTTGCTGCTCACAACAACATACTGAAAAAAGGGGATAAAGGGAAAGCTAATGTGAACAAAACTCGCTTAGTTAAAAAATTTAAGAAATCATTACAGTTGCATATCTATATATATTAAGAGGGCTAAAATTCTACTTGGGTTAGGCTTTAATCTAGGAAGCAAAAACAATATACTATATATTAAATATGTTCCTTAATCCAATCTGAAAGAAGCAAAATCAAAATGGAAAAATCTGTCAAATACTGAGTTCTATATCAAATTCTGTATTTTAATTCTAAATTCAACATGTTACCCACATTTAAATTATATATGCTATGTAATACCCTGATATTAGTCAGGTGGCAACGTACACAATTTTTCTCTTTTAAAAGTGAATGGCATAAAGGCATATTAATTCTTAAAATTCAAAAATAAGATGTATATGCTACCTGTTTCTTCCAGCCATATCGTTTTATATTTCCTCTGTTTGGGACTGATAGCCAACCTTCAATTCTTGATTCTATGTTAAAACAAATTTGCAATGAGATCTTTAAATGTGTAACAGAAAACCAACATACAACACATGTGACAGCATGCAGTACAGGCGTTTGAAATGAAAAGTTCTATCAACTGCTTTTTTTCATGCGCCAATCACAAATTAACTTAATAGCCATACAAATATTGCAGGACAAAATAATAAGCCTCCCCCTCCCCATCAAATTAACATTTTAATACTTAATTATAAGAGAATGGGGTAAAAATAAACCTTCAAGAGCAAGGCAAAAGTATTCAACAATGAATCGCAGCTAAAATGGAACATGATTTAAAAGATTTTTAACATTCAAAAGAGCTACAAAAATGTTCAGCAAAATAAAAAATAAAAATAAAAAAGATGCGGCAAGTAAAACAAACCAGAGCCATCATTTTACACAAAAGAGAGCAAGCAAAGGTATACAAGTGTCCTATTACTCACAGAAGATAAGAATAGAAGATAAATAAATAAGGAATGCAGGAAGAATCAACTAGACATAAAGAATAAGAGACAAGCATTTTATTCAGTTTTCATAGGATAATATATTCTAATGAATACTTTGGTATAAATACAACCCAACCATATTAATAAATCCTAACTTTCAAATAAAGGTATTTTAACCTCAAAGACTAGAACATGTAAGATTCTTTTCCAAATCTGAAAAATAGGTCTTTCATGTCTGTGGACGTGGAATTATAGTACTATGAAAAGAAGATAGCTAGTGGCTACAGTTTTTAATGGCAAGAGAAATTTTATTATAACAAATATGATCGTGGAATTTCATCTGTAATTATTATTATTGCTAGAAAAAAATAACTTTTTCAAAAATAATTAGAGTAAATGGTTCCATGAAGATAGCTATTTCACAACAGGCTAAGAAGGATATTCATTTATTTCAAACAATTGCTTTTTCCAGATTTCCCTAGGATGGTTATCATTTTACTGAAAAGAAAGCTATACACAATAACAGAGCCTTACTCTAGACAGTTTTTCCTTCCATCTAACAAGACAATGAAACTGCCACATGCATTCTTCCTTTGATATTTGGCAGGTGAATATTGGAATCGATAATAGCTACTGATACTTACATGTCTACATTGCATTAAAAATGTTAAACCATGCTATTTCTAATCCAAATTTCTTCGAAATCATGTGCAAAGACAACATAGCTTAGAAAGAAATCTGATTTTGGAGTCCCAAGACAAAACATAAGACAAAGTCCTGCCTGTTACATTTTACCTGTATAACTAAGAGCTTAATGTCTCAGTGCCTCAGGTAACTCTTTGAGAACAGTGAGTTGGGCTAGACCAGTTTCTGAGGTTCCTCTCATCTCTGGGGCTGACCTGAGGGTTCACAAGTACCCCTTTCTTAGAACTTTACTCCAATAAGTGACCAAAGCAGTCATAAAGGCCAGAGGGCCAACCTATATTGGCATGGTCATGGGTTTGAGGGGGAAGATTCATGGCACAGTGCCAGAGACTGAGTTATGTCATCAATTATGCC
Source organism: Monodelphis domestica (assembly GCF_027887165.1). Taxonomy (NCBI): domain Eukaryota; kingdom Metazoa; phylum Chordata; class Mammalia; order Didelphimorphia; family Didelphidae; genus Monodelphis; species Monodelphis domestica. The sequence goes on from NC_077229.1 coordinate 271,876,666, forward strand.
CTGGGGTGCCCCCTTCCCCCCCAATACCTTTGCACATATTTTTTGGTATTAATAAGTGCTGCTTATCTCTTGAAATTCACTTCTATTGCTTATCTATTTACTTATTATCTCTCCAGTAGAAAGCAAGCTCCTTGAGGCTGGGGACTATTTTGTTTTCTAACTTTGAATCCTGGTCTCCAGAATTATACCACCCTACCTGGAAGGCCCTAAATAATAATATTTGTTTGTTAAACAGAACTCAATCATTTAATAAATGTAGTTTCACTTTCTGTAACTATTTCCTCTGAATTGACAACATTTTAATTATATTTTTGGGGAATCACTATTTTTTTCTTTCTTTTTAAAAAAAATCCTTCACTTCCATCTTAGAATCAATACTGTGTCTTGGTTCCAAGGCAAAAGAGTCCTAAAGGCTAGGAAATGGGGATTAAATGACTTGCCCAGGATCACACAGCTAGGAAGTGTCTGAGGTCATATTTGTATAAAGAATCTCCCACCTCTGTGTCTCTCAATTCACTGAGCCACCCAGCTGACCCCAGCAATCTTTGTTAGACAATACTTATCTAAAACCTAGGTTCAAACCTGGGGTCAAACACTTCCTGGCTGTGTGACCCTGGGCAAGTCACTTGACCCCCATTGCCTAGCCCTTACCAGTCTTCTGCCTTGAAACCAATACACAGCATTGATTCCAAGATGGAAGATAAGGGGTTTAAAAAAATAAATTAAAATTTTATCTTACCAAAATATAATAGCATAAAATAGGCCACAAAATAAAACTGGTCATAGTATTCTGTAGTTTCTCTTCATAATCTGAAAATTTAAGTTTTTATCTGGAGTCTCTGCAAAATCTCTAGATATGGAGTATAGTAACAGGAAAAGGTGTTTTTAAAAGTCACCAATTCAATTTTTCTGACTTTGTAGTGTTTTTGTACTTGGCTCATTCATATATATATAATTTTATTATGTCAATTCACCTTTTTTGCTTTTGTATTAAAGTGAGCCATAACTGTAGAAAAATTAGAAGTTATCCTTATTTGGATTAATAAAGCGCAGAGTAATTAAATTTAAATACACTATTCAGATACAACCTCTTTTGAATATCAATGATTATAGTTTGGAAAAAAATTTCAAAGAGTCTTATTGGCTAATGCTTTTCTTAAGGGACTACTAGTTCTGCACAAGAGTTATGAGCACTATTGAAAAAACTAGTTAATGACTTACCAATTAATGGTTTTCCAAGAGTATGCTAGAGAGAATCAGAGCCCCTCCTTTCTCTCTTATTTTTAGATTTGCCCTTTTAAGTTAAATCATCCAATAATCACAAATAGGAATTTATTCTTTATAAAATTTGACCTACATAGCAGAAACTGAGACAGGTTTCTTTTCTCATTTCTAAGTTATCAGATACTGTCAATCTCACCTCTGTTAATCTCTATCAACCACTCTTTTCACCAACTAACTCCAACTCAACCATTAGAGATTGTCTTCATTAGTACAAATCTGAACAATAAAGTAGCCTAACAAAGATTAGTGCCTCTATACCTCTATTAGAAATCATTTCTCACATACCTGAAGGACGTTTTCCAGTAATGCAATCTTATCTATTAAATATTCAAATAGTAATTCCTCTTCTCAAAACCTTTCACAAGAGTTCCCTAAATCTTAAGAAGTAAAGTTCAAACTTCTTTGTGCAGTATTCATGGTTCTCCATAATCTGTTCTTATTTACTCTTAATGAATACTCCCCCTTTTCTATAGTTTCAGTCAAAGTTGAATCCTCACTGTCCAAAGGGCATGCAAGTTCTCCTCTATTTTCTTTGTTTATTCACTTTCCCTTTGCTTGGGATGTGCTCTCTTTTTGAAATCCATTTAATTTCCCAATCCCAAATTTTATTTTAAAGTTCACATTTTCTTTCTCCTACCTCCCTTTCACCCCCGCAATGAGAAAGCAAGGAAAACAAAACCCATTCTAAATCATGTAACATCTTTACCGAATCCATGCCTCTCTGAAAGCAAAGTAACAAGTTTCATCATAAGTTCTTTGTAATTGTGATTAGGCACTGTAATTGATCAGAGTTCCTAAGTCTTTCAAAATTTTTGTTGTTTCTCTTTTTATTGTATTTTTGTTATTATATAAACTGTTTCCCTGTTTTTGCTCACTTCATAGATCAGTTCATACAAGTCTTCCCAGGTTTCTTTGAAACTCTCCCTTTATTCATTTTGGCACAATAGTATTCTATCACATTCCTATACCATAACTGGTTTAACCATTCCCAAACTGATGGTTCCCATTGGTTTCCAATTCTCTGCATTATAAAAAGAATTTCTACAAATGTTTTTTATAGAGCTAGGGAGTTCAGTGGAATAGTAAAGCTAGGCCTGGAGATGGGAGGTCCTAGATTCAAATCTGACCTCAGACAATTCCTTGTTATGTGACTTTGGGCAAGTCACTTATCCTCCACCATTAAGCTCTCACCACTCTTCTGCCCTGTTATAAGGGAAGTACTAAGGTAGAGGCAGAGAGAGAATTCTGGAACCCTGAGGAGACTACTTTGAAGGAGCAATTGGTGGAATTACTCTCTGGAGTAGGAGCAAATTTCACCTTCTGGGAAGTGGCTGAATTGGTTTAAACTCTATAGGTGGACTGTGTGAGTTAAACCATTACTCCTCTTCTTAGTGGACTAGTATCTGTTCCTGTGTGTTCCTGCTGCTACAGTGATTTCCACTAGGACTCCTGCCAAACTCAAGAGGACAACTGTCAGTGAGACTTCCTTTGGCCCTTGTTCCTGTAACTTTCAAGCCTTCCCAAATTCATAAACCAACTAAGGGAGGTAAATTTAATTAGTTGTAGTTAGCTAGATTTATAGGTCATGAAATAATTAGATAGTGGGGTTTTAGCAATTTGGTTTTGGATTTAAGATCCCAAATTCCCTTCCCTTTCTTCTCTTAAAACAAACTGCTATTTTGTTATATTTATAGGTTTTACCTATTATTTTAAATATAAATACTTCAGCCCTGAAACTGATACTTATATCAATTCTAAGATAGAAGGCAGGGGTTAATAAAAAAAATGTTTGTTCATATACTTCCTTTTTCTCTCTTTCATTGATGTTTAAGAGGCTCCTAAGGGAACATTTTCTGAGTTCCAGTGCCCAGAGGGCAAATTCAAGCCCTCTGTGAGTCCCCTGATTACTGGAAAGAGTTGAGGGAGAAAATGCATGCTTTAGGTGGCTGGACAGAGGGGTGGGGCATGCGAGCAATGTCCTCTGGTTCTGGGAAGAGGGGAAGTGGAGCAACTCCATGAGTGCTGGCTCTGAACACAAGCCTCGTCTTCGCCAATGCTGTCTTAAGAGTATGTAGCTGTCTTAAGAGTATGTAGCTAGTAGTGGTATCACTTGGTCAAAGAATTTGAACAGGTTAATAGCTTTTAGGGTTTAGTTCTAAATTGCTTTCTGGAATGGTGGGACTATTCATAGTTCCACCAATAGTGCATTAATGTACCTACTTTTTTTCGTATTTGTTCCTTAATTCTTTTTTTTTAATCTTTATTTTCTTTCTTAGAATTAATACTGTGTACTTGGTTCTAAGGCAGAAGAATGGTAAGGGCTTGGTGATGGGGGTTAAGTGACTTGTCAAGGGTCACACAGCTATCTGAGGCTAGATCTGAAGCCAGGACTTGATGTTTCTGGGCCTGACTCTCAATCCACTGAGCCACCTAACTGTCCTCTTTCCTCCTATTCCACATCTTTTAGAAAGTCTTTCAACTAGAAAAGAAAGGAGAAAAATAACAGGATCCCAGGATATATAAGGAAGGAGTGTGAAAACCTTTAGCTGAACTTGATAAGTTCAAGTGACCTTTATAGATGAACTGTATCTTAGGGTACTGAAGGAATTGATAAATATGATTATAAAGCCACTGCCAATGGTCTCCGAATAAATGATGACAATGACATGAATTTGTTGAAAATGTTTAAGACTGGGAAAATTATGGAACTAGAATAGACCAAAGATTGTTTCAATTTTCAAAAAAAGGAAAGAAAGGAGTCTGCTAACTAGAGCCTGGTGGACTTGATTTTGATTCTAAGTAAGATTCTAGACTGTCTCATTAAAAGATTGTCACTTAATACCTAAATAAGGAAGCAGTGATCACAAAGAGCTAAGCTGACTTCATCTGTTCTGATCAGGTCAAACTAATTTAATTTTCTTTTTTTTGCCACAGTTATTAGATTAGAATACCATGAGAATGCTATAGATATCATTTATCTAAATATCGACAAATCATCTAATAATATCTCATTCACATATTTTTATGTGAAATTTGGAAAAACTGGGCCTAGAGAAGAAAGTTCTATTAAGTGGAATTGGCTGAATGTCTGGATCCAGAAAGTAGGAGGTCTCCAACGACCATGACTGAACCTTATACTACTTAATATTTTTATCAATGACTGCTAAAGGCACAGAAATATAATCATCATGTTAACAGATAATAATATGTTAAAAATTAATAATGACAAATGTAAAACCTTATACTTTTGTTCCAAAAAATAAACTTAAAAATAAAGTACAAATTGTGGGAGGCATTTCTAGATAGCAGCTTATCTAAAAGAGAACTGAAGGACTTTTTGGTCTATAAGTCCCTCCCTCTTTGATAACGCAACAAAGAAAACAAAATCTTACACTGAATTAACAAAGGCATAGAGTTTCAGATCTAAGAGATAACATTATTATATACACTACCCTGGTCAGACCAGAATGTAGAATATTATCTTCAGTTATGGATACCACATTTCATGAATGACACTGTTAATTTCAAGGGTACCCAGAAGAGGGTAACCAATAAGGTAATGGGATTATGCCATATGAAGATCAGTAAAAATGACTTGGGAATGGTTAGCCAGAAAAAGAAAATGCAAATATTATGCTGTGTTGCTATATGGAATACCTCATTTAAAAAGGATGTGACAGCAGGGGCTCTTCAAGGTTAATGCCAATAGTACATAAATCCTGGCAAATTCTATTATGCTAGAAAGGCTTCAGGTGTGGCCCTGGTAAATGCATGTTTAAAAATATAAAATTATGTTTTAATACTAATAAGCAACTCACATTACATTAGGTTCAACTTATTATAAAGATGAATTTAAAAGTTTATACACCTCCAAGGATGAATTAAACGTCTACACTACTACTCATTAGTCTTCATAATCTTCATAATCCCTAGTCCTAGCATAGGAATTTCTTCATAGGATTAGGATTGTTCAGAACTGCTCTGAATCTCTTTAGTAATTGAGTCAAAGAGTAACAGGGCCTCCCTATGTCTATTTTTAGGAGAGTAACACATTATTTATTCCATGTATATTTAAGTCAATCTAAAAATAACATTAACTATGAAACTATCAAGGGGTTTTTGCCAATGAAAATGAATGTGCCCTTTGATTCCATAGACAAAACAGCATAAAAAAGAAAGAAAGAAAGAAAGAAAACGAGAGGAAAAACACCAATTTCCACACTCAAAGCGAGGTAAGAAGGTAAATAAAATAGAACTCCTTCCTTACCTGGAAGGTTTCCATCAGTTTCATCAGCACTAGGAAAACTAGTAACACTGGTAGAATCTGAAAGGTCCAAAAGTTTTGCACGCAACTGCTCTATGTCACTCTCTTTGCTAGCCAGCTGCATCTGAAGTTCATTCCTGTGTGTGCATTCTTCAACCAATTGCTGTGTTCATTAAAAAAAAAAAAGAACCCCAAAGAATATAAGAACCAAAGAATTTTTAATAACAAGAATCAATTATGCTGAATCATAAACTCCTAGGGATTGAAAGTAATTAAGAATTAAGATTACAGATAAAAACTATTAACATGTACTACTACATGCAAGAAATTATGTGACCTTGATAAGGTCAGAACTTCTTAGAACCTCAATTTCCTTATCTGAAAAACAGGAATAAAAATAGCCATGTTCAAAGTATCAAATAAGATAATGGATGGTAAAGTATTTTATAAACTAACAATGATAAGAATATTTTTAGAGTAGTAGGGGTCTTGTGGTCTTGGAGACCTAGTCTTAAAAAATTCTGATTTTATTATTCTTTTGTTAAGGAGGAAGACTCCCCCAGTGACATATTTTTCTAATAATAATAACTTATTATTTCTTCTTTTAGTTTTTATAAAAGTAAACAGTATGGAAACTGTTTTCAAGGGAAAAAGAAAATTTAATACTAACAACTGCACACTACAATAAATTAATTTCATTATCACATAAATTGAGATTACCCTTTCACTTTTAGAAACTGATAGTCTACTGAGGATAAGTAAACTCATATATTATACCCTATACTAAGTTGATCTCTCAAAACTTAACAAAACACAAAACTATTTCTCCAACAGAGGTCAAACTCTATTCCAGATATTCTAGCAACTTTGCCCTACTCAGTTTCTGCCAAGAGCATAGGTTAATATTCCTTTAGTCTCTTATCAGTCAAGCTACACTTGTTAGAACCTTCTGCTGCTCAAAGCAACAGCTAAGAGGCAAGAAAAGTTCCAGTTCCTGGTATTAACAGTGTGTAAGTAAATCAACCTTTGAGATAAATATAAATTTATAGACAGAAAAATTCAGAACAATCTATATAATGAATTGATTTATACAACAATAAGACATGGTAAGTATACAGATAGGCATAGTAATAATGTCAAGTTTTAGGAATTGAAAAAAATAATTCAACACAAACACAACTTTACCGCTTGCATTTCATTGAGTTCCTTCTGGTGTTTCACTACCATTTGGTTAAATTTCTCTCTTTCTTGGTTGAGTTCTAGTTGTAGCTTTCTGTTTTCCTTTTCCTTCTTTCTTAAATCTTGGGTATTAGCCTTCTTTCTATCGATTTTAAAATCTTTGCGATTCATTATTTCTGCCAACTTGTTAACGGCCTATTAAACATAGATGAAAAGGGATATAATGTTTCACATAAATGATTTGAACATTTTCTAAGAAACCATTCCATATCATAAAGTGAAAGAGACTAATGTAGCTAGGTGTATCAATCAATTGGGAAGAATTTATTATGTGTTAGGTGATGTTAACATAAAGGCAAAAATGAAATAGATATCAAGGAATTTATAATCTATCAAAAGATGAAGGCATGGCAGGGTAATGTGTTGCTTCCCTGCGTTCTTATAATCTGTATGACAGGCTTACAAAAATCCTTCTGTAGATGGCAGGAACTTAAAGCTGTCTTATAAATTTCATTTTTTTTTTAATCAGGATAAGTACTAGAAAATCGTATTTATATAGAAAATACAAAACATTATTTTTCATGGGCACATTATAATTTAAGTCAACAGTGTACAATGCAGTATTCCAATCAGAATAAGCAAATTTAGATGACTCAACTTCAAGGCCTTCTGGTCCCTCTCATTTTCACTCTTGTGCCCATAATCACTTCACTGGTTTTAGTCAAATTGATCTCTTTTCCAACCACACCCCACCATCCCTTCTTTCCTACTTCATGCCTGAAGTTTTCTAGGTAAATAGGAATAGAGTTCTGTTTCATATATGTGAAGCTATTTTTTCTTTAATCAGTTGATTATTATGTGCTCAATCATTCCATTGGGAAAAAAATAATTAAATATTGTTATATGCAAAGTCCTTAAGGGCAAGGTATGATTTATTCTATATAGTGTTAAATAAATTAGCAATATTTAAAAACATAAACTGATAATTATAAAATAAAAATTTTAAATAGTGAAAGGATATATACCTGTGTTTTTAGGGTTCTTTCAGTATTAATATTCTTTTCAAAAGAAGCTTTTAGATTATTGATCTCCTCTTCTTTCTTCAATTTATAATCTGTTCAATGAGTTACAAGAGATTTTGTGACAAAAATAAGTATTGTTCATAATACAAATAATTATATACTTAAATTCAGTTATTAAATTCACATACCTTCTTGTTCCTTCCTCATTTTTTCAGCCAACTCTTCATTTTCTTTTCTTAGTAACTCAATATCTTTGGTTAATGTGGTTTTAATTTCTTCTAGCTAAATGAGAAAAAAAAATCATAACCTAAATCTGACTTTCAGTCAAAACAATGATCCCAAAATGAATTTTTTCAATTCCTATATATAGGTTAATATGGTCTAATTGCAAGAAAGAACTGGTTTTCATCTTTAAAATGTTATTTTATTATTCTCATCAATTTAGATTCTGTTCCTATTTTCCCAAATTAATACAAATATATTTATGGATATACTTCCATGTGAAGAGTTATAAAAATCAGTCTTAAGTTTTTCAGTAGTTGTTACCCAGGCATTTTCCAATTTAAAAAGGACAAAATAAATCCATCTTTGCTTAACACCATTACTCTGCTTCACACTGACTGCTCAGAAAAATGAGAGGCAGAGTGGAGAATGATAGAAAAACCCTCAAACCAAGTTAGAATATTTGGAGTTTTATTCTTACATCTACACTTACATCTACACTAAAGAGCTATGATAAAGTCCCTTCATTTGTATATAATGGAACTGGATTATATAATCTCTAATTCACAGTGCAGAGGTGTCAAAGTTGGGAAGAACCTCAAAGATTATCCAGTCCAACTCCATTATTACAAAGATGAAAAGACTGAGTCCCAGAGGCATGAAATAACTTACCTCAAGTCATATAACTAATAAATCAACAGAGCAAAATCTTAACTACAAATTTCTATGTTTCTTCACATTTAAAGTTTTATGATTCTAATATAAGACCAGATTACATATGAATATAATATAAACTTTTGATGAAAGGAAAAGCATATGTGGTTGTATACTCAGATATATACATATATAGAAATATAGCTATGCATGCGTGTGCACACACACCCCCCCAGAACTTATTTATCTCTTTGTGAAACTCTGGATTAACTGGGAAAACAGGTCAATCTCAAACAATATTAATCTTTATACCTTGCAGGTGAATCAGCACCACATTTTACATTAAAAAATGCATGCATGGAAAATGAAAGTAAATTTTAATATTTGCCTAAATAAAACTAGGAAAATAAATAAGATGTCCAAAAGAAAACAACAATATGATATAATTCAAAGCAAAATAAGTTTTAAAGTATCAACTATTTTGAACTTTCTTAGCTATTGGATCTTTGATATAAATGTGAATACCTCAGGATATAACAGTTAGTAATTTAAATTCAAGTAATGTCAACTTACCCGACCAACAGTATGATCTTTATCTGTAATTTCTTGTTTATTTCGTGAAGCTGCTTTCTTACACTCTTGTGTCAATTCAAAATATTGTTCTTCCAGAAGGCGTCGAGCCAACTGCTCTGATTCAGCTTTTGTTTCTGCAAGGTCTAACTGTGCAGTAAGTGTATCTCTACAACACAGTATTAAAAGACTTCTTTAAAAATGGATATTTTCAGAGAAAATAAATAAATTGAGGTTATTCTTTCAATTAGATTATTTGTGTGTCTATAAATCGTCATTAAAGGATCACAAGAATTGCAATGATTTAATCATGGTAAGGCACAACACCAAATCTGTCATAAAATCCCAAGAGAATGGAATAAGCTTCCATGTAGCATTTTAACTCTTTCTTTCAACTAAGTGGAAGCAATAAGTATTTTATAATGGAAAAAAACTGAACTTTTGTCTTATAATAAAGCTCTGTGCCCAGTTAGATTTCATTTACCTGTAATAAAGTGAATTAAGAAAATAAATTTTGGGGGTGGGAATGAAATTCTAAAGTAAGTTTCCCCGAATCACAATTTAGGCTTCAGACAATATGAATTTTTTGCCTGAGAAGCAGAATCTAAACTATGAAGCATCCTCTCATAAAAATTTTGACAAAAATTCTAATCTCTTGAGTAGGCATGCCGAGATAAAAATGATGGTAGCCAATAGTGAATTGGCAGCAAGTAAGTGCAGCAGGCATTTTTCTATGTCCATAAACTGATTTCATTGGTGAGGAAACTCCCTTTACCAGCACTATAACCACCTGGGGAATGAGAGATTAAGTGATATGGTTATTACCTTGAGGTGTGACATGAATCAGATCTTTTTTACCTTATTAAGGTATCCACTATTCAACAAGGACCTTTGTGACAGTCAGGTATTTTAATATAAGCTTGTCGTGGAGGCAAGCATGGAACAGTAGAAAAAACTGTATCTGGGGCACTGAGGACCTGGTTGGTTCTAATCCCACCTACAATCTTGTACACTTATAAGGCCTTAGGAAAGTCACTCTTCCCCCCTGGAGCTCAAGATTCCTCATTTCAAAAATTAAGTGACTGGATTGAATGGCCTCCAAAATCCTTTACAGCTCTATAGCTAGGATTCTCCTTCTATCTTGATTTCCTACAACTAAGACACTTTTAAAAAAATGAATGAGTCACAGAATCCTAGAAATGGGAAGGTCCTCAGAAGTCAGACAGTTCAATTGATATATTGATGAAATATATTTTCTCAATGAAATACTTTTCTTCTCAATATTCCGGGGAGCTTTTGCTTGAACACTTCAAGTGATAGAAAACTAATTAATTTGTGGTCTTAAAAGACAATTTTAGTTATTTTAAAAATTCTTCATTGTTTTTATTATTATTATCATCCTCATCTTCATAATTATCTTCATAATTCTGCTTCCTAATAGTTTTCATAATTTGGTTCTAGTTCTGGACTTTGGAGAAGTACCAAATGAATCTCTTCAACGTGTCACCTATGTGAGATCTGAAGACAGCTGCTATCAAACATCTCCACTCCAATGTCCATTATTTATGTGAGCTTATATTTTATGATACATGGTTTCCAGAATCTACTATGATCTAATCTATCCATCTTACAAGACAATCACTTCCTTCCATTTCTCCCGTTAACCTAAAATTGTGTCCAGTCTACCAACTATTCCAGTGTTTTCTATTATGTCATCCTACCTCTTAAAATAATAAGCTAAAAAACTTTTTAAAAAATAATCTTACCTCCTTTAGATTTAAGTTTCTTCCTCTATAAAATGTATAAAATATATATCTCCTAAGGTCATTAAGTAATACATAAATTTAATAGCTCCCTAATACTTCAAGGATAAATAAAATATAAACTTCTCTCCTGGAATTTAAGGCCCTTAACAATCTATCTCTGATCTACCTTCCTAGCCATAAATCACAATATTCTCCTTCATACCTGCTACAGTCCAGTCAAATGAGATTAGATTTTCCTCAAATTTGACATGTATCTATCCCACTTGTCCCATAGTCCTACAATGAAATCAAGTCATATCTTCCTTCTGAGAATCTTATCTGATGTTAAGGTTCAACTTAAGAACCATCTTCTTGTGAAGCCACTACTGCTTTTCTGTCCCCACCCATCCACCCTTTCTCTTGAAACTCCAGGTATTAGTACTGCCCTCCTCAAATAACCTTTGATTATTTGTGAGTCAAAGTAAAATGGACATACTTTTCATTTTGCAGTTCCTGTATTTTCTTTAGATTTTCTCGATTTTTTTCTTCAATGTCTTCTTTAAGTTCCTTTACCTGAGTTTTATAAAGTGTCTACAAAAGAGAATTAGGAGTTTTAAATAACCAATAGAAGTTAGGAAGAATTCAACTGAACTGTATAATGTAATCTGGCAAGCTGATCATTTGAAATTAGTAAACAAAGCTTTTAAACTAAAATCAATAGTTTACGAAATCTTTTCTATATTCTTATTCAAGTCTATTTGATTACATGCTTAATTTCTCAATAGCATATACATACAAAAAAAACTTAATTTCAAGAGAATTTCCTTACTGAAGGTTCTAACACTTCTCAACTTTGATATATTATCCTTTAATTTTTATAATTACACTTCTTTTCTGAAATATAAAGTGAGGACGGTAAAAATTAATAGATCTTTTAGTGCAGTGATACTTGCTGAGAAATACTAATATTGTCAAGGTAAACTCCCCTTTGAATCTTTCATGAAGATTCACTTCTTATGAATCAGGAAAGCAGTTTACATAATGATCACAATATTATAAATAACTCCAGGGAACTGAAATGAAAGCATATTGCCTAACTCTTGTCAGAGAAGATGTGACATATGTGTAATGGGGCATACTATTTTAGACAGGGTCAGTATACTTTGCTTGGCAGTATTTCTTCATCACCAGTGACACTTCTAATGGAGAGCAGGGAGGAAATAAGAGTTGTGTGGCAATGGGAAGTGACAGTGACTTATGCAAAAAGAGTATTTATAAACATTTTTTTCAAAGATAAGGAAAAGTAAAGTCAGATCTCAAAGAGACAATATATAGATGCCTATGGCAATGCAACTAAAAATGATGATGGCTTGTTCTAGTTTAAATGTCTTAACATAGTTCCATCCTACCATTAGAAGTAACATTCTCTACCTTTTTTTAATCTTGAAATATTGAGCTTCATTAAAAAAACCTACCTGGGAATGAAAAATAACAGTCTGGTTCTGAGCACATAAGCAAGAATTTATAGAGGTTCCTTACCATTCAGGCTGATTACTTAATTCTCTCTCTCTCTTTCTTTTCCCCCTCCCCCTGTCTCTGTCTCTTTCTCTCTCAAAGACTAGATCAGTATCTTGCCAAGGCTGAAAATATTGGGGGCTACTCATGGATTTGGTCCCCTAGCAGCATGTAATCTCAACAAATTTCTTTGTCCAGTCATTAAAAATTGGGGGGTGGGGAGGTTGGTAGTAGAAAATCCTATCTGAAGAATAAATTATAGAAGAGTAGTTTTTCTTTTAATTATGAATCAAATGATCATCTGTGGCATCTATTAAAATAACTTTACTGGAAATTGAGGAAGAAAGCACTCGGATGCTTGATATTCAGAGTCTTTTACTGTTAGAAGTATTTAACGATGAGATTTTACGGTTTGGTTTGGTTCTTTTATAATTTTTATATACAAATTAACAAATGCTTCTATAAAACTTACTGAAAAGTATTGTTCAGCTTCAAGTTGATCCTGTAGTTCCCGCATCTGTCCTTCGTTTCCACGATATTGTCTTCAGAAGAAAAAAAGTTAGTAAATGTATCTGCTTATAACAGAGTAAGGAAAAGAGCTTA